>NC_092719.1:29150003-29750003 GCF_047496885.1 Scyliorhinus torazame
GTCCGGTAATTTCGTCTTCCCGGGTAGTGCTGTCCCGGGTAGGGGTGTCCTGGGGTAGTGGTGTCCTGGGTAGTGGTGTCCTGGGTAGTGGTGTCCTGGGTAGTGGTGTCCTGGCTCGGATGTGACGGGGGCCTGTGGCTGCCCCCCTCGTCGCTGGGTGGTCGCTCCCGCACGTGACGGGGGTGGCGTCTCCCTGTTGCTCCAGGTCTCTCCGTCTCCCGTGGCCTCCGAGGGGCATCCTGCGGGCGTCGCATGCCGGAGGGTCCGGGTCTCTCTGTCTCCCGTGGTGTGCGAGGGGCATCCTGCGGGCGTCGCATGCCGGAGGGTCCGGGTCTCTCTGTCTCCCGTGGTGTGCGAGGGGCATCCTGCGGGCGTCGCATGCCGGAGGGTCCGGGTCTCTCTGTCTCCCGTGGTGTGCGAGGGGCATCCTGCGGGCGTCGCATGCCGGAGGGTCCGGGTCTCTCCGTCTCCCGTGGTGTGCGAGGGGCATCCTGTGGGCGTCGCATGCCGGAGGGTCCGGGTCTCTCCGTCTCCGTGGCCTCCGAGGGGCATCCTGCAGGCGGTCTGCATCTGCGGGATGGGTGCCTGGACATTTGGTCCTGCGATACACAATGAAGCATGCATGGTTAGACACGCAGGCAGTGATCAGGTGATATGGGGGAGGGGGGATATGGGGACGGGCTGTCGGTGGCTCACTTGCTAGTACGCCCCCGACCTCTGCATCAGCAACCTCCCGGTCGTCAGGTCTGCCAGCCAGTTCCAGGGCCCTTTCCTCGTGTTCGGTCAGTGGCCTCTCATCAGCGGGGCCTCCTCCAGTCCTCACATGCTCCCTATTGTTGTGTGCGCGCTTCTCCTGTAGCGGGGGGGGGGGGGGGGGGCGGGGGGGGGCGGGGGCTGTGTGGCAGGGGTAAAAGGCAACAGTGTTAGGCAGGTATATGAATGCACGCCATTGGTTGCGCTTGCATTGCAGAGGTTAAGGTTAGGGCTGGATTCACTTGGGGATATGGGGGATATGGAGGAGGGGGGATATGGGGGAGGGGGGATATGGGGGAGGGGGGGATATGGGGGAGGGGGGATATGGGGGAGGGGGGATATGGGGGAGGGGGATATGGGGGAGGGGGATATGGGGGAGGGGGGATATGGGGAGGGGGATATAGGGGAGGGGGGATATGGGGGAGGGGGGATATGGGGGAGGGGGATATGGATATTGGGCAGGGGGGGAGGCTCACCCCTGCCTGCTCTGACGAGGTCGTTCACCTTCTTGTGGCACTGGGTGCCTGTCCGTGGTGTCAGGGCCACAGCGGTGACGGCCTCTGCCACCTCCCTCCACAGACGCCGGCTGTGGCGTGGGGCAACTCTGCGGCCGTGCCCGGGATACAGGGCGTCCCTCCTCTGCTCCACAGCGTCCAGGAGCGCCTCCACATCCGTGACTGGAACCTCGGGGTTGAGCGACGGCCAGCCATCCAGTCGGGTGTTCCGGTCGGGTGTTCCGGTCGGGTGGGGGGGAGCAGCACGGCCTTATGAGCCGTCACGCCGTGCGGCGTGTATGACGCTGCACGGCGTGAACCACGTGCGCAAACGCGGATCCCGTCACGTCGCTGCTAGCCCATTTCGGGCCGGAGACTTTTGACCCATTTTTCCGGCGTGACGCAAGTCGGATTTGCGCCGTTTTTTGCGACGATCGGCGGACTTTGTGCCGATAACGGAGAATATCGCCCCTCATTTCAATACATTAACATCTCATTAGAAGGCAGTCATTGCTCTCTCCAATTTTATATTCGAACCATAACAGCGCAGTTTCCAACAGGTTGTTAAAACTGAAACTGGCGACCTCTCCTCCAAGAGGTAGTTTGGCAGGTCACCAATATCTACCAGGTGGTCCACATGAAAGAGGGCACCTGAGAGCCTGGCAGGCAGAAGGGGGCGCCCCCAGATTCAACGATTGCGGGTTCGAGGAAAGCTGCATGTGGGTCTGGCGGGGTATTGAGTGTAGTTCCAGCGGTTGAGTGCAGGACTGGGGGCTGCTCGCGGGTCAAAGAGGGGGTTGCTCATGGGTCCAGGGATGGGGCATTTGTTGTGGGTTCAGGGGGGTTACTCACTCACAGGTTTGTGGGGGGGGTGGTGTTCCTCATGGGTCCGGTGGTGGGTTGTGTGTTGGTCCAGAGGTTGAGTTGATGCCTGCGAGGTCAGCCTC
Organism: Scyliorhinus torazame; assembly: GCF_047496885.1. Taxonomy (NCBI): domain Eukaryota; kingdom Metazoa; phylum Chordata; class Chondrichthyes; order Carcharhiniformes; family Scyliorhinidae; genus Scyliorhinus; species Scyliorhinus torazame. The sequence continues at coordinate 29,152,198 of NC_092719.1, forward strand.
ACAGCGGGGCTCCCCTTGTTGAGGGTTTGAGTGTAGGCCTGAGAGAGAATGCCAATCCTGGAACAGGGTGGATGCAGGCATTGTGGCAGCACACTATGTTCCTAGATGGGGGTAGGGGGTGAAGGCAGTTTTTGGGGCCACCGTTAGCATAAGGGGGACAGTCATTTTCAATGAGAGAGTGAAGAATCAGCCAAAGTAGCACACATGAAATGGCAGGTAGAAAACTGTGTGATGGTATGCATTAGGGGTATTACGGTACCCTGTGATGCCAAGAGGCTATTGGTGGATAGACGCCAGGTCCCGATTAGATCAGCCGCCTACTGGCTCCACCCAGTAAGGCGGAGTATAAGAGCCCGGGTTCTCCCAGCAGCCGCATTCTGTAACTGTGCTGCTGGGAACAAGTCTGCGTAATAAAGCCATCGATTGACTCCCATCTCATCTCGTCTCGTGAGTGATTGATTGTGCTACAAACTGTGAACAAGGTTTATTAGCAATTGAAGCACATCTCCACTCCCCTAAGGATCTCCCTCCTCAGCCCGCACCCAGGGTGAGGTTTTTATACTAGTGAGGGCTCTCCTTGTTAAGAAGAAGCCTCGCCCTGGGGAAGTTCACACTCCATGGATGTCGTGCAGAATTGGATAGTTCATATTCCTTGACCTCTGTAGGGGTTACAACAGAGGGCAACAAGGTAATCTCACCCACCCTGAGGGTGGAATCCTCAGCTGAAAGGCCTGTGAAATCTTGAGGCACCCTGCACTGGTTCGGGAAGCCCAGAGAGCTGGGCTGGGTGGGTGGGCCACAGTACAAGATTAGTGGGAAGTACAACTTTGGAGGGGTGGGGGGGGGGGGGGGAGCCTGCCAATGATGTTATCTGATCCTGTTAATAATCTGGAGGCATGACAGCAATGATCTCAACGTTCAATGTGATGGGATTTGAACCTGGAACCCCAGAATATTGCCCTCGGATTGTGGTTTGCCAGTTCATTGACCCTGTACCACGAGGCCAAAGGGGGACCGCAACATTTATTAGGATACTGGATGAGAACCCAAACATTATTTCATTTGTAAAACTGAGGAAAGGATACTTCACACCAGGGGTAATAACTCTGACCAATAGGCATCTTTTATGCTAAAACAAACTGTAATTTGAACACAGAATTAATCACATTAACATCAAAGAAAAATGGGCGGGATTCTCCATCGACCGGCATCAAAATCAGGAAATGTGGAGAACCGGTTCCGACCCCTAAATCACTGCGGGCACCGATTTCATACCAAATCTCAATTCTCCGTTGCCGCAACAGTTGGCATCAATGTGTCCCAGAACGCACGTACAGTAAACGCCCTTTGCATATCCTTAGCGGGCCCTAGCCGGTATTCTCAGGGGCCTTCGCAATTCTCCGCCTCCGATCGGCCGAATTCCTGACTGCAAGGTTCATTTGTGCTTTTAAAATGAAACCGGGGTCGTGGCCGATGAGGGAGAGAGAGGAGGTAGGACACGTAGAAGCCAACTGCGGGCTGCCAGGGCGGACACTGGCTGGGGTGGGGAGGGTCCCTGCCAGGGATTGGGGGGAGGGGTGACGGGGGAATGGGCCAAGTAATTGGCTGGGGTGACCCCCAACTGGGGCAGTGTCCAGGCCCAGATCGTTTTTGCCGTGGCCTGCAAGGCAGCCATCTTGCTGCGTACCCTACAGACTATCCACCTTGGCCCCTGCTTCTGCAGAGTGACACTGCTCCCACCCAAACGCCCCACACTCAACCCTCCACCAGACCACTCCTCCCCCCCCCCCCCCCCCCCCCCCCCCCCCCCCCCCCCACGGGGTGCCAGGCACCGATGGGGCCAAGGATCCGGGGATTGGTGGAGGGGGAAACATGCGGGGGCAGAGTCCGCAGTACCATCCAAGCGCACCATGTGGCACGCGGGTATGCACCATGTTAACCTGTCGGCCTTTTACTCTCTGCAGACAATGGATATTGGAATTCAACCAGCAATGGTGGCCTTCCTGATAGTCGCTGCAGCCTTGGGGGATGCTCTGCGGCTGTACAGCTGGAGCTGCTCGAGGAGGAGGAGGAAGAAGCAGCAGGAGCGGAGCGGGCAGCAGCAGAGCGGGCAGCAACGGAGCGTGCCCCAGAGGTACAGGAGGCAGCTGCCCAGGATTGAGAACCGGCCGCCCAACAGGCCGAGGAGGAGGAGGTGCCAAGGAGGCACCACGTATAAGGCCTTGTGTGTACTGGCAGCTCCTGTCGTTCGAGGACCTGCCAATCCGACATGCCATCGAAGTCTCCGGCTGAGCAGGGCGACAGTACGACAAATCTGCCAGATCATGGCGCACCTGGCACCTCGACTGGAGAATACCCGCTCCCTGTGGCTGTCGAGGTGACGGTCGCCCTGAACCTTTACGGCTAGCACCGAGTTGGCCCTGTCCGGGATCTCTCAGAGCTCGGTGCAGAGGTACATCCACGCCGTCACGGATGCCCTGTAAGCCCGGTCAGCTCAATACATCCATTTCAATGTGAACCCAACCCAGGATTCCCGGGCAGCGGAGTTCGCCGCCATCGCTGACATGTCCTGGGTCCAGGGGGTGATCGATGGGATGCATGTCCCCCTACAAGCACCTGCAGATGACAGCCGCTCTACACAAACCAAAAGTGCTTCCATTTGATAAATGTGGAACTGATATGTGACTATCAGATGTGCATCATGCACGTCTGCGTCTGATACCCAGGCACTGTGCACAATGCCTTCATCCTGGCACACTTGACGATTTCTGAATGTTCGAGACACCCTCGGCGGCTGGGGGATTGGCTCCTGGGCAGTAGGGGTTATCGCTGCCGTCGTGGCTGATAACGCTCAACCAGAGGCCACAGACCAACACCAAGACCCACTACAACGACACCCATGCAGCAATCAGGAGCGTGATCGAACGGTTCACATGCCTTGACCACTCTGGGGAGGCCCTCCAGTAACATGCTGAGTGGGTCGCCCACATCATGGCGGCCTACTACGTCATGCATCGCGCAGCCGAGGGGTGATGTCCTGGGGTGAACGCCGAGCCTCGTCTGACAAGGAGGATGTGGGGGAGGGGGAGGATGGGCAGGATATGGGGCTCAGGCAGGCACTGGAGGCCGCATGATGTGTGCACCAGGGCCAACACTCACGGGACGCTCTGATCGCCTCCAGGTTCACTGACTCTGTGTGTGTGTGGGGCGGGGGGGGGCTGGCCAGGTGCATGGACACCAGGGTTTTGCTTGCTCGTGGCCATGAAGCACAGGGAATGGACCATCTCCGTCTGGGACTGCGCCATCTCACCCATTGACTGTGCCATCACTTTCTGGGTCTGTGTGACATTAGCCAGTGATGTCACCCATTTGGTGTTGGCCTGAGTGACACACATGGTCGCACCACCTATATAAAAGCAAATTACTGCGGATGCTGGAATCGGAAACCAAAAAGAAAATGCTGGAAAATCTCAGCAGGCCTGACAGCCTCTGTAGGGAGAGAAAAGAGCTAACGTTTCGAGTCCAGATGACCCTTTGTCAAAGCTAAAGGCAGAGAAAGTGGGAAATATTTATTCTGTGCAATGAGAATGAAAGATGAGTCATAGCCACAGAAACCCAGGGAAACAGGGTTCTAATAGCTACAGAAACCAAGGGGAAAGAGTGCTAATGGCAGTCCCCAGAGAGAATTAAAGGTGTGAAAGGCCAAACAGCAGAGAAACTAACATCAGAGGGTAAACTGTGACAGATGGAGATGTGGGGGAAGGGAAGAGGGAGGCAAAGGGGAAAAAGGGTAAGGTAACGTGGATATGATGAGGGGGTAAATATATATAAAGAAAGGCAAGAGAGAAAGAAATGGTAAAAGACAGTTAAAATGAAATGGGATGAAAACAAATGCTTCGAGGTGGGGTAGAGCTAATCATCTGAAGTTGTGGAATTCGATGTTGAGACCGGAAGGTTGTAGCGTGCCTAACCGGAAGATGTTGTTCCTGCAGTTTGTGTTGAGCTTCACTGGAACACTGCAGCAGGCCAAAGACAGACATGTGGGCATGGGAGCAGGGTCTTGTGTTAAAATGGCAAGCAACAGGGAGGTCAGGGTCCTGAATGCGCACAGACCGAAGGTGCTCAGCAAAGCGATCACCCAATCTGCGTTTGGTCTCTCCGATATAGAGGAGACCACATTAGGAGCAGCGAATGCAATAGACCAAATTGGAAAAGGTGCAAGTGAAACGCTGCTTAACCTGGAATGAGTGTTTTGGGCCTGGGATGTTAAGCATGGAAGAGGTAAAGGGGCAGGTGTTACACCTTCTGCGATTGCATGGGAAGGTGCCATGGATGATGGGAAAGGCGTTGGGTATAGTGGACGGGTGGACTAGATTGTCTCGGAGGGAACGGTCTCTGCGGAATGCTGATAGAGGGAGTGAAGGGAAGATGTGTTTGGTGGTGGCATCATGCTGGAGTTGGCGAAAATGGCGGAGGATTATGCTTTGCATACGGAGGCTGGTGGGGTGAAATGTGAGAACGAGGGTGACTCTATCCTTGTTCTGGGAGGGAGGGGAGGGGGCAAGAGTAGTGGCGAGGGAGTTAGATTGCCCGCTGTTGAGGGCCCTGTCAACAACTGTAGGCGAGAAATCACGGTTGAGGAAGAAGGAACACATTTTCGAAGCACCATGTTGGAAAGTGGCATCATCGGAACAAATGTGACAGAGGCGAAGGAGCTGAGAGAAAGGGATGGAGTCCTTACAGGGTGTAGGGTGCGAAGAGCTGTAGTCCAGATAGCTGTGGGAGTCGGTGGGCTTGTAATGGATATTAGGTGGTTGCACCACCTCCTGCTCCTGCACATGGGTGGACTCCTGCAGGTGCTGGATGCTCTCCGACAACCCCTCATGTACTCGCTGGCTCTGCAACTGCATCTCCACAATCGATGGGACTGTCCATTCCAGGCGCCCAATTTGGACGGCAGCTAGTCCCTGTGGTCGGCCTATCCATCCAACTGTCCTCCCCCATGGGAGCTCCTAGCTCCACCTGATGTATTAGAGCAGCTGTGTGGTGTGAACCAGATGGTGTCCCAGGAGCCTCTTAACTAAAGTGCCCAACCGAAGTGAGTGTCTCTGAGATGATGGAGGGTGATGGGGATAGCTGTAACGGGAAATCTGTGCCATTACCAGACTCGAGCTCCGGGATGTTTTGGGTCTCGTGTTGAGGGCTGCCGTCCGTGCTGCTCTCCTCATCACTGCTCAGCACATGGAGGGGTCCAGGCTCTGGCTGTGGCTGTGACACTGGCTGGGAGAGGGGGACACCCCATCACCAGCAGGTCCTGCAAGTCACAAGACAAGACGCATGATTAGACTGCGGGCCGGGGTGGGGGGGGGGGGGAGTGGGGTTGTGGGAGTGAGGGCGCTGTCGGGGTGGGTGTGGGGGTGAGTGTGGTGTGGTGTGGGGGTGAGTGTGGTGTGGGAGTGAGTGTGGTGTGGGGGTGAGTGTGGTGTGGGGGTGAGTGTGGTGTGGGGGTGAGTGTGGTGTGGGTGTGAGTGTGGTGTGGGGGTGAGTGTGGTGTGGGAGTGAGTGTGGTGTGGGGGTGAGTGTGGTGTGGGAGTGAGTGTGGTGTGGGTGTGAGTGTGGTGTGGGTGTGAGTGTGGTGTGGGGGTGAGTGTGGTGTGGGTGTGAGTGTGGTGTGGGAGTGAGTGTGGTGTGGGAGTGAGTGTGGTGTGGGAGTGAGTGTGGTGTGGGAGTGAGTGTGGTGTGGGGGTGAGTGTGGTGTGGGGGTGAGTGTGGTGTGGGTGTGAGTGTGGTGTGGGGGTGAGTGTGGTGTGGGAGTGAGTGTGGTGTGGGAGTGAGTGTGGTGTGGGAGTGAGTGTGGTGTGGGAGTGAGTGTGGTGTGGGTGTGAGTGTGGTGTGGGGGTGAGTGTGGTGTGGGAGTGAGTGTGGTGTGGGTGTGAGTGTGGTGTGGGGGTGAGTGTGGTGTGGGAGTGAGTGTGGTGTGGGAGTGAGTGTGGTGTGGGAGTGAGTGTGGTGTGGGTGTGAGTGTGGTGTGGGGGTGAGTGTGGTGTGGGAGTGAGTGTGGTGTGGGAGTGAGTGTGGTGTGGGAGTGAGTGTGGTGTGGGAGTGAGTGTGGTGTGGGTGTGAGTGTGGTGTGGGAGTGAGTGTGGTGTGGGGGTGAGTGTGGTGTGGGGGTGAGTGTGGTGTGGTGTGAGTGTGGTTTGGGTGTGTGTGGTGTGGGGGTGAGTGTGGTGTGGGGGTGAGTGTGGTGTGGGAGTGAGTGTGGTGTGGGAGTGAGTGTGGTGTGGGTGTGAGTGTGGTGTGGGAGTGAGTGTGGTGTGGGAGTGAGTGTGGTGTGGGGTGAGTGTGGTGTGGGAGTGAGTGTGGTGTGGGAGTGTGTGGGTGTGAGTGTGGTGTGGGAGTGAGTGTGGTGTGGGAGTGAGTGTGGTGTGGGTGTGAGTGTGGTGTGGGGGTGAGTGTGGTGTGGGAGTGAGTGTGGTGTGGGAGTGAGTGTGGTGTGGGAGTGAGTGTGGTGTGGGAGTGAGTGTGGTGTGGGAGTGAGTGTGGTGTGGGTGTGAGTGTGGTGTGGGGGTGAGTGTGGTGTGGGAGTGAGTGTGGTGTGGGAGTGAGTGTGGTGTGGGGTGAGTGTGGTGTGGGAGTGAGTGTGGTGTGGGAGTGTGTGGTGTGGGTGTGAGTGTGGTGTGGGAGTGAGTGTGGTGTGGGGGTGAGTGTGGTGTGGGAGTGAGTGTGGTGTGGGAGTGAGTGTGGTGTGGGAGTGAGTGTGGTGTGGGTGTGAGTGTGGTGTGGGAGTGAGTGTGGTGTGGGTGTGAGTGTGGTGTGGGAGTGAGTGTGGTGTGGGAGTGAGTGTGGTGTGGGAGTGAGTGTGGTGTGGGAGTGAGTGTGGTGTGGGTGTGAGTGTGGTGTGGGAGTGAGTGTGGTGTGGGTGTGAGTGTGGTGTAGGAGTGAGTGTGGTGTGGGAGTGAGTGTGGTGTGGGTGTGAGTGTGGTGTGGGAGTGAATGTGGTGTGGGGGTGAGTGTGGTGTGGGGGTGAGTGTGGTGTGGGGGTGAGTGTGGTGTGGGGGTGAGTGTGGTGTGGGGGTGAGTGTGGTGTGAGGGTGAGTGTGGTGTGGGAGTGAGGGTGCGGGTGAGGGTGGGGGTAAGCGTGAGGGTGGGGGTGAGGGTCCGGGCCACAGTACGGTGGGCCGCCACGGGTATGGGCGAGGACGGTTATGCCAGCAGGACGTGTGGGACCCGCTCTTAACGATTTCTATACAAGGCCCTAACAATACGGCGGAGCGGACGAAGTTGTCCTTGGTAACGTGGCTTCCGTTGTTTTTCCCGCTGAGCACGCCACTCTGTTCTGCCAAAATATAGGAAAATTCTGCCCAATATCCTGGGATATTGAGCTACTATTTTGCCCCTCATTCAGCCAAGTTTCTATGACAACGATGATATCATGCTGCCAGTGTCTGCCCTCTGTTCACCGGCTTAATTTACTATGTTCCTGATTTACATATATACCTTTTAACTTTGCCAAATTCCTGTGCTGCGCACATTTTAACCTGTGCTGCTTCTCAATGTGCCACTCACTAATTCTCCATCTCCCGTTCCCTGCTCGGAATTTCCCCTCAGGTTCCCAGGCCCTTTCTAATCTAGTTTAAAGGCCCCCCAACCATAAATCTAGCAAATCCCCCTGTGAGAGTATTCATCCCAGTCCCATTTAGGACCTTGCTTCCCTTGATCTGAAGATCAGGATCCCAATCCTGTTCCCACTAAACGTCCGCTCCATGCACTTTGCTGGAAGTTGCACTGGATGGTGACCAGGATCAGGAAGCTGTGCAGATTTGATTTTGTTCGAAAGCAGCGACACTCAGACCAGTTCTAACACTCTCACCCCTGTCCATGGATGAACCAGTGAGCTTCATTGTCTGTGGGGTCTGACATAATATACACCAGTATATTATGGTGCAGACACACACACACACTGATGGACATGCAGTGGGACCAATCAGCATACACAACACCGCAGCCAATCACCAGTGAGAGCACACGCACAATAAAGACAGGGGACAGGAGAGTTCCCGCTCATTCTAGTGGCAGCCAGCACAGAGCTCACAGCCTGCAACACAGACATTCACCATGTGCTGAGTGCATCACCTGGTTAGGACTAGGCAAGGGTCAACAGCTAAAGCTGGGATTGCATTTGCCCACAGTTCAAGTATGTTAATATAGTTAACCTTATAATAAAATTGGTGACCTGTTTGTGATCCCGAACACCCAACACATCAGGGTCCAATGTCACAGCTCATTACCCTCAGTGTTTCATGGAGAATACTGGGCGAAATTCTCCGGTATCGGCGTGATGTCCGCCGACTGGCGCCCAAAATGGCGCAAGTCAGACGGGCATCGCGCCGCCCCAAAGGTGCGGAATGCTCCGCATCTTTGGGGGCCGAGCCCCAACCTTAAGGGGCTAGGCCCGAGCCGGACGAATTTCCGCCCCGTCAGCTGGCGGAAAAGGCCTTTGATGCCCCTCCAGCTAGCGCGGAAATGACATCTCCGGGTGGCGCATGCGCGGGAGCGTTAGTGGCCACTGGCGGCATTCCCGCGCATGCGCAGTGGAGGGAGTCTCTTCCACCTCCGCCATGGTGGAGACCGTGGCGAAGGCGGAAGGAAAAGAGTGCTCCCATGGCACAGGCCCGCCTGCGGATCGGTGGGCCCCGACCGTGGGCCAGGCCACCATGGGGGCACCCCCCGAGGCCAGATCGCCCCGCGCCCCCCCCCAGGACCCCGGAGCCCGCCCGCACCGCCTTGTCCCGCCGGTAAGGTAGGTGGTTTAATCTACGCCGGCGGGACAGGCATTTTAGCGGCGGGACTTCGGCCCATCCGGGCCGGAGAATCGCGGGTCGGGGCCCGCCAACCGGCGCGGCACGATTCCCGCCCCCGCCGAATATCCGGTGCCGGAGAATTCGGCAACCGGCGGGGGCGGGATTCACGCTAGCCCCCGGTGATTCTCCGACCCGGCGGGGGGGTCGGCGAATCTCGCCCACTGTGTCAAATTACAGGTAGATATTTGGTAGAATTCATATATAATTAGGATGTTGGACTATAAAATTGAGGAAAAGGTCACAGGCAAACAGATAGGTATTTAACCCAAAAGCTTTTTCACACATCTACATGGACAGCACAAAATTAATTAAAAACAGCTCTTAATTTCATTACAGGCCGACAACATTACCTCACTTTGGTAGTATCTATGGGTCTGCTGTTTTTGCCCCTCCTTAAGCCAGGTTTCTATGACAGCGATGATATCATGCTGCCATGTGTCTGCCCTCAGCTCACCGGCTTCATTTACTTGGTTCCTGATTTACATATATACCTTTTAACTTTGCCAAATTCCTGTGCTGCGCACATTTTAACCTGTGCTGCTTCCGTCTTTCTGAGTCACTCACCAATTCTTTTACCCAAAAGCTTTTTCACAAATACATGGACAACACCTGAAATTAATTTTAAAAAGCTCTTAATTTAAAGACCGACAATGTTACCCATGTTGGTTGTATCTATGGATCTTCTCGTGCTTCTGCCAAGTAACGTTCATGCCACACGAGTGCCAGGCAATGGCCATCTCCAAGAGGCGAGAATCTAATCTTATCTTACCATTGACCCGAAACTGAACTGAACTAGCCACATAAATACTGTGGCTACGAGAGCAGGTCGGGAACTGGGAATCCTGTGGTGAGTAACTCACCTCCTGACTCTCCAAAGCCTGTCCACCATGTACCAGGCACCAGTCAGAATGGTGATGGAGTACCCTCCAGTTCCTGGATGAGAGCAGCTCCAACAAAACTGAAGAATCTTCACAGATTCAGGACAAAGTAGCCGGCTTGATTGGCATCCCATCCATGAAAACATTCACCCCCTCCATCACTGACGCACAGTAGCAGCAGTGTGTGCTATCTACAAGATGCACTGCAGGAACTCACCAAGACTCCTTGGGCAGCATCATCCAAATCCATGACCACTGCCATCCAGAAAGACAAGGGCAGCAGTCTCATGGAAACATCACCCCCTGGCAGTCACCTCCAAGACACTCACCATCCTGACGTGGAAATATGTTCCCATTGCTTCACTGGTGCTGAGTCAATACCCTGGATCCCTCTCCCTACCTTCACTGTGGGTGGATCTATACCAAATGGGCAGCTCACCTCCACCTCCTCAGAGGCAATCAGAGAATGAGCAATAAAGGCTGGCCCAGCCACTGACATCCACATCCCATGAATAAATAACCAGAAAGTAATAATTACTATAACCGAGCTGAGAATTATTTAAAAGACTGTCTGGAAGAATGCAATATCACACGATAATGGTCTAACAGACTCAAGAAACAAATGACTGCGCGATGTGATTATTTTGAACTCAAGTGCGGGTGATTATTGAAGGAGGGCTCCTGATCTAGGGTAACCCCAAAAGGGCTGCGAGTTTTAATTCACTTCAGTCGTTAATGCTGCTGCCTCACAGCGCCAGGGACCCAGGCTCAATTCCAGTTCAGGGTGACTGTGTGGTGTTTGGACGTTCTCCCTGTGTATATTTCCTATTTTTAAAAATGTTTTTTTAAATTATAGAGTACCCAATTCTTTTATCCCCCAATTAAGGGGCAATTTAGCATGGCAAATCCACCTACCCTGCACATCTTTGGGTTGTGGGGGTGAGACCCACGCAGACACTGGGAGAATGCAAACTCCACATGGACAGTGACCCAGAGCCGGGATCGAACCTGGATCCTCAGCGCCGTGAGGCAGCAGTGCTAACCACTGCGCCACCTTACCCCCCAGACCCTGCGTGTATTTCCTCTTGAGCAAGAGAGTTCCAAAAACTCACAACCCTCTGAGAGAGATATTTCTCCTCATCACTTATTTTTAAACTGTGGCCACTAGCACTAGATTCTTCCACAAGGGAAGCATCCTCTCCACATCGAACCTTTTCAGATCCCTCAGGATCTTATTGTTTCAATCAATTCACTTTAAAAAAATAAACTTAGAGTACCCAGTTTAATTTTTTCCAATTAAGGGGCAATTTAGCATGGCCAATCCACCTAGCCTGCACATTTTTGGGTTGTGAGGGTGAAACCAGACACGGGGAGAATGTGCAAACTCCACAAGCACAGTCACCCAGAGCCGGGATCGAACCTGGGACCTCGGCACCGTGAGGCAGCAGTGCTAACCACTGCGCCGCTGTGCTGCCCTTCAATCAATTCACTTCTTACTCCTCTATTGGATAAAAGATGCAAGCCTGGTCTGCTGTGTCTTTCCTCATAAGGCAACCTTCCCATCCCTGTATGCATTGCTCTACATTTCCTCTACACTGGGAAGGCTAAGTAGAGGCTTTGAGGAACACCTTTGCTCAGTCCACAAGCACGACCCCAGCCTTCCTGTTGCTGCCATTTTAACTCAGCCACTTCCCCTCAAACCCACATTTTCATCCTTGGCCTGCTGCAATTACTCCAGCAAAGCCCAACGCAAGCTGGTGGAGCAGCTTCTCATCTTCCGATTAAGCACATTGCAGCCCTCAGGAGTCGACATTGAGTTCCACAACTTCAGACTACCTTTCTCTTCTATCTTAACGCGTTCATTTTTTTCATATTCACTACATTTTTTGGTTCAATGCAAAAACCCTCCCCACGGTCCCTCACTGGGCCAGCTGTCACCTGTTCCTATGTTTTCTACATCTTTGTTGCAGTCTCTCCCCATTTTCATTGTTCCAGCTGAACGACCCCTCTTTTACAGTCTCACACATTTTTCCTCTCTTTAGGTCAAGGTAATGGAGGTGGTGTAGCTCTGATATTTAAGTATGACATTAGGGTGGTAGTGAGAGATGATGTAGGTTCTAGGTTCTATGGAGAAAAAGGTTGAATCCATCTGGGTGGACATGAGAAATAGTAAGGAGAAAAGGTCGCTGATTGCGAAGTCTATTGGCCATCAAAAAAATAATGGCCGGGATTCTCTGATCCTGAGGCTAAGTGTTGACGCCGTTGTAAATGCCGTCGCGATTTACGACGGTGTCAACAGGCCCCTAGGATCACCGATACCGGCGTCAGAACGGGTGCCACGGATCCGCACATTTGCGCAACAGTCGTCGCATGCGCGCTACGGCCGGCGCGAACTCGCACATGCGCGCTAGTTGCTTTATCCGCGCCGGCCCCGACGCAACATGGTGGAGAGCTACAGGGGCCCATGCGCGGAGGAACATAAGCCCCTACCAGGAGAAGCCTGCCCGCCGATCGGTAAGGCCACGATAGAGGCCCCCCCGGGGTCGGATCCCCCCCACCAGATCGCCCCCGCAACATGAACGCCGAGGTCCCGCCGGGCAGGACCACACATGAACGGCGCTGGCGGGACTCGGCCTAACTCAGCGGGTACTCGGCCCTTCGCGCACGGAGAATTGCTGGGGGGGGGGGGCTGTGTAGAGCGGAGAACCGGCGAACGGCATTGGGGCGGCGACGTGTGAATCGCACCCCCCTCCCCACCCCCCCAGCGATTCTCTGACCCAGCTTAGGGTCGGAGAGTCCCGCCCAACGTCACGGTCGGGTGGGCAATAAACAACAAAATAACTGATGCATGTAAAATGGTGCAGCAATTGTCATGGGGGATTTTAATCTACATGTCAATTGGTCAAACCAGGTAGGTCAAGGCACGTTGAGGAGGAGTTCATAGGTATCCACAACAGTTTCCTTGAACAGTATGTAATGAAACCTAAGAGGGAGCAAGCTATCTGAGATTTGTTCCTGTGTAATAAGACGGGAATAATTAATGATCTCCTGGTTAGGGATCCTCTCAGAAGGAGTGATCACAGTATGGTTAAATTTAAAATGCAGATGGAGGGTGAGAAGGTACAATCCAATACCGGTGTCTTGTGCTTAAACAAAGGAGACTACAATGGGATGAGGGATGAGTTGGCAAAGGTAGACTGGGAGTAAAGACTTTATGGTGGGATAATAGAAGAACAGTGGAGGACTTTTAAAGTGATTTTCACAGTGCTTAGCAGAAGTGTACACCAGTGAAAAGGAAGGTCTGTCGGAAAAGGGCCAATCAGCCATGGATATCTAAGGAAATAAAGGAGGGTATCAAATTGAAAGAAAATGCTTACAAAGTGGCAAAGATTAGTGGGACACTAGAGGATTGGGAAATCTTTAAATGTCAACAGAAAACCACAAAAAAAGCTATAAAGAAAAGTAAGATCAATTATGAGAGTGATCTAGCTCAGATTATAAAAACAGACAGCAAACGTTTCTATAAATATATAAAATGTAAAAGAGTGGCTCAGGTAAACATTGGTCCTTTAGGGGATGAGAAGGGTTATTTATAATGGTAAATGAGGACATGGCCAAGGCATTGAACAGGTATTTTGTGTCGGCCTTCACAGTGGAAGTCACAAATAACATGCCAATAACTGATGGAAAGGAGGCTATGGCAAATGAGGACCTAAAAACGATCCTTATCACTAAGGAGGTAGTGTTGGGCCAGCTAATGGGGATAAAGGTAGACAAGTCTCCTGGCCCTGATGGAATGCATCCCAGGGTACTAATAGAGATGAAGGAGGAAATAGGAAATGCGCTTGTGGTAATTTACCAAAATTCACTGGACTCTGGGGTGGTTCCGGCAGATTGGAAAACCGCAAATGTGACGCCACTGTTTAAAACAGGAGGTAGACAAAAGGCGGGTAACTATAGGCTGGTTGGACTTTAACCTGCTATCCACTAGGAAAGCAGTGCACCAGCTCCGCCAGACACGAGAGACCTTCTACAAACACAGAGAAAAGGCTGGCTCACCAGCTGAGAAAGCAGGCAGCCACAAAGGAAATAGTCCACGTAAAAGACAACAGAGGCAGACTGGTGGCAGAACCGAAAGAGGTCAATCGAGCATTTGAGACCTTCTACCGAGGACTGTACACCTCCGAGCCACCCGATGGAGATGTGGGGATGAAAAAGTTCCTGGATATGCCCGTTGTAGGGGAGGACAGGTGGGGGAACTGTAAGCACCAATAGATCTGGGAGAAATGATGGAGAGCATCAGCTCCATGCAGGCAGGCAAGGCGCCGGGACTGCACAGGTTCCCGGCAGACTTCTATAAAAAATGTGCTCCGGCCCTGGCCCCACATCTAAGGGATATGTTCACAGACTCGCTAGCAAGGGACACCTTGCCTCCTACACTAGCACAGGCCACAATCTCTTTGATACCCAAGAAAGACAAGGACCCGACGGAATATGGCTCATATAGACCCATTTCGCCACTCAAGTAGACGCTAAGATACTCGCAAAGGTCCTGGCCAAAAGGCTGGAGAATTCTGTACCAAGGGTGATCGCAGAAGACCAGACGGGCTTTGTCAAGGGTTGGTAACTCACTGCAAACATCAGGCGGTGGGTGAATGTAATGATGACCACCCCCCCCCCCCCCGCCCCCCCCCCCCCCCCCCAACACCGGATGTCATTGTCTCCCCGGATGCAGAAAAGGCCTTCGACAGAGTCGAATTGAAGTACCTCGAGGTACTGAAATGGCTTGGGCTAGGAGCGGAATTCACCAGCTGGGTGAAACTCCTGTACAATGCCCCAAGGCAAGCATTCGAACCAACGCCACCAGCCCTCCCATCTTCCCCGACGAAATATACATCCAGCCTAGTGGTAGTTGCCACACTGAAAACGTGGTATCAAATAAGGCAACATTTCGAGTTGGTAAATTCCAGGACCGAGATGTCCCCCATGGCCCCCACCTGCGGAAACCACAGGTTCCCACCAGCCATGCTAGACACCACCTCTAAGAAATAGAGACAAGACAGGGGAACGCTGACAATCAGGGATTTCTATATAGGAAATAGACTAGCGACACTAAATGAACCAATGGAGGAATTTGAACTACCGGCAGGATAAGAAATGAGGCAGTTACAAATAAAACACTTTCTCCGCAACGAGACTGTCGGATACCTCAGGGCACCGGAGACCACACTATAAGAGGACCTGATGAATACGGACAGTAAAGAAGGGGGAAACTGGGGGAAAATGTATGGACAAATACTGGACAGGGCCCGAACACCACTAGATGAGACCAGACAGAAATGGGGGACAAATTGGGGACAGAAGTGGGTTAGGGACTCTGGAGCGAAGCACTGAGTAGGGCAACTCCACCTCCTGCGCAAGGCTCAGCCTCATGCATTTTAAAGTGGTGCACAGTGCAAACCCGACCAGATCCCAAATAACAGATTCTTCCCGGAGATGGGGGATAAATGTGAACGGTGCCAGAGAGGCCAGGCCAACCACACCCACATGTTTTGGGCCTGCCCCAAGCTTGTTGGGTTCTGGGCAGCCTTTTCCGAGGCAATGTCCAAGGTTGTGGGGGTGCGGGTGGAGCCCGCAATCTTCGACGTATCAGAGCAGCCAGAGCTACACATGGGGACAAGGGCTGACGCCCTGGCTTTTGCTTCCCTAATCGCATGCCGGAGAATCCTACTCAGCTGGCAATCAGCAGCAGCACCACCCACAGCTGCAGACTGGCTGGCAGACCTTTTGGAATTTCTCCACTTGGAGGAGACCTAATACACCATCCGAGGGTCAGAGGAAGGCTTCCTTAAACATGGGAGCAATTTGTCGGCCTGTTCCAAGGCCTGTTCGAGGCCAACAATAACTAGAAAGGAAGAAAATTAAAAAAATTAGAAGAGGACTGACAGGAATACACAATCCAGAGCGAGGGGGGCGGGAGGAAGAGAGGAAGGAACCGGAGGGGAATAAAAGGAACAGCACAGAGGGAGGGGGAGTGGGCGTAAGACCCCCCCCCCCTCCCCCCACCTACAAGGCAGATGCGGTGGAAAACACAAGGAATGAAGTGGGGGAACAGAAGTAAAGTGGGGGGGGGGGCAGGCCCCGAGCGAACGAGGATATCGAGGGGGGGAGGGGAATGGGGATAGCGCACTGAGACAGATGGTGACAAAATGTAAATAGATGCAAAAGAATCTTATGAACTGTACAATAATGAACATGAAATGCAACTGTATATATAAAATCAAAAATGGCAATCAAAATATCTTTTTTTTAGAAGCTGTAGGCTGGTTAGCTTAACTTCTGTAGTGGGGAATATCTATCACCAAGGAAGAAATAGTGAGACATCTGGATAGAAATTGTCCCATTGGGTAGACACAGAATGGGTTCACGAAAGGCAGGACATGTTTAATTTTTTAAAAATAAATTTACAGTATCCAATTAATTTTTTCCAATTACGGGGCAATTTAGCGTGGCCAATCCACCTACTGATATCTTTGGGTTGTGGGGGCGAAACCCACGCAAATACGGGGATAATGTGCAAACTCCACACGGACAGTGACCCAGAGCCGGGATCGAACCTGGGACCTTGGCGCCGTGAGGCAGCAATGCTAACCATTGCGCCACCGCGCTGCCCTATGTTTAACTAATTTATTTGAATTCTTTGAGGGCATTACAAGTGCGGTGGACAACGGGGAACCGGTGGATGTGGTGTATCTGGATTTCCAGAAGGCATTCGACAAGGTGCCACACAAAGGGCTGTTGCATAAGATAAGGGTGCATGGCATTACGGGTAATGTATTAGCATGGATAGAGGATTAGTTAACGAACAGAAAGCAAAGCGTGGGGATAAATGGGTGTTTTTCTGGTTGGTGATCAGTGTCTGGTGGTGTGCCTCTGGGATCAGTGTTGGGACCGCAATTGTTTACAATTTACGTAAATGATTTGGAGTTGGGGACCAAGTGTAATGTGTCAAAGTTCACAGATAACACTAAGGTGAGTGGTAGAGTAAGGTGTGCAGAGGATACTGAAAGTCTGCAGAGGGATAGTTTAAGTGAGTGGGCAAGGTTCTGGCAGATGGAGTACAATGTTGGTAAAAGTGAGGTCATCCATTTTGGTAGGAATAACAGCAAATGGACTATTATTTAAATGGTGAAAAATTGCAGCATGCTGCTGTGCAGAGGGACCTGGGTGTCCTTGTCCAGGAATCGCAAAAGGTTGGTTTGCAGGTGCAGCAGGTAATTAAGAAGGCAAATGGAATTTTGTCCTTCATTGCTCGAGGGATGGAGTTTAAAAACAGGGAGGTTATGTTGCAGCTGTACAGGGTGCTGGTGAGGCCACATCTGGAGTATTGTGTACAATTTTTATCTCCTCACTTGAGAAAGGATGTGCTGGCACTGGAGGGTGTGCAGAGGAGATTCACTAGGTTGATTCCGGAGCTGAGAGGATTGGCTTATAAGGAGAGGTTGAGTAGACTGGGACTTAACTCATTGGAATTTAGAAGAATGAGGGGGGACCTGATCGATACATATATAATTATGAAGAGAATACTTAAGATAGAAGCAGGGAGGTTGTTTCCATTGGCGGATGAAACTAACATAATAATCTTTATTTGTGTCACAAGTAGGCTTACATTAACACTGCAATGAAATTGCAGTTAAATCCTCTAGTCACCGCACTCCAGCGCCTGGTCGGGGGTACACTGAGGGAGAATTCAGAATATCCAATTCACCTAACCTGCATGTCTTTTGGACTTGTGGGAGGAAATCAGAGCACCCAGAGGAAATCCACGCAGACACGGGGAGAACGTGCAGACTCCGCACAGACAGTGAATCAACCCCGGGTCCCTGACGCTGTGAAGCAACAGTGCTAACCACTGTGCTACCACGCCGCCCTACTGTGGTACTATGCTACCCTAGAACTAGGGGGCACAGCCTCAAAATAAGGGTGAGCAGATTTAGGACTGAGTTGAGGAGGAACTTCTTCACCAAAAGGGTTCTAAATCTGTGAGAATTTGTGGAAACCAGTGAAGCAGTTGAGACTACCTCTTTGGATGTTTTTAAGGCAAAGATAGAGAGACTTTTGAACAGTAAAGGAAATTTTTATTTTTACTTTTCTAAATTTAGCGTACCCAATTCATTTTTTCCAATTAAGGGGCAATTTTGGCAGAGCCAATCCACCTACTGCACATCTTTGGGTTGTGGAGCCGCAACACACATAAAGATGGGGAGAATGTGTAAACGCCACATGGACAGTGACCCAGAGCCGGGATTGAACCTGGGACCTCAGTGCCGTGAGACAGCAGTGCTAAACACTGCACCACCGTGCTGCCCCAAACATTAAAGGAATTAAGGGCAGGAAAGTGGAGCTGAGTCCACAAAAGGATCAGCCATGATCTCATTGAATGGCAGAGCAGGCTCGAGGGGCCAGATGGCCGACTCCTGCCCCTTGTTCTTATGTTTTCATGAGTCGTCACACATTTGGTGGCTCCCGCTCGAGGTGGAATTTGTTGGTCCTTCACCACCTGATTTGGGGGGGCGTTTGATGGTGAAAGGTGCATGAGGGCTGACGGTAATTCTCCTCTGGTGGAACTGATCTATGGCTTAACGGACGAGGAATGTAACGGACAAGAGGCAGCAGTTTTACCGAGAGGTTAATAGCGGTGTGACACAGGAAAAGATGGCGGCGAGTGGGGTGGGGGGGGGGGGGGCGGCGGGCACTGCTGCCCACCCAGTGGTCCACGGAGCATCTGGAGAACGTTCTCAACAACAAGTTCCAGCAGCAAAGGAAGGAGGCCTCCGAGGACCTGGCTAAGGTGGTGCAGCCGCTTAGGGCGGTGATTGAGCGTGTGGAGCAGAGACAGGAGACACAGGGCCTGGCAAGCCAGAAGATGGAGGAGTCGATGGGGGAGCTCGAGGATTGGTTAGCGCCGCTGGAGGAGGAGATGGGGATGGTGATGGGCAGCCAAAAAGGCTGAGGGAGAATTTGGAGGATCTTGAAAACATAGAAAATAGAACATACAGTGCAGAACGAGGCCATTTGGCCCATCGAGTCTACACCGACCCACTTAAGCCCTCACTTCCACCCTATCCCTGTAACCCTTTCTAACCTTTTTTGGTCACTCAGGGCAATTTAGCATGGCCAATCCACCTAACCTGCACGTCTTTGGACTGTGGGAGGAAACCGGAGAACCCGGAGGAAACCCACGAAGACACGGGGAGAACGTGCAGACTCCGTACGGACAGTGACCCAGCCGGGAATCGAACTGGGACCCTGGCGCTGTGAAGCCACAGTGCTAACCATTGTGCTACCGTGTCGCGCCAGGAGGCAAATTCTCCGGATCGTGGGGATGCCAGAGGGTACTGAAGGAGCACAGGCCACTTAGCATGTGGCGAACATGTTGGAGAACCTGATGGGGGAGGGGGTCTTTGATTGTGATCTTGAGGTAGACGGAGCACACAGGTCACTGAAGAGGAGGCCGCAAGCGGGGGAACCGCCCAGGGCGATGGTTGTGAGGCTACATAGTTTTCTCAAAAATGACAAGGGCAGAATTCTCCGTTTCAGCAGCTAAGTGTTGGCTGAAATGGAGACATCGCGGGCCTTTTAGGACGGCAAAATCGGAGCTGAGCCCTCACCGACCCCGGGGTCAGTGAGAGGCCAGTAGCAGGGCCGAAAAGGGCCGGAGAATGGCTGGGCCCGTGGTCGCGCATGCGCACTGCAACGACCTGCAGCGTTCGCGCCCTACAACATGGCGGCGCCTGTGCACGGACCTGACCTGCCATCCGCGACCTCACAGGCCACCCCTGGCCATCCCACACTAGTCTCCGCAGCGCTGGCGGAAGCCCCCCCCGCCCCGCCTGGACACAGTCTGCAGCTGCCACGCCACGTTCCTGACTGCTCAGACCACACGTCAACCGCACGGTCGGGAACTTGGCCCATCGGGGGCGGAGCATCACAGGAGGGCCTTCCGGTGACGTGCCAACGACGGTCCAACGGCATGCGAAACACTACACAATTACGCCACTCCCGTAGGGGCAGAGCATGGATGACCAGCCTCAAACTGGTGCCGGCCCTGATTTGGACGTCGGAATGGATTCTCCGCCTTATTGCCAATTACGAAATCGGCGTCGGGAAACGGAGAATCCAGCCCAAGATCTTGCGGTGGGCGAGGCAGACAAAGAAATGTGCCTGGGAGGAGAACGAGCTACATATTTATCAGGACCTGGGAGCGGAGCTGGCCAAGCGGAGGGCCGGATACAATAGTATCAAGGCTGCCCTCTACAAGGGGGTGAAGGCTGGGGTTCTGCACCCTGCTCGTCTGGGTCACGCATCAGAACCAAGAGGTCTATTTTGACTTGCCGGAGGAGGCGAAGGACTTTGCGAGTGACCATCGACTGGGAGGAGTGTGAGGATATTGAAGTTTGGAGTTGTGCTATTTATAGAGGGATGCTGACGTGAGTGTGGTTGGTGTGGTGCCGTTGGTTGGGGAGGGATGGCGGTAGATATCTTGGGGTGGGGCTGGAAGAGTACGAGGCGGGGGCCGGGGAGGGCTGGCGAAAGAAGGGTTATAGCTGACCAACAAAGGGGGGGGGGGGGAGCCCTTGACCCGGTTGATCACATGGGACGTGCGGGGGTTGATTGGTTAATCAATCGCGTGTTTTCACAGACTTGAGGAGTTTGAAGGCGGACGTTGTGTTTCTTCAGGAGACACACCTGAAGCTGGGAGATCAGACGAAGCTGAGGAAGGGATGGGTGGGGCAGATATTCCACTCGAGGTTGGATATGAAGATGAGGGGGTGGCGGTGCTGGTCGACAGGAAAGTGGCCTTCGAGGTTGACAGTACTGTAGCTGACCCTGGGGACAGATACATGATCATTAGTGGGAAGCTGAAGGGGAAGTGGGCGGCTTGTGTTTATGTATCTGTTCTTTTCGTTTTTCTAATATTCCTATGTATATATGCAAAATACCTTTAATAAAAATATTTTTAAAAAAGAGAGTTCGCAGTTGGAAGTGGTTGACCTGGGTCGTGCTTGTGGATGGACCAAAGGTGTTCTGCAAAGTGGTCACTCAGTCTGCGTTTAGTCTCTGCAATGTAGAGTAGACCCCATTGGGAGCAGCAAATGCAACAGCCCAGATTGAAGGAGGTGGATGTGAAACACTGACTCACCTGAAAATAGTGTTCAGGCCCTTGGATGGTGAGCAGGGAGGAGGTAAAGGGGCAGGCGTTACACCTTCTGAGATTGTATAGAAATGTGCCATGGGAAGAGGGTGAGGTGTTGGGGGTGGTGGAGGAGTGGTCCAGTGCATCCCGGAGGAAACAATCCCTGCGGAATGCTGGCGGGAGTGAGTGGAAGATGTGATTGGTGGTGACATCATGTCGGAGTTGGCCGAACTGGCGGAGGATAATTCTTTGAATGTAGAGGCTGGTGGAGTGAAAAGTGAGGACAAGGGGGGCCCTATCCTGGTTCTGGGAGGGAGGGGAAGGGGTGAGAGCAGAGGTCTGGGAGCTGGGTTGAGAGTCCAGTCAACCACAATAAGGAATAAAGAAGATATGTCAGCAGCACCATTTTGGAAAGTGGCATCATCGAAACTGATGCGATGGAGGCGAAGAATGGGTTGAAGTCCTTATAGGATGTGGGGTGTGAGGAGCTGGAGTCGAGGTAACTGTGGGAGTTGTTGGGCTTCTAATGAATACTAGTGGACAGTCGAGCTCCTGAAATAGAGATAGAGAGATCAAGGAAGGGAAGGGAAGTGTTGGAGATGGGCCAAGTGAAGGCGATATGGGGTGGAAATTGGAAGCGATATTGACAATGTTTCCAGGTCCAGACAGGAACGTGAAACAGCACCAAAACAGTCATCGACATACTGAATAAAGATTGTGGGAGGGGGCTGGTGTCGGACTGGAACTAGGAGTGTTCCACATATCCCATAAAGACACAGGCAAAACTAGGACCCACATGGGAACCCATAGCCACTCCTTTCGAGTGGAGGGAGTGAGACAAAAGTAGTTCATATCTGATTAATCTAGTTGAGTTTTTTGAGGTCACCAACATGGTGGATAGGGCAGTGAATACAGATGGTGTTGATATGGATATAGAGCAAAGGAGGGTAAAAGGAGTTGATGTTCTGATCAGCTGATATCTCGTGGAATAGTGGAACAGGATTGCGGGACTGAATATCCTATGCTGATCCGATGTGTTTGGAAAGGAACATCTTAAAACCAATTCTACGATGGGTACATTATGAAGTTCATAACATTGAAACATTTCTGGAAACAATTAACTTCTCCGGGTACATCATATGGAACAAAGGCAAAGACAAAATGGAAAGGACAGGATTTTCATCAAAAACAACACTGAGATCCTGTTTATATGATGTGGAGATGCCGGCGTTGGACTGGGGTGAGCACAGTACGAAGTCTTACAACACCAGGTTAAAGTCCAACAGGTTTGTTTCGATGTCACTAGCTTTCGGAGCGCTGCTCCTTCCTCACCTGAGGAAGGAGCAGCGCTCCGAAAGCTAGTGACATCGAAACAAACCTGTTGGACTTTAACCTGGTGTTGTAAGACTTCGTACTATCCTGTTTATAGGTAACTGAAGCTGGATCTGGTTTCAGATGCATCCTGTGTTGCTCTGTCCTATTAGATATTGTCTTTGTGCTCAGTCATTGGGGCACAGGGCCCAGTTACAAACCACATTTGCTTCTGCTTTACTCTGCTTTGCAGACCACAAAGTTGTTAAGGGAAATAAAGTTTTATTACAATAACTAGGAGTGTTGGCCTTTATTGGTAGAGGGATTGAGTTCCGGAGTCAGGAGGTCATGTTGCAGCTGTATAGAACTCTGGTACGGCCGCATTTGGAGTATTGCGTACAGTTCTGGTCACCGCATTATAGGAAGGACGTGGAGGCTTTGGAGCGGGTGCAGAGGAGATTTACCAGGATGTTGCCTGGTATGGAGGGAAAATCTTATGAGGAAAGGCTGATGGACTCGAGATTGTTTTCGTTGGAGAGAAGAAGGTTAAGAGGAGACTTAATAGAGGCATACAAAATGATCAGAGGGTTAGATTGGGTGGACAGTGAGAGCCTTCTCCCGCGGATGGAAATGGCTGGCACGAGGGGACATAGCTTTAAACTGAGGGGTAATAGATATAGGACAGAGGTTAGAGGTAGGTTCTTTACGCAAAGAGCAGTGAGGCCGTGGAATGCCCTACCTGCTACAGTAGTGAACTCGCCAACATTGAGGGCATTTAAAAGTTTATTGGATAAACATATGGATGATAATGGCATAGTGTAGGTTAGATGGCTTTTGTTTCGGTGCAACATCGTGGGCCGAAGGGCCTGTACTGCGCTGTATCGTTCTATGTTCTATGTTCTATTCATCAGAAAAATCCAGACCTCAAGCCCCACATCACACATCTTCCCGTACCAGCCTCCCCGAATAGGCACCGGAATGTGGCGACTAGGGGCTTTTCACAGTAACCTCATTCAAGCCTACTCGTGACAATAAGCAATTGTTATTAGGGGCTGGTTTAGCACAAAGCTAAATCGTTGGCTTTGAAAGCAGACCAAGTCAGGCCAGCAGCATGGTTCAATTCCCGTACCAGCCTCCCCGAACAGGCGCTGGAATGTGGCGACGAGGGGCCTTTCACAGTAACTTCATTTGAAGCCTACTCGTGCCAATAAGCGATTTTCATTTCATTTCACACAAAGAGTTGATAGTTCACAATGGAGTTTTATTATGAGGAATCAGGGTGGTTATTCCTCTGCGCTTGTGTAGTGGAATCCTTGACCAACTGCAGAATGGACATCCTGGTGTGAAGAATTTGGAAACGGTTATTTTTGGTGGCCAGGATTAGATGCTCGATTTGAAGAGAAAATTGGGCAATGTCAATCTTGTGCAAAAGTAAGAAACACTCTACCATTACATCCATGGCAATGGCTGACACAACCATGGCAGAGAACACGCATCGATTATGCTGGTCTGCCGGAGGGTCTCATGTTCTTAGTGATTGTGGATGCACTTTCTAAATGGGCGGAAGTCAGGGTAATGAAGTCAATGACGATTGAGAAGCCTATCGAGAAACTAGACAAAATATTCGCAAGATTTGCAGCACTAGAACAGATTGTCAGTGATACTGGTCCTCAATTTACTGTGAAGGAGTTTGAGGATTACTTGAAGGGGAAGGCTCAACTTGTTCATCATGCATTTTGGATGACATCGAACATCGGGGGGGGGGGGGGGGTGAGGTGTCTGGACGATATGAGTTAATGATGATTCTTTTTCATTGGGGTTTGTATTCAAAATGTTGGGAGCTGTTTGAGGGTGGGTGGGATGAGGGGATTGTTGGTTTGGGGTTTGCCATCATATTTGTTGTTATTGTTAATGATTTGTTGTTGTAAATATGATGAAAATGTGAAAAAGGAGGAGAATAAAAATATTTATTAACAAAAGGATTTAGACACACAAGCTTGCAAACAGAAATGTAATTGATCTTGCAGCTGCTGCTCATGTGATTCTCACAGAACGCAGGACAATGGAATGGGAGTATGGGAACACGGCTCATTATCCATTTCATCTTGTGTATGTCTAGAAGCTTGTAGATACTATGTACGTGCCTTGATTATGATTGGTAATTATACTCATATGTAATGCTAATCGTTAGTTGTGAATGGCCATAGATAATTTCCAAACAAATATATTATTTTGATTGCCCTATGTTAATTACCTGGAAGATAAGGACAAATGTAAGTGCTCTGTATTTTCTGTGATTGGGGAGCTGGCAAGCCATCATTTGGTAACTTAGCTCCCCTGCTATAGCTTGAAATAATAAAGTTAATGAACTGAAATTCTAAATATCATTTGGTCAGTTGGTGAGTGAGGAACACTATAGCCGAATAGTCTTGAATCTCCTGCAACATTATCAAACCCAGAACCAGGCCTGCCGATTATCTCTAAATCACCAGATAAACAGTTACTAGTGATGGGCTACAGAGCCAAGCAGAAGCAAATATAATAATAATCTTTATTGTCACAAGTAGACTTACATCAGCACTGCCAATGAAGTGTGTAGCCATCTGGGATGGCCACTCACAAAGGGAAATATGGCCACTTGCAAAGAATCAAGGGAAATATGGCCAATGCAGGATCCAGACAAACTCAGAGCTTCGGTGTATATTTGCCACTAGAGAACCAGACACTATCGAAACCCCCAGCCGATTTACATTCTAATGACGCATTTCCCCAGGACAAAAGACTTGTACTCAGGTATCAGATACAGATTCAGACACATCGGCGCCACTCCCTTCACCCAGGAAGCCCAAACAGCCAAGGTCATTGACCGCTCAGGACACGCCCAGCCATCAAGGCACCCGCCTCTTTATTGGCTCAAATCGAAGGCAGTGATCGAAGCCTGCCGAATTATTGGGTCCAAAACTAAGGACCGCCCAAAAGAGCGCAAAACCCCCAAAGGATAAAGAGAGACATTGCCATGTGTTTGATCTCTTTTGGCCCTGGCACACCGGCACTCTTCGGCCCGGCCTATGCCTGAAGCTAATTGCAGCACCACGACCAGAAGCAAGTTCAAGATCAACGATCGCTACCAGACAGATGAGCCCAGCAGAACCGAAGTTACCTCTCCAGACCCAGCCACTCCAGATCCGAACAAGGGCCTTGTTCCTCTGCCAAAGTCGGGTGCCTGAAGTTAAGTACAGGTTGTTGTAGTGTTAGGTGTAGTTTAGCTCGTAATGTTTTTATGTTGCATGTGTGAGTTAATCCTGTGTGTAAATAAACTATTATTGAACTTGAACTAACAGACTGGTTGTTGGGTCCTTGATCGATATCCGGTTGAACCTTGTGGTGGTATCATTTGATACCTGGCAACTCTGAAAGCAATATCTTTATTAATAATGGTCAGATTAATATCTGACTAAAGTAGATACCCCAGACTTGGCAACATTATTGGCGTCTCTGGTGCCGATTGGCAACATTATTGGTGACGCTGGTGGGATAGTATTCCACTCATTAAAAGAGCAATAAGTGACTGTGAAAGGCCCCTAGTCACCACATTCCGGCGCCTGTGGGAGAATTCAGAATGTCCAATTTACCTAACAGCACGTCTTTCAGGACTTGTGGGAGGAAACCGGAGCACCCGGAGGAAACCCACGCAGACACGTACCTGGGCCCTGTGCCTCAGTCACTTAACACAAAGACAATGGCTATTGGGACAGAGCAATCCATTATAAGTTCATAAAACATGGGAGCGGAATTAGGCTACATGGCCCATTGAGTCTGCTTCGCCATTCAATCATTGCTGATCTCATCCTGGTTTTAACTCCAGTCCTGCCCGTCCTCCATGCCCCTTCAACCCATTACCAATTAAAAATCTGTCTAAATCCTCCTTAAATTTACGCTCTGTCCCAGTATCCACCGCACTCAAGGGTAGAGAATTTCACAGATTCTTTGGGTGAAGTAGTTTCTTCTCAACTCTGTTTTAAATTTGCTACCACTTATCCTAAGACAATGACCTCTCGTTCTAGAATGCCCCACAAGAGGAAGCATCCGCTCCACGTCCACTGCATCATTAAACCAGGTCTAGTTTCTGTTACATATAAACAGGATCAGAGTGTTGTTTTTAATGCAAATCCTATTCTTCCCATTTTGTCTTTGCCTTTGCTCCATATTGTGTCCCTGGAATCGAGTATGTGGAGAAGCTGATTGTTTCCAGAAATGTTTTATGATACGACCTGCACAACATATTTGTCTTAGGAATGGCTTTAAGATGTTCCCCTCCTAATACATTGAGCGGGATTCTCTGTCCCGCTGCACCCGTTTCCTGGTGCAGCACACCCCGCCAGCAGTGGGATTCTCTGTCCCGGCAGACGACCAATGGGGATTCCCATTGTGGGCACCCCCCCCCCCCCCCACCGTCGTTAAATCCACGGGCGTGAGTGCGCTGCCGATGAAACGGAGGATCCTGCCGTCGGAAAATCCAGCCCATTGTATCAGGACTAGACCATTCAGTTCCTCAAACCTGTTCCACTATTCCAGAAGATATTAGTTGATCTGAACATCAACTCCTTTTATCTGCCTTTGCTCTGTATCCATGTCGACACCATTTGTATCCACTCCCCTATCCACCATGTTGGTGACCTCCTCTGAAAACTCAACTAGATCAGTCAGACATGAACTCTTCACAAATTCTCATCTCTCTTGAAAATGAAATGAAATGAAAATCGCTTATTGTCACAAGTAGGCTTCAATGAAGTTACTGTGAAAAGCCCCTAGTCGCCATATTCCGGCGCCTGTTCGGGGAGGCTGGGACGGGAATTGAACCTGCGCTGCTGGCCTTGCTCTGCTTTACAAGCCAGCTGTTTAGCCCACTGAGCTAAACCAGGTGATATTCCTCCAACATTATCACCGTGTCCCTGGCGACAGATCCCAGCTACCATTCCATAATTGTCGATAAACTGATTGGCACAGTAGCACAGTGGTTAGCACTGTTGCTTCACAGCTCCAGGGTCCCAGCTTCGATTCCCGGCTTGGGTCACTGTCTGCAGAGTCTGCACGTTCGCCCCGTGTCTGTGTGGGTTCCTCCTGGCCCTCCGCTTTCCTCCCACAATCCCAAAAGACGTGGTATTAGGTCATTTGGATATTCTCAATTCTCCCTCTGTGTACCCAAACAGGCGCCGGAATGTGGCGACTAAGGGCTTTTCACAGTAACTTAATTGCAGTGTTAATGTAAGCCTACTTGTGACAATAACGATTATTATTATCTTGTTTCACCCCTTCTTGAATAATGAAGTGACAATAATTTCTGAATCTAGAGAGTTTGACTTAAATCATTTAAACTATAA
This sequence comes from Scyliorhinus torazame, assembly GCF_047496885.1. NCBI lineage: Eukaryota > Metazoa > Chordata > Chondrichthyes > Carcharhiniformes > Scyliorhinidae > Scyliorhinus > Scyliorhinus torazame. The sequence goes on from NC_092719.1 coordinate 29,179,826, forward strand.
TCTCAAAATCACAATATTAGGCAGAAAATAATAAAGCTTGAAACAGACAATACCCGAATATCATTCATACGCAAGCAGTGAAACGTATCAAATGCTTTTAAACAATACTGACCAAAATTCTTTACTTAAGCATCCTTGTGGTTCTACACAAATCTACCAACATCCACATGAAACAAACACTACAGATTCTCACGGCGCATAAATTTCAAACAGTTAATCATCTGCTTTCTCTCCTGGCTACAGATTATTAAAGAGATAGAGCACTGCAGGCTCACAATCTCTTGGTTAAAATAATAAACAAGATCCTCCATTCTCCTTCATTATAAAACTTAAATTGTTCAGCTAACATATTTATCTATTTTTGTTACATTTAAGCCAATTTCCAACCACTGATTTCATGGCATCACCTATTCTTTGTTAACTTCTGAAAAGCATTCTCGCCCAAACACATTGCAACCTACAAAACCTTTGTTTTTTAACGGGGCTGATGTGATAGCACAATAAAATTCTCACATTTGTTACAAATTCCTCGAGAAGTTCCACTTTTAACTGGTGACAATGAGTTCCCATAAATCCACATTCATAACATATATCAAGTAATTCGAACACATATATCATAGACACTGAGCCGGGATCCAAAAAATGACCAGAAAAACGGGCTCCGTGGACATGTTTGATGGGGATTATGAAACATGGAATTCAGATGAAGAAAGATTCCAATTTTTTAATAGTTTTTAATAGTTAATCGCACACCGGGAGACCCAAAGGTCACACCATTTCTCAGCTCATTTTGCTGTTTTGTTGCTACAGAATCTTGTTCATCCAGCAAAACCAAGAGACACGTCCTTCAGTGTATTCATAAAAATTTCAGAGGGACATTTCTCTCCTAAACTGTTATTGATTGTAGAAAGGTCCCGATTCCTCCACCGTAGTTAGGAAGAAGATGAAACTGTTTTGCAGTTTATAATATCTTTTTAAAAAAATAATTAAAAAAAAATAAAAAAAATTATTAAGGTTTTCATAAAATATCGATAACAAAATGAAAAAGGAACCCAACAGGGTTAAGTACAAAACAGTCTAGAAAAGCAACCCACCATACCCCCCCTCCCCTCTGTACATAAATAATAAATTAACATTAACACCCCGACTTAACACAACAGGTGTATACACCCCCTCAGACCCTCCAGTGTAAATAACAAAAACAGAAATAAAGTTACCCCCCCCCCCCCCCCCCCCCGAGCTGCTGCTGCCATTGACCAATGTCTACCGTTCTGCCAGGAAGTCTAAGAACGGTTGCCACCGCCTAAAGAACCCTTGCACCGACCCTCTCAAGGCGAATTTCACCCTCTCCAACTTAATAAACCCCGCCGTATCGTTGATCCAGGAATCCACACTTGGGGGCCTCGCATCCTTCCACTGAAGAAGAATCCTTCGCCGGGCTACCAGGGACGCAATGGCCAGAATACCGGCCTCTTTCGCCTCCTGCACTCCCGGCTCCTCCAAATATTGCGAGCCCCCAGCCCGGTTTGACCCTGGATCCTACCACCCTCGACACCGTCCTCGCTACGCCCTTCCAAAATTCCTCCAGCGCTGGGCACGCCCAGAACATATGGGTGTGATTTTCTGGGCTCCCTGAGCACCTAACACACCTGTCCTCACCCCCAAAAACCTGGCTCATCCTTGTCCCGGTCATGTGTGCCCTGTGCAGCACCTTAAACTGTATGAGGCTGAGCCTCGCGCACGATGAGGAAGAGTTCACCCTCCCGAGGGCATCTACCCACGTCCCTTCCTCAATCTCCTCTCCCAACTCCTCCTCCCACTTACCTTTCACCTCCACCACCGAGGCCTCCTCCTCCTCCTGCACACCTGGTAAGTTTCCAAGATCTTCCCCACTCCAACCAACACGCCCCGAGAGCACCCTGTCCTGTACTGTGTGTGGCAGCAGCCACGGGGATTCCACCACCTGCCGCCTGGCAAACGCCCTTACCTGTAAATACCTGAAGGTGTTCGCTGGGGGGGAGCCCGTACTTCTCCTCCGGCTCACCCAGGCTCGCGAACCTCCCATCCACAAACAGGTCCCCCAACCTTTGTATCCCTGCCTTGTGCCACCCCGAAAACCCTCCATCTGTTCTCCCTGGGACGAACCGGTGGTTCCCCCGTATTGGGGTCCACACCGAGGCCCCAACTACCCCCCTGTGCTGCCTCCACTGCCCCCAGATTTTGAGGTCAGCCGCCACCACCGGGCACGTGGTATACCTCCTTGGAGGGAACAGCAGCGGCGCCGTTGCCAGTGCCCCCAGACTCGTACCCACACAAGACGCCGTCTCCAGCCTTTTCCATGCAGCCCCCTCCCCCTCCATCACCCACTTGTGCACCATCACCGCATTGGCGGCCCAGTAGTACCCACAGAGGTTGGGCAGCGCCAGCCCCCCCTATCTCTACTCCGCTCCAGGAACACCCTTCTCACCCTCAGAGTCCCTCGCGCCCACACAAACCCCATTATAATCCTGTTGACCCGCCTAAAAAAGGCCTTCGGGATAAACACGGGGAGGCACTGGAACAGGAACAAAAACCTTGGGAGCACCGTCATTTTGACTGACTGCACCCTACCCGCCAAGGACAGCGGCAACGTGTCCCACCTCTTGAACTCCTCCTCCATTTGCTCCACCAGCTTTGCGAAATTAAGCCTATGCAGGGCCCCCCAGCTCCTGGCCACCTGGACCCCCAAATACCTGAAGCTCCTCTCCGCCCTTTTTAGTGGGAGCTCGCCAATCCCCCTCTCCTGGTCCCCTGGGTGAACCACGAACAGCTCGCTCTTCCCCATGTTGAGCTTGTACCCCAAATTCCCTAAGGATCCTCATTACCTCCGGCATTCCCCCCACCGGGCCCGCCACATATAGCAGCAAGTCGTCCGCATAGAGCGACACCCTATGCTCCTCCCCACCCCGTACCAACCCCCTTCAGTTCCTCGACTCCCTCAGTGCCATAGCCAGGGGTTCAATCGCCAGTGCGAAGAGCAGGGACAGGGGTCACCCCTGCCTCGTCCCTCGGTGCAACCGAAGGTACTCGGACCTCCTCCTGTTTGTGGCCACACTTGCCATCGGGATCTCATACAACAGCCTAACCCACCTGACAAATCCCTCCCCAAACCCGAACCTCTTCAGCACCTCCCACAGGTATCCCCACTCTACCCTATCGAAGGCTTTCTCAGCGTCCATCGCCACCACTATCTCCGCCTCCCCCTCCCTTGCCGGCATCATAATAACGTTCAAAAGCCTCCGCACATTCGCGTTTAACTGCCTCCCCTTCACGAACCCCGTCTGGTCTTCGTGGATGATCTGCAGCACACAATCCTCAATCCTCGTGGCTAAGACCTTCGCCAGCACCTTGGCATCTACATTTAGCAACGAAATCGGTCTGTAAGACCCACACTGCAGGGGATCCTTGTCCCGCTTCAGGATGAAGGAGATCAGTGCCCAGGACATCATCGGGGGCAAAGCCCCCCCTTCACTTGCCTCATTGAAGGCCCTAACTAGCAACGGGCCCAACAGGTCCATATATCTTTTATAGAATACGACCAGGAAACCGTCCGGCCCCGGTGCCTTCCCCGCCTGCATGCTTCCTATCCCTTTGGTCAGCTCCTCCAGCCCAATCGGGGCCCCCAATCCCGCCACCAGTCCCTCCTCCACCTTCGGAAACCTCAATTGGTCCAGGAAGCGGCCCATCCCTCCCTCCTCCAGTGGGGGCTCGGACCAGTACAATTCCTATAAAAGTCCCTGAAGACCCCATTGATGCCAACCCCACTCCGCACCACACTCCCTCCCCTGACCTTAACTCCCCCCATTCTCCCTAGCTGCGTCCCGCTTCCGAAGCTGATACGCCAGCATCCGGCTTGCCTTTTCCCCATCCTCGTAAATCGCCCCCTGGGCCTTCCTCCACTGCACCTCCGGCTTCCTGGTGGTCACAAGTCGAATTCTGCCTGGAGGCTGCGCCTCTTCCTCAACAATCCTTCCTCGGGCAGCTCCGCATACCTCCTGTCTACCCTCACCATCTCCCCCACCAGCCTCTCCCTCTCTCCCCCCCCCCCCCCCCCCGCTCCCTCCTCTCCTTGTGGGCCCTAATGGAGACCAGCTCTCCCCTAACCACCACCTTCAGCGCCTCCCATACCAACCCCAGTCGGACCTCCCTGTTATCGTAGGCCTCCAGGTACCTCTCTATACTTCCTCGGACCCGCTCGCTCACCTCCTCGTCTACCAACAGCCCCTCCGCCAATAGCCCCACCTCCAAGCGCCACAACGGGCGCTGGTCCCTCTCCTCCCCCAGCTCTAAGTCCACCCAATGCGGGGCGTGGTCCGAAATGGCTATCGCCGAATACTCGATATCCTCTACTCTCGCTATCAGCGCCCTGCTCAAAATAAAATAGTCGATTCGGGAATAAGCCTTATGGACATGTGAGAAGAATTAAATGTCCCCAGACCCCGGCCTTGCAAATCTCCAAGGGTCCACCCCTCCCATCTGGTCCATAAACCCCCTCAGCACTCTAGCCACCGCCAGCTTCCTACCCGTCTTAGACCTGGAGCGATCCAGTGCCGGATCCAGAACCGTGTTAAAGTCTCCCGCCATTATCAGGTCCCCCACTTCCAAGTCCGGGATACGACCCAACATGCGCCGCATTAAATCCGCATCCTCCCAGTTCGGAGCATACACATTGACCAGCACGACCCTCTCTCCCTGCAGCTTACCACTCACCATTATGTACCTGCTGCCATTGTCTGCCACAATGCTCGATGCCTCGAACGACACCTTCTTTCCCACCAAGATCGCCACCCCTCGATTTTTGGCATCCAGCCCCGAGTGAAACACCTGACCTACCCACCCTTTCCTCAGTCTTACCTGGTCTGCCACCTTCAGGTGTGTCTCCTGGAGCATAACCACATCCGCCTTCAGCCCCTTCAGGTGCGCGAACACGCGGGCCCGCTTGACCGGCCCGTTCAGTCCCCTTACATTCCAGGTTATCAGCCGGATCAGGGGGCTACCCACCCCCCTCCCCCGCCGACTAGACATAACCCCTCCTCGGTCAGCCACGCGCCCACACCCCACGCCCGGCCCGTTCCCCACGGCTGCAGACCCCCGTCCCAAACCCCTCTACTCGCTCCAGCTCCTCCTTGACCATAGCAGCATCAACTCGACCCCCCCCCCCCCCCCGGCTAGGACCCGTCCAAGCTGTTTTACTCCCCCCATTGCACTTCCGCAAGTCAGCTGACTCCTGCTGACCCCGGCCACTCCCGTCTCTCCTTCGACTCCTCCCATTGTGTGACACACCCTCCTCTTCTGTTCCCCATCCACAGGCTCTCCCCCTCCCCTTCCATCCTAAGCACGGGAAACAACCCTCGCTTCCCCGCCCCGCCCCCTCCAGTCTTCAGCGCGGGAAAAAGCCCGCGCTTTCCACCTACCCGCCCCCCCACCTCTGGCGCAGCTCCTTTTACAGGCCCAGTCCCCTCACCCCCGACTCGGGCCTCCCCCTCCCCCGCGGGGCCCCATCTCACCGCCGGCCATCCACACCTGTTCCATTTACTTACCCCCTCCAAGAGCCCCCCCGACCAACCCAACCAAAACAGTGCCCAACCCGCCCTAACCACCCTCACCGACCAGAAAGAGAAAAACACAAAAAAAAAGAAACCAAGAGCAAAGGACGCCCCTCAAAAAGTAACATATCAACCGCAGTCCCCAAACGCCCATCCCGACCCTCAATCTGTGTCCAACTTCTCGGCCTGAACAAAGGCCCACGCCTCCTCCGGAGACTCAAATTAATGGTGCCAGTCCTTGTAGGTAACCCACAGTCGCGCCGGCTGCAACATGCCAAACGTCACCCCCTTCCTGTGCAGCACCGCCTTCGCTCGATTGTACCCGGCCCTCCTCTTCGCCACCTCTGCACTCCAGTCCTGGTACGTTCGAACCTCCGCGTTCTCCCACCTGCTGCTCCTCTCCTTCTTTGCCCACCTGAGCACAAACTCCCAATCAGCGAACCGATGAAACCGCACCAGCACCGCTCGCGGAGGCTCGTTAGCCTTGGGCCTCCTCGCCAGCACTCTATGGGCCCCTTCCAGCACCAGGGGCCCCTGGAAGGACCCCGCTCCCATCAGCGAGTTCAACATGGTGACCACATAGACCCCCACGCCCAGCCCCTCCGGGAGGCCCAGAATCCGCAGACTCTTCCGCCTCGACCGATTCTCCATCTCCTCGAACCGCTCCTGCCATTTCTTGTGGAGCGCCTCGTGTGCCTCCACCTTTACCGTCAGGCCTAAGATCTCATCCTCGGAGATCTTTTGTCGGGCCTCGCGGATCGCCACCCCCTGGGCCGTCTGTGTCTCCAGCAGCTTATCAATAGAAGCCTTCATCGGCTCAAGCAGATCCGCTTTAATCTCTCTGAAGCAGCGCTGGATACCCTCCTGTTGCTCCTGCGCCCACTGCATCCACGCTGCCTGGTCCCCGCCCGCCGCCATTTTGTTCTTCTTCCCTTGCACCTTCTTCGGGTCCACCACCACCTTTTTAGTCGCCCCGCTCCTGGTAAAAGCCATATACTATCGGGGAATTGTTGAAATCTCCTTCCCACACCGGGAAACGTCGAAAAAGTGCCATTGGGGGCCCTGAAAAAAGCCCAAAAGTCCGTTTTTGCGGGAGCCGCCGAATGTGTGACTTAGCTCCGCATAGCCGCAACCGGAAGTCCTTTTTAAAATAAATTTAGAATACCCAATTCATTTTTTTTTCCAATTAAGGGGCAATTTAGCGTGGCCAATCCACCTTGCCTGCACATCTTTGGGTTATGGGGGTGAAACCCACACAAACATGGGGAGAATGTGCAAACACCACACGGACAGTGACCCAGAGCCGGGATCAAAACTGGGACCTGGGCGCCGTGAGACAGGAGGGCTAACCCACTGTGCCACCGTGCTGCCCTTCAGTCTATAATGGGCACGATTCTCCGCTCCCGCGCCAGTTTGGAGAATCGCCTGGCGCGCCATTTTTCCCCGCGACGCCGATCCGACGCCCTCCCGCGATGCACCCAAGTGGCGGGAACGGCCCCGTCGAGTTCTGCGCGGCACAGGCCGGAGAATCGCCCGGGACACCCAAAATGGCGATTCTCCGTTACACCCGCTATTCTCCGGCCTGGATGGGCCGAGCGGCCTGCCCAAAACGACGGCTTCCCGCCGGCGCCGTCCACACCTGGTCGCTACCGGTGGGAACAGCGCGGGAACGCTGGAGGGGCGGCCTGTGGGGGGGCGAGGGGCGTTCTTTCACCGGGGTGCACTCAAAAGGGGTCTGGCCCGCGAATGGTGCCCACCGATCGGCGGGCCGGCCTCTCTGAAGGAGGACCTCCTTTCCTCCACGCCCCGCAAGATCCATCCGACATCTTCTTGCGGGGAGGCCTCGGGGAGGACGGCAACCACGCATGCGCGGATTGGCGCCGGCTGGCGCTGGCCAACCCGCGCATGCACGAGTGACGCCAGAGAGGCGGCGGATGACGCGGCGCCGCTGTTATGCGGCGCCAATGCCCGGCGCGCGCTGACGACGCTGCTTTAGCGACACGCCCCCTGAGTTTCTCGCGGCCCCGATCCTAGCCCATTTTCCGGCCCTGAATCGGTCGAGATCGGGGCCGTTTCGCGTCGTCGTGAGCCATTAGTCGCGGGAGAGGAGAATCGCGCCCAATATCTTTAAGAAGATTAGCTGTATATTGTGAATTTGATACAACACTTGATGATACTCTTCGACACAGGCGGGTTTGTGTATTGCACAGTGAACGTGTAAGTGATTTAATTCTGAAAGCTGCTGTGGGAGTTGTCACATCCAAGGAGGTTGCTACAAGAGAAGCTTTACACATTGGGGCCGGAGCGAAGATCCACAAAATAGATACCCCAAGGAACAGAGCTGCAAAGGTGCAACCAAGTCACCGTTGTGCACAGGTTGGACACTCAGCGGAGGAATGCTGGAGTGAATCAAAAACATGCAAGAACTATGGCAAGACAGACCATATTGCAAAAGCATGTTGGGCTCAGAAAACATCTTCTGCATCAAGAAAGTGAAAGACGAACAAAGCAAGTAGACAATCTAGTCATGTCCACAAATTAGTGGATGAAACTCAAAATCATTCAAGAGAAACCGAAACCGAGCTATAACATGAGCTGAAGGTGGTGTCTTCGCAATGCAGGGCAATCAACAACGTTTTTGAACATATCCAAAATTTGAAGGTCATGAAATTAAAATGGAAGTGGATACGGTCGCAGCAGTATCACTAATGCTCAAGACAATTTATCATGAAAAGCTGAAACATCTGCCTTTAAAACCATCAAATGTGATCCTAAGGATGTTCACTGAAGAGGTTGTGTCATGAATGGGATGCGTTATGGTGAAAGTAGAAACAAATGGGCAGATGGCGAAGTTGGCTGTGGAAACGTTTCTGGTCTATTTGACAGAACGTGGTTGGCTAAGATTAGGTTTAACTGGGAAACAATCAATCAATTAGTGGATGCAAGGAGCAACTTGCAACAACCTCTGTTGAAGTCTGAGAAGGTGTTTGAAGATTGAAGATATGACAAATTGAACTGCGACAAAAATCAAGCCAGACAGGACACCTAAATGTCTGAAAGCTAGGACCGTACCATGCACCATCAAGCCTAAAGTCGAAGAAGAACTAGAAAGATTAGCAAAGACAAGAGTCATTGAACCTGTTGCTCCAAGTGATTGGGCAACACCAATTGCTCCTGTATTAAAATGAGATGAGAATTTGTGACGATTTAAAAACTACGATTCACCCAGTTTTGTGCGTAGATTATTATCCACTGTCGCCGATTGCAGACGTGCTTGCTGATCTTTCTGAATGACAGAAATTCTGTGAAATTGATCTTTCACAGTCTTATCTGCAGAATGTGGCTGCTGAATCACCGCCGCTATTCACCATCGTAATGCACAAAGGCATTTCCTTTTGGAGTAATATCTGCGGCTTCTCTTTCTCAAAGATCAATTTCTAAGTGGATTGAATGGAGTGCAATATTATTTAATAACATAATCATCACCAATTCGAGGAAACAGGAACATTTGGAGAATTTGGAAGCTACCTTGAAATGCTAACAGAACCACAACCTGAAGGTTAAGAAGTAAAATTGTGAGTAAACTTATCATGCGCATGCGCAGAACGGTAAACTTCCGGATCACGCTTTCCTCCCAAGTGCGCCTGTGCAAAATGACTGCCTTCTGTGGCACTGATTTTTTAGCTGCACCACAGCTTCAATCGCATCAACCACGCTATGTACATCCGCTCCACATTCCCGCACTAACATTTCGGAACTTCTATTTTTAGATTCTTGTGATGTTAGTTTCTTTTCTCTGAGCAGTTTTTTTACGGAGCTTTTCATTGATTTGAGGCTCACAATGCTGATTAAATTTTTCAATTACCACATTAAACCTATTTTTATCATCATCATTCTCAACGTTGAATGAATTAAACAAGACGATAGCCAGCGGTCCAGCCATTAGTAGTAACAGTGCAACCTTTCGCTTGTCACTGGCCGCATTGAGGTCCGAGGCTGAGGGGTAGAGTTCAAACTGTTTTTAAAAAGTTTTCCAGTTGGAATCTATATTACCCGAAGTCCTGAACTGCTTTGGAGCCTGTAATCCCTCCAGGAAGCTTCAACGAGTCTGAGCTGATAGATGCAACCGGCTTCCACACTGTCGATCTGAGTTTCTGCAAAGAAAACAGTTTTTCTTCTCCGAGAATTTTTTATTTTTTGAGAATTGTTTTTTCTCTCATCTGCCGTAATACTAGTTAAACTACCTAGTAACCACCACCTGGTACCATGTGAGATTATAGTAACATGATATTTCCACTCCTGGTAGCATGTGATGTTCTTTGAGGAGTTTCTCAGGATGGATTAAAGTTGGAAGTGTAGCCAAAGAACATCAAGCTACGTTATCAAACAAAGTGACTTTACTTACATTACACAAATTTTGATTTGAACACATTACAAGGTATTAACTAATAAATATGACTATACTATATCTATGCCACATAACTCTGCACTACTGATCTATCTTAACTCGTATCTACTCTAAGCTTCTCCTTACTTCTTCTTCAACCTTCTCCTAGAAGTCTGAGATGCATTCCCTTTTATAGGTCCGCTCCCCAGCTCCATCTGATGGTAGAATAAAATATCACATTAACTCCTAATATACCAGACATTACACATAATGTCACAGATACTGAAAAATGTGTGTCTTTGCTGGGAACTCTGCAGCATTGACATATATAGCCATTGTTAAAAATAAATGTTGTTTCAGAAATCAGTACAGCTTTCTCGGAAGGGTCTGAGATTAATCAAATAATGCAGTGTGATCAAAGCCAAATCAGACTGAGCAGCATTGGGGCTGAGAGAGAGCACCTGAGCCTTCATAGAGCTTTACCTGATTGTATCAACCATGAAGTCTTTACTCTGACATGGGCTGTCTGCCAAAAAATGTCTCAGCAATACTGGTGCATCTGTCAACTAATCTCTGCTAGTCCAAGGAACTCATTGGATTCAAAGGGATTCAATGATGTGTGTCAACACCTGGGGATGCTGAGGTTCACCATGGCCAAGCCCACATTTTGAATGGAGTGTTGATATGACTCTGAAGCTTTCCAGATGGGTGGGGTGCATGGAAATCCACATGAACAGGACACCTCATCCGACGAGCAGCATCAAAGTAGATTTTGGCCTTACACCTGATTCAACAAACCACCACGGTTCCCACCCACGGCTAGTGGACCCAGAGAATCCCCCCACTTTATCTAATTGTTCACATCTTTCACACCTGCCCACACTGTATTCACCCCTGTATGGGGCAAAGACTCTGCCCATGGTTGCAAAGTGACCAAAGCTGAGAATTAAATATTCCAGGATACTGAACATTTGGATAAAATAGGCAAAATTAAAAAGATGGAGAGGTTCCCCTGATAATAAAGGATGGAACAAAGACAGAGAGGGAGTCTTAACTCAGCAATTGAGGAAGTAAAATGAGTTTGGGTGGAGCTAAGAAATAGCAAGAGGCAGAAAACATTACTGGGTATTTTATTTGCTCCTAAAAGTAGCTTCTGGACAGGATGCTCTGCTTTTGTGAGCACTTTCTTGGAATTGTCCAAAATAAAAATCAGACACCTACAGGGTCACCCCGAATGTAACATCCTCATATATTCTGGTGGTTCCCCCTGTCATTTCCTGGTACATGTTGGGGATTTTCTCCCTGATAGGTGGCTGGTATCACTGGAACACCTGAATATGGACTCTGTAGTTTTGCAATTCTTCCTCTTTCCCTGCTCAAGGGAAAACCTCCTGGTTCAAGGAACTTATCACACAGAAACCAGCAGGAAATTCCTTCACCGTGGGGGACAGAAGCTTTATAGGGTAAATGCTGTAACACTTGCAGAAGTCAAGCGATCATTTGTCACATGGTCAGATGCCACGTGGTTTGAAGGTCACATGATCAAACTACCAGGAACGCCTTCAACTCAAATTTGTAGAATTTGCCACTCAACCAAGTTAACGGTTGCTTGATGGAGCCTGTACAGGTTAGATGGGCTGAATGGGGGAAAGGACAATGCAGTGAGATCATGGGCTTCTTCTTCAGCTGAGGCACAGTTAGTGTGAGAGGCCTCAAGGTAGCGGGATAAGCCCTCTGGAAGAATGGCTGTGCCTGCCCCTGCTCCTCCAGGTTGTGACCCTCACCCATTTGATAGTCCAGTTACTTCGGGGAAAGCGACCACCATCAATGAACTGGAGGGTTCCAATTTGGGGAGGAACCGTCCCAAGAGCGGGGAATTGCCATCGCCTTCAGACACCAGCCGCAATTTATTCCATATTTATTCCCAACCTGCCCCTGGGAAATTCCTCTGGAGATGGGATTGGCTTGGAAGTCTTGACTTCACCCTTTTCCCCAGCTCTTCCCTCCAAATCAGTCTCCAGGAGACCAGAAAAATGCACCCCCATTTGAATGTCCCTCTCTGGGAGCTGCCAAACTCAGAGTGGGCCGAATGGTCCAGTTTTCTGCTGGAAATGTTGATAAATCAAATTCATTGCACATGCAGTACCAGCAGAGGCCTGCAGATGATGGTGTTGAGCTACAGGAACATTTGGCTTCAGTAGTGCCACCAAGAGGTCTATCATGGAGCTACAGCACCTTCACTTGCAGCATTGGATAATGCATAAATTTGTGAATTTCATAGAATCATACAATTTACAGTGCAGGAGGAGGCCATTCGGCACATCGAGTCTGCACCGACTCTTGGAAAGAGCATCCTACTTAAGCCCCCGCTTTCACCCTATCCCCGGAACCCAGTAACCCCACCAAACCTTTTTTTGGACACTAAGGGGCAATTTTGCATGGCCAATCCATCTAATCTTTGGACTTGGGAGGAAACCGGAGGATCTGGAGAAAACTCACGCAGACCTAGGTAGGGTGCCCTTTCGGAAAGTTGGTGAAAACTCGGTGGGCTGAATGGTCTCCTTTTCACTGTCGGGATTCTATGTTTCTACAATAAATACAAAGAACAAAAGAAAAGTACAGCACAGGAACAGGCCCTCCAAGTCCAGTTGGTTAATTATCATCTAATTCTCCACTTTAACTTGCCCCCATTCTCTATCCACACACACACACACACACACAGACAAACAGAGGGGTGGAAAAAGAAACTAAAAGTAAAAGACTTCGGCAGCATTCTCCATTCCTGAGACTAAGTATTGACGCTGGGGCAGGATTCGTGGAGTTCCACGGCAGCAAAACTGGTGGCGCACCTGGACAGATTCCGCTACTGTTGAGGGGCTAGCACTGGCACCATGTGGAATGAAATCGATTCCAATGGGAAACGGTGCCGGATTCGCCGAGTCCAAGATTGACACTCAGGGGGCTGACAAGCCTCAGCCGTACATCACTCTCCACACACACCATCCCAGCCAACAAGATGGCAGCAAGGAGAGCGGCACCCCATTTCACGTCGTTGAGCTGGTGACCCTCTTGGAAGTGGTGGAGGAAAGGTGGTGGACCAAGTACCCGGCCCCGGGAAGGAGGCTGCCAGCCACCGCTGTTCGCCGTGCCTGGACGCAAGTGGCAGAGGGGGTCAGCGGCGTGAGCAACACCATCTGGACCCACCAGCAGTGCAGGAAAATACTGCACATCCTGCTCAGGGTGGCCAGGGTGAGGAGGCAACACTGGCAGTAACCCGCGTCCCAAACACCCGTAACCTGACCCCCCCCACCCGGAGGGCGGCTGGACCTCCACGCTGCACCACATGCCGGCATCCATACTGGCCACCATGGGGTGCCCTGACCACTGAGGCCAAAGCTACCCACCCCCTGGGCTGCATGCGTCGGACTGACTAACACTGTCATTTTCTGTTTCCCCTCCACCAGGAGAAGGCTGCTCATAACTGCCGGGAATGGGAGAAGACACGAGGGGGACCGCCGGACTGGAGGCCCCTCACTGTGGCAGAGCAGAGGGCCCTGGCCGTGATCGGCAGCCCAGAGGAAAGGGAGGTTGCCGGGGTGGAGTTCGGCCGCGGGCAAGGTTGCGAGACCCTGCTGAGTTGTGGTTCCTCATGACACGTGTGTCAACAACCCCCCCAATACCATACTCACACCACCCTCACGCCCACCCCCCCCACAACACCACCTTGACCCTCACCCCCACACCACCCTTTCCCCCACCACCACCCAGCCCGCGGTCTAATCAAGCATCTTATCGTGTGTTTTGCAGGACCTGCTGGTGATGGGGCGAATCCATCCGGTGTCCCCCGCCAGTGCCACGGTCGGAGCCCCTTCCCCCGTGTGCCGATCAGTGACGAGGGGAGGAGCCCGGGCAGCAGCCCTTGTCACAAGACTCAGGACTCCCTGTGTAGCCATCAGGGACAGCCACTTCCAGAATACAAAATGGATGCTCGCAAAGACTGCAGGGAACTATGGACAACGTTAAGAAAGCAAGCAGGCACAGAGCCTGTATGCGTATTGAAGAAACAGCTCCCAGATGGGACTGAAACTGTAGAGCAATTAACATCTTGATGGCCCATCTCCGGGAACAAAGGAAAGACACTCAAGCAACCGATCTAGCCTCAGACATCCCGGCGCCAGTTCCCCAAACCGAAAGCGTAAACAAAGCAAGGCCAACGGCCACCTAGGACGCACCCAGTCATCAGGGCACCCACCCCTTTATTGGTCAAGATCACTACGAGTGATCAAGATTCGGCCCAATTAATTGGGGCCAAGTTTAAGGCCCGCCCAAAAGTGCGCGAAGCCCCTCCGGGTATAAGAAGAAACCCCCGATAGAGAGTCGCTCTCTTGGACTCGGCTCTCAAGCGGAGAGACCCGTCCACCAGCTGCACCAGAAGCAAGTACGTTTAAGTTCAACGCTCGCTACCAGACAGACGACCTTAGCTGTTCTCCTGTTACCCCTTCGAACCCAACAACCTCAGATCCGAACAACGGCCATTGTTCCTCTGACTGAGTGGGCACCCGAAGCTAAGTATAGGCGTTAGCGTTAGAGATAGTTTAGTTTGTAGTACTTTGTGCATGTGTAGATCTTACTGTGTGTGTAAATAAATAGTATTGACTTTGAAATAACTAACTGGTGTATCGGCTCTTTGATCAGTATTCGGGTTTGAACCTTGTGGCGGTATCAAAAGATACCTGGCGACTCTAAGGCATAAACATAATTAGGATTAAGGAAGGCGACCATATTGACCGCCATATTTATAACCAAATAAACAGAGCAACACCTGGAGCTCGATGTTGACACAGATTTTCCATCACAGCTGTCTCTAACACCCTCCATAATCCCAGGGAGCCTCAGGAGATAGCTCCGCTCGCACCACCAGTGCATGGAGTAGCCTCGGGGCAACCGGGCGCCCCGAGGGAGGAGGAGGCGTTGGGGCCCATGCCAGTGATTCCTTCAGGGCAGAACAGGCCGCACCATGCCACCTGAGACACCCGAGCTGCAGCCAGACCCATCCAGACCCGATTGCCCAAGAAGACGGCCGCCAACAGGGACCACGGTCGCGGGGCGGAAATCACAGTGGGCATCCTCCACCCCTCATGTACTGTCTGGGGATCCACCAAGACATAGCGTTAGGTCCCATACGGCCAGAAAGTTAGAGTGCAGAGCACAGTTTAGTTATAGAGGTTCATGCACAAATCTGTGTATATGTTGGCACATTAAACACCTGTTTACACTGTTACAACCTGCCTCGGTGCTCGATGGGTGTGTGAGGTGGGCTGGCCACAGAAGAGGTGCCGGGGTGTGTGTTGGGGGGGGCGGACATTGTGGGTGACCTGGGTTCCCCCGTCCCCGTCCCTCCCCCCACCCTGTCCTGACCGTCCACACCACCGTCACCCCGGTGTTTCGATGACACCGTGTGATGGAATCACCAACTCGTATGCAGGTTTCACCCTGGTGGTTGGTGGAAAGTGCTACCTTGGGCAGGATTCAGACATTGTCAAACGATGCAGAGCACCAGAGCTCACGGCAGAGCGGGTTGTCACCTTCTTCCATCCCATGGGCCATACCCGGTGTTACTGTAACCCAAGGGGAGGGGATTTGTGGGGGTGGGATGCAGTGTCCTTGCCCCTGGCCAGTTTCCACCTCCTCCCCCCCCCAGTCGGTGAACCTGGAGGTGATCAGAGCATCATGTGTACGTTGGTTCTGGCACACATATCATGCGTCCTGCCGTGTCATGCCCACCTCCCCCTCCCCCACATCCTCCTCGTCGGGCGAGGTCTGCCATTCATCCTCCTTCTCCAGCATGTCACCCCTCTGCTGCGTGGTGCTGTGGAGGATGCAGCAGGCCGCCACTCTACGGGTGACCCTCTCAGCATCATACTGGAGGACCCCCCCCCCAGAGCGGCCCATGCACCTGAACCGCATCTTCAGGAGGGCAGAGCGCTGCTCGACCACGGACCTGGCCGCTGTAATGGCCGTCGTTGTAGCGGGGCTCCGTGTTGGCCTGTGGCTTCTGGGTAGGTGTGATCAGCCACAATCACAGTGAATAACCCTGTTGCCCAGCAGTCAACCCCCAAGCCAGGCGGGGCGTCTCGAACATTTCAGGATTCGTCGAATGTGCCAGGACGAAGGCATTGGGCACATTGCCCGGAGATCCGGCGCAGACATACATGATGTGCATCTGATGGTCACATATCAGCTGCACGTTCATCAAGTGGAACCCTTTTTGGTTTGTGTAGAACAGCCTGTCATCTGCAGGTGCTCCTAGAGGTCATGTATCCTTCGATCACCCCCGGGACTCGGGGCATGTTGGCGATGGCAGCGAACCACACTGCCCGGGAATCCTGGTGGGCTCGGTCCGCATTGAAATGGATGTTTTGTGGCAACTGGGCATATGTGGCCTCCGTGTTGGCACGGATGCACTTGTGCAACGAGGTCTGTGAGATCCTGGACAGGTCCCCACTCAGCGCCTGGATGGAGCCTGTTGCGGAAACGTTTAGGACGACCATCACCTTGACAGCCACCAGGAGCGGATATCCTCCCGCATACCCCCACGGTTCCAGGTGCGCTATGATCTGGCAGATATGTCGCACTGTCTCCCTGCTCAGCCGGACTCTTCGACAGCATGCCCGGTCTGGCAGGTCCTCGAATGACAGGCGCTGCCGGTACACTCAAGGCTTCATGCAGTATCTCCTCTGCACCTCTTCCTCGGCGTGTTGGGCCGCCGGCTCTCCATCCTGGGAGGCTGCCTCCTGTCCCTCTGGGGCAGGCTATGCTGCGATACACTCTGCCACTGCAGCTTCCTCCTCAAGCAGCACCAGCTTGTACAACCAAAGGGAATCCCACAGGGCTGCAGCAACTAGCAGGAAGGTCACCATTGCTGGTTGAATTCCAATATCCATTGTCTGCAGGCGGTGAAAGGCCAACATGTTAGCATGGAACTTACCCCCATGCCCAAACAGTTCCAACGGGCTACATGGTGGTTGTGTTTGGCGCCGTGGACTCTGCCCCAGGTATCTCCCCTCTACTCCTACCATCCCCGCACCCCTAGTCCGACGTTGCTTGGCACCGTGGGGGTCTCTGGCGCCATCCCTGCTGCCAGGGGTACCGTCGGCTGGCGCTGCCCATGCCAGTGGTCCACTCCGCAGCTCCCGCTGGTGCCCCCATAGGGGCTACAGTTGGCATTGCCCTTGAATGGGCTGTGTGACACCTTGCCCACGGGTTATGGCTGGGTGTGGGGGCTGGAATGGCGGTGGGTAGGGAATGGGGGTGGGAGCACCCATACGGCCTGTGTCACTCTGCAGAACCTGGGGCCAAGGTAGATGGTCAGTGGGGTGCGGAGCAAGATGGCTGCCTTTCAGGCTGTGGCAATAGCGATCCATGCCTGGACACTGCACCAATCCTGTAGGGGGAGGTCACCCCGGCCCCACAGGCCGTACCCTGGTCACCTGCCCTGCCCCCCTGACAGATCCCCTCCCACCGCAGCCAGCCCAGCCAGTGCACGGTAGCCCAGTGTCGCACCTCTCTGTGTCCTACATCCGCTCTCCACACCATGCCGGTTTTACGATTTTTCAAAGCACAAGTGAACTGCGTCGTCTCTGCCATCTGGTTTTTGGATACAATTTTTAAAATGAATTTATGGAATGTGAGAGTCGTTGGTGAGCTACCATTTATTACACAGGCCTTGCTGCCTTTCAGAAGGAGGTGGTTGTGGTGATGTGCATCAATGTAAATGCATGTAGGCTGGCTAGCCACTAGAGGGAGCACCAGAAACATCACAAACATACGCTCAACGAATAGATCAGTTAATTAGGACACGTCCAATGGACATTCACGATACACACAGAAGGGACACCACCACAGGAGGGCATTACACCAACCCATATATAAAGGACACCACACACATGATCTGCCTCTTTCCAGTGGAGACAGTCAGTGAGTAGAGACACAGGGTTGATTCAATATTAGACCCACCACGTGGATTGCAGCAACTGGTTAGTCAGTCTGGGTAGCTATAGTAGGATTAGCAGTAGTGTCGAACCCGAGTAATAGAAGTGTAAATAGTTTAATAAACGTGTTGAAGTTATCTCCACGTCTGAACCTTCCTTTGTCAAGTGCACCACAAGGAAGCTGCTAATGTTACACCTACAACATAACAAATCATGGTACCAGGACTGAATTGTTTCAATCCACATAGCCATACCTCAGCGTACAGTGACAACCAGCAACGATACCCAGGCAAGATGTTCGAGATCCGGGTTCCGCAGCAGCTCCAGTGCCACGGCGATCTCCGCGATAACTGGCGGGCATTCCGGCAAATGTTTTAAATCTTCCTGGTAGCAGCCGAACTAGAAGACCTGGCCAATGCTGAAAAGACAGAGCTTCTCCTCACCGTCACCGGTGCCAGAGCAGAAGAAATCTTAAAAAAATTCAAGTTCTCCAAGGGGCAAAACAGGAGCGACTTCCAGGCAGTCCTGGACAAATTCGGCAAATACTGTGAGGAAAACACACTCCAACCAGCAAGAAAAGGTAAGAGAAGCGCCAGTGCTCACCACAAGGCCGAGATCCCGGAGCAGAGAACAATTTTTATCGCCGGCCATCTTTCTAAAGGGACTGAACTTGCGCAGTTGCGTGAGAAGCGCACAGAACGGGAAGGTCCTTTTGCGCACGGCCCAAATCAAACAAAAAATCTTTAAAGCCGTAAAACAACCTTCCTTCACCTGGAATGACTGCACAATGCCTCAAATTGAACCAGGAAATGAAATTAACCTCCGAAGAACTCTGCAACAAGCAGTTACCTACGCCCAAACCGATGATTCCAACCTTGAATACTTTGATACCGACCTTTACATTTTCTCTGGACCTCGCGAGCCCAATGCCAGCTCCGACGCAAACAGTGATGATATGATCCTAGAAGACTACGACTCAGACACAGCTTTCACCTTGGGAGGCTACCCCAGTACCAAATCCGAACCGCAACTAGACTTGTTGCACATTGGCGACCCCCGTACCGAATCCAACGGAGACGTGGAGTTGTTCTTCGGATTTGAGGATCTTCAGCCCAGCAGATACGACATCCCGACTCGTGAGTGCAGGAGTATGCTGCGGCCTGACACCAAGAGACAGAGAGCGGTACAAGCCCACAGAGTGCGGCCTGCTGCCACACAGAGAGTGTTCCACGCACCGCTAAGGGTTCCCGACTCCATGATAGAAGACACGCAAGACTCCGCACCGCAGTCCTTGCACGAACAAGAAGTGACTCCAGTGTCACAAGCCTCCACGCCAAGCTCGTGGACAGACTCCACAATTGCAGAAACGCAAGACTCCAGAACGCAGTCCTTGCACGAACAAGAAGTGACTCCAATGTCACAAGCCTCCACAGCGAGCTCGTGGACAGACTCCACGATAGAAGAAACGCAAGACTCCAGACCGCAGTCCTTGCACACACAAGACGTGACTCCAGTGTCATAAGCCTCCGCAGCGAGCTCGTGGACAGCCTCCACGATAGAATCAACGCAAGACTCCGGCGCGCAGTCTTTGCAGGAACAAGACCATGTGGGTCTTGCAACTTCCTCTGACCAACTAGCGGCAGACGATGCAAGTCTGCCATGCTCAAGTAAACAGCAAGAAGACTGTAACAGTCTACCACGCTCCAGTGCACAGCAGGACGACCATGACGGTCTATCATGCTACAGTGAAGAACAAAGTGACGATGACAGTCCAAGCCCAATTGAAGGACAACAAGACAATGACAGTCCACCCACATTGTTTGCGCCACCAGATGAAGACTCTGACAATTTACCCAACCCAAGTGAACAACAAGCAGCTACTGAGGCTCTACCCATGGTATGTGAGACAAGTGACGACAGCATCCCACTTCCCATGCAAGATGTGCAAAGTGACAGACCTCAGCTAGTGTGTACAGAGGCACTCGACGATCACTGTGAGACCACTGGTGACTCCGGTGACACCATGATACTTCCACCCTCATTCGCTCGAACCTCTCCACAAGTCAATGCATTCCTGCATGTTCTGACTCCAGACGTGCAGCTTCAAGAAATCTCAGCTGACTCCAGCTGAACCTGCTAAGACTCCGGACGGGGAGCATCAACAAACCAACACTGACTCAGTTAAAACTGACCAGACTCCAGATGGGGAGCAACCAAACGCCGACTCTGATTCACATAAGCCGGACTTTACTCCAGACTGGGAGTGCCGCAACCTCGGTGATGGCATGCTCAGGGTGACAGCAGATGCCACAACGACAGGAGATGGATCACTTAACAATTACACTGGGTCAGTAATAACAAGCAGCGGCTACAGTCCAAGGGGAATACACGGATATTCATCACAGCTATATCTACACATTTTTTCCACACCAGCAGTGCAGCCAATGACAGCTCATGCTGGACAAACCCAGTATTCAGGCATGCAGCAGCCAACAGTCTATGCAGCATATTCTCAAACAGGCCAGCACTACGGATTGCCCACTAATGGAATCAAGACCGAAGGAGGACTACCGCAAGCACAATCTGCACTACAGACTGGATGCCTTAGTTACAGCCCAGGATTTGCTGCACCCCAGCCTGGCCAGACGGCATATTCCTATCAGATGCAAGGTTCTAGTTTCACACCCTCGCCAAGTATTTATGCGAGCAGCAATTCTGTTTTCAATTCGACAAGCTTCAACGGTTCTCAGCAGGATCACCCTTCCTGCACAGCACGTGGCCAGAACCAGTATGTACAGTCTTATCCAACTTCAACATATGGCACATCCATGACCTCGAATGATACTGTTGATGGTACCTCTTCAACGTCAACACCTTATCAGCTACAAGATGCCACCCGACAGCACCATCACAAACATCGAAAAAGAAAGGGACTCCAAATCAGACAGCAAAGTGATTTGACCACTTCTTGGTTCCTGTGGCACAGGGACGTTGATGGCATTCATAACCAAGAGAGACATTTGACCATGAAGATTGATGGTTTTTGGACTCACATGAATGATTTGGACTTATTGTTTAATTACTGTTCCCATGACTTGTATATACCTTAACTTATGTACCTGTTATTGGTTCAATTTTCTTAAAGTGTACAGAAGATATGTAACATATAAAAAAGGGGGGATGTGGTGATGTGCATCACTGTAAATGCATGTAGGCTAGCTGGACACTAGAGGGAGCACCAGAAACATCACACACACACGCTCAACCAATAGATCAGTTAGATAGGACACAACCAATGGACATTCACGATACACACAGAGGTGAAACCACCACAGGAGGGCATTGCACCAACCCATATATAAAGGACACCACACACATGATCTGCCTCTTTCCAGTGGAGACAGTCAGTGAGTAGAGACACAGGGTTGATTCAATATCACTCCCACCATGTGGATTGCAGCAACAGGTTAGTCAGTCTGGGTAGCTATAGTAGGATTAGCAGTAGTGTCGAACCCGAGTAGTAGAAGTGTAAATAGTTCAATAAACGTGTTGAAGTTATCTCCACGTCTGAACCTTCCTTTGTCAAGTGCACCACAAGGAAGCCGCTTATGTTACACCTACAACATAACAAATCAGTGGTGAGATGCTATCTTGAACCACGGTAGTCCTCGTGCTGTAGGTACATCCTCACTGCTGTTGGGGAGGGAGTTCCAATGACAGGGAAGGAACCGTGATACATTTCCAAGTCAGGAAGAAGAGCTGCTGGGAGGGAAATATCCAGGCGGTGGTATTCCCATGTATCTGCTGTCCATGTCCTTCTGGCCACAGTCGTGGGTTTGGAAGGTGCTGCCTAAGGAGCCTTGGAAAGATCCTGCTGTGCATCTCGTAGATAACACACTGTCCCCACTGTGTGTCAGTTGTGGAGGGAGTGAATGTTTGAGGTGGTGGATGAGGTGTCAATCAAGTGACTGCTTTGTCCTGGATGGTATCAAGCTTCTTCAGTGTTGTTGGAGTTTCACTCATCCAGGTAAGGGGACAGTGCGCAAAGACTCTCCTGACTTTTGCCTTGTGGATAGTGGACAAACTTTGAGGAGTCAGTAGGTGACTTTCTCGCTGCTGGATTCCCGAATTCTGACCTGCTCTTGTAGCCACAGTATTTATATGTTGATAGTGGGGGATTCAGTAAGAGAACAAAGAACAAAGAACAAAGAAATGTACAGCACAGGAACAGGCCCTTCGGCCCTCCAAGCCCGTGCTGACCATGCTGCCCGACTAAACTACAATTTTCTACACTTCCTGGGTCCGTATCCCTCTATTCCCATCCTATTCATGTATTTGTCAAGATGCCCCTTAAATGTCACTACCGTCCCTGATTCCACCACCTCCTCTGGTAGCGAATGGTAATGCCAGTGAACGTCAAGGAACAATGGTTAGATTACCTTAAGTTCCTGCGGAGTCGCAAATGATGCTGAACATTGTGCAGTCATCAGCGAACATCTCCATTTCTGACCTTATGATGGAAGGAAAGTTATTGATGAAGCAGCTGAAGATGATTGAACCCAGGACACTATGCCAAGGAACTCCCCCATACTTAGTCAAATGAGGTCCATGTATTCCATGCTTGTTGTGACATGGGGGTGTCCTTTACTGTCACTGGATCAAAACCCCAGAATTTCCTCCCTATCGCCAGTTGGACTCCAGCACCTTCTCAAAGAGGAATACATTTGGATCTTGCCAGCAATGCTCACTTCACATGAATGAATTAAAAACACATCCAAGTCTGTGCTGTCTTCCTCCCCAATGTAATATTGAGTGAAGAGGTGGGTAGGAAGCGACAGTGGGACAGGAAGGCTGCTATAAACTAGACTCACACAGCATCAAACACACAGCTCATGATGCAATTGTATTTATTATTGACTGAGAGACTAAGAACAGTCACAGAGGCAGTAACTGTGTCACAAACAAATCAAACACTGAATCCAGTCCCGGACAGGATCACGGAGCATCACCAGATTCCTCTAATCATAGATCAATTTGCGGGAGCAAATGAAATTTATTTTGTTCGAACAATTTGCATCATTCCAGCCAATTCTACTCCCTGGAGAAAGAAAGAAAGATTGAATTCAGTGAAGTGAGCAGCTATTGTTCTAAGTAGTTCATTCTTTCTGCTTTGAGAGCGTCAATGATCTTTTCATTTTCCCCATCTCTTAATCCGTGAGGATCTTTGTAAATAACCGGAGATATTTCCTGTTGTGACCCCCTTTCCGGTCAGTGTGTGAGTCAGTGAATCTGAAAACCTGCCGCTATTCACTTGGGGGACAGTGCCTGAGTGAAGGTGCAGGGTGGGATTCTCCGTCGACCAACGCTGGAGTTGGGAAAGGTAATTGGGCGGAGAATTGGTGGTGAGGCCAGACTGATGGCCAGCGCCGGGCGCCTGACAGACCGCCATGCTGCGGTGCCATGACAGCAGGGTCAATGTGTTCTACTCCGCATATACGGTAAACACCGTCGGCATAGCACCAGCGGGCCTGAGCCGAGGATTTACTGACGGCATGTTTCACTTGTGCTTTTAAAAATCTGGAAACAGGCACCGTGGCCAATGAGGGAGAGGGGGGGAGGTCGGACACACAGAGGCACGGCTGTGGGCTGCCGCTCCTGCCGCTGACATGGCTGGTCGTGGGTAGGGGGGGCCGAGGGAGTGGGAGAAGCGGTGGTTGACCAGGGGACGGGCCTTAGGGTGGGGGTGAATCCCCCCCCCATGGACCACAATTGAAGCAGCCTGTTGGAAGCCATCTTTCTGCGCACCCCACTGACTGTCCACCGTGGCCAACGAGTGACACCAGACATGTGGGTGCCCTCACCTCTTCATCCCCAGTACCGGCACCCCAGCCTCCACCCTCTACCCCACCAGCTCTGTACCCGACCACCCACCCTCAACCCCAACAACTCCCCCCCCCTCCAACAGGCCATCACCCGCCAGCAGGTCATCATGCGGCCCACCCAAGGGCATCGCCCATGGTAGCCCCTACAGGAGGGTGCCACTCGAAGGCCACTGAGCGTATCACTGGCATGGCAGCACCAGCCAACGGTACCCCTGTCAGCAGGTGCAAGCTTCGGAGCCACAGGCCCCCCCATGGTGCAACCATCAACGGGGCCAGGGGTGTGGAGGGCAGGGTGCCGGAGGAACAGCCGGTGGTGGGTGTGGGGATGGGGGAGGAGGAACATGGGGCCATCGTGGAGCCCGCTGGACCTCGTAGGTCACGGGAGTATGCCCCATGCTAACATGTCTTTCACCCCCATTCGGAATGACTATCGAAATCCAACCAGGAACGGTGGCCTTTATCCTGCTTGCCGCAACCCTGGGCGATGCACTGAGGCTGTACGAGTCGGAGTTACTCGAGAAGGACCCTGTCATGGCGGAGCTTTCCCCAGAGGAACAGGAAGCTAATGGTGAGGTCGGTGAACAGGTGCATCAGTGCCATCACAGAGGCCCTATATGCCCGGACAATACATCAAATTCAATCTGGACCGAGACCACCAGGATGGTCGGGCAGCGGGATTCGCTGTCATGTCATCACCGAGGTGCCCCAGGTCCAGGGGGTGATCGATGGGATGCATGTTGCCCTCGGGGAACCGGTCCATGATGGCCACTCTACACAAAAAGGGGCTGCATGAACATGCAGCTGGTGTGTGACCATGAGATGCCCACCTGGGCCCGATACCTGGGTAGTGTGCATGACGCCTTTGTCCTGGCACACTCGACGGTTCTTGACATCTTCAAGGTGCACCCCCGGCTAGAGGTTGGCTCCTGGGCGACAAGGGTTAACCGTTGCGGTCATGGCTCATGACGCTTATCTGGAGGCCACAGACCGACGCGGAGACCTGCTGCAATGGCGCCCAGGCCGACACCAGGGGCATGATCGAACGGTGCTTTGGCACCCTGAAGACGCGGTTCAGGTGTCTGGACCGCTCTGGAGGGGCCCCCCAGCATAGCGCTAAGAAGGTCACATACATGGTGATGGCCTGCTATGTCCTCCACAACACTGCCCAGGAGAGGGGCAACGTGCTGGAGGGGGAGGATGAATGCCAGTCCTCGTCCGATGAGGACGATATGGGGGAGGATGAGGATGGGCAGGACATCGGGCCTGAGCAGGCACGGGAGGTCGCACAACATGCACGGGACGTTCTACTCACCTCCAGGTTCACCAACCCGAGGGCCTGACCAGCGGCACAAACATCCCGTCACACCCCCGCCCCACCCCCACCCCGGCCGACCACCCCATAGCATGAACACCCTCACTGCGCCATCACCGGCCTCCCTTGCAACCCCTTCCGTGGTTAATACCTGCCTCACTACAGGGTGGGGGCCCTGGGTTGGCAATAACAGAGGGTCCGGTCCATGGGGTGGAGGATGATGACGGCCAGCTCTGCGATGAGCTCTGCGATGAGCTCTGCGATGAGCTCTGCTTCTCCGCACTGTTTGACAATGTCTGACTCCTGCCCACGGTAGCACTTTCCACCGACCACCTGGGTGATCCCTGCATGCGAGCTGGCCATTCCAAAACATGGTCCCATCGAACCCTTGAGGTGGGGGGTAATGGGGTGGGCATGGTAAGGCGGGTGGGTATGGGGTGGCGGGGGATGGGGTGAGGCACTGGAACAGTGAGCACTGGCTGATCTGGGGTCTCTGGCCCAAGCCTACCCCCAACGTCCGCGCACCCCAGTGCCCTCTCGTAGCCAGTCCGCACCAGGCCACCCCCACACCCTCCTGACAGAGCACCGAAACATTGTGAACAGGTGTTTATTGTGAAACAGTGAACATATACAGACAGGTTTGCACCTAATGCTTCCCTTTGTGCTGCACCTGTGCCAACCTAACTGGCGTCTACCTTTCTGGCCTTAGGGACCCTAATGCCATGTCTAGATGGATCCCCAGGTGGTACATCAGCAGTGGATGTGGCCTGTGGCGATTCCCGCCGTGTGACCTGGGTCCCCTTTTGCGACCATCTTCTGGGACGACCAAGCCTGGATGGGCCCGGTTGCTCCTCGGGTGTCCCAAGTGGAGTGCTGCTGCCCTGTTCTGCCCGCTGTTCATCAGATGCACCAGGCTCCGGAGGGGGTAGGGGGGGGGGGGGAGTTCTAGATGCTGTGGTGTTCCGGCACCAGCCCTGCGGGAGTCATGGGCCCCATCACCTCCTTCTCCCTCGCAGTGCCCGATGACCCCCCCGAGCTACCCCTTGGGATGGTGGTGCAAGTGGAGTTAATCCCGGAGGCACCCCCGCCACCTGGCGCTGCCAGTCCTGGAGGCCCACTCCCGTCTCGACCAGGGTCTCAATTCTCACAGCCATGGAGTCCAGGGAGTGGATCACCTCCCTCTGGGAATGTGGGAATGTGCTACATTACCCAGTAACTGTGCCACCTCCCTCTGGGTCTGTACCACATCAGCCAGTGACTGTGCCACCTCCCTCTGGGTCTGTACCACATCAGCCAGTGACTGTGCCACCTCCCTCTGGGTCTGTACCACATCAGCCAGTGACTGTGCCACCCAGCTCTGTGCCTGGCTCAGGTCAGCCAGCGCCTGGGCAATGCCACCGACGCCCTTAGCCTTGACCTGCTGTGACTGGGCCACGTTCTGGAGCACATCTGCAATGTCCAGCTCGCCCTGTGCCACGGCCACCCCCCGCACAGAGTGTCCCAGGCCTTGGACAACGATTCATGGCCAATATCTTTGCCCCAAAGGCCTCCACCGCAGATGTCACCTGTCTGGTGTTGGTCTGGGTGGCACGCATGGTCGGCACCACCTCCTGCCACTGCAGGTGGTTGGATGCCTCAAGCTGCACCTGCAGGTACTGGATGCTCGCCGACCGCCCCTCATGCAGTCCCTGGCTCTGTGACTGCATCTCCACTGACGATGGGACCGCCCTTTCCAGAAGCCTGGATCTGTCCGGACGGCAGCTAGACCCTGGGGTCAGGCCTCCCTCGGACCGCCCGACACCTGATGTAACACTGCGCATGGATGATGCGCGCGAGATAGTGCCCCAGGAGGCTCTTCACTAAAGTGCCCAACCGAGCTGAGTGTCTCATTGACGGTGGAGGGTGTTGGAATCAGCTGTGTCAGGAAGTCAGCGTCGTCCCCAGACTGGTGCTCCGGGGTGTCCCAGGCAGCAGTTCGAGGGATCCCGTCGCTGTCCGTTTCCTCTTCCTCGCTGCTACCCACTTGGGGTTGGTGGGGGGACACCAGAAGAGCCTGCCTCATCGCCAGGTGATCCTGCAAGACGCAAGACATGACGCATGATTGGATGGTGAATTGGGATGGTGGTGGAGGGGGGTGAGCGGGGTGGATGGTGTTGGAGGGGCGGTGTGCGGTTAGCGATGGTGGACGGGGTTGTGGGTGGTGGTGTGCGGTAGGGAGTTGGTGGTGGTGATGGGGACGGTGGGTAGTGGCGGTGCCACACATGCCATGGGGAACCACAATTCAGTGGTGTCTGACTTGCTCGCCCGATGCGAACTTCCGCCTCGGCGACAGGCTTCTCTCTGGGCCCACCAACCAGATCCAGTGTCCGCTGCCCCGCTGCAGTGAGGGGCCACCGGTCCGGCGGTCCCACTCCGGTCTTTTCCCTCTCTCAGCAGTTGTTGGCCATCTTCTCCTGGGGGAGGAGGCACAGAAAGCGCACAGCCAGATGCATGCAGCACAGCGGTGGGTAGCTGATGGCCTGCGTCGCCAGGGCACCCAGTTTGGGTGCTGGCATGTGGTGCAGGGTGGGGTGTGCATACTTCACACAATTGGAACATTCCCAATTAGAATTCAGCTTTCCGATATCTGTCTGGGTTACATTACCTTCAATCTGGGAATTGAATCCTGTGGAAAGGGGGAAGGATGTTTGGTGCATTAGTGAAGTTAGCTGGATACAGGAAGGTTGAATCTTTTTCCTGGGAATGGTGTATAAACAGAGTGGTGTCCTGCTCACCGGGAGCACGGCTGCAGCCTGGGCCGTGTCAGGATCAGCTCAGTAAATGTGCAGCAGTTACGAAGCTGCTCTTGGTCTGACCTCATCACTGCAGATCCCACAGAGACGCACAATTGAGCAGAAGGAGAAACTTTAGTGTCACTCCCAGTGACCGTTCCTTTATCCACAGCATGTCACCCATGTACTTTCCCCCAGGAAACAGTTTTACCTGGAAGATGACTGCCAGAGGGGCAGGAAGTAGAGATCTGTCAAAGTCTAAAACTCAACCACATGGAGCCCACTCAGAATCTCAACCACTGATCTATTTTCTTGGAGCCATTTTCCTCTAAGATACAGGGTGTGATCTAACGCCCGCGTCACGTCCGCCGCACACCTGCGCAAGTCGGTAAGATCACGGGAGAGGCCAAAATGAGGATCCACGCCACGCGCTGATCAGTTTCTGATCGAACCTGCCGGATCCCGTTGGCGGATTCTGGATTCAGCCTGGACATGGAAAGAAGTCAGTAATCACCAATTAAGGTCAATTTTCTTGCTTCCATATTACAGGGACAGCGCGCTGAATCAGGAGGAGACGGCACAGGGACAGCGCGCTGAATCAGGAGGAGACGGCACAGGGACAGCGCACTGAACCAGGAGGAGACGGTACAGGGACAGCGCACTGAACCAGGAGGAGACGGTACAGGGACAGCGCACTGAACCAGGAGGAGACGGTACAGGGACAGCGCACTGAATCAGGAGGAGACGGCACAGGGACAGCGCACTGAACCAGGAGGAGACGGCACAGGGACAGCGCACTGAACCAGGAGGAGACGGCACAGGGACAGCGCACTGAATCAGGAGGAGACGGCACAGGGACAGCGCGCTGAATCAGGAGGAGACGGCACAGGGACAGCGCACTGAACCAGGAGGAGACGGCACAGGGACAGCGCACTGAATCAGGAGGAGACGGCACAGGGACAGCGCGCTGAATCAGGAGGAGACGGCACAGGGACAGCGCACTGAACCAGGAGGAGACGGCACAGGGACAGCGCACTGAACCAGGAGGAGACGGTACAGGGACAGCGCACTGAATCAGGAGGAGACGGCACAGGGACAGCGCGCTGAATCAGGAGGAGACGGCACAGGGACAGCGCACTGAACCAGGAGCAGGCGGTACTGGGACATCGCACTGACATCAGGAGGAGACGGTACTGGGACAGCGCACTGAACCAGGAGCAGGCGGTACTGGGACATCGCACTGACATCAGGAGGAGACGGTACAGGGACAGCGCACTGAACCAGGAGCAGGCGGTACAGGGACATCGCACTGACATCAGGAGGAGACGGTACTGGGACAGCGCACTGAATCAGGAGGAGACGGTACAGGGACAGCGCGCTGAATCAGGAGGAGACGGCACAGGGACAGCGCACTGAATCAGGAGGAGACGGTACAGGGACAGCGCGCTGAATCAGGAGGAGACGGCACAGGGACAGCGCACTGAACCAGGAGGAGACGGCACAGGGACAGCGCGCTGAATCAGGAGGAGACGGCACAGGGACAGCGCGCTGAATCAGGAGGAGACGGCACAGGGACAGCGCGCTGAATCAGGAGGAGACGGCACAGGGACAGCGCACTGAATCAGGAGGAGACGGTACAGGGACAGCGCGCTGAATCAGGAGGAGACGGCACAGGGACAGCGCGCTGAATCAGGAGGAGACGGCACAGGGACAGCGCGCTGAATCAGGAGGAGACGGTACAGGGACAGCGCGCTGAATCAGGAGGAGACGGCACAGGGACATCGCACTGACATCAGGAGCAGACGGTACAGGGACAGCGCACTGAATCAGGAGGAGACGGTACAGGGACAGCGCACTGAACCAGGAGCAGGCGGTACAGGGACATCGCACTGACATCAGGAGCAGACGGTACAGGGACAGCGCACTGAACCAGGAGCAGGCGGTACTGGGACAGCGCACTCACATCAGGAGGAGACGGCACAGGGACAGCGCACTGAACCAGGAGCAGGCGGTACTGGGACATCGCACTGACATCAGGAGGAGACGATACTGGGACAGTGCACTGACATCAGGAGGAGACGGTACAGGGACAGCGCGCTGACGTCAGGAGCAGAGGGTACTGGGACAGCGCACTGAATCAGGAGGAGACGGCACAGGGACAGCGCACTGAACCAGGAGCAGGCGGTACAGGGACAGCGCACTGACATCAGGAGCAGACGGTACAGGGACAGCGCACTGAACCAGGAGCAGGCGGTACTGGGACATCGCACTGACATCAGGAGGAGACGGTACAGGGACAGCGCACTGAACCAGGAGCAGGCGGTACAGGGACATCGCACTGACATCAGGAGGAGACGGTACAGGGACAGCGCACTGAACCAGGAGCAGGCGGTACTGGGACAGCGCACTCACATCAGGAGGAGACGGTACTGGGACAGCGCACTGAACCAGGAGCAGGCGGTACAGGGACAGCGCACTGAATCAGGAGGAGATGGTACAGGGACAGCGCACTGAATCAGGAGGAGACGGCACAGGGACAGCGCGCTGAATCAGGAGGAGACGGCACAGGGACAGCGCACTGAACCAGGAGCAGGCGGTACTGGGACAGCGCACTGAATCAGGAGGAGACGGTACAGGGACAGCGCACTGAATCAGGAGGAGATGGTACAGGGACAGCGCACTGAACCAGGAGCAGGCGGTACAGGGACAGCGCACTGAATCAGGAGGAGATGGTACAGGGACAGCGCACTGAATCAGGAGGAGACGGCACAGGGACAGCGCGCTGAATCAGGAGGAGACGGCACAGGGACAGCGCACTGAAGCAGGAGCAGGCGGTACAGGGACATCGCACTGACATCAGGAGCAGACGGTACTGGGACAGCGCACTGAACCAGGAGCAGGCGGTACTGGGACATCGCACTGACATCAGGAGCAGACGGTACAGGGACAGCGCACTGAACCAGGAGCAGGCGGTACTGGGACATCGCACTGACGTCAGGAGGAGACGGTACAGGGACAGCGCACTGAACCAGGAGCAGGCGGTACAGGGACATCGCACTGACATCAGGAGCAGACGGTACTGGGACATCGCACTGAATCAGGAGGAGACGGCACAGGGACAGCGCACTGAACCAGGAGCAGGCGGTACTGGGACGTCGCACTGACATCAGGAGGAGACGGTACAGGGACAGCGCACTGAACCAGGAGCAGGCGGTACAGGGACAGCGCGCTGACATCAGGAGGAGACGGTACAGGGACAGCGCACTGAACCAGGAGCAGGCGGTACTGGGACATCGCACTGACATAAGGTGCAGACGGTACTGGGACAGCGCACTGAACCAGGAGGAGACGGCACAGGGACAGCGCACTGATGTCAGGAGCAGAGGGTACTGGGACAGCGCGCTGACATCAGGAGGAGACGGTACAGGGACATCGCACTGAACCAGGAGCAGGCGGTACTGGGACATCGCACTGACATCAGGAGGAGACGGTACAGGGACAGCGCACTGAACCAGGAGGAGACGGCACAGGGACAGCGCACTGATGTCAGGAGGAGGCGGTACTGGGACATCGCACTGACATCAGGAGGAGACGGTACAGGGACAGCGCACTGAACCAGGAGCAGGCGGTACAGGGACATCGCACTGAATCAGGAGGAGACGGTACTGGGACAGCGCACTGAATCAGGAGGAGACGATACTGGGACAGCGCACTGACGTCAGGAGGAGACGGCACAGGGACAGCGCACTGATGTCAGGAGCAGAGGGTACTGGGACAGCGCGCTGACATCAGGAGGAGACGGTACAGGGACATCGCACTGAACCAGGAGCAGGCGGTACTGGGACATCGCACTGACATCAGGAGGAGACGGTACAGGGACAGCGCACTGAACCAGGAGGAGACGGCACAGGGACAGCGCACTGATGTCAGGAGGAGGCGGTACTGGGACATCGCACTGACATCAGGAGGAGACGGTACAGGGACAGCGCACTGAACCAGGAGCAGGCGGTACAGGGACATCGCACTGAATCAGGAGGAGACGGTACTGGGACAGCGCACTGAATCAGGAGGAGACGATACTGGGACAGCGCACTGACGTCAGGAGGAGACGGTACAGGGACAGCGCACTGAACCAGGAGCAGGCGGTACTGGGACAGCGCACTGACATCAGGAGGAGACGGTACAGGGACAGCGCACTGAATCAGGAGGAGACGATACTGGGACAGCGCGCTGACATCAGGAGGAGACGATACTGGGACAGCGCACTGACGTCAGGAGGAGACGGTACAGGGACAGCGCGCTGACATCAGGAGGAGACGATACTGGGACAGCGCACTGACGTCAGGAGGAGACGGTACAGGGACAGCGCACTGAACCAGGAGCAGGCGGTACTGGGACATCGCACTGACATCAGGAGGAGACGGTACAGGGACAGCGCACTGAACCAGGAGCAGGCGGTACAGGGACAGCGCACTGAATCAGGAGGAGACGGCACAGGGACAGCGCACTGAACCAGGAGCAGGCGGTACTGGGACATCGCACTGACATCAGGAGGAGACGGCACAGGGACATCGCACTGACATCAGGAGCAGAGGGTACTGGGACAGCGCACTGAATCAGGAGGAGACGGCACAGGGACATTGCACTGACATCAGGAGCAGAGGGTACTGGGACAGCGCGCTGACATCAGGAGGAGACGGTACTGGGACAGCGCACTGACATCAGGAGGAGATGGTACAGGGACAGCGCACTGACATCAGGAGCAGAGGGTACTGGGACAGCGCACTGACATCAGGAGGAGATGGTACAGGGACATCGCACTGACATCAGGAGCAGAGGGTACTGGGACAGCGCACTGACATCAGGAGGAGATGGTACAAGGACATCGCACTGACATCAGGAGGAGACGGTACTGGGACAGCGCACTGACATCAGGAGGAGATGGTACAGGGACAGCGCACTGACATCAGGAGGAGACGGTACTGGGACATCGCACTGACATCAGGAGGAGACGGTACTGGGACAGCGCACTGACATCAGGAGGAGATGGTACAGGGACATCGCACTGACATCAGGAGCAGAGGGTACTGGGACAGCGCACTGACATCAGGAGGAGATGGTACAGGGACATCGCACTGACATCAGGAGGAGACGGTACTGGGACAGCGCACTGACATCAGGAGGAGATGGTACAGGGACAGCGCACTGACATCAGGAGGAGACGGTACAGGGACAGCGCACTGAACCAGGAGCAGGCGGTACTGGGACATCGCACTGACATCAGGAGGAGACGGTACAGGGACAGCGCACTGAACCAGGAGCAGGCGGTACAGGGACATCGCACTGACATCAGGAGGAGACGGTACTGGGACAGCGCACTGAACCAGGAGGAGGCGGCACAGGGACAGCGCACTGAACCAGGAGCAGGCGGTACTGGGACATCGCACTGAATCAGGAGGAGACGGCACAGGGACAGCGCGCTGAATCAGGAGCAGAGGGTACTGGGACACCGCACTGACATCAGGAGGAGATGGTACAGGGACATCGCACTGACATCAGGAGGAGACGGTACTGGGACAGCGCACTGACATCAGGAGGAGATGGTACAGGGACAGCGCACTGACATCAGGAGCAGAGGGTACTGGGACAGCGCACTGACATCAGGAGGAGATGGTACAGGGACATCGCACTGACATCAGGAGCAGAGGGTACTGGGACAGCGCACTGACATCAGGAGGAGATGGTACAAGGACATCGCACTGACATCAGGAGGAGACGGTACAGGGACAGCGCACTGACATCAGGAGGAGACGGTACTGGGACAGCGCACTGACATCAGGAGGAGACGGCACAGGGACAGCGCACTGACATCAGGAGCAGGCGGTACTGGGACAGCGCACTGACATCAGGAGGAGACGGTACAGGGACAGCACACTGAATCAGGAGCAGGCGGTACAGGGACAGCGCACTGACATCAGGAGGAGACGGCACAGGGACAGCGCACTGAACCAGGAGCAGGCGGTACTGGGACATCGCACTGACATCAGGAGGAGACGGTACAGGGACAGCGCACTGAACCAGGAGCAGGCGGTACAGGGACATCGCACTGACATCAGGAGCAGACGGTACAGGGACAGCGCACTGAATCAGGAGGAGACGGCACAGGGACAGCGCACTCACATCAGGAGGAGACGGTACTGGGACAGCGCGCTGAATCAGGAGGAGACGGCACAGGGACATCGCACTGAACCAGGAGCAAGCGGTACAGGGACAGCGCACTGACATCAGGAGGAGACGGTACTGGGACAGCGCACTGACATCAGGAGGAGACGGTACTGGGACAGCGCGCTGAATCAGGAGGAGACGGCACAGGGACATCGCACTGAACCAGGAGCAGGCGGTACAGGGACAGCGCACTGAACCAGGAGGAGGCGGTACAGGGACAGCACACTGACGTCAGGAGCAGGCGGTACAGGGACATCGCACTGACATCAGGAGGAGGCGGTACTGGGACATCGCACTGACATCAGGAGGAGACGGTACAGGGACATCGCACTGACATCAGGAGGAGGCGGTACTGGGACAGCGCGCTGACATCAGGAGGAGACGGTACAGGGACAGCACGCTGACATCTGGAGGAGACGGTACTGGTACAGGGACATCGCACTGACATCAGGAGCAGACGGTACTGGGACAGCGCACTGACATCAGGAGGAGACGGTACAGGGACAGCGCACTGACATCAGGAGCAGGCAGTACTGGGACAGCGCACTGACATCAGGAGAAGACGGTACAGGGACAGCGCACTGACGTCAGGAGCAGGCGGTACAGGTACAGCACGCTGACGTCAGGAGCAGGCGGTACAGGGACAGCGCACTGACATCAGGAGGAGACGGTACTGGGACATCGCACTGAATCAGGAGCAGGCGGTACAGGGACAGCGCACTGACATCAGGAGGAGACGGTACAGGAACAGTGCGCTGACTTCAGGAGGAGACGGTACAGGGACAGCGCACTGACATCAGGAGCAGACGCTACAGGGACAGTGCACTGACATCAGGAGCAGGCAGTACAGGGACAGCGCGCTGACATCAGGAGCAGGCAGTACAGGGACAGCGCACTGACGTCAGGAGGAGACGGTACAGGGACAGCGCACTGACATCAGGAGCAGACGCTACAGGGACAGCGCACTGGCATCAGGAGCAGGCAGTACAGGGACAGCACGCTGACATCAGGAGGAGACGGTACCGGGACAGCGCACTGAATCAGGAGCAGGCAGTACTGGGACAGCACGCTGACATCAGGAGGAGACGGTACCGGGACAGCGCAGTGACATCAGGAGCAGGCGGTACAGGGACAGCACGCTGACGTCAGGAGGAGGCGGTACTGGGACAGCGCACTGACATCAGGAGCAGGCGGTACAGGGACAGCGCACTGAATCAGGAGCAGGCGGTACTGGGACAGCACACTGACGTCAGGAGGAGACGGTACAGGGACAGTGCACTGACATCAGGAGGAGACGGTACTGGGACAGCGCACTGACATCAGGAGCAGGCGGTACAGGGACAGCGCACTGACATCAGGAGGAGACGGTACTGGGACAGCGCACTGACATCAGGAGCAGGCGGTACAGGGACAGCGCACTGAAATCAGGAGGAGACGGTACTGGGACAGAGCACTGACATCAGGAGCAGGCGGTACAGGGACAGCGCACTGACATCAGGAGGAGACGGTACTGGGACAGCGTGTTGACGTCAGGAGGAGATGGTACTGGGACAGCGCGCTGACCTCAGGAGGAGACGGTACTGGGACAGCGCGCTGACATCAGGAGGAGACGGTACTGGGACAGCGTGTTGACGTCAGGAGGAGATGGTACTGGGACAGCGCGCTGACCTCAGGAGGAGACGGTACTGTGACAGCGCGCTGACATCAGGAGCAGGCAGTACTGGGACAGTGCACTGACATCAGGGGCAGGCGGTACAGGGACAGCGCACTGACATCAGGAGGAGACGGTACAGGGACAGCGCACTGACATCAGGAGGAGACGGTACAGGGACAGCGCACTGACATCAGGAGGAGACGGTACTGGGACAGCGCACTGACATCAGGGGCAGGCGGTACAGGGACAGCGCACTGACATCATGAGGAGATGGTACAGGGACAGCGCACTGACATCAGGAGGAGACGGTACTGGGACATCGCACTGACATCAGGAGAAGACGGTACAGGGACAGAGCACTGACATCAGGAGCAGGCAGTACTGGGACATCGCACTGACATCAGGAGGAGACGGTACAGGGACAGAGCACTGACATCAGGAGCAGGCGGTACAGGTACAGCACGCTGATGTCAGGAGGAGACGGTACAGGGACATCGCACTGACATCAGGAGCAGAGGGTACTGGGACAGCGCACTGACATCAGGAGCAGACGGTACAGGGACATCGCACTGACATCAGGAGCA
The DNA here is from genome assembly GCF_047496885.1 of Scyliorhinus torazame. NCBI lineage: Eukaryota > Metazoa > Chordata > Chondrichthyes > Carcharhiniformes > Scyliorhinidae > Scyliorhinus > Scyliorhinus torazame. The sequence goes on from NC_092719.1 coordinate 29,216,217, forward strand.
GACGCTACAGGGACAGCGCACTGACATCAGGAGCAGGCGGTACAGGTACAGCACACTGAATCAGGAGCAGGCGGTACAGGGACAGCGCACTGACATCAGGAGGAGACGGTACAGGAACAGTGCGCTGACTTCAGGAGGAGACGGTACAGGGACAGCGCACTGACGTCAGGAGGAGACGGTACAGGGACAGCGCACTGACGTCAGGGGCAGGCGGTACTGGGACATCGCACTGACATCAGGAGCAGACGGTACAGGGACAGCGCACTGAACCAGGAGGAGGCGGTACAGGGACATCGCACTGACATCAGGAGCAGGCGGTACTGGGACAGCGCACTGACGTCAGGAGCAGACGGTACAGGGACAGCGCACTGACGCCAGGAGCAGACGGTACAGGGACAGGGCACTGACGTCAGGAGCAGGCGGTACTGGGACAGCGCACTGACGTCAGGAGCAGGCGGTACAGGGACAGCGCACTGAACCAGGAGCAGGCGGTACAGCGACAGCGCGCTGACATCAGGAGCAGGCGGTACTGGGACAGCGCACTGACGTCAGGAGGAGACGGTACAGGGACAGCGCACTGACGTCAGGAGCAGGCGGTACAGGGACAGCGCACTGAATCAGGAGCAGGCGGTACAGGGACAGCGCACTCACATCAGGAGGAGACGGTGATGTGTTGGGTGTTCTGGATCACAAACAGGTCACCAACACTGGAAGTGGTGCAACTCAATTTTATTATAAGGTTAACTATATTAACATACTTGAACTGTGGGTAAATGAAACACCAGCATTAACTGTTGACCCTTGCCGAGTCCTAACCAGGTGATGCACTCAGCGCATGGTGAATGTCTGTGTTGCAGGCTGTGAGCTCTGTGCTCCGAGCTGGCTGCTACTAGAATGAGCGGGAACTCTCCTGTCCCCTGTCTTTCTAGGGCGTGTGCTCTCACTGGTGATTGGCTGCTGTGTTGTGTATGCTGATTGGTCCCACTGCATGCCCATCAGTGTGTGTGTGTGTCTGCACCTGAATATACTGGTGTATATTATGACAGACGGCACTGGGACAGCGCACTGATGTCAGGAGGAGACGGTACTGGGACAGCGCGCGGACGTCAGGAGGAGACGGTACTGGGACAGTGCGCGGACGACAGGAGGAGACGGTACTGGGACAGCGCGCGGATGTCAGGAGGAGACGGTACTGGGACAGCACGCTGACGTCAGGAGGAGACGGTACTGGGACAGCGCGCGGACGTCAGGAGGAGACGGGACTGGGACAGCACGCTGACGTCAGGAGGAGACGGTACTGGGACAGCGCACTGACGTCAGGAGGAGACGGTACTGGGACAGCGCGCGGACGACAGGAGGAGACGGTACTGGGACAGTACGTGGACGACAGGAGGAGACGGTACTGGGACAGTACGTGGACGACAGGAGGAGACGGTACTGGGACAGCGCGCGGACGACAGGAGGAGACGGTGATGTGTTGGGTGTTCTGGATCACAAACAGGTCACCAACACTGGAAGTGGTGCAACTCTATTTAATTATAAGGTTAACTATATTAACATACTTGAACTGTGGGTAAATGAAACACCAGCATTAACTGTTGACCCTTGCCTAGCCCTAAACAGGTGATGCACTCAGCGCATGGCGAATGTCTGTGTTGCAGGCTGTGAGCTCTGTGCTCCGAGCTGGCTGCTACTAGAATGAGCGGGAACTCTCCTCTCCCCTGTCTTTCTGGGGCGTGTGCTCTCACTGGTGATTGGCTGCGGTGTTGTGTATGCTGATTGGTCCCACTGCATGCCCATCAGTGTGTGTGTGTGTCTGCACCTGAATATACTGGTGTATATTATGACAGACGGCACTGGGACAGCGCGCTGACGTCAGGAGGAGACGGTACTGGGACAGCGCGCGGACGACAGGAGGAGACGGTACTGGGACAGCGCGCGGACGTCAGGAGGAGACGGTACTGGGACAGTGCGCGGACGACAGGAGGAGACGGTACTGGGACAGCGCACTGACATCAGGAGGAGACGGTACTGGGACAGCGCACTGACATCAGGAGGAGACGGTACTGGGAAAGCGCGCGGACGTCAGGAGGAGACGGTACTGGGACAGTGCGCGGACGTCAGGAGGAGGCGGTACTGGGACAGCGCGCTGACGTCAGGAGGAGACGGTACTGTGACAGCGCACTGACATCAGGAGGAGACGGTACTTGGACAGCACGCTGATGTCAGGGGGAGATGGTAGTGGGACAGCGCGCTGACGTCAGGAGGAGACAGTACTGGGACTGCGCGCGGACGACAGGAGGAGACGGTACTGGGACAGCGCGCGGACGACAGGAGGAGACAGTACTGGGACAGTGTGCTGACGTCAGGAGGAGACGGGACTGGGACAGCGCGCTAACGTCAGGAGGAGACGGTACTGGGACAGTGTGCTGACGTCAGGAGGAGACGGGACTGGGACAGCGCGCTAACGTCAGGAGGAGACAGTACTGGGACTGCGCGCTGCCATCAGGAGGAGACGGTACTGGGACAGCGCGCTGACATCAGGAGGAGACGGTACTGGGACAGCGCGCGGACGTCAGGAGGAGACGGTACTGGGACAGTGTGCTGACGTCAGGAGGAGACGGGACTGGGACAGCGCGCTAACGTCAGGAGGAGGCGGTACTGGGACAGCGCGCGGACGTCAGGAGGTGACAGTACTGGGACAGTGTGCTGACGTCAGGAGGAGGCGGTACTGGGACAGCGCACTGACGTCAGGAGGAGGCGGTACTGGGACAGCGCGCGGACGTCAGGAGGTGACAGTACTGGGACAGCGCACTGACGTCAGGAGGAGGCGGTACTGGGACAGCGCGCGGACGACAGGACGAGACGGTACTGTGACAGCACTCTGACGTCAGGAGGAGACGGTACTGGGACAGCTCACTGATGTCAGGAGAAGACGGGAGAGGGAAAGCGCGCTGACGTCAGGAGGAGACAGTACTGGGACAGCGCACTGACATCAAGAGGAGACGGTACTGGGACAGCGCACTGACATCAGGAGGAGACGGTACTGGGACAACACACAGACGTCAGGAGGAGGCGGTACTGGGACAGCGCGCTGACATCAGGAGGAGACGGTACTGGGACAGCACGCTGACATCAGGAGGAGACGGTACTGGGACAGCACGCTGACATCAGGAGGAGGCGGTACTGGGACAGCACGCTGACATCAGGAGGAGACGGTACTGGGTCAGCGCGCTGACATCAGGAGGAGACGGTACTGGGACAGCACGCTGATGTCAGGAGGAGATGGTAGTGGGACAGCGCGCTGATATCAGGAGCAGACGGTACTGGGACAGCGCGCTGACATCAGGGGCAGACGGTACTGGGACATCGTGCTAACGTCAGGAGGAGACGGTACTGGGACAGCGCACTGACATCAGGAGCAAACGGTACTGGGACAGCACGCTGACATCAGGAGGAGACGGTACTGTGACAGCGCACTGACATCAGGAGGAGACGGTACTTGGACAGCACGCTGATGTCAGGAGATGGTAGTGGGACAGCGCGCTGACATCAGGAGCAGACGGTACTGGGACAGCGCGCTGACATCAGGGGCAGACGGTACTGGGACATCGCGCTAACGTCAGGAGGAGACGGTACTGGGACAGCGCACTGACATCAGGAGCAAACGGTACTGGGACAGCACGCTGACGTCAGGAGGAGACGGTACTGTGACAGCGCACTGACATCAGGAGCAAACGGTACTGGGACAGCACGCTGACATCAGGAGGAGACAGAACTGGGACAGCGCACTGACGTCAGGAGGAGACGGTACTGGGACAGCGCACTGACGTCAGGGGGAGATGGTACTGGGGCAGCGCGCTGACATCAGGTGGAGACGGTACTGGGACAGCGTGCTGACATCAGGAGGAGGTGGTACAGGAACAGCGTGTTGATGTCATGAGGAGACGGTACTGGGACAGTGCGCTGACGTCAGGAGGAGACGGTACTGGGACAGCGTGCTGACATCAGGAGGAGGTGGTACAGGAACAGCGTGTTGATGTCAGGAGGAGACGGTACTGGGGCAGCGCGCTGACGTCAGGAGGAGACGGTATTGGGTCAGCGTGCTGACATCATGAGGAGATGGTACTGGGACAGCGCGCTGATGTCAGGAGGAGATGGTACTGGGACAGCACACTGACGTCAGGAGGAGACGGTACTGGGACAGCGCGCTGATGTCAGGAGGAGATGGTAGTGGGACAGCGCGCTGACATCAGGAGCAGACTGTACTGGGACAGCGCGCTGACATCAGGGGCAGACGGTACTGGGACATCGCGCTAACGTCAGGAGGAGACGGTACTGGGACAGCGCACTGACATCAGGAGCAAACGGTACTGGGACAGCACGCTGACGTCAGGAGGAGACGGTACTGTGACAGCGCACTGACATCAGGAGGAGACGGTACTTGGACAGCACGCTGATGTCAGGGGGAGATGGTAGTGGGACAGCGCGCTGACATCAGGAGCAGACGGTACTGGGACAGCGCGCTGACATCAGGGGCAGACGGTACTGGGACATCGCGCTAACGTCAGGAGGAGACGGTACTGGGACAGCGCACTGACATCAGGAGCAAACGGTACTGGGACAGCACGCTGACGTCAGGAGGAGACGGTACTGTTACAGCGCACTGACATCAGGAGCAAACGGTACTGGGACAGCACGCTGACATCAGGAGGAGACGGTACTCGGTCAGCGCGCTGACATCAGGAGGAGACGGTACTGGGACAGCACGCTGATGTCAGGAGGAGATGGTAGTGGGACAGCGCGCTGACATCAGGAGCAGACGGTACTGGGACAGCGCGCTGACATCAGGGGCAGACGGTACAGGGACAGCGCACTGACGTCAGGAGCAGGCGGTACAGGGACAGCGCACTGAATCAGGAGCAGGCGGTACAGGGACAGCGCACTCACATCAGGAGGAGACGGTGATGTGTTGGGTGTTCTGGATCACAAACAGGTCACCAACACTGGAAGTGGTGCAACTCAATTTTATTATAAGGTTAACTATATTAACATACTTGAACTGTGGGTAAATGAAACACCAGCATTAACTGTTGACCCTTGCCGAGTCCTAACCAGGTGATGCACTCAGCGCATGGTGAATGTCTGTGTTGCAGGCTGTGAGCTCTGAGTTCCGAGCTGGCTGCTATTAGAATGAGCGGGAACTCTCCTGTCCCCTGTTTTTCTAGGGCGTGTGCTCTCACTGGTGATTGGCTGCGGTGTTGTGTATGCTGATTGGTCCCACTGCATGCCCATCAGTGTGTGTGTGTCTGCACCTGAATATACTGGTGTATATTATGACAGACGGCACTGGGACAGCGCGCGGACGTCAGGAGGAGACGGTACTGGGACAGTGCGCGGACGACAGGAGGAGGCGGTACTGGGACAGCGCGCGGATGTCAGGAGGAGACGGTACTGGGACAGCACGCTGACGTCAGGAGGAGACGGTACTGGGACAGCGCGCGGACGTCAGGAGGAGACGGGACTGGGACAGCACGCTGACGTCAGGAGGAGACGGTACTGGGACAGCGCACTGACGTCAGGAGGAGACGGTACTGGGACAGCGCGCGGACGACAGGAGGAGACGGTGATGTGTTGGGTGTTCTGGATCACAAACAGGTCACCAACACTGGAAGTGGTGCAACTGTATTTTATTATAAGGTTAACTATATTAACATACTTGAACTGTGGGTAAATGAAACACCAGCATTAACTGTTGACCCTTGCCGAGTCCTAACCAGGTGATGCACTCAGCGCATGGTGAATGTCTGTGTTGCAGGCTGTGAGCTCTGTGCTCCGAGCTGGCTGCTACTAGAATGAGCGGGAACTCTCCTGTCCCCTGTCTTTCTAGGGCGTGTGCTCTCACTGGTGATTGGCTGCTGTGTTGTGTATGCTGATTGGTCCCACTGCATGCCCATCAGTGTGTGTGTGTGTCTGCACCTGAATATACTGGTGTATATTATGACAGACGGCACTGGGACAGCGCACTGACGTCAGGAGGAGACGGTACAGGGACAGCGCGCGGACGACAGGAGGAGACGGTACTGGGACAGTACGTGGACGACAGGAGGAGACGGTACTGGGACAGTACGTGGACGACAGGAGGAGACGGTACTGGGACAGTACGTGGACGACAGGAGGAGACGGTACTGGGACAGCGCGCGGACGACAGGAGGAGACGGTATGGGACAGCGCACTCACATCAGGAGGAGACGGTACTGGGACAGCGCACTCACATCAGGAGGAGACGGTGATGTGTTGGGTGTTCTGGATCACAAACAGGTCACCAACACTGGAAGTGGTGCAACTCAATTTTATTATAAGGTTAACTATATTAACATACTTGAACTGTGGGTAAATGAAACACCAGCATTAACTGTTGACCCTTGCCTAGTCCTAACCAGGTGATGCACTCAGCGCATGGTGAATGTCTGTGTTGCAGGCTGTGAGCTCTGTGCTCCGAGCTGGCTGCTACTAGAATGAGCGGGAACTCTCCTGTCCCCTGTCTTTCTGGGGCGTGTGCTCTCACTGGTGATTGGCTGCGGTGTTGTGTATGCTGATTGGTCCCACTGCATGCCCATCAGTGTGTGTGTGTGTCTGCACCTGAATATACTGGTGTATATTATGACAGACGGCACTGGGACAGCGCGCTGACGTCAGGAGGAGACGGTACTGGGAAAGCGCGCGGACGTCAGGAGGAGACGGTACTGGGACAGTGCGCGGACGACAGGAGGAGACGGTACTGGGACAGCGCGCGGACGTCAGGAGGAGACGGTACTGGGACAGTGCGCGGACGACAGGAGGAGACGGTACTGGGACAGCGCGCTGACGTCAGGAGGAGACGGTACTGGGACAGCGCGCGGACGTCAGGAGGAGACGGTACTGGGACAGCGCACTGACGTCAGGAGGAGGCGGTACTGGGACAGCGCGCGGACGACAGGAGACGGTACTGTGACAGCGCACTGACGTCAGGAGGAGACGGTACTGGGACAGCTCACTGATGTCAGGAGAAGACGGGAGAGGGAAAGCGCGCTGACGTCAGGAGGAGACAGTACTGGGACAGCGCACTGACATCAAGAGGAGACGGTACTGGGACAGCGCACTGACATCAGGAGGAGACGGTACTGGGACAACACACAGACGTCAGGAGGAGGCGGTACTGGGACAGCGCGCTGACATCAGGAGGAGACGGTACTGGGACAGCGCGCTGATGTCAGGAGGAGGCGGTACTGGGACAGCGCGCTGATGTCAGGAGGAGGCGGTACTGGGACAGCGCGCTGATGTCAGGAGGAGACGGTACTGGGACAGCGAGCTGATGTCAGGAGGAGGCGGTACTGGGACAGCACGCTGACATCAGGAGGAGACGGTACTGGGACAGCACGCTGACATCAGGAGGAGACGGTATTGGGACAGCGCGCTGATGTCAGGAGGAGGCGTACTGGGACAGCACGCTGACATCAGGAGGAGACGGTACTGGGACAGCGCGCTGACGTCAGGAGCAGACGGTAGTGGGACAGCGTGCTGCTGTCAGGAGGAGACGGAACTAGGACATCGTGCTGACATCAGGAGGAGACGGTACTGGGACAGCACGCTGATGTCAGGAGGAGATGGTAGTGGGACAGCGCGCTGATATCAGGAGCAGACGGTACTGGGACAGCGCGCTGACATCAGGGGCAGACGGTACTGGGACATCGTGCTAACGTCAGGAGGAGACGGTACTGGGACAGCGCACTGACATCAGGAGCAAACGGTACTGGGACAGCACGCTGACATCAGGAGGAGACGGTACTGTGACAGCGCACTGACATCAGATGGAGACGGTACTTGGACAGCACGCTGATGTCAGGAGATGGTAGTGGGACAGCGCGCTGACATCAGGAGCAGACGGTACTGGGACAGCGCGCTGACATCAGGGGCAGACGGTACTGGGACATCGCGCTAACGTCAGGAGGAGACGGTACTGGGACAGCGCACTGACATCAGGAGCAAACGGTACTGGGACAGCACGCTGACGTCAGGAGGAGACGGTACTGTGACAGCGCACTGACATCAGGAGCAAACGGTACTGGGACAGCACGCTGACATCAGGAGGAGACAGAACTGGGACAGCGCACTGATGTCAGGAGGAGACGGTACTGGGACAGCGCACTGACGTCAGGGGGAGATGGTACTGGGGCAGCGCGCTGACATCAGGTGGAGACGGTACTGGGACAGCGTGCTGACATCAGGAGGAGGTGGTACAGGAACAGCGTGTTGATGTCATGAGGAGACGGTACTGGGACAGTGCGCTGACGTCAGGAGGAGACGGTACTGGGACAGCGTGCTGACATCAGGAGGAGGTGGTACAGGAACAGCGTGTTGATGTCAGGAGGAGACGGTACTGGGGCAGCGCGCTGACGTCAGGAGGAGACGGTATTGGGTCAGCGTGCTGACATCATGAGGAGATGGTACTGGGACAGCGCGCTGATGTCAGGAGGAGATGGTACTGGGACAGCACACTGACGTCAGGAGGAGACGGTACTGGGACAGCGCGCTGATGTCAGGAGGAGATGGTAGTGGGACAGCGCGCTGACATCAGGAGCAGACGGTACTGGGACAGCGCGCTGACATCAGGGGCAGACGGTACTGGGACATCGCGCTAACGTCAGGAGGAGACGGTACTGGGACAGCGCACTGACATCAGGAGCAAACGGTACTGGGACAGCACGCTGACGTCAGGAGGAGACGGTACTGTGACAGCGCACTGACATCAGGAGGAGACGGTACTTGGACAGCACGCTGATGTCAGGAGGAGATGGTAGTGGGACAGCGCGCTGACATCAGGAGCAGACGGTACTGGGACAGCGCGCTGACATCAGGGGCAGATGGTACTGGGACATCGCGCTAACGTCAGGAGGAGACGGTACTGGGACAGCGCACTGACATCAGGAGCAAACGGTACTGGGACAGCACGCTGACGTCAGGAGGAGACGGTACTGTTACAGCGCACTGACATCAGGAGCAAACGGTACTGGGACAGCACGCTGACATCAGGAGGAGACGGTACTCGATCAGCGCGCTGACATCAGGAGGAGATGGTACTGGGACAGCACGCTGATGTCAGGAGGAGATGGTAGTGGGACAGCGCGCTGACATCAGGAGCAGACGGTACTGGGACAGCGCGCTGACATCAGGGGCAGACGGTACTGGGACATCGCGCTAACGTCAGGAGGAGACGGTACTGGGACAGCGCACTGACATCAGGAGCAAACGGTACTGGGACAGCACGCTGACGTCAGGAGGAGACGGTACTGTGACAGCGCGCTGATGTCAGGAGCAAACGGTACTGGGACAGCACGCTGACGTCAGGAGCAGACGGTAGTGGGACAGCGTGCTGACATCAGGAGGAGACGGTACTGGGACAGCACGCTGATGTCAGGAGGAGCTGGTAGTGGGACAGCGCAATGACATCAGGAGCAAACGGTACTGGGACAGCACGCTGACATCAGGAGGAGATGGTAGTGGGACAGCGCGCTGACATCAGGAGCAGACGGTACTGGGGCAGCGCGCTGATGTCAGGAGGAGATGGTAATGGGACAGCGCGCTGACATCAGGAGCAGACGGTACTGGGACAGCGCGCTGACATCAGGGGCAGATGGTGCTGGTACATCGCGCTAACGTCAGGAGGAGACGGTACTGGGACAGCGCGCTGACATCAGGAGGAGACGGTACTGGGACAGCACGCTGACGTCAGGAGGAGACGGTACTGGGACAGCGCACTGACATCAGGAGGAGACGGTACTTGGACAGCACGCTGATGTCAGGAGGAGATGATAGTGGGACAGCGCGCTGACGTCAGGAGGAGACGGTACTGGGACAGCGCGCTGACATCAGGGGCAGACGGTACTGGGACAGCTCACTGATGTCAGGAGAAGACGGGAGAGGGAAAGCGCGCTGACGTCAGGAGGAGACAGTACTGGGACAGCGCACTGACATCAAGAGGAGACGGTACTGGGACAGCGCACTGACATCAGGAGGAGACGGTACTGGGACAACACACAGACGTCAGGAGGAGGCGGTACTGGGACAGCGCGCTGACATCAGGAGGAGACGGTACTGGGACAGCACGCTGACATCAGGAGCAGACGGTACTGGGACAGCGCGCTGACATCAGGGGCAGATGGTGCTGGGACATCGCGCTAACGTCAGGAGGAGACGGTACTGGGACAGCGCACTGACATCAGGAGCAAACGGTACTGGGACAGCATGCTGACATCAGGAGGAGACGGTACTGGGACAGCACGCTGACGTCAGGAGGAGACGGTACTGGGACAGCGCACTGACATCAGGAGGAGACGGTACTTGGACAGCACGCTGATGTCAGGAGGAGATGGTAGTGGGACAGCGCGCTGACGTCAGGAGGAGATGGTACTGGGACAGCGCGCTGACATCAGGGGCAGACGGTACTGGGACAGCTCACTGATGTCAGGAGAAGACGGGAGAGGGAAAGCGCGCTGACGTCAGGAGGAGACGGTACTGGGACAGCGCGCTGACATCAGGGGCAGACGGTACTGGGACATCGCGCTAACGTCAGGAGGAGACGGTACTGGGACAGCGCACTGACATCAGGAGCAAACGGTACTGGGACAGCACGCTGACGTCAGGAGGAGACGGTACTGTGACAGCGCACTGACATCAGGAGCAAACGGTACTGGGACAGCACGCTGACATCAGGAGGAGACAGAACTGGGACAGCGCACTGATGTCAGGAGGAGACGGTACTGGGACAGCGCACTGACGTCAGGGGGAGATGGTACTGGGGCAGCGCGCTGACATCAGGTGGAGACGGTACTGGGACAGCGTGCTGACATCAGGAGGAGGTGGTACAGGAACAGCGTGTTGATGTCATGAGGAGACGGTACTGGGACAGTGCGCTGACGTCAGGAGGAGACGGTACTGGGACAGCGTGCTGACATCAGGAGGAGGTGGTACAGGAACAGCGTGTTGATGTCAGGAGGAGACGGTACTGGGGCAGCGCGCTGACGTCAGGAGGAGACGGTATTGGGTCAGCGTGCTGACATCATGAGGAGATGGTACTGGGACAGCGCGCTGATGTCAGGAGGAGATGGTACTGGGACAGCACACTGACGTCAGGAGGAGACGGTACTGGGACAGCGCGCTGATGTCAGGAGGAGATGGTAGTGGGACAGCGCGCTGACATCAGGAGCAGACGGTACTGGGACAGCGCGCTGACATCAGGGGCAGACGGTACTGGGACATCGCGCTAACGTCAGGAGGAGACGGTACTGGGACAGCGCACTGACATCAGGAGCAAACGGTACTGGGACAGCACGCTGACGTCAGGAGGAGACGGTACTGTGACAGCGCACTGACATCAGGAGGAGACGGTACTTGGACAGCACGCTGATGTCAGGAGGAGATGGTAGTGGGACAGCGCGCTGACATCAGGAGCAGACGGTACTGGGACAGCGCGCTGACATCAGGGGCAGATGGTACTGGGACATCGCGCTAACGTCAGGAGGAGACGGTACTGGGACAGCGCACTGACATCAGGAGCAAACGGTACTGGGACAGCACGCTGACGTCAGGAGGAGACGGTACTGTTACAGCGCACTGACATCAGGAGCAAACGGTACTGGGACAGCACGCTGACATCAGGAGGAGACGGTACTCGGTCAGCGCGCTGACATCAGGAGGAGACGGTACTGGGACAGCACGCTGATGTCAGGAGGAGATGGTAGTGGGACAGCGCGCTGACATCAGGAGCAGACGGTACTGGGACAGCGCGCTGACATCAGGGGCAGACGGTACTGGGACATCGCGCTAACGTCAGGAGGAGACGGTACTGGGACAGCGCACTGACATCAGGAGCAAACGGTACTGGGACAGCACGCTGACGTCAGGAGGAGACGGTACTGGGACAACACACAGACGTCAGGAGGAGGTGGTACTGGGACAGCGCGCTGACATCAGGAGGAGACGGTACTGGGACAGCACGCTGACATCAGGAGCAGACGGTACTGGGACAGCGCGCTGACATCAGGGGCAGATGGTGCTGGGACATCGCGCTAACGTCAGGAGGAGACGGTACTGGGACAGCGCACTGACATCAGGAGCAAACGGTACTGGGACAGCATGCTGACATCAGGAGGAGACGGTACTGGGACAGCACGCTGACGTCAGGAGGAGACGGTACTGGGACAGCGCACTGACATCAGGAGGAGACGGTACTTGGACAGCACGCTGATGTCAGGAGGAGATGGTAGTGGGACAGCGCGCTGACGTCAGGAGGAGATGGTACTGGGACAGCGCGCTGACATCAGGGGCAGACGGTACTGGGACAGCTCACTGATGTCAGGAGAAGACGGGAGAGGGAAAGCGCGCTGACGTCAGGAGGAGACGGTACTGGGACAGCGCGCTGACATCAGGGGCAGACGGTACTGGGACATCGCGCTAACGTCAGGAGGAGACGGTACTGGGACAGCGCACTGACATCAGGAGCAAACGGTACTGGGACAGCACGCTGACGTCAGGAGGAGACGGTACTGTGACAGCGCACTGACATCAGGAGCAAACGGTACTGGGACAGCACGCTGACATCAGGAGGAGACAGAACTGGGACAGCGCACTGATGTCAGGAGGAGACGGTACTGGGACAGCGCACTGACGTCAGGGGGAGATGGTACTGGGGCAGCGCGCTGACATCAGGTGGAGACGGTACTGGGACAGCGTGCTGACATCAGGAGGAGGTGGTACAGGAACAGCGTGTTGATGTCATGAGGAGACGGTACTGGGACAGTGCGCTGACGTCAGGAGGAGACGGTACTGGGACAGCGTGCTGACATCAGGAGGAGGTGGTACAGGAACAGCGTGTTGATGTCAGGAGGAGACGGTACTGGGGCAGCGCGCTGACGTCAGGAGGAGACGGTATTGGGTCAGCGTGCTGACATCATGAGGAGATGGTACTGGGACAGCGCGCTGATGTCAGGAGGAGATGGTACTGGGACAGCACACTGACGTCAGGAGGAGACGGTACTGGGACAGCGCGCTGATGTCAGGAGGAGATGGTAGTGGGACAGCGCGCTGACATCAGGAGCAGACGGTACTGGGACAGCGCGCTGACATCAGGGGCAGACGGTACTGGGACATCGCGCTAACGTCAGGAGGAGACGGTACTGGGACAGCGCACTGACATCAGGAGCAAACGGTACTGGGACAGCACGCTGACGTCAGGAGGAGACGGTACTGTGACAGCGCACTGACATCAGGAGGAGACGGTACTTGGACAGCACGCTGATGTCAGGAGGAGATGGTAGTGGGACAGCGCGCTGACATCAGGAGCAGACGGTACTGGGACAGCGCGCTGACATCAGGGGCAGATGGTACTGGGACATCGCGCTAACGTCAGGAGGAGACGGTACTGGGACAGCGCACTGACATCAGGAGCAAACGGTACTGGGACAGCACGCTGACGTCAGGAGGAGACGGTACTGTTACAGCGCACTGACATCAGGAGCAAACGGTACTGGGACAGCACGCTGACATCAGGAGGAGACGGTACTCGGTCAGCGCGCTGACATCAGGAGGAGACGGTACTGGGACAGCACGCTGATGTCAGGAGGAGATGGTAGTGGGACAGCGCGCTGACATCAGGAGCAGACGGTACTGGGACAGCGCGCTGACATCAGGGGCAGACGGTACTGGGACATCGCGCTAACGTCAGGAGGAGACGGTACTGGGACAGCGCACTGACATCAGGAGCAAACGGTACTGGGACAGCACGCTGACGTCAGGAGGAGACGGTACTGTGACAGCGCGCTGATGTCAGGAGCAAACGGTACTGGGACAGCACGCTGACGTCAGGAGCAGACGGTAGTGGGACAGCGTGCTGACATCAGGAGGAGACGGTACTGGGACAGCACGCTGATGTCAGGAGGAGCTGGTAGTGGGACAGCGCACTGACATCAGGAGCAAACGGTACTGGGACAGCACGCTGACATCAGGAGGAGATGGTAGTGGGACAGCGCGCTGACATCAGGAGCAGACGGTACTGGGGCAGCGCGCTGATGTCAGGAGGAGATGGTAGTGGGACAGCGCGCTGACATCAGGAGCAGACGGTACTGGGACAGCGCGCTGACATCAGGGGCAGATGGTGCTGGGACATCGCGCTAACGTCAGGAGGAGACGGTACTGGGACAGCGCGCTGACATCAGGAGGAGACGGTACTGGGACAGCACGCTGACGTCAGGAGGAGACGGTACTGGGACAGCGCACTGACATCAGGAGGAGACGGTACTTGGACAGCACGCTGATGTCAGGAGGAGATGGTAGTGGGACAGCGCGCTGACGTTAGGAGGAGACGGTACTGGGACAGCGCGCTGACATCAGGGGCAGACGGTACTGGGACAGCTCACTGATATCAGGAGAAGACGGGAGAGGGAAAGCGCGCTGACGTCAGGAGGAGACAGTACTGGGACAGCGCACTGACATCAAGAGGAGACGGTACTGGGACAGCGCACTGACATCAGGAGGAGACGGTACTGGGACAACACACAGACGTCAGGAGGAGGCGGTACTGGGACTGCGCGCTGACATCAGGAGGAGACGGTACTGGGACAGCACGCTGACATCAGGAGCAGACGGTACTGGGACAGCGCGCTGATGTCAGGAGGAGATGGTAGTGGGACAGCGCGCTGACGTCAGGAGGAGACGGTACTGGGACAGCGCGCTGACATCAGGGGCAGACGGTACTGGGACATCGCGCTAACGTCAGGAGGAGACGGTACTGGGACAGCGCACTGACATCAGGAGCAAACGGTACTGGGACAGCACGCTGACGTCAGGAGGAGACGGTACTGTGACAGCGCACTGACATCAGGAGCAAACGGTACTGGGACAGCACGCTGACATCAGGAGGAGACAGAACTGGGACAGCGCACTGATGTCAGGAGGAGACGGTACTGGGACAGCGCACTGACGTCAGGGGGAGATGGTACTGGGGCAGCGCGCTGACATCAGGTGGAGACGGTACTGGGACAGCGTGCTGACATCAGGAGGAGGTGGTACAGGAACAGCGTGTTGATGTCATGAGGAGACGGTACTGGGACAGTGCGCTGACGTCAGGAGGAGACGGTACTGGGACAGCGTGCTGACATCAGGAGGAGGTGGTACAGGAACAGCGTGTTGATGTCAGGAGGAGACGGTACTGGGCAGCGCGCTGACGTCAGGAGGAGACGGTATTGGGTCAGTGTGCTGACATCATGAGGAGATGGTACTGGGACAGCGCGCTGATGTCAGGAGGAGATGGTACTGGGACAGCACACTGACGTCAGGAGGAGACGGTACTGCGACAGCGCGCTGATGTCAGGAGGAGATGGTAGTGGGACAGCGCGCTGACATCAGGAGCAGACGGTACTGGGACAGCGCGCTGACATCAGGGGCAGACGGTACTGGGACATCGCGCTAACGTCAGGAGGAGACGGTACTGGGACAGCGCACTGACATCAAGAGCAAACGGTACTGGGACAGCACGCTGACGTCAGGAGGAGACGGTACTGTGACAGCGCACTGACATCAGGAGGAGACGGTACTTGGACAGCACGCTGATGTCAGGAGGAGATGGTAGTGGGACAGCGCGCTGACATCAGGAGCAGACGGTACTGGGACAGCGCGCTGACATCAGGGGCAGATGGTACTGGGACATCGCGCTAACGTCAGGAGGAGACGGTACTGGGACAGCGCACTGACATCAGGAGCAAACGGTACTGGGACAGCACGCTGACGTCAGGAGGAGACGGTACTGTTACAGCGCACTGACATCAGGAGCAAACGGTACTGGGACAGCACGCTGACATCAGGAGGAGACGGTACTCGGTCAGCGCGCTGACATCAGGAGGAGACGGTACTGGGACAGCACGCTGATGTCAGGAGGAGATGGTAGTGGGACAGCGCGCTGACATCAGGAGCAGACGGTACTGGGACAGCGCGCTGACATCAGGGGCAGACGGTACTGGGACATCGCGCTAACGTCAGGAGGAGACGGTACTGGGACAGCGCACTGACATCAGGAGCAAACGGTACTGGGACAGCACGCTGACGTCAGGAGGAGACGGTACTGTGACAGCGCACTGACATCAGGAGGAGACGGTACTTGGACAGCACGCTGATGTCAGGAGGAGATGGTAGTGGGACAGCGCGCTGACATCAGGAGCAGACGGTACTGGGACAGCGCGCTGACATCAGGGGCAGATGGTACTGGGACATCGCGCTAACGTCAGGAGGAGACGGTACTGGGACAGCGCACTGACATCAGGAGCAAACGGTACTGGGACAGCACGCTGACGTCAGGAGGAGACGGTACTGTTACAGCGCACTGACATCAGGAGCAAACGGTACTGGGACAGCACGCTGACATCAGGAGGAGACGGTACTCGGTCAGCGCGCTGACATCAGGAGGAGACGGTACTGGGACAGCACGCTGATGTCAGGAGGAGATGGTAGTGGGACAGCGCGCTGACATCAGGAGCAGACGGTACTGGGACAGCGCGCTGACATCAGGGGCAGACGGTACTGGGACATCGCGCTAACGTCAGGAGGAGACGGTACTGGGACAGCGCACTGACATCAGGAGCAAACGGTACTGGGACAGCACGCTGACGTCAGGAGGAGACGGTACTGTGACAGCGCGCTGATGTCAGGAGCAAACGGTACTGGGACAGCACGCTGACGTCAGGAGCAGACGGTAGTGGGACAGCGTGCTGACATCAGGAGGAGACGGTACTGGGACAGCACGCTGATGTCAGGAGGAGCTGGTAGTGGGACAGCGCACTGACATCAGGAGCAAACGGTACTGGGACAGCACGCTGACATCAGGAGGAGATGGTAGTGGGACAGCGCGCTGACATCAGGAGCAGACGGTACTGGGGTAGCGCGCTGATGTCAGGAGGAGATGGTAGTGGGACAGCGCGCTGACATCAGGAGCAGACGGTACTGGGACAGCGCGCTGACATCAGGGGCAGATGGTGCTGGGACATCGCGCTAACGTCAGGAGGAGACGGTACTGGGACAGCGCGCTGACATCAGGAGGAGACGGTACTGGGACAGCACGCTGACGTCAGGAGGAGACGGTACTGGGACAGCGCACTGACATCAGGAGGAGACGGTACTTGGACAGCACGCTGATGTCAGGAGGAGATGGTAGTGGGACAGCGCGCTGACGTCAGGAGGAGACGGTACTGGGACAGCGCGCTGACATCAGGGGCAGACGGTACTGGGACATCTCACTGATGTCAGGAGAAGACGGGAGAGGGAAAGCGCGCTGACGTCAGGAGGAGACAGTACTGGGACAGCGCACTGACATCAAGAGGAGACGGTACTGGGACAACACACAGACGTCAGGAGGAGGCGGTACTGGGACAGCGCGCTGACATCAGGAGGAGACGGTACTGGGACAGCACGCTGACATCAGGAGCAGACGGTACTGGGACAGCGCGCTGACATCAGGGGCAGATGGTGCTGGGACATCGCGCTAACGTCAGGAGGAGACGGTACTGGGACAGCGCACTGACATCAGGAGCAAACGGTACTGGGACAGCACGCTGACATCAGGAGGAGACGGTACTGGGACAGCACGCTGACGTCAGGAGGAGACGGTACTGGGACAGCGCACTGACATCAGGAGGAGACGGTACTTGGACAGCACGCTGATGTCAGGAGGAGATGGTAGTGGGACAGCGCGCTGACGTCAGGAGGAGACGGTACTGGGACAGCGCGCTGACATCAGGGGCAGACGGTACTGGGACAGCTCACTGATGTCAGGAGAAGACGGGAGAGGGAAAGCGCGCTGACGTCAGGAGGAGACAGTACTGGGACAGCGCACTGACATCAAGAGGAGACGGTACTGGGACAGCGCACTGACATCAGGAGGAGACGGTACTGGGACAACACACAGACGTCAGGAGGAGGCGGTACTGGGACAGCGCGCTGACATCAGGAGGAGACGGTACTGGGACAGCACGCTGACATCAGGAGGAGACGGTACTGGGACAGCGCGCTGAAGTCAGGAGGAGGCGTACTGGGACAGCACGCTGACATCAGGAGGAGACGGTACAGGGACAGCGCGCTGACGTCAGGAGCAGACGGTAGTGGGACAGCGTGCTGCTGTCAGGAGGAGACGGTACTTGGATAGCGCGCTGGCATCAGGAGGAGATGGTAGTGGGACAGCGCACTGACATCAGGAGCAGACGGTACTGGGACAGCGAGCTGACGTCAGGAGGAGACGGTACTTGGACAGCGCGCTGGCATCAGGAGGAGATGGTAGTGGGACAGCGCACTGACATCAGGAGCAGACGGTACTGGGACAGCGAACTGACGTCAGGAGGAGACGGTACTGGGACAGCGCACTGACATCAGGAGGAGACGGTACTGGGACAGAGCACTGACGTCAGGAGGAGACGTACTGGGACAGCGCACTGACATCAGGAGGAGACGGTACTGTGACAGCGCACTGACATCAGGAGGAGACGGTACTGGGACAGCGCGCTGATATCAGGAGCAGACGGTACTGGGACAGCGCGGTGACATCAGGGGCAGACGGTACTGGGACATCGTGCTAACGTCAGGAGGAGACGGAACTAGGACATCGTGCTGACATCAGGAGGAGACGGTACTTGGACAGCACGCTGACGTCAGGAGGAGACGGTACTGGGACAGCACGCTGATGTCAGGAGGAGATGGTAGTGGGACAGCGCGCTGATATCAGGAGCAGACGGTACTGGGACAGCGCGCTGACATCAGGGGCAGACGGTACTGGGACAGCGTGCTAACGTCAGGAGGAGACGGTACTGGGACAGCGCACTGACATCAGGAGCAAACGGTACTGGGACAGCACGCTGACGTCAGGAGGAGACGGTACTGTGACAGCGCACTGACATCAGGAGGAGACGGTACTGTGACAGCGTGCTGCTGTCAGGAGGAGACGGTACTGGGTCAGCGCACTGACATCAGGAGGAGACGGTACTTGGACAGCACGCTGATGTCAGGAGATGGTAGTGGGACAGCGCGCTGACATCAGGAGCAGACGGTACTGGGACAGCGCGCTGACATCAGGGGCAGACGGTACTGGGACATCGCGCTAATGTCAGGAGGAGACGGTACTGGGACAGCGCACTGACATCAGGAGCAAACGGTACTGGGACAGCACGCCGACATCAGGAGGAGACAGAACTGGGACAGCGCACTGACGTCAGGAGGAGATGGCACTGGGACAACGCACTGACGTCAGGGGGAGATGGTACTGGGGCAGCGCGCTGACATCAGGTGGAGACGGTACTGGGACAGCGTGCTGACATCAGGAGGAGGTGGTACAGGAGCAGCGTGTTGATGTCATGAGGAGACGGTACTGGGACAGTGCGCTGACGTCAGGAGGAGACGGTACTGGGACAGCGTGCTGACATCAGGAGGAGGTGGTACAGGAACAGCGTGTTGATGTCAGGAGGAGACGGTACTGGGGCAGCGCGCTGACGTCAGGAGGAGACGGTATTGGGTCAGCGTGCTGACATCATGAGGAGGCGGTACTGGGACAGCGCGCTGACATCAGGAGGAGACGGTACTGGGACAGCACGCTGACATCAGGAGCAGACGGTACTGGGACAGCGCGCTGACATCAGGGGCAGATGGTGCTGGGACATCGCGCTAACGTCAGGAGGAGACGGTACTGGGACAGCGCACTGACATCAGGAGCAAACGGTACTGGGACAGCACGCTGACATCAGGAGGAGACGGTACTGGGACAGCACGCTGACGTCAGGAGGAGACGGTACTGGGACAGCGCACTGACATCAGGAGGAGACGGTACTTGGACAGCACGCTGATGTCAGGAGGAGATGGTACTGGGACAGCGCGCTGACGTCAGGAGGAGACGGTACTGGGACAGCGCGCTGACATCAGGGGCAGACGGTACTGGGACAGCTCACTGATGTCAGGAGAAGACGGGAGAGGGAAAGCGCGCTGACGTCAGGAGGAGACAGTACTGGGACAGCGCACTGACATCAAGAGGAGACGGTACTGGGACAGCGCACTGACATCAGGAGGAGACGGTACTGGGACAACACACAGACGTCAGGAGGAGGCGGTACTGGGACAGCGCGCTGACATCAGGAGGAGACGGTACTGGGACAGCACGCTGACATCAGGAGGAGACGATACTGGGACAGCGCGCTGATGTCAGGAGGAGGCGTACTGGGACAGCACGCTGACATCAGGAGGAGACGGTACTGGGACAGCGCGCTGATGTCAGGAGGAGATGGTAGTGGGACAGCGCGCTGATATCAGGAACAGACGGTACTGGGACAGCGCGCTGACATCAGGGGCAGACGGTACTGGGACATCGTGCTAACGTCAGGAGGAGACGGTACTGGGACAGCGCACTGACATCAGGAGCAAACGGTACTGGGACAGCACGCTGACATCAGGAGGAGACGGTACTGTGACAGCGCACTGACATCAGATGGAGACGGTACTTGGACAGCACGCTGATGTCAGGAGATGGTAGTGGGACAGCGCGCTGACATCAGGAGCAGACGGTACTGGGACAGCGCGCTGACATCAGGGGCAGACGGTACTGGGACATCGCGCTAACGTCAGGAGGAGACGGTACTGGGACAGCGCACTGACATCAGGAGCAAACGGTACTGGGACAGCACGCTGACGTCAGGAGGAGACGGTACTGTGACAGCGCACTGACATCAGGAGCAAACGGTACTGGGACAGCACGCTGACATCAGGAGGAGACAGAACTGGGACAGCGCACTGATGTCAGGAGGAGACGGTACTGCGACAGTGCACTGACGTCAGGGGGAGATGGTACTGGGGCAGCGCACTGACATCAGGTGGAGACGGTACTGGGACAGCGTGCTGACATCAGGAGGAGGTGGTACAGGAACAGCGTGTTGATGTCATGAGGAGACGGTACTGGGACAGTGCGCTGACGTCAGGAGGAGACGGTACTGGGACAGCGTGCTGACATCAGGAGGAGGTGGTACAGGAACAGCGTGTTGATGTCAGGAGGAGACGGTACTGGGGCAGCGCGCTGACGTCAGGAGGAGACGGTATTGGGTCAGCGTGCTGACATCATGAGGAGATGGTACTGGGACAGCGCGCTGATGTCAGGAGGAGATGGTACTGGGACAGCACACTGACGTCAGGAGGAGACGGTACTGGGACAGCGCGCTGATGTCAGGAGGAGATGGTAGTGGGACAGCGCGCTGACATCAGGAGCAGACGGTACTGGGACAGCGCGCTGACATCAGGGGCAGACGGTACTGGGACATCGCGCTAACGTCAGGAGGAGACGGTACTGGGACAGCGCACTGACATCAGGAGCAAACGGTACTGGGACAGCACGCTGACGTCAGGAGGAGACGGTACTGGGACAGCGCACTGACATCAGGAGCAAACGGTACTGGGACAGCACGCTGACGTCAGGAGGAGACGGTACTGTGACAGCGCGCTGATGTCAGGAGCAAACGGTACTGGGACAGCACGCTGACGTCAGGAGCAGACGGTAGTGGGACAGCGTGCTGACATCAGGAGGAGACGGTACTGGGACAGCACGCTGATGTCAGGAGGAGCTGGTAGTGGGACAGCGCACTGACATCAGGAGCAAACGGTACTGGGACAGCACGCTGACATCAGGAGGAGATGGTAGTGGGACAGCGCGCTGACATCAGGAGCAGACGGTACTCGGGCAGCGCGCTGATGTCAGGAGGAGATGGTAGTGGGACAGCGCGCTGACATCAGGAGCAGACGGGACTGGGACAGCGCGCTGACATCAGGGGCAGATGGTGCTGGGACATCGCGCTAACGTCAGGAGGAGACGGTACTGGGACAGCGCGCTGACATCAGGAGGAGACGGTACTGGGACAGCACACTGACGTCAGGAGGAGACGGTACTGGGACAGCGCACTGACATCAGGAGGAGACGGTACTTGGACAGCACGCTGATGTCAGGAGGAGATGGTAGTGGGACAGCGCGCTGACGTCAGGAGGAGACGGTACTGGGACAGCGCGCTGACATCAGGGGCAGACGGTACTGGGACAGCTCACTGATGTCAGGAGAAGACGGGAGAGGGAAAGCGCGCTGACGTCAGGAGGAGACAGTACTGGGACAGCGCACTGACATCAAGAGGAGACGGTACTGGGACAGCGCACTGACATCAGGAGGAGACGGTACTGGGACAACACACAGACGTCAGGAGGAGGCGGTACTGGGACAGCGCGCTGACATCAGGAGGAGACGGTACTGGGACAGCACGCTGACATCAGGAGCAGACGGTACTGGGACAGCGCGCTGACATCAGGGGCAGATGGTGCTGGGACATCGCGCTAACGTCAGGAGGAGACGGTACTGGGACAGCGCACTGACATCAGGAGCAAACGGTACTGGGACAGCACGCTGACATCAGGAGGAGACGGTACTGGGACAGCACGCTGACGTCAGGAGGAGACTTTACTGGGACAGCGCACTGACATCAGGAGGAGACGGTACTTGGACAGCACGCTGATGTCAGGAGGAGATGGTAGTGGGACAGCGCGCTGACGTCAGGAGGAGACGGTACTGGGACAGCGCGCTGACATCAGGGGCAGACGGTACTGGGACAGCTCACTGATGTCAGGAGAAGACGGGAGAGGGAAAGCGCGCTGACGTCAGGAGGAGACAGTACTGGGACAGCGCACTGACATCAAGAGGAGACGGTACTGGGACAGCGCACTGACATCAGGAGGAGACGGTACTGGGACAACACACAGACGTCAGGAGGAGGCGGTACTGGGACAGCGCGCTGACATCAGGAGGAGACGGTACTGGGACAGCACGCTGACATCAGGAGGAGACGGTACTGGGACAGCGCGCTGATGTCAGGAGGAGGCGTACTGGGACAGCACGCTGACATCAGGAGGAGACGGTACAGGGACAGCGCGCTGACGTCAGGAGCAGACGGTAGTGGGACAGCGTGCTGCTGTCAGGAGGAGACGGAACTAGGACATCGTGCTGACATCAGGAGGAGACGGTACTCGGTCAGCGCACTGGCATCAGGAGGAGATGGTAGTGGGACAGCGCACTGACATCAGGAGCAGACGGTACTGGGACAGCGAGCTGACGTCAGGAGGAGACGGTACTTGGACAGCGCGCTGGCATCAGGAGGAGATGGTAGTGGGACAGCGCACTGACATCAGGAGCAGACGGTACTGGGACAGCGAGCTGACGTCAGGAGGAGACGGTACTGGGACAGCGCACTGACATCAGGAGGAGACGGTACTGGGACAGAGCACTGACGTCAGGAGGAGACGTACTGGGACAGCGCACTGACATCAGGAGGAGACGGTACTGTGACAGCGCACTGACATCAGGAGGAGACGGTACTGGGACAGCGCGCTGATATCAGGAGCAGACGGTACTGGGACAGCGCGCTGACATCAGGGGCAGACGGTACTGGGACATCGTGCTAACGTCAGGAGGAGACGGAACTAGGACATCGTGCTGACATCAGGAGGAGACGGTACTTGGACAGCACGCTGACGTCAGGAGGAGACGGTACTGGGACAGCACGCTGATGTCAGGAGGAGATGGTAGTGGGACAGCGCGCTGATATCAGGAGCAGACGGTACTGGGACAGCGCGCTGACATCAGGGGCAGACGGTACTGGGACATCGTGCTAACGTCAGGAGGAGACGGTACTGGGACAGCGCACTGACATCAGGAGCAAACGGTACTGGGACAGCACGCTGACGTCAGGAGGAGACGGTACTGTGACAGCGCACTGACATCAGGAGGAGACGGTACTGTGACAGCGTGCTGCTGTCAGGAGGAGACGGTACTGGGTCAGCGCATTGACATCAGGAGGAGACGGTACTTGGACAGCACGCTGATGTCAGGAGATGGTAGTGGGACAGCGCGCTGACATCAGGAGCAGACGGTACTGGGACAGCGCGCTGACATCAGGGGCAGACGGTACTGGGACATCGCGCTAACGTCAGGAGGAGACGGTACTGGGACAGCGCACTGACATCAGGAGCAAACGGTACTGGGACAGCACGCTGACGTCAGGAGGAGACGGTACTGTGACAGCGCACTGACATCAGGAGCAAACGGTACTGGGACAGCACCCCGACATCAGGAGGAGACAGAACTGGGACAGCGCACTGACGTCAGGAGGAGACGGCACTGGGACAGCGCACTGACGTCAGGGGGAGATGGTACTGGGGCAGCGCGCTGACATCAGGTGGAGACGGTACTGGGACAGCGTGCTGACATCAGGAGGAGGTGGTACAGGAGCAGCGTGTTGATGTCATGAGGAGACGGTTCTGGGACAGTGCGCTGACGTCAGGAGGAGACGGTACTGGGACAGCGTGCTGACATCAGGAGGAGGTGGTACAGGAACAGCGTGTTGATGTCAGGAGGAGACGGTACTGGGGCAGCGCGCTGACGTCAGGAGGAGACGGTATTGGGTCAGCGTGCTGACTTCATGAGGAGATGGTACTGGGACAGCGCGCTGATGTCAGGAGGAGATGGTACTGGGACAGCACACTGACGTCAGGAGGAGACGGTACTGGGACAGCGCGCTGATGTCAGGAGGAGATGGTAGTGGGACAGCGCACTGACATCAGGAGCAAACGGTACTGGGACAGCACGCTGACGTCAGGAGGAGACGGTACTGTTACAGCGCACTGACATCAGGAGCAAACGGTACTGGGACAGCACGCTGACATCAGGAGGAGACGGTACTCGGTCAGCGCGCTGACATCAGGAGGAGACGGTACTGGGACAGAACGCTGATGTCAGGAGGAGACGGTACTGGGACAGCGCACTGACATCAGGAGCAAACGGTACTGGGGCAGCACGCTGACGTCAGGAGGAGACGGTACTGTGACAGCGCACTGACATCAGGAGGAGACGGTACTTGGACAGCACGCTGATGTCAGGAGGAGATGGTAGTGGGACAGCGCGCCGACATCAGGAGCAGACGGTACTGGGACAGCGCGCTGACATCAGGGGCAGACGGTACTGGGACATCGCGCTAACGTCAGGAGGAGACGGTACTGGGACAGCGCACTGACATCAGGAGCAAACGGTACTGGGACAGCACGCTGACGTCAGGAGGAGACGGTACTGTTACAGCGCACTGACATCAGGAGCAAACGGTACTGGGACAGCACGCTGACATCAGGAGGAGACGGTACTCGGTCAGCGCGCTGACATCAGGAGGAGACGGTACTGGGACAGAACGCTGATGTCAGGAGCAGACGGTACTGGGACAGCGCGCTGACATCAGGGGCAGACGGTACTGGGACATCGCGCTAACGTCAGGAGGAGACGGTACTGGGACAGCGCACTGACATCAGGAGCAAACGGTACTGGGACAGCACGCTGACGTCAGGAGGAGACGGTACTGTTACAGCGCACTGACATCAGGAGCAAACGGTACTGGGACAGCACGCTGACATCAGGAGGAGACGGTACTCGGTCAGCGCGCTGACATCAGGAGGAGACGGTACTGGGACAGAACGCTGATGTCAGGAGCAGACGGTACTGGGACAGCGCGCTGACATCAGGGGCAGACGGTACTGGGACATCGCGCTAACGTCAGGAGGAGACGGTACTGGGACAGCGCACTGACATCAGGAGCAAACGGTACTGGGACAGCACGCTGACGTCAGGAGCAGACGGTAGTGGGACAGCGTGCTGACATCAGGAGGAGACGGTACTGGGACAGCACGCTGATGTCAGTAGGAGATGGTAGTGGGACAGCGCACTGACATCAGGAGCAAACGGTACTGGGACAGCACGCTGACGTCAGGAGCAGACGGTAGTGGGACAGCGTGCTGCTGTCAGGAGGAGACGGTACTCGGTCAGCGCGCTGACATCAGGAGGAGACGGTACAGGGACAGCACGCTGATGTCAGGAGGAGATGGTAGTGGGACAGCGCGCTGACATCAGGAGCAGACGGTACTGGGACAGCGCGCTGACATCAGGGGCAGATGGTGCTGGGACATCGCGCTAACGTCAGGAGGAGACGGTACTGGGACAGCGCACTGACATCAGGAGGAGACGGTACTGGGACAGCGCACTGACATCAGGAGCAAACGGTAATGGGACAGCACGCTGACATCAAGAGGAGACGGAACTGTGACAGCGCACTGACATCAGGAGGAGACGGTACTTGGACAGCGCACTGACGTCAGGAGGAGGCGGTACTGGGACAGCGCACTGACGTCAGGATGAGACGGTACTGGGGCAGCGCACTGACGTCAGGAGGAGACGGTACTGGGACAGCGCACTGACGTCAGGAGGATGCGGTACTGGGACAGCGCACTGACGTCAGGAGGAGACGGTACTGGGACAGAGCGCTGACGTCAGGGGGAGACGGTACTGGGACAGCGCACTGACGTCTGGAGGAGACGGTACTGGGACAGCGCGCTGACATCAGGAGGAGACGGTACTGGGACAGCGCGCTGACATCAGGAGGAGACGGTACTGGGACAGCGAGCTGACGTCAGGAGGAGGCGGTACTGGGACAGCGCACTGACGTCAGGAGGAGACGGTACTGGGACAGCACGCTGACATCAGGAGGAAACGGTACTGGGACAGCACGCTGACGTCAGGAGGAGGCGGTACTGGGACAGCGCGCTGATGTCAGGAGGAGGCGGTACTGGGACAGCGCACTGACATCAGGAGGAGGCGGTACTGGGACAGCGCGCTGAAGTCAGGAGGAGGCGGTACTGGGACACCGCGCTGACGTCAGGAGGAGACGGTACTGGGACAGCGTGCTGACATCGGGACGAGACGATACTGGGACAGCGCGCTGACGTCAGGAGGAGACGGTACTGGGACATCGCCTGACATCAGGAGGAGACGGTACTGGGACAGCGCACTGACGTCAGGAGGAGACGGTACTGGGACAGCGCGCTGACGTCTGGAGGAGACGGTACTGGGACAGCGCACTGACGTCTGGAGGAGACGGTACTGGGACAGCGCGCTGACATCAGGAGGAGGCGGTACTGGGGCAGCGCACTGACGTCTGGAGGAGACGGTACTGCGGCAGCGCACTGACGTCTGGAGGAGACGGTACTGGGACAGCGCACGGACGTCAGGAGGAGGCGGGACTGGGACAGCGCACTGACGTCAGGAGGAGGCGGTACTGGGACAGCGCACTGACGTCAGGAGGAGGCGGTACTGGGACAGCGCACTGACGTCAGGAGGAGGCGGTACTGGGACAGCGTACTGACGTCTGGAGGAGACGGTACTGGGGCAACGCACTGACGTCAGGAGGAGGCGGTACTGGGACAGCGCACTGACGTCAGGAGGAGGCGGTACTGGGACAGCACACTGACGTCAGGAGGAGGCGGTACTGGGACAGCGCACTGACGTCAGGAGGAGACGGTACTGGGACAGCGTGCTGCTGTCAGGAGGAGACGGTACTGGGACAGCGCGCTGACGTCAGGAGGAGACGGTACTGGGACAGCGCACTGACGTCATGAGGAGGCGGTACTGGGACAGCGCACTGACGTCAGGAGGAGATGGTACTCGGGCAGCGCACTGACGTCAGGAGGAGACGGTACTGGGACAGCGCACTGAGGTCAGGAGGAGGCGGTACTGGGACAGCGCACTGACGTCAGGAGGAGGCGGTACTGGGACAGCGCACTGACGTCAGGATGAGACGGTACTGGGGCAGCGCACTGACGTCAGGAGGAGACGGTACTGGGACAGCGCACTGACGTCAGGAGGATGCGGTACTGGGACAGCGCACTGACATCAGGAGCAAACGGTACTGGGACAGCACGCTGACGTCAGGAGGAGACGGTACTGTTACAGCGCACTGACATCAGGAGCAAACGGTACTGGGACAGCACGCTGACATCAGGAGGAGACGGTACTCGGTCAGTGCGCTGACATCAGGAGGAGACGGTACTGGGACAGAACGCTGATGTCAGGAGCAGACGGTACTGGGACAGCGCGCTGACATCAGGGGCAGACGGTACTGGGACATCGCGCTAACGTCAGGAGGAGACGGTACTGGGACAGCGCACTGACATCAGGAGCAAACGGTACTGGGACAGCACGCTGACGTCAGGAGGAGACGGTACTGTTACAGCGCACTGACATCAGGAGCAAACGGTACTGGGACAGCACGCTGACATCAGGAGGAGACGGTACTCGGTCAGCGCGCTGACATCAGGAGGAGACGGTACTGGGACAGAACGCTGATGTCAGGAGCAGACGGTACTGGGACAGCGCGCTGACATCAGGGGCAGACGGTACTGGGACATCGCGCTAACGTCAGGAGGAGACGGTACTGGGACAGCGCACTGACATCAGGAGCAAACGGTACTGGGACAGCACGCTGACGTCAGGAGCAGACGGTAGTGGGACAGCGTGCTGACATCAGGAGGAGACGGTACTGGGACAGCACGCTGATGTCAGGAGGAGATGGTAGTGGGACAGCGCACTGACATCAGGAGCAAACGGTACTGGGACAGCACGCTGACGTCAGGAGCAGACGGTAGTGGGACAGCGTGCTGCTGTCAGGAGGAGACGGTACTCGGTCAGCGCGCTGACATCAGGAGGAGACGGTACAGGGACAGCACGCTGATGTCAGGAGGAGATGGTAGTGGGACAGCGCGCTGACATCAGGAGCAGACGGTACTGGGACAGCGCGCTGACATCAGGGGCAGATGGTGCTGGGACATCGCGCTAACGTCAGGAGGAGACGGTACTGGGACAGCGCACTGACATCAGGAGGAGACGGTACTGGGACAGCGCACTGACATCAGGAGCAAACGGTAATGGGACAGCACGCTGACATCAAGAGGAGACGGAACTGTGACAGCGCACTGACATCAGGAGGAGACGGTACTTGGACAGCGCACTGACGTCAGGAGGAGGCGGTACTGGGACAGCGCACTGACGTCAGGATGAGACGGTACTGGGGCAGCGCACTGACGTCAGGAGGAGACGGTACTGGGACAGCGCACTGACGTCAGGAGGATGCGGTACTGGGACAGCGCACTGACGTCAGGAGGAGACGGTACTGGGACAGAGCGCTGACGTCAGGGGGAGACGGTACTGGGACAGCGCACTGACGTCTGGAGGAGACGGTACTGGGACAGCGCGCTGACATCAGGAGGAGACGGTACTGGGACAGCGCGCTGACATCAGGAGGAGACGGTACTGGGACAGCGAGCTGACGTCAGGAGGAGGCGGTACTGGGACAGCGCACTGACGTCAGGAGGAGACGGTACTGGGACAGCACGCTGACATCAGGAGGAAACGGTACTGGGACAGCACGCTGACGTCAGGAGGAGGCGGTACTGGGACAGCGCGCTGATGTCAGGAGGAGGCGGTACTGGGACAGCGCACTGACATCAGGAGGAGGCGGTACTGGGACAGCGCGCTGAAGTCAGGAGGAGGCGGTACTGGGACACCGCGCTGACGTCAGGAGGAGACGGTACTGGGACAGCGTGCTGACATCGGGACGAGACGATACTGGGACAGCGCGCTGACGTCAGGAGGAGACGGTACTGGGACATCGCCTGACATCAGGAGGAGACGGTACTGGGACAGCGCACTGACGTCAGGAGGAGACGGTACTGGGACAGCGCGCTGACGTCTGGAGGAGACGGTACTGGGACAGCGCACTGACGTCTGGAGGAGACGGTACTGGGACAGCGCGCTGACATCAGGAGGAGGCGGTACTGGGGCAGCGCACTGACGTCTGGAGGAGACGGTACTGCGGCAGCGCACTGACGTCTGGAGGAGACGGTACTGGGACAGCGCACGGACGTCAGGAGGAGGCGGGACTGGGACAGCGCACTGACGTCAGGAGGAGGCGGTACTGGGACAGCGCACTGACGTCAGGAGGAGGCGGTACTGGGACAGCGCACTGACGTCAGGAGGAGGCGGTACTGGGACAGCGTACTGACGTCTGGAGGAGACGGTACTGGGGCAACGCACTGACGTCAGGAGGAGGCGGTACTGGGACAGCGCACTGACGTCAGGAGGAGGCGGTACTGGGACAGCACACTGACGTCAGGAGGAGGCGGTACTGGGACAGCGCACTGACGTCAGGAGGAGACGGTACTGGGACAGCGTGCTGCTGTCAGGAGGAGACGGTACTGGGACAGCGCGCTGACGTCAGGAGGAGACGGTACTGGGACAGCGCACTGACGTCATGAGGAGGCGGTACTGGGACAGCGCACTGACGTCAGGAGGAGATGGTACTCGGGCAGCGCACTGACGTCAGGAGGAGACGGTACTGGGACAGCGCACTGAGGTCAGGAGGAGGCGGTACTGGGACAGCGCACTGACGTCAGGAGGAGGCGGTACTGGGACAGCGCACTGACGTCAGGATGAGACGGTACTGGGGCAGCGCACTGACGTCAGGAGGAGACGGTACTGGGACAGCGCACTGACGTCAGGAGGATGCGGTACTGGGACAGCGCACTGACGTCAGGAGGAGACGGTACTGGGACAGAGCGCTGACGTCAGGGGGAGACGGTACTGGGACAGCGCACTGACGTCTGGAGGAGACGGTACTGGGACAGCGCGCTGACATCAGGAGGAGACGGTACTTGGACAGCGCGCTGACATCAGGAGGAGACGGTACTGGGACAGCGAGCTGACGTCAGGAGGAGGCGGTACTGGGACAGCGCACTGACGTCAGGAGGAGTGGGTACTGGGACAGCACGCTGACATCAGGAGGAAACGGTACTGGGACAGCGCGCTGACGTCAGGAGGAGGCGGTACTGGGACAGCGCGCTGATGTCAGGAGGAGGCGGTACAGGGACAGCGCACTGACATCAGGAGGAGGCGGTACTGGGACAGCGCGCTGAAGTCAGGAGGAGGCGGTACTGGGACAGCGCGCTGACGTCAGGAGGAGACGGTACTGGGACAGCGTGCTGACATCGGGAGGAGACGATACTGGGACAGCGCGCTGACGTCAGGAGGAGACGGTACTGGGACATCGCCTGACATCAGGAGCAGGCGGTACTGGGACAGCGCGCTGACGTCAGGAGGAGACGGTACTGGGACAACGCACTGACGTCAGGAGGAGACGGGACTGGGACAGCACGCTGACGTCAGGAGGAGAAGGTACTGGGACAACGCGCTGACGTCAGGAGGAGACGGTACTGGGACAGCGCGCTGACGTCAGGAGGAGACGGTACTGGGACAGCACGCTGACGTCAGGAGGAGATGGTACTGGGACAGCGCGCTGACGTCAGGAGGAGACGGTACTGGGACAGCGCACTGACGTCCGGAGGAGACGGTACTGGGACAGCGCGCTGAAATCAGGAGGAGGCGGTACTGGGACAGCGCGCTGACATCAGGAGGAGACGGAACTGGGACTGCGCGCTGACGTCAGGAGGAGATGGTACTGGGACAGCGCGCTGACGTCAGGAAGAGACTGTACTGGGACAGCGCGCTGATGTCAGGAGGAGGCGGTACTGGGGCAGCGCACTGACGTCAGGAGGAGACGGTACTGGGACAGCGCGCTGACGTCAGGAGGAGGCGGTACTGGGGCAGCGCACTGACGTCTGGAGGAGACGGTACTGGGACAGCGCGCTGACGTCAGGAGGAGGCGGTACTGGGGCAGCGCACTGACGTCTGGAGGAGACGGTACTGCGGCAGCGCACTGACGTCTGGAGGAGACGGTACTGGGACAGCGCACGGACGTCAGGAGGAGGCGGGACTGGGACAGCGCACTGACGTCAGGAGGAGGCGGTACTGGGACAGCGCACTGACGTCAGGAGGAGGCGGTACTAGGACAGCGCACTGACGTCAGGAGGAGGCGGTACTGGGACAGCACACTGACGTCAGGAGGAGGCGGTACTGGGACAGCGCACTGACGTCAGGAGGAGACGGTACTGGGACAGCGTGCTGCTGTCAGGAGGAGACGGTACTGGGACAGCGCGCTGACGTCAGGAGGAGACGGTACTGGGACAGCGCACTGACGTCAGGAGGAGGCGGTACTGGGACAGCGCACTGACGTCAGGAGGAGATGGTACTCGGGCAGCGCGCTGACATCAGGAGGAGGCGGTACTGGGACAGCGCACTGACGTCAGGAGAAGACGGTACTGGGACAGCGCGCTGACATCAGGAGGAGGCGGTACTGGGACAGCGAGCTGACGTCAGGAGGAGGCGGTACTGGGACAGCGCGCTGACATCAGGAGGAGGCGGTACTGGGACAGCGCACTGACGTCAGGAGGAGGCGGTACTGGGACAGCACACTGACGTCAGGAGGAGGCGGTACTGGGACAGCGCACTGACGTCAGGAGGAGACGGTACTGGGACAGCACGCTGACATCAGGAGGAAACGGTACTGGGACAGCACGCTGACGTCAGGAGGAGGCGGTACTGGGACAGCGCGCTGATGTCAGGAGGAGGCGGTACTGGGACAGCGCACTGACATCAGGAGGAGGCGGTACTGGGACAGCGCGCTGAAGTCAGGAGGAGGCGGTACTGGGACAGCGTGCTGACATCGGGAGGAGACGATACTGGGACAGCGCGCTGACGTCAGGAGGAGACGGTACTGGGACATCGCCTGACATCAGGAGGAGACGGTACTGGGACAGCGCACTGACGTCTGGAGGAGACGGTACTGGGACAGCGTGCTGACGTCAGGAGGAGGCGGTACTGGGGCAGCGCACTGACGTCTGGAGGAGACGGTACTGCGGCAGCGCACTGACGTCTGGAGGAGACGGTACTGGGACAGCGCACGGACGTCAGGAGGAGGCGGGACTGGGACAGCGCACTGACGTCAGGAGGAGGCGGTACTGGGACAGCGCACTGACGACAGGAGGAGGCGGTACTGGGACAGCGCACTGACGTCAGGAGGAGGCGGTACTGGGACAGCGCACTGACGTCAGGAGGAGGCGGTACTGGGACAGCGCACTGACGTCAGGAGGAGGCGGTACTGGGACAGCGCACTGACGTCTGGAGGAGACGGTACTGGGGCAACGCACTGACGTCAGGAGGAGGCGGTACTGGGACAGCACACTGACGTCAGGAGGAGGCGGTACTGGGACAGCGCACTGACGTCAGGAGGAGACGGTACTGGGACAGCGTGCTGCTGTCAGGAGGAGACGGTACTGGGACAGCGCACTGACGTCTGGAGGAGACGGTACTGGGGCAACGCACTGACGTCAGGAGGAGGCGGTACTGGGACAGCACACTGACGTCAGGAGGAGGCGGTACTGGGACAGCGCACTGACGTCAGGAGGAGACGGTACTGGGACAGCGTGCTGCTGTCAGGAGGAGACGGTACTGGGACAGCGCGCTGACGTCAGGAGGAGACGGTGCTGGGACAGCGCACTGACGTCAGGAGGAGGCGGTACTGGGACAGCGCACTGACGTCAGGAGGAGATGGTACTCGGGCAGCGCACTGACGTCAGGAGGAGACGGTACTGGGACAGCGCACTGACGTCAGGAGGAGGCGGTACTGGGACAGCGCACTGACGTCAGGATGAGACGGTACTGGGGCAGCGCACTGACGTCAGGAGGAGACGGTACTGGGACAGCGCACTGACGTCAGGAGGATGCGGTACTGGGACAGCGCACTGACGTCAGGAGGAGACGGTACTGGGACAGAGCGCTGACGTCAGGGGGAGACGGTACTGGGACAGCGCACTGACGTCTGGAGGAGACGGTACTGGGACAGCGCGCTGACATCAGGAGGAGACGGTACTGGGTCAGCGAGCTGACGTCAGGAGGAGGCGGTACTGGGACAGCGCACTGACGTCAGGAGGAGACGGAACTGGGACAGCACGCTGACATCAGGAGGACACGGTACTGGGACAGCGCGCTGACGTCAGGAGGAGGCGGTACTGGGACAGCGCACTGACGTCTGGAGGAGACGGTACTGGGGCAGCGCGCTGACATCAGGAGGAGACGGTACTGGGACAGCAAGCTGACGTCAGGAGGAGGCGGTACTGGGACAGCGCACTGACGTCAGGAGGAGACGGTACTGGGACAGCATGCTGACATCAGGAGGAAACGGTACTGGGACAGCGCGCTGACGTCAGGAGGAGGCGGTACTGGGACAGCGCGCTGATGTCAGGAGGAGGCGGTACTGGGACAGCGCACTGACATCAGGAGGAGGCGGTACTGGTACAGCGCGCTGAAGTCAGGAGGAGGCGGTACTGGGACAGCGCGCTGACGTCAGGAGGAGACGGTACTGGGACAGCGTGCTGACATCGGGAGGAGACGATACTGGGACAGCGCGCTGACGTCAGGAGGAGACGGTACTGGGACATCGCCTGACATCAGGAGGAGACGGTACTGGGACAGCGCGCTGACGTCAGGAGGAGACGGTACTGGGACAGCGCACTGACGTCAGGAGGAGACGGTACTGGGACAGCGTGCTGACATCGGGAGGAGACGATACTGGGACAGCGCGCTGACGTCAGGAGGAGACGGTACTGGGACAGCGCGCTGACGTCAGGAGGAGACGGTACTGGGACAGCGTGCTGACATCGGGAGGAGACGATACTGGGACAGCGCACTGACGTCAGGAGGAGACGGTACTGGGACAGCGCGCTGACGTCAGGAGGAGACGGTACTGGGACAGCGCGCTGACGTCAGGAGGAGACGGTACTGGGACAGCGCACTGACGTCCGGAGGAGACGGTACTGGGACAGCGCGCTGAAATCAGGAGGAGACGGTACTGGGACAGCGCGCTGACGTCAGGAGGAGACGGTACTGGGACAGCGCGCTGATGTCAGGAGGAGACGGTACTGGGACAGCGCGCTGACATCAGGAGGAGACTGTACTGGGTCAGCGCGCTGATGTCAGGAGGAGACGGTACTGGGACAGCGCGCTGACGTCAGGAGGAGACGGTACTGGGACAGCGCGCTGACGTCAGGAGGAGACGGTACTGGGACAGCGTGCTGACGTCAGGAGGAGACGGTACTGGGACAGCGCGCTGACGTCAGGAGGAGACGGTACTGGGACAGCGTGCTGACGTCAGGAGGAGACGGTACTGGGACAGCGCACTGACGTCTGGAGGAGGCGGTACTGGGACAGTGCACTGACGTCTGGAGGAGACGGCACTGGGACAGCGCACTGACGTCTGGAGGAGACGGTACAGGGGCAGCGTGCTGACATCGGGAGGAGACGATACTGGGACAGCGCGCTGACGTCAGGAGGAGACGGTACTGGGACATCGCCTGACATCAGGAGGAGACGGTACTGGGACAGCGCG
The DNA here is from genome assembly GCF_047496885.1 of Scyliorhinus torazame. Taxonomy (NCBI): domain Eukaryota; kingdom Metazoa; phylum Chordata; class Chondrichthyes; order Carcharhiniformes; family Scyliorhinidae; genus Scyliorhinus; species Scyliorhinus torazame. The sequence continues at coordinate 29,251,508 of NC_092719.1, forward strand.
CTGACGTCAGGAGGAGACGGTACTGGGACAGCGCACTGACGTCAGGAGGAGACGGTACTGGGACAGCGTGCTGACATCGGGAGGAGACGATACTGGGACAGCGCGCTGACGTCAGGAGGAGACGGTACTGGGACAGCGCGCTGACGTCAGGAGGAGACGGTACTGGGACAGCGTGCTGACATCGGGAGGAGACGATACTGGGACAGCGCACTGACGTCAGGAGGAGACGGTACTGGGACAGCGCGCTGACGTCAGGAGGAGACGGTACTGGGACAGCGCGCTGACGTCAGGAGGAGACGGTACTGGGACAGCGCACTGACGTCCGGAGGAGACGGTACTGGGACAGCGCGCTGAAATCAGGAGGAGACGGTACTGGGACAGCGCGCTGACGTCAGGAGGAGACGGTACTGGGACAGCGCGCTGATGTCAGGAGGAGACGGTACTGGGACAGCGCGCTGACATCAGGAGGAGACTGTACTGGGTCAGCGCGCTGACGTCAGGAGGAGACGGTACTGGGACAGCGCGCTGACGTCAGGAGGAGACGGTACTGGGACAGCGTGCTGACGTCAGGAGGAGACGGTACTGGGACAGCGCGCTGACGTCAGGAGGAGACGGTACTGGGACAGCGTGCTGACGTCAGGAGGAGACGGTACTGGGACAGCGCACTGACGTCTGGAGGAGGCGGTACTGGGACAGTGCACTGACGTCTGGAGGAGACGGCACTGGGACAGCGTGTTGATGCCAGGAGGAGGCGGTACTGGGGCAGCGCACTGACGTCTGGAGGAGACGGTACTGGGACAGCGCGCTGACGTCAGGAGGAGGCGGTACTGGGGCAGCGCACTGACGTCTGGAGGAGACGGTACAGGGGCAGCGCACTGACGTCTGGAGGAGACGGTACTGGGACAGCGCGCTGACATCAGGAGGAGACGGTACTGGGTCAGCGAGCTGACGTCAGGTGGAGGCGGTACTGGGACAGCGCACTGACGTCAGGAGGAGACGGTACTGGGACAGCACGCTGACATCAGGAGGACACGGTACTGGGACAGCGCGCTGACGTCAGGAGGAGGCGGTACTGGGACAGCGCACTGACGTCTGGAGGAGACGGTACTGGGGCAGCGCGCTGACATCAGGAGGAGACGGTACTGGGACAGCAAGCTGACGTCAGGAGGAGGCGGTACTGGGACAGCGCACTGACGTCAGGAGGAGACGGTACTGGGACAGCACGCTAACATCAGGAGGAAACGGTACTGGGACAGCGCGCTGACGTCAGGAGGAGGCGGTACTGGGACAGCGCGCTGATGTCAGGAGGAGGCGGTACTGGGACAGCGCACTGACATCAGGAGGAGGCGGTACTGGGACAGCGCGCTGAAGTCAGGAGGAGGCGGTACTGGGACAGCGCGCTGACGTCAGGAGGAGACGGTACTGGGACAGCGTGCTGACATCGGGAGGAGACGATACTGGGACAGCGCGCTGACGTCAGGAGGAGACGGTACTGGGACATCGCCTGACATCAGGAGGAGACGGTACTGGGACAGCGCACTGACGTCAGGAGGAGACGGTACTGGGACAGCGCGCTGACGTCAGGAGGAGACGGTACTGGGACAGCGTGCTGACGTCAGGAGGAGACGGTTCTGGGACAGCGCACTGACGTCAGGAGGAGACGGTACTGGGACAGCGCACTGACGTCCGGAGGAGACGGTACTGGGACAGCGCGCTGAAATCAGGAGGAGACGGTACTGGGACAGCGCGCTGATGTCAGGAGGAGACGGTACTGGGACAGCGCGCTGACATCAGGAGGAGACTGTACTGGGACAGCGCGCTGATGTCAGGAGGAGACGGTACTGGGACAGCGCGCTGATGTCAGGAGGAGACGGTACTGGGACAGCGCGCTGACATCAGGAGGAGACTGTACTGGGACAGCGCGCTGATGTCAGGAGGAGACGGTACTGGGACAGTGCACTGACGTCAGGAGGAGACGGTACTGGGACAGCGCGCTGACGTCAGGAGGAGACGGTACTGGGACAGCGTGCTGACGTCAGGAGGAGACGGTACTGGGACAGCGCGCTGACGTCAGGAGGAGACGGTACTGGGACAGCGCGCTGACGTCAGGAGGAGACGGTACTGGGACAGCGCGCTGACGTCAGGAGGAGACGGTACTGGGACAGCGTGCTGACGTCAGGAGGAGACGGTACTGGGACAGCGCGCTGACGTCAGGAGGAGACGGTACTGGGACAGCGTGCTGACGTCAGGAGGAGACGGTACTGGGACAGCGCACTGACGTCTGGAGGAGGCGGTACTGGGACAGTGCACTGATGTCTGGAGGAGACGGCACTGGGACAGCGTGTTGATGCCAGGAGGAGGCGGTACTGGGGCAGCGCACTGACGTCTGGAGGAGACGGTACTGGGACAGCGCACTGACGTCAGGAGGAGGCGGGACTGGGACAGCGCACTGACGTCAGGAGGAGGCGGTACTGGGGCAGCGCACTGACGTCTGGAGGAGACGGTACAGGGGCAGCGCACTGACGTCTGGAGGAGACAGTACTGGGACAGCGCACTGACATCAGGAGGAGGCGGGACTGGGACAGCGCACTGACGTCAGGAGGAGGCGGTACTGGGACAGCGCACTGACGTCAGGAGGAGGCGGTACTGGGACAGCGCACTGACGTCAGGAGGAGGCGGTACTGGGACAGCGCACTGACGTCAGGAGGAGGCGGTACTGGGACAGCGCACTGACGTCTGGAGGATACGGTACTGGGGCAGCGCACTGACGTCAGGAGGAGGCGGTACTGGGAGAGCGCACTGACGTCAGGAGGAGACGGTACTGGGACAGCGCACTGACGTCAGGAGGAGACGGTACTGGGACAGAGCGCTGACGTCAGGGGGAGACGATACTGGGACAGCGCACTGACGTCAGGAGGAGACGGTACTGGGACAGCGCACTGACGTCAGGAGGAGACGGTACTGGGACAGAGCGCTGACGTCAGGGGGAGACGATACTGGGACAGCGCACTGACGTCTGGAGGAGACGGTACTGGGACAGCGCGCTGACATCAGGAGGAGACGGTACTGGGTCAGCGAGCTGACGTCAGGAGGAGGCGGTACTGGGACAGCGCACTGACGTCAGGAGGAGACGGTACTGGGACAGCACGCTGACATCAGGAGGACACGGTACTGGGACAGCGCGCTGACGTCAGGAGGAGGCGGTACTGGGACAGCGCACTGACGTCTGGAGGAGACGGTACTGGGGCAGCGCGCTGATATCAGGAGGAGACGGTACTGGGACAGCAAGCTGACGTCAGGAGGAGGCGGTACTGGGACAGCGCACTGACGTCAGGAGGAGACGGTACTGGGACAGCACGCTGACATCAGGAGGAAACGGTACTGGGACAGCGCGCTGACGTCAGGAAGAGGAGGTACTGGGACAGCGCGCTGATGTCAGGAGGAGGCGGTACTGGGACAGCGCACTGACATCAGGAGGAGGCGGTACTGGGACAGCGCGCTGAAGTCAGGAGGAGGCGGTACTGGGACAGCGCGCTGACGTCAGGAGGAGACGGTAGTGGGACAGCGTGCTGACATCGGGAGGAGACGATACAGGGACAGCGCGCTGACGTCAGGAGGAGACGGTGCTGGGACATCGCCTGACATCAGGAGGAGACGGTACTGGGACAGCGCACTGACGTCAGGAGGAGACGGTACTGGGACAGCGCGCTGACGTCAGGAGGAGACGGTACTGGGACAGCGCGTTGACGTCAGGAGGAAACGGTACTGGGACAGCGCACTGACGTCCGGAGGAGACGGTACTGGGACAGCGCGCTGAAATCAGGAGGAGACGGTACTGGGACAGCGCGCTGACATCAGGAGGAGACTGTACTGGGACAGCGCGCTGATGTCAGGAGGAGACGGTACTGGGACAGCGCGCTGACGTCAGGAGGAGACGGTACTGGGACAGCGCGCTGACGTCAGGAGGAGACGGTACTGGGACAGCGCGCTGACGTCAGGAGGAGACGGTACTGGGACAGCGCGCTGACGTCAGGAGGAGACGGTACTGGGACAGCGTGCTGACGTCTGGAGGAGACGGTACTGGGACAGCGCACTGACGTCAGGAGGAGGCGGGACTGGGACAGCGCACTGACGTCAGGAGGAGGCGGTACTGGGGCAGCGCACTGACGTCTGGAGGAGACGGTACAGGGGCAGCGCACTGACGTCTGGAGGAGACAGTACTGGGACAGCGCACTGACATCAGGAGGAGGCGGGACTGGGACAGCGCACTGACGTCAGGAGGAGGCGGTACTGGGACAGCGCACTGACGTCAGGAGGAGGCGGTACTGGGACAGCGCACTGACGTCAAGAGGAGGCGGTACTGGGACAGCGCACTGACGTCAGGAGGAGGCGGTACTGGGACAGCGCACTGACGTCTGGAGGATACGGTACTGGGGCAGCGCACTGACGTCAGGAGGAGGCGGTACTGGGAGAGCGCACTGACGTCAGGAGGAGACGGTACTGGGACAGCGCACTGACGTCAGGAAGAGACGGTACTGGGACAGAGCGCTGACATCAGGGGGAGACGATACTGGGACAGCGCACTGACGTCTGGAGGAGACGGTACTGGGACAGCGCGCTGACATCAGGAGGAGACGGTACTGGGACAGCGAGCTGACGTCAGGAGGAGGCGGTACTGGGACAACGCACTGACGTCAGGAGGAGACGGTACTGGGACAGCACGCTGACATCAGGAGGAAACGGTACTGGGACAGCGCGCTGACGTCAGGAGGAGGCGGTACTGGGACAGCGCGCTGATGTCAGGAGGAGGCGGTACTCGGACAGCGCGCTGACATCAGGGGCTGACGGTACTGGGACATCGCGCTAACATCAGGAGACGGTACTGGGACAGCGCGCTGATGTCAGGAGGAGGCGGTACTGGGACAGCGTACTGACATCAGGAGGAGGCGGTACTGGGACAGCGCGCTGAAGTCAGGAGGAGGCGGTCCTGGGACAGCGCGCTGACGTCAGGAGGAGACGGTACTGAGACAGCGTGCTGACATCGGGAGGAGACGATACTGGGACAGCGCGCTGACGTCAGGAGGAGACGGTACTGGGACATCGCCTGACGTCAGGAGGAGACGGTACTGGGACAGCGCGCTGACGTCAGGAGGAGACGGTACTGGGACAGAGCACTGACGTCAGGAGGAGACGGTACTGGGACAGCGCACTGACATCAGGAGGAGACGGTACTGGGACAGTGTGCTGACGTCAGGAGGAGGCGGTACTGGGACAGCGTGCAGACGTCAGGAGGAGGCGATACTGGGACAGCACGCTGACGTCAGGAGGAGACGGTACTCGGACAGCGCGCTGACATCAGGGGCAGACGGTACTGGGACATTGCGCTAACATCAGGAGGAGACGGTACTGGGACAGCGCGCTGACATCAGGAGGAGACGGTACTGGGACAGCGCGCTGACGTCAGGAGGAGACGGTACTGGGACAGCGCTCTGAAGTCAGGAGGAGACGGTACTGGGACAGAGCGCTGACGTCAGGGGGAGACGGTACTGGGACAGCGCACTGACGTCTGGAGGAGACGGTACTGGGACAGCGCGCTGACATCAGGAGGAGACGGTACTGGGTCAGCGACCTGACGTCAGGAGGAGGCGGTACTGGGACAGCGCACTGACGTCAGGAGGAGACGGTACTGGGACAGCACGCTGACATCAGGAGGACACGGTACTGGGACAGCGCGCTGACGTCAGGAGGAGGCGGTACTGGGACAGCGCACTGACGTCTGGAGGAGACGGTACTGGGGCAGCGCGCTGACATCAGGAGGAGACGGTACTGGGACAGCAAGCTGACGTCAGGAGGAGGCGGTACTGGGACAGCGCACTGACGTCAGGAGGAGACGGTACTGGGACAGCACGCTGACATCAGGAGGAAACGGTACTGGGACAGCGCGCTGACGTCAGGAGGAGGCGGTACTGGGACAGCGCGCTGATGTCAGGAGGAGGCGGTACTGGGACAGCGCACTGACATCAGGAGGAGGCGGTACTGGGACAGCGCGCTGAAGTCAGGAGGAGGCGGTACTGGGACAGCGCGCTGACGTCAGGAGGAGACGGTACTGGGACAGCGTGCTGACATCGGGAGGAGACGATACTGGGACAGCGCGCTGACGTCAGGAGGAGACGGTACTGGGACAGCGCGCTGACATCAGGAGGAGACTGTACTGGGACAGCGCGCTGATGTCAGGAGGAGACGGTACTGGGACAGCGTGCTGACGTCAGGAGGAGGCGGTACTGGGACAGCGCGCTGACGTCAGGAGGAGACGGTACTGGGACAGCGTGCTGACGTCAGGAGGAGACGGTACTGGGACAGCGCGCTGACGTCAGGAGGAGACGGTACTGGGACAGCGAGCTGACGTCAGGAGGAGACGGTACTGGGACAGCGCGCTGACGTCAGGAGGAGACGGTACTGAGACAGCGTGCTGACGTCAGGAGGAGGCGGTACTGGGACAGCGCGCTGACGTCAGGAGGAGACGGTACTGGGACAGCGTGCTGACGTCAGGAGGAGACGGTACTGGGACAGCACGCTGACGTCAGGAGGAGGCGGTACTGGGACAGCGCGCTGACGTCAGGAGGAGACGGTACTGGGACAGCGTGCTGACGTCAGGAGGAGACGGTACTGGGACAGCGCGCTGACGTCAGGAGGAGACGGTACTGGGACAGCGTGCTGACGTCAGGAGGAGACGGTACTGGGACAGCGCACTGACGTCTGGAGGAGGCGGTACTGGGACAGTGCACTGACGTCTGGAGGAGACGGCACTGGGACAGCGTGTTGATGCCAGGAGGAGGCGGTACTGGGGCAGCGCACTGACGTCTGGAGGAGACGGTACTGGGACAGCGCGCTGACGTCAGGAGGAGGCGGTACTGGGGCAGCGCACTGACGTCTGGAGGAGACGGTAGAGGGGCAGCGCACTGACGTCTGGAGGAGACGGTACTGGGACAGCGCGCTGACATCAGGAGGAGACGGTACTGGGTCAGCGAGCTGACGTCAGGAGGAGGCGGTACTGGGACAGCGCACTGACGTCAGGAGGAGACGGTACTGGGACAGCACGCTGACATCAGGAGGACACGGTACTGGGACAGCGCGCTGACGTCAGGAGGAGGCGATACTGGGACAGCGCACTGACGTCTGGAGGAGACGGTACTGGGGCAGCGCGCTGACATCAGGAGGAGACGGTACTGGGACAGCAAGCTGACGTCAGGAGGAGGCGGTACTGGGACAGCGCACTGACGTCAGGAGGAGACGGTACTGGGACAGCACGCTAACATCAGGAGGAAACGGTACTGGGACAGCGCGCTGACGTCAGGAGGAGGCGGTACTGGGACAGCGCGCTGATGTCAGGAGGAGGCGGTACTGGGACAGCGCACTGACATCAGGAGGAGGCGGTACTGGGACAGCGCGCTGAAGTCAGGAGGAGGCGGTACTGGGACAGCGCGCTGACGTCAGGAGGAGACGGTACTGGGACAGCGTGCTGACATCGGGAGGAGACGATACTGGGACAGCGCGCTGACGTCAGGAGGAGACGGTACTGGGACATCGCCTGACATCAGGAGGAGACGGTACTGGGACAGCGCACTGACGTCAGGAGGAGACGGTACTGGGACAGCGCGCTGACGTCAGGAGGAGACGGTACTGGGACAGCGCGCTGACGTCAGGAGGAGACGGTACTGGGAGAGCGCACTGACGTCCGGAGGAGACGGTACTGGGACAGCGCGCTGAAATCAGGAGGAGACGGTACTGGGACAGCGCGCTGACGTCAGGAGGAGACTGTACTGGGACAGCGCGCTGACGTCAGGAGGAGACGGTACTGGGACAGCGCGCTGACGTCAGGAGGAGACGGTACTGGGACAGCGGGCTGACGTCAGGAGGAGACGGTACTGGGACAGCGCGCTGACGTCAGGAGGAGACGGTACTGGGACAGCGCGCTGACATCAGGAGGAGACGGTACTGGGACAGCGCGCTGACATCAGGAGGAGACTGTACTGGGACAGCGCGCTGACGTCAGGAGGAGACGGTACTGGGACAGCGCGCTGACGTCAGGAGGAGACGGTACTGGGACAGCGTGCTGACGTCAGGAGGAGACGGTACTGGGACAGCGCGCTGACGTCAGGAGGAGACGGTACTGGGACAGCGTGCTGACGTCAGGAGGAGACGGTACTGGGACAGCGCACTGACGTCTGGAGGAGGCGGTACTGGGACAGTGCACTGACGTCTGGAGGAGACGGCACTGGGACAGCGTGTTGATGCCAGGAGGAGGCGGTACTGGGGCAGCGCACTGACGTCTGGAGGAGACGGTACTGGGACAGCGCGCTGACGTCAGGAGGAGGCGGTCCTGGGGCAGCGCACTGACGTCTGGAGGAGACGGTACTGGGGCAGCGCACTGACGTCTGGAGGAGACGGTACTGGGACAGCGCACTGACGTCAGGAGGAGGCGGGACTGGGACAGCGCACTGACGTCAGGAGGAGGCGGTACTGGGGCAGCGCACTGACGTCTGGAGGAGACGGTACAGGGACAGCGCACTGACATCAGGAGGAGGCGGGACTGGGACAGCGCACTGACGTCAGGAGGAGGCGGTACTGGGACAGCGCACTGACGTCAGGAGGAGGCGGTACTGGGACAGCGCACTGACGTCAGGAGGAGGCGGTACTGGGACAGCGCACTGACGTCAGGAGGAGGCGGTACTGGGACAGCGCACTGACGTCTGGAGGATACGGTACTGGGGCAGCGCACTGACGTCAGGAGGAGGCGGTACTGGGAGAGCGCACTGACGTCAGGAGGAGACGGTACTGGGACAGCGCACTGACGTCAGGAGGAGACGGTACTGGGACAGAGCGCTGACGTCAGGGGGAGACGATACTGGGACAGCGCAATGACGTCTGGAGGAGACGGTACTGGGACAGCGCGCTGACATCAGGAGGAGACGGTACTGGGTCAGCGAGCTGACGTCAGGAGGAGGCGGTACTGTGACAGCGCACTGACGTCAGGAGGAGACGGTACTGGGACAGCACGCTGACATCAGGAGGACACGGTACTGGGACAGCGCGCTGACGTCAGGAGGAGGCGGTACTGGGACAGCGCACTGACGTCTGGAGGAGACGGTACTGGGGCAGCGCGCTGACATCAGGAGGAGACGGTACTGGGACAGCAAGCTGACGTCAGGAGGAGGCGGTACTGGGACAGCGCACTGACGTCAGGAGGAGACGGTACTGGGACAGCACGCTGACATCAGTAGGAAACGGTACTGGGACAGCGCGCTGACGTCAGGAGGAGGCGGTACTGGGACAGCGCGCTGATGTCAGGAGGAGGCGGTACTGGGACAGCGCACTGACATCAGGAGGAGGCGGTACTGGGACAGCGCGCTGAAGTCAGGAGGAGGCGGTACTGGGACAGCGCGCTGACGTCAGGAGGAGACGGTAGTGGGACAGCGTGCTGACATCGGGAGGAGACGATACTGGGACAGCGCGCTGACGTCAGGAGGAGACGGTACTGGGACATCGCCTGACATCAGGAGGAGACGGTACTGGGACAGCGCACTGACGTCAGGAGGAGACGGTACTGGGACAGCGCGCTGACGTCAGGAGGAGACGGTACTGGGACAGCGCGCTGACGTCAGGAGGAAACGGTACTGGGACAGCGCACTGAAATCAGGAGGAGACGGTACTGGGACAGCGCGCTGACGTCAGGAGGAGATGGTACTGGGACAGCGCGCTGACATCAGGAGGAGACTGTACTGGGACAGCGCGCTGATGTCAGGAGGAGACGGTACTGGGACAGCGCGCTGACGTCAGGAGGAGACGGTACTGGGACAGCGCGCTGTCGTCAGGAGGGGACGGTACTGGGACAGCGTGCTGACGTCAGGAGGAGACGGTACTGGGACAGCGCGCTGACGTCAGGAGGAGACGGTACTGGGACAGCGTGCTGACGTCTGGAGGAGACGGTACTGGGACAGCGCACTGACGTCAGGAGGAGGCGGGACTGGGACAGCGCACTGACGTCAGGAGGAGGCGGTACTGGGGCAGCGCACTGACGTCTGGAGGAGACGGTACAGGGGCAGCGCACTGACGTCTGGAGGAGACAGTACTGGGACAGCGCACTGACATCAGGAGGAGGCGGGACTGGGACAGCGCACTGACGTCAGGAGGAGGCGGTACTGGGACAGCGCACTGACGTCAGGAGGAGGCGGTACTGGGACAGCGCACTGACGTCAAGAGGAGGCGGTACTGGGACAGCGCACTGACGTCAGGAGGAGGCGGTACTGGGACAGCGCACTGACGTCTGGAGGATACGGTACTGGGGCAGCGCACTGACGTCAGGAGGAGGCGGTACTGGGAGAGCGCACTGACGTCAGGAGGAGACGGTACTGGGACAGCGCACTGACGTCAGGAAGAGACGGTACTGGGACAGAGCGCTGACGTCAGGGGGAGACGATACTGGGACAGCGCACTGACGTCTGGAGGAGACGGTACTGGGACAGCGCGCTGACATCAGGAGGAGACGGTACTGGGACAGCGAGCTGACGTCAGGAGGAGGCGGTACTGGGACAACGCACTGACGTCAGGAGGAGACGGTACTGGGACAGCACGCTGACATCAGGAGGAAACGGTACTGGGACAGCGCGCTGACGTCAGGAGGAGGCGGTACTGGGACAGCGCGCTGATGTCAGGAGGAGGCGGTACTCGGACAGCGCGCTGACATCAGGGGCAGACGGTACTGGGACATCGCGCTAACATCAGGAGACGGTACTGGGACAGCGCGCTGATGTCAGGAGGAGGCGGTACTGGGACAGCGTACTGACATCAGGAGGAGGCGGTACTGGGACAGCGCGCTGAAGTCAGGAGGAGGCGGTCCTGGGACAGCACGCTGACGTCAGGAGGAGACGGTACTGGGACAGCGTGCTGACATCGGGAGGAGACGATACTGGGACAGCGCGCTGACGTCAGGAGGAGACGGTACTGGGACATCGCCTGACGTCAGGAGGAGACGGTACTGGGACAGCGCGCTGACGTCAGGAGGAGACGGTACTGGGACAGAGCACTGACGTCAGGAGGAGACGGTACTGGGACAGCGCACTGACTTCAGGAGGAGACGGTACTGGGACAGTGTGCTGACGTCAGGAGGAGGCGGTACTGGGACAGCGTGCAGACGTCAGGAGGAGGCGATACTGGGACAGCACGCTGACGTCAGGAGGAGACGGTACTCGGACAGCGCGCTGACATCAGGGGCAGACGGTACTGGGACATTGTGCTAACATCAGGAGGAGACGGTACTGGGACAGCGCGCTGACATCAGGAGGAGACGGTACTGGGACAGCGCGCTGACGTCAGGAGGAGACGGTACTGGGACAGCGCTCTGACGTCAGGAGGAGACGGTACTGAGACAGCGCGCTAACATCAGGAGGAGACGGTACTGGGACAGCGCACTGACGTCAGGAGGAGACGGTACTGGGACAGCGCACTGACGTCAGGAGGAGGCGGGACTGGGACAGCGCACTGACGTCAGGAGGAGGCGGTACTGGGGCAGCGCACTGACGTCTGGAGGAGACGGTACAGGGGCAGCGCACTGACGTCTGGAGGAGACAGTACTGGGACAGCGCACTGACATCAGGAGGAGGCGGGACTGGGACAGCGCACTGACGTCAGGAGGAGGCGGTACTGGGACAGCGCACTGACGTCAGGAGGAGGCGGTACTGGGACAGCGCACTGACGTCAAGAGGAGGCGGTACTGGGACAGCGCACTGACGTCTGGAGGATACGGTACTGGGGCAGCGCACTGACGTCAGGAGGAGGCGGTACTGGGACAGCGCACTGACGTCAGGAAGAGACGGTACTGGGACAGAGCGCTGACGTCAGGGGGAGACGATACTGGGACAGCGCACTGACGTCTGGAGGAGACGGTACTGGGACAGCGCGCTGACATCAGGAGGAGACGGTACTGGGACAGCGAGCTGACGTCAGGAGGAGGCGGTACTGGGACAACGCACTGACGTCAGGAGGAGACGGTACTGGGACAGCACGCTGACATCAGGAGGAAACGGTACTGGGACAGCGCGCTGACGTCAGGAGGAGGCGGTACTGGGACAGCGCGCTGATGTCAGGAGGAGGCGGTACTCGGACAGCGCGCTGACATCAGGGGCAGACGGTACTGGGACATCGCGCTAACATCAGGAGACGGTACTGGGACAGCGCGCTGATGTCAGGAGGAGGCGGTACTGGGACAGCGTACTGACATCAGGAGGAGGCGGTACTGGGACAGCGCGCTGAAGTCAGGAGGAGGCGGTCCTGGGACAGCACGGTGACGTCAGGAGGAGACGGTACTGGGACAGCGTGCTGACATCGGGAGGAGACGATACTGGGACAGCGCGCTGACGTCAGGAGGAGACGGTACTGGGACATCGCCTGACGTCAGGAGGAGACGGTACTGGGACAGCGCGCTGACGTCAGGAGGAGACGGTACTGGGACAGAGCACTGACGTCAGGAGGAGACGGTACTGGGACAGCGCACTGACATCAGGAGGAGACGGTACTGGGACAGTGTGCTGACGTCAGGAGGAGGCGGTACTGGGACAGCGTGCAGACGTCAGGAGGAGGCGATACTGGGACAGCACGCTGACGTCAGGAGGAGACGGTACTCGGACAGCGCGCTGACATCAGGGGCAGACGGTACTGGGACATTGTGCTAACATCAGGAGGAGACGGTACTGGGACAGCGCGCTGACATCAGGAGGAGACGGTACTGGGACAGCGCGCTGACGTCAGGAGGAGACGGTACTGGGACAGCGCTCTGACGTCAGGAGGAGACGGTACTGAGACAGCGCGCTAATATCAGGAGGCGACGGTACTGGGACAGCGCACTGACGTCAGGAGGAGACGGTACAGGGACGGCGCGCTGACATCAGGAGGAGACGGTACTGGGACAGCGCACTGATGTCAGGAGGAGACGGTACTGGGACAGCGCGCTGACATCAGGAGGAGACGGTACTGGGACAGGGCGCTGACATCAGGGGCAGACGGTACTGGGACAGTGCGATGACATCAGGAGGAGGCGGTACTGGGACAGCGCGCTGACGTCAGGAGGAGACGGTACTGGGACGGCGCGCTGACATCAGGAGGAGACGGTACTGGGACAGCGCACTGACGTCAGGGGAGACGGTACTGGGACAGCGCGCTGACGTCAGAAGGAGACGGTACTGGGACAGCGCGCTGACGTCAGGGGAGACGATACTGGGACAGCGCGCTGACGTCAGAAGGAGACGGTACTGGGACAGCGCGCTGACGTCAGAAGGAGACGGTACTGGGCCAGCGAGCTGACGTCAGGAGGAGATGGTACTGGGACAGCGAGCTGACGTCAGGAGGAGACGGTACTCTGACAGCGAGCTGACGTCAGGAGGAGATGGTACTGGGACAGCGCGCTGACGTCAGGAGGAGGCTGTACTGGGACATCGCGCTGACGTCAGTTGGAGTCGTTACTGGGACAGCGCGCTGACGTCAGGAGGAGGCGGTACTGGGACAGTGCGTTGACGTCAGGAGGAGATGGTACTGGGACAGCGCGCTGACGTCAGGAGGAGGCTGTACTGGGACAGCGTGCTGACGTCAGTAGGAGACGTTTCTGGGACAGCGCGCTGACGTCAGGAGGAGACGGTACTGGGACAGTGTGCGGACGTCAGGAGGAGACGGTACTGGGACAGCGCGTGACGTCAGGAGGAGACGGTACTGGGACAGCGCACTGACTTCAGGAGGAGACGGTACTGGGACAGTGTGCTGACGTCAGGAGGAGGCGGTACTGGGACAGCGTGCAGACGTCAGGAGCAGGCGATACTGGGACAGCACGCTGACGTCAGGAGGAGACGGTACTCGGACAGCGCGCTGACATCAGGGGCAGATGGTACTGGGACATTGCGCTAACATCAGGAGGAGACGGTACTGGGACAGCGCGCTGACATCAGGAGGATACGGTACTGGGACAGCGCGCTGACGTCAGGAGGAGACGGTACTGGGACAGCGCTCTGACGTCAGGAGGAGACGGTACTGGGACAGCGCGCTAACATCAGGAGGAGACGGTACTGGGACAGCGCACTGACGTCAGGAGGAGACGGTACTGGGACGGCGCGCTGACATCAGGAGGAGACGGTACTGGGACAGCGCACTGATGTCAGGAGGAGACGGTACTGGGACAGCGCGCTGACATCAGGAGGAGACTGTACTGGGACAGGGCGCTGACATCAGGGGCAGACGGTACTGGGACAGTGCGCTGACATCAGGAGGAGGCGGTACTGGGACAGCGCGCTGACGTCAGGAGGAGACGGTACTGGGACGGCGCGCTGACATCAGGAGGAGACGGTACTGGGACAGCGCACTGACGTCAGGAGGAGACGGTACTGGGACAGCGCGCTAACATCAGGGGAGACGGTACTGGGACAGCGCGCTGACGTCAGAAGGAGACGGTACTGGGACAGCGCGCTGACGTCAGGAGGAGATGGTACTGGGACAGCGAGCTGACGTCAGGAGGAGATGGTACTGGGACAGCGAGCTGACGTCAGGAGGAGACGGTACTCTGACAGCGAGCTGACGTCAGGAGGAGATGGTACTGGGACAGCGCGCTGACGTCAGGAGGAGGCTGTACTGGGACAGCGCGCTGACGTCAGTTGGAGTCGTTACTGGGACAGCGCGCTGACGGCAGGAGGAGACGGTGCTGGGACAGCGCGCTGACGTCAGGAGGAGGCTGTACTGGGACAGCGCGCTGACGTCAGTAGGAGACGTTTCTGGGACAGCGCGCTGACGTCAGGAGGAGACGGTACTGGGACAGTGTGCGGACGTCAGGAGGAGACAGTACTGGGACAGCGCGCTGACATCAGGAGGAGACAGTACTGGGACAGTGTGCTGACGTCAGGAGGAGGCGGTACTGGGACAGTGTGCTGACGTCAGGAGGAGGCGGTACTGGGACAGCGTAGCTGACATCAGGAGGAGACGGTACTGGGACAGCGCGCTGACGTCAGTAGGAGTCGTTACTGGGACAGCGCGCTGACGTCAGGAGGAGACGGTACTGGGACAGTGCGCTGACATCAGGAGGAGGCGGTACTGGGACAGTGTGCTGACGTCAGGAGGAGACGGTACTGGGACAGCGCGCTGACGTCAGTAGGAGTCGTTACTGGGACAGCGCGCTGACGTCAGGAGGAGACGGTACTGGGACAGCGCGCTGACATCAGGAGGAGACGGTACTGGGACAGTGTGCGGACGTCAGGAGGAGACGGTACTGGGACAGCGCGCTGACATCAGGAGGAGACGGTACTGGGACAGTGTGCTGACGTCAGGAGGAGGCGGTACTGGGACAGTGTGCTGACGTCAGGAGGAGGCGGTACTGGGACAGCGCGCTGACATCAGGAGGAGACGGTACTGGGACAGCGCGCTGACGTCAGTAGGAGTCGTTACTGGGACAGCGCGCTGACGTCAGTAGGAGACGTTACTGGGACAGCGCGCTGACGTCAGGAGGAGACGGTACTGGGACAGTGTGCGGACGTCAGGAGGAGACGGTACTGGGACAGCGCGCTGACGTCAGGAGGTGGCGGTACTGGGACTGCGCGCTGACGTCAGTAGGAGTCGTTACTGGGACAGCGCGCTGACGTCAGTAGGAGACGTTACTGGGACAGCGCGCTGACGTCAGGAGGAGACGGTACTGGGACAGTGTGCGGACGTCAGGAGGAGACGGTACTGGGACAGCGCGCTGACGTCAGGAGGTGGCGGTACTGGGACAGCGCGCTGACGTCAGTAGGAGACGTTACTGGGACAGCGCGCTGACGTCAGGAGGAGACGGTACTGGGACAGTGTGCGGACGTCAGGAGGAGACGGTACTGGGACAGTGTGCGGACGTCAGGAGGAGACGGTACTGGGACAGCGAGCTGACGTCAGTAGGAGACGTTACAGGGACAGCGCGCTGACGTCAGGAGGAGGCGATACTGGGACAGTGTGCGGACGTCAGGAGGTGGCGGTACTGGGACAGCACGCTGACGTCAGGAGGAGGCGGTACTGGGACAGCGCGCTGACGTCAGTAGGAGACGTTACTGGGACAGCGCGCTGACGTCAGTAGGAGACGTTACTGGGACAGCGCGCTGACGTCAGGAGGAGACGGTACTGGGACAGTGTGCGGACGTCAGTAGGAGACGTTACTGGGACAGCGCGCTGACGTCAGGAGGAGACGGTACTGGGACAGTGTGCGGACGTCAGGAGGAGACGGTACTGGGACAGTGTGCGGACGTCAGGAGGTGGCGGTACTGGGACAGCGCGCTGACGTCAGGAGGAGGCGGTACTGGGACAGCGCGCTGACGTCAGGAGGAGGCGGTACTGGGACAGCGCGCTGACGTCAGTAGGAGACGTTACTGGGACAGCGCGCTGACGTCAGGAGGAGACGGTACTGGGACAGTGTGCGGACGTCAGGAGGAGACAGTACTGGGACAGCGCGCTGACGTCAGGAGGAGATGGTACTGGGACAGCGCGCTGACGTCAGGAGGAGACGGTACTGGGACAGCGCGCTGACGTCAGGAGGAGATGGTACTGGGACAGCGCGCGGACGTCAGGAGGAGACGGTACTGGGACATTGTGCGGACGTCAGTAGGAGACGTTACTGGGACAGCGCGCTGACGTCAGGAGGAGACGGTACTGGGACAGTGTGCGGACGTCAGGAGGAGGCGGTACTGGGACAGAACTTACCAAGAAAATTGACCATTCCCAGGAAGCGCAGTTCTGCCTTCTTGTCCTCGGGGACTTTGATTGCCTCGGTGGCTTTAATTTTGTCTGTGTCGGGGCGCACATGTCGCGACATCTGATCGCCTAGGAGCTTCAGCGTGGATGTCCCAAAACAGCACTTGGACCTGTTTAGTTTGAGGCCATGTTCATGTATGCGTCAGAATACTTTCTTGAGTCGCGACACATATTCCTCTGGGGTTGTGTACCAGATTATGATATCGTCAACGTAGACACGAACCCCTTCTATTCGCTCCATCATCTGTTCCATGATGCATTTGGAAAATCTCTGATGCCGAGATGATGCCAAATGGCATCCGGTTGTAGGGATCCGAAATTCATCCAGCTTCAGCTCCAGTTCCCTAACACGGTCTTTGAGGAGCTGGAGTTGGGTGCACTTCCCGCAGGTATAGTCACCACCCACATCCTACAGGAGTTGCATGCAACTGGCCTAGCCTCCATCCTCTCTTACCTTACAGAATATAGCTGCCCTGTGGACCAACTGGACCTCTGCCCTCCGACTCCGTTCCCAGTCAGCTGCACTCTCTGTAAACTCCTGGCTCCCTTCTCGCTCTTTGCGGAAATGTAGGAAACAAAATGAAAGGAGCGCCTTACTCCCCCCTCACCTAACTCCCTCAGTCACCAAACTCTCACTATAGCACTCAAATGCACCAAATTCAGCACTCAGTGCAAACAAAGTCTGTACTGTAGGGGATCACTTTTATACTGTGAATCTAGCCTCTGAAAACTGGCCTAATCCAATTCACTAATTAACAAGCTCCAGCTGCAAGTACCTACAAGTAGAACCTTTGTTTAAAGCTGATTGAAAATTCACCTTCTTCTAAACCAAACAGCAACTTTTAAGTTAATTAACTAAATAAAAGAAAGACTAGACTTTAGATAAAAATGGAGCCTTATACTCCCTCAGTCACCAAACTCTCACTATAGCACTCAAATGCACCAAATTCAGCACTCCATTGTATTCCAGAAGTTTGCAGGCAGCTGGAAGGATTGTGGGGGGCTTCTTGATTCTCTTCAAGTCCACCTGCGAAATCAGGTTGGCGGAGGCACCTGTGTCCAGTTTGAACTGGGTGGGGCAGTGGGTGACCTTCATCACCGCATGCCATCCGTCCTCAAAATCCACGGCCAGGATTGATTGGACTTGCGATGTGTCCGGTGTGGCGTATTCGCACTTCGTAATAATGCCCACTCGGTAAGTGTTGTCCGGGCATTCATCATCTGGATCCGTCACACTGCCTGGATCAGAGTCATGCATTCAGTGTTGCACACTTCTAATGCGCCGCTGTCGGAATTGGGAGCGCTGGCTCCTGACTGGTGCTGTAGACCTGCACAGGGCTGCATGGTGGTTTGGTTTCCCAGTTTAAACAGCGTTTGCCTCTTGCAGGGCAGTTTTTTAAAAAATGGGTGGTGCCGCAGTTCGCACACGTCATGACCTCGGCGTCATGTCGCTCAGTGCGTCGTTGCGCATGCGCGGTGCGGGTCTCGGACGTCTGCACCTGCGCAGTGCGGTTTTCGGCCACTTTGTGTTACCGATCGCATTGTGCATGCGTTGGGCCCGGGGAAGAGCGTGCGAAATGGCCGCTTTCGGCAATGTAGAGGCGCTGCATCCCGGAGATGGCCTGAACACTCTCCACCTCGTGGCAGGCTTGTTTTTCACTTTCTGCCTTTTTGTACTGTGAATAGCGATTTTTAGAGTGCTCATGCACAGTACACGTTTCAATCGCGACTGGCAGGGTCAGGTGTTTGATTTTCAACAATTGCTCTCGCAGAGAATCAGAGTGGACTCCAAAAACGATTTGGTCTCTGATCATGGAGTCAGTGATATCACCGAAGTTGCAGGATTGCACGAGCAGTCCAAGGTTAGTTAGATAGGAGTTGTAGGCTTTGTCTTTACCTTGCATCCTCTGCTTGAAGATGTAGCGCTCAAAGATTTTGTTGGTGTCCACCTTGCAGCGGCTGTCGAATTTGTCCAGGATGGTTTGGTACTTTGTTTTGTCCTGCCCTTCGGAAAAGTGAAAGGAGTTGAAGATCTCTATCGCATGGTCACCCGCAGTGGTGAGAAGAAGAGCTATCTTCCAAGCATCGGTCGCGCCATTGAAGTTGGATGCTTCCACGTATAGTTGAAATTTCTGCTTGAATGATCGCCAGTTGGCACTAAGATTGTCGGTGATCCTGAGCTGGTGAGATGCCTGAACCTTGTCCATTGTGCCTGTATTCAGTAGCTGGTTGTCACGGATCTTGTGGAGTTGAACTAAATAGATTGAACAGTCACTCCTGGTATCATGTTGTCTTATGCTGCTTCAGGATAACACAGGCTGCTGCTTGATGCAGTCTTAACTAAAGGATGCTCCAGACTCTGAAATGAGTTCAACATGTTTATTGAACTATTAACAGTTCTCAAATGAGTTCGACTCTCTGCTAATCTAACTGGAGTAACTAAGTCCAACTGTACCAGCTTGCTCTAAGCCACGTGCTGGGGTGTGATGCTGCTAATCAACCCTGTCTAACTCTCTGGGTGTCTGCCTGTGGAAAGAGGCAGGGTGTGAGTGCCTCATCCTTTGATAGTGTTTATGTCATGCCCCTTTGTGGTGATGCCACTTCTGAGTGTCCTGACTGCCCATTGGTTGTGTACTTTTCTGTGTGTTTATTGGTTGCATGTTTGTATATCGTGACAGGTATTGACACAGCACGCTGATGTCAGGAGGAGACGGGACTGTGACAGCGCACTGACGCCAGGAGGAGACGGGACTGTGACAGCGCACTGACGTCAGGAGGAGATGGTACTGGGACAGCGCACTGACGTCAGGAGGAGACGGTACTGGGAGAGTGCGCTGACGTCAGGAGGAGACGGTACTGTGACAGCGCACTGACGTCAGGATGAGACGGTACTGTGACAGCGCACTGACGTCAGGAGGAGATGGTACTGGGACAGCGCACTGATGTCAGGAGGAGATGGTACTGGGACAGCGCACTGATGTCAGGAGGAGACGGTACTGGGAGAGTGCGCTGACATCAGGAGGAGACGGTACTGGGACAGCTCACTGATCTCAGGAGGAGACGGTACTGGGACAGCGCGCTGACATCAGGAGGAGATGGTACTGGGTCAGCGTGCTGACATGAGGAGGAGACGGTACTGGCACAGCACGTTGATGTCAGGAGGAGGCAGTTCTGGGACAGCGTCTGACATCAGGAGGAGACGGTACTTGGACAGCGCGCTGACGTCAGGAGGAGACGGTACTGGGACAGCGCGTTGACGTCAGGAGGAGACGGTACTGGGACAGCGCGCTGACGTCCGGAGGAGACGGTACTGGGACAACACACAGACGTCAGGAGGAGACGGTACTGGGACAGCGTGCTGACGTCAGGAGCAGACGGTACTGGGACAGCGTGCTGACGTCAGGAGCAGACGGTACTGGGACAGCGTGCTGACGTCGGGAGTAGACTGTACTGGGACAGTGGCCAATGAGGGGGTCGGAGGAGGAGAGTAGCCATCTTTGAAATTGGCCATGCAGCCCAGGGGCTCCAGAGATGCTGCCCCAGTTCCTGGGTGCATGGCGGGGGGATGGGGAACCCACAGAAAAGACGCTCCTGATCATGAGCCTGGGACACCATAGATGGGGGTCGCCCCTGGGCCGGGGGACTCAGTGCCCGGAGAGTCCAACAGGCCACTCCCTGGTTTGTACATACCATACCAGGGGCAACCACAGCTGCCTGTCTGTCCCACCGACCACCCCCAGGCCAGGGCCCTGTCCGTGGTAGTATGCGGAGTCACTTTAACATCCCTCTGACCATGGCGGCCGCTCGGTGCACAGCTGAGGGTTATTGCCGATAGGGAAATGGCAATGTTAGGTAGCTGAGCGCTTCACAGCTCACAGGCGGAATCCTGTGGGTACTGTGCCACGCCGCAGGCAAGTGCTATTGCCTCGCATCCCGATGAGGAGGCCTGGACACTCTGTCTGAACCCTGGGGGCATCAATCCAACAGCGACGGCAGCCGACAATCACACCCAAGAGCTGGGCTGCAGCACTGGGGAGCTCCCTGTGAGCAGAGGGTGAGTGTGTGTGGGTGGAGGGGGGGGGGTTAACCAGGGCCCAGTCTGGCCTGTCGAATGGCACCCTGAGAGAAGGCGAGGATCAGGGGATTGGGGGGGGGGGGGGTTGTGATTGGGGATATGAGGGTCCTGGGATTGAAGGGTAAACGATTGGTCTCTCACCCTTTCCCATTCCTTACAGATATCTATTCTGGATGATATTGTGACCCCACAGCAGTTGCCCTCCGGTTCTGATGGCAGGCCAGGCGGCCAGACGCCGGTGAAGGCAGAGGAAACAGAGCCGACGGAGGCTCGAGTGGGCAGCCCAAGTGCAGGGTCCGCCCCACACCCTGAGGACCCGGCCATCCATCAGGCCAGGGAGGGACCAGAGGGAGAGGCCAGCAGTGTACAGGAATCGTAGGTCTTTCGAGGATGTGTCAGAGAGCGCATGTCACAGGAGACTCTGCCTCAACAAGGGGATGGTGCCGCACCTGTATCATGTCTTTGCAGACTTGTTACTTTGCGAGGAGGAGGCTCCAGGTACCCTGTTTGCCCGGGCATCAGACTATATAAACTTTGACCTGGACCAAGCAAAAAGATGCCCAACAGCAGGATGCTCCTTCATTGCTGAGAATCCCCAGGTCCAGGGGTGTAATAGATGGCATGCCTGTCTCCTTCTCTGCACTGGGGCATCAGGGAGTGCCCTTCATTAACAGGAAGGGTTTCCACTCCCTGAATGTCCAACATGTGTGTGACCACCGCCTCAGGATCAGCCACGTGTGTGCACGCTTCCCAGGGACAACAACTACATCCAAGAGCTGTCAGAAATCTCCGGTATCTTCGAGGAACACCCCAAGATGGCAGATTGGCTCTTGGGGAGAAGGGGTTCCCACTGAGGAGCTGGTTAATGAAGCCAGTATAGAGGCTGCAGACCGATGTGGAGACCCGGTATAACCAGCCCCATGTGGCCACCTGTGCTGTCATTGGGCGGTGTTTCGGAATGCTCCGGATACGGTTTTGATGCCTCGACCACTCTGGTGGTGCACTCCAGTACTGAGGCCTACCGAGGTGTGTTTCTCTGCGCTGGTGAGGGTGGGGATGACAGCTGTGACACATCGATGGTGGGGGCCACGCCGGATGGGCCGAAACCATCGGATGGCGATCCTGCGGAAGAATGGACGTGTGGTCAGTGAGAGGGAAGGAACATGTTGGCTGACAGGCACAACTCAGGTGAGACAGGTCATTTAGGTGGGGCGGGGAGAGGGGTGGTCGGCCCTCATCCCTGCGGTGCAGACCAACCTCAACGTCAGTGACTGCTCTGTCCCCGGTCACCCCCACGACCCGGTTCTGGTCAGGGATAAGGACTCTGATGTCCAGTAACCTGCTGCCTGTCTGGGCCCTCTCCTGCTGATTGTGTGCCAACCTCTCGTGCGGGGATAGGGAGAGGGCATTGTGAGTCGCATGCTTGATGCAGCGTGGTGGGGAGCCAATGATGGGTGACAGACATGGGCATGGCTGCTGGGCATGGGTACACTATGCTAGTGGATGCCATGGTGTGTTGGGGCACAGGCGCAGTGATGTACAGGGGCCTGGCGGTGGGGGACTCTGGATGGGTGGCGCTGCGGCTGGGCGGACTGGGGGTAGTGGGTACGGGTTTGGGAGTGGCGGGGGGGCGGGGGGCAGTGTGATCGGTGCCAGGGGGCCGATGCCAACTCACCTGTGTGGCCCAGTGGAGGACATTGAGCTTCCTCCCACACTGGATGTCTGTGCTCCAGGTTACTCTCCCCGAACTGGCGGCCGCTGAAACTGTCTCCCGGGCGGCAACGGCTGACCTGTGGCTGACCCTCCAGCCCACTTGAGGGAACAGGGTGTCCCGTCTCGAGCAGGCGGTTTAGATGAATCAGCTGGTGGGACAGTCAGTTCCATTGTGAGGCCCGTGGGGCATCATTACCCTCCCTAATTGACGTTAGATACCGGTGGCGGTCTCGACCGTTCAGCCATCGGGAAGCACCGGGTAATTCCCGCCCGCTACCACACTGAGAAACGTTTCCATTAGATCGCGCCCAATATCACACAACAGCAACTTACAATGCACAACCTCCACACAATCCTCATCTCCATTGTTACTGGGTTCAGACTGATGCCATTTTGTATACTGTACAGGAGATCCATCACTCCATTCGAATTCCCTCTCCTGTGGAAATAAAAAATCACATCTTTTAAAATGTATAACTTGTTCACCCTAAACAATGTGACAGAGCAATTCAAGAAACCGTACCTTCTCGATGTCATTCAAACCAATCCAAAAGTGGGCATTATTTCCATTCAATTCAGACGGGACTCTGTGAATGACGTAACTCTGCCTCATGGAGTGTATGGAGGCAAGGTGGCTGGGTTGGGCCAGGTGTTGGCAATACCGCTTTAAAAAAAAGATAATTTTATTGCTCGTTACTTTTTACAATGAACATATTCAATTGTTTTGACCCATATGTTTAAAGCTGAAACGCTGTCCTTTTGCAGAATGTGAAGATTAAAACTACAACCTCCTGCTCTGTGTCCCAGGATCTCCTGATGGGCACTGATTCCAAACGTCAGTGAATGGGGACACACTCACACTGATTGCTTGGAACCAATCGTAGTTTCAAACCATTAGATTGAAATTCCAGTAGGTTCTGTGTATCAGCTGAAATTGGGCTGGGTTTGAGCTCAAACGCTCTGGTCGCGTGTTTGCGTAAGCGTTCACCACGAGCGCAAACAACGATGTGGGTGGAAAATATCCCGAGACTGAAAAAAAGGAGATTCTCGCCGGCAAGATTGAGATTTCATATTGTTCCTAACCTGCTCCAATGACGTAATGAGGTTCCTGCTCAGGAGGGTTGGGAACCTCATTTCAATACAGTAACGTCTGATTAGAAGACAGTACCATCATCACCGCCTCCTCCCATTGTGTATCTGAACCAGTTTACATCAGGTTTTCACAAACCTGGCCTCAGCTCTAAGGGGGAGTTCGGCAGTGAGTGGGAAGGTCGCCAATATCTACCAGCTAGTCCATGGGAGAGAGAGCATCAGAGAGCCTGGTTTGGTGGGGAGAGGGGGGGGAGTGACACCCATATTACAGAATTACGGGTTCAGAAGGTTTGCTTGAGTGTAGTTCTGGCGGGGTTGAGTGAAAGGGGCGTTTCTTGTGGGTTTAGGGGGATTACTCACTAACAGGTTGGGGGGTGGGTTTCTGCTCATGGGTCCGGCGGTGGGTTGCGTGTGGGTCCGGGTTGAGCTGAGGCCTGAGAAGTGTCATGTGAGTGTCCCTTTGAGAAAGGTTCAGTCTCATCATGTGACTTGTAGCACATTGGGATGTGGCTGTCAGGTGAGCGGGTTTTTTTTTTAGGTTTCCGTTTCAGTTTAACTGCTTTGGACTGCAGAAGGAGAAAGATAGGTGGATAAGGGCTTTGAAAATAGACCAAACGTATGAAGCACTTGGAGAAATGATAATTTTGGAGGAGTTTAAAAATTCAATTCCTGATGTAGTAAG
The DNA here is from genome assembly GCF_047496885.1 of Scyliorhinus torazame. NCBI lineage: Eukaryota > Metazoa > Chordata > Chondrichthyes > Carcharhiniformes > Scyliorhinidae > Scyliorhinus > Scyliorhinus torazame. The sequence continues at coordinate 29,275,870 of NC_092719.1, forward strand.
AATGCATGTGGAAGTGCAGAGGGTTAAAACTGCAGGACTAGCAGCATAAATGGCAGATGATTATGAATTTGTTCATAAATCAAAGTCTGGTTTGCGATATCAGTTTCAGCCTGTGAGGGACAGAAACTGGAGAAAAGAAAAATACTCAGGTGGTAAAGGTGAAGGAGATCTGATGGGAGATAATAAGGAGAGTGTACCTCAGATTAAAAAAGAAATCCAGGAGGTTTGAAGAGAAATGAAAGTTTCAGATGTTTTTACTGTAATGAAGTAGACCATGTAAAGTCACAGTGTTGGAGGTTTAAGGAAAGCACTGGGAAGGATGATGTGGTAAAACAGGATGAGACAGTGGGGTTTGTTAAAGTGGGAAAGGAAAGCCCAATTAAAATGAAGGAGGTGCAAAAGAATGTACAGCCTGATCTAGTGGTGATTGCTAAGAAGGTGCCAGATATCTTTAAAGAATTTACTTGTGTGGGTAAAGTTTACTCATGTGTACCAGGAGGAGTAGGTAAAGAAGTCAGAATTTGAAGAAATACGGGAGCTAGTCAATCTTTGTTGGTAAGAGATGAGGAGTTAGGCAGTTTGGGAGGAATATTGCCAGAAAAGGTGGTAATATGTGGAATTCAGGGTGAGAAGAGTAGTGTTCCGTTATATAAGGTGAGGTTGGAGAGTCCAGTGAAGAGTGGTGAAGTGGTAGTAGGGGTAATAGAGAAACTATCTTGTCCAGGAATACAGTTCATTTTGGGTCATGATATAGCTGGATCGCAGGTGGGAGTGATGCCTATTGTGGTTGAAAACCAGTGGAAAATCAAACAACTGAGTTGTTGGAGGACGAATATCCTGGGATTTTTCCGGTTTGTAACAAGGTCGCACCATGGCTCTGGTGACCTGGCTCGCCTGGTCAATACAAGGTTTGTGTAATGATGCTCCCTCAGGAAGGGTGGCATCCGTGACCTCTCTGATACATTTATGTGCAGAGGCCTGAAGATGCCACAAAGATCACCTGTGGAACTCTGAAAGGAGCCACTGGCGTAGAAATTTAGGGCAGTTGTGACCTTCAGGACAACCGGCAGTAGCTGGCCTTTGAGTTCCTGTGGCACCAACTCCTAGAGAACTTGGCAAAGTTGAATGACCATGCACCTGGCCATTTGGAATCTCCTCCTGCACTGGTTCTCGCTCATCTCAAAGAATATCAGCCAGTGTGTAAACTCTGGCCTGATGATGTCACCTCCGAGCGACCACTCTCAGTGCCCAGCCTCCAGCAGGTGAGCAGGCCCAGCCACGCCTTCATTCTCAGGGATCTGCTTCTGCCTCCATGAAGCCACACATCAGACTTTCCCAAATGAATGGGCTGTGTGATGGCCTTGGTCCCAGGGCGTGGGGGTGGGGGGGGGGGGGTGGGGGGCACGCAGTAGCGGCGTTATGCATTCATGACCATCCAGCCTTTACATGGAAACAATGAAAAGTGTTGTTCTGCGTACAGTCCAGGCAGATCGGTCCATACGTGAAAAACACAGTAGGACATAAATACACAATGTAAATACTTAGACACAGACATTGGATGAAGCATACAGAGTGTAGTGCTGCTCAGTAGAGAAGATGTGTGGAGAGATCAGTTCAGTCCAGAAGAGGGTCATTCAGGAGTCTGGTGTCAGCGAGGTAGAAGCTGTTTTTGAATTTGTTGGTGCGTGTTCTCAGACTTTTGTATCTCCTGCCAGATGGAAGAGGTTGGAAGAGAGAATAACCCGGGTGGGAGGGGTCTTTGATGACGCTGCCCACTTTCCCAAGGCAGTGGGAGGTGTAGACAGAGTCAATGGATGGGAGGTGGGTTTGTGTGATGGACTGGGTTGTGTTCACAACTCTCTGTAGTTTCTTGTGGTCTTGGGCCGAGCAGTTGCCATACCAGGCTGTGATGCAGCCAGATAGGATGCTTTCTATGGTGCATCTGTAAAAGTTGGTAAGGGTTAATGAGGACATGCCGAATTTCCTTAGTTTTCTGAGAATGTCTAGGCATTGTTGTGCTTTCTTGGTCGTCGCGTCTACATGGGTGGACCAGGAAAGATGGTTGGTGATGTGTAGCCCTCGGAATTTGAAGCTGTGAACCATCTCCACCTCGGCACCGTTGATGCAGACAGGCCTCAGCTGAATGGCGAAGGATTGGGAGCACCGGGTGTCACTGTAGGCCAATGACCTGTTGCTATTCATGACAGACCCGTGAGAAAGCATGGGCAGAATCATGGACTGACTGGAGAAATTTGGGGCCTTCGCGGGCTATAAATTGAATGTTGGAAAAAGCAAACGTTTCGGGGCAGTGCGAATCTGGGGGTTCTGCCATTTAAGGTGGCAAGGGAGAGTTTCCGGTATTTTGGGTTCCAGGTAATGCATGAGTGGGCCATGATGCATAGGGGATTAAACAGTGGCATACTCTGCATTTGACATTGGTGGGGAGGGTACAGGTGGTAAAGATGCACAGAGTGGCAAGATTCCTGTTTGCTTTTCAGTCCCTCCCAATTTTCCACCCCAAGGCTTTTTTTCAGAAGGTAGGTGCGCTAATCTGGGAATTTGTGTGGGAGGGTTGCTGAGGGTAGTCGGACTCTATTGCAAAGGCAGAGGCGGGAAGGGTACTGATGGTCCAGATTTGCTGCATTACTATTGGGCAGCGAATGAGGGCCCCTGTGTCGGCCCCACTGCCGTTCACCATGAGTAAGTACATGGGTAGCCCTGTGGTGAAGTCATCAAAAAGAATTTGGAGCCAGCTGAAGGGGCACTTTATACTGGGGCACATGTTGGTGATGACTCCACTGTGTGGGAATCATAGGTTTGTGCCGGGGGGGGGGGGGGGGGGGGGGGGAGGGAAGGATGGGATGTACAGGAAATGGCGGGAGGAAGGGTTAGTGTGGGTCAGGGACATGTTTGTGGAGGTTATGTTTGCTGGGCTACAGAAGCTCGAGCTACCATGGAGGAGTGAGTTCAGATATTGGCAGGTGGGGGACTTCGCGCGCAATAAGCTGCCCTCATTCCCTCAGGTACCGGAATATAAGATTTTGGAGAAAATGTTGCTCCCGGATGAAGGGAGGAATGATAGCAGTCAGGACATATATCGGTGGTTGGGAGTGAAGGGCATAACCTCAGTGAAAAGGATCAAGGGGAAATGGGAGGAGGAGTTGAGGAGGGAGCTAGGTTGGAGACTTTGGAGCGAGGTATGGCGCCGAGTGAACTCAATCTCCTCCTGCACGAGGATGAGTCTAATACAATGTAAGGTGGTTCATAGGGTCCACATGACTCGGGCCCGGATGAGTGCGTTTTTCCCGGTGGTAATGGGAGGATGCGAGAGGTGTGGGGGCCGGCTGGCAATCCACGCCCGTATGTTCTGGGAGTGTGTGGAGTTGGAGAACCTTTGGGAGGCGATGTTTAGTAACATATCGAGAATTGTAGGGTTTGAGATGAAGCTGAACCCTATGCCGGCCTTTGGGGTGTTGGAGGTGCTGGGGCTGCTGGAGGGGATGGGGGCCGATGTTGTGGCCTTTGCCTCTCTGATCGCCAGGCGACAGATACTTCTGAATTTGGGGTGGGCCACGCCTTCAGGGAGTTGCGGCTTAGTTGGGAGACTTGTACGAGTCTCTCATGTTGGAGAAAATCAAATTTGCCCTGATGAGGTCAGAGGAGGGTTTTGAGGTATGGTGGAGGCCGTTTGTGACTATATTTGAGGAGCTGTTTGTCGTGGCATGGCGTGGCGGTGGGGGGGCGGGGGGGCAGTAAATGGGGAAAATATACAAACTGTATACTCTGTTGGAAATTAAGGTGGTGTTGCGATGTTGGAAGTGATTGGGATAAAATAGCTTTAAAAAAAATAATTATTCCCATCACATTGTTCATTCGCCAATCGATATTAGGGTAGTTGAAGCCGCCAACAATTACTGCCCTATTGTTTTTGCACTCCGAAATCTGTCTCAATGTTTGCTCGTCTCACTCCCTTCCACTATTTGGGGGTCTACAGTCCAGTCCTAGCAATGTGGCTGCCCCTTTTGTTATTTCTGAGCTCAACCCGAAAGGCTTCATTTGATGCTTCATTTGATATATCATCCCGCCTCACAGCTGTAATTGACTCTTTATAATGATGTTACACTCCCACCGTTTTTATCCCCCTTCCTATCCTGCCTGAAAACTCGATGGGGAGGATTTTCCCCTCCTGTTCTCAGGGTGCGGGATTAGCAGCGGGTAAAGGACGCCCCGATCTTTAAAAATGAAGTTTGTGGCCGGGCGGCCTCACTCAGAGCCCGCTCTGCCAGCAGGACGTGTGGGACCCGCTCTTAACGATTTCTATACAAGGCCCGAACAATACGGCGGAGCGGACAAAGCTGTCCTTGGAGACGGGACTTCCGCTGTTTTTCCCGCTCATCACGCCACTCTGCCTAAATATTGGAAAATTCCGCCCGATATCCTGGGGTGTTTGCTGCTGTTTTTGCCCCTCCTTAAGCCAGGTTTCTATGACAACGATGATATCATGCTGCCATGTGTCTGCCCTCAGCTCACCGGCTTCATTTACTTGGTTCCTGATTTACATATATACCTTTTAATTTTGCCAAATTCCTGTGCTGCGCACATTTTAACCTGTGCTGCTTCCGTCTTTCCGAGTCACTCACTAATTCTTTTACCCAAAAGCTTTTTCACAAATACATGGACAACACCTGAAATTAATTTTAAAAAGCTCTTAATTTAAAGACCGACAATGTTACCCATGTTGGTTGTATCTATGGATCTTCTCGTGCTTCTGCCAAGTAACGTTCATGCCACACGAGTGCCAGGCAATGGCCATCTCCAAGAGGCGAGAATCTAATCTTATCTTACCATTGACCCGAAACTGAACTGAACTAGCCACATAAATACTGTGGCTACGAGAGCAGGTCGGGAACTGGGAATCCTGTGGTGAGTAACTCACCTCCTGACTCTCCAAAGCCTGTCCACCATGTACCAGGCACCAGTCAGAATGGTGATGGAGTACCCTCCAGTTCCTGGATGAGAGCAGCTCCAACAAAACTGAAGAATCTTCACAGATTGTCACAATTCAGGGCAAAGTAGCCGGTTTGATTGGCATCCCATCCATGAAAACATTCACCCCCTCCATCACTGACGCACAGTAGCAGCAGTGTGTGCTATCGACAACATGCACTGCAGGAACTCACCAAGACTCCTTGGGCAGCATCATCCAAATCCATGACCACTGCCATCCAGAAAGACAAGGGCAGCAGTCTCATGGAAACATCACCCCCTGGCAGTCACCTCCAAGACACTCACCATCCTGACGTGGAAATATGTTCCCATTGCTTCACTGGTGCTGAGTCAATACCCTGGATCCCTCTCCCTACCTTCACTGTGGGTGGATCTATACCAAATGGGGAGCCGCAGTTAAAGAAGGCAGCTCACCTCCACCTCCTCAGAGGCAATCAGAGAATGAGCAATAAAGGCTGGCCCAGCCACTGACATCCACATCCCATGAATAAATAACCAGAAAGTAATAATCACTGTAACCGAGCTGAGAATTATTTAAAAGACTATCTGGAAGAATGTAATATCTCATGATAATGTTCTAACTTGAGACTAAGAGTTTCACTTGCTCAGGCCCAAAAACAAGTGTCTGTGTGATGTGGTTGTTTTGAACTGAAGTTCGGGTGATTATTGAAGGAGGGCTCCCATTCTACGGTAATACCAAAAGGGCTGAGGGTTATAATTCACTTCAGTCATTAACGCTGCTGCCGAGTTTGATTCCAGCTTGGGGTGACTGCGTGAATGGAGTGTGCACCTTCTCCGCATGTTTACGTGGGTATCCTCCGGGTGCTCCAGTCTCCTCCCACACTCCAAAGATGTGCAGGTTAGGTGGATTGGCCATGTTCAATTATTGTCTGGGGATGTGCAGTTCAGGTGAGGTTACAGGGATAAGGCCGGGGGGACGGGGGACTGGACCCAGTTCGAGTGGTCTTTTGGAGGGTCAGCGTAGACTCGCTAGGTCGAATGGACTCTGTCGAGTTCTGCTTCCTGACGTAGCATCAGCTGCTTCCTTGATGTCCACTCTGACAAAGGAAGGTTCAGACTTGGAGATAGCTTTAACACATTTATTGACCCTTTAACAATTCTCCTGCTTCAGTTCGACTCTCTTGCTAGTCTAATTATAGTAACTATATCTAACTAACCAGTCTGCTCTAATCCATGCGGTGGGTGTGATGCTCTGATCTGCCCCTGTCTCTCTGAGTGTCGCCTATGGACGAGAAAGAGCATTGTCCTTTTATATGGATAGCCTACTTGTGGTAGTGTCACCTCTGTGTGTGTGTCTTGACTGCCCATTGGTCGTGTCCTACCTTACTGACTGATTGGTTGAATGTCTGTGTGTCATGATGTCTCTCGTGCTCCCTCTGATGTTTATTTAGTCAGAGTGCATTTACATTAACCCCTTGTGTATTTACAGTGATGCATATCACCACAGACTCCTTCTGCACCGGAGGGAATCTATGAGTCTAAGACAGTGTGGATCATATTACCCAGGTGATGGAGCACACGGAGTGAATCAAAACTGTACAGGTACAAACAAGAAGATTGTTTCTTTCTGCGTTTAGTCATGTTCAGAAACATTGAGGAACAGGTACTTGAATAAATGATGAACATTACCTCAGCATTGCTCCAATTCAATTTCGCAAGGACAAATAGGAAGCAATGGCCAAAAGAAACCAGGCCATTCGGACACAATTGTTTTTCCAATTGCTCATCAACATGATGGTGTGTCCATTTCTCCACATCACTTTTCAGAAGCACATGAGCTGCAGATTAAAACAAGCTGTAATAAGCACAACATTCTTGGTTCATTTCTCATTCGTGGAGCGAGAAATTGACCAGTACATGGTAATTGAGACCTGCCTAGTGAGTGGGACATTTCACCTTTCTACATTAACCCGCGACTCACACACCGAAGGGCCCATTTTGCACCAACGATCGCGGTCAGGAAGAATGGTGATTCAGGCACAAAGTTTAACAAGAGTCAGTGTCACGTCAACCATGGCCTAGTGCGCGATCAATTCCAGACCCGCTTGACCCAGAGTCACAACACAAGTCAGACTGGATTTTACTTAAAATACCCAAACTCCTTGTTTGCGCCACTAAACAGTCACAGGTTTGTAATTTTAATTATGATGTGGAGATGGGGTGAGCAGAGTAAGAGGACTTACGACACCAGGTTAAAGTCCAAAAGGTTTGTTTCACATCATTAGCTTTCGGAGCACTGCTCCTTCCTCAGGTGAATCAATCAGGCGCCAACCTCCCTGAACAGGTGCCGGAATGTGGCGACTAGGGGCTTTTCACAGTAACTTCATTGAAGCCTACTTGTGACAATAAGCGATTATGATTATTATATTGACTCCCACACACACCCTCTGATCACTGACCACCACACACACCCTCATTACACTGACTCCCACACACACCCTCATTACTCTGACTCCCACACACACCCTCATTACACTGACTCCCACACACACCCTCATTACACTGACTCCCACACACACCCTCATTACACTGACTCCCACACACACCCTCATTACACTGACTCCCAGACACACCCTCATTACACTGACTCTCACACACACCCTCATTATAGTGACTCCCACACACACCCTCATTACACTGACTCCTACGCACACCCTCATTACACTGACTCCCACACACACCCTCATTACACTGACTCCCACACACACCCTCATCACACTGACTCCCACACACACCCTCTGATCACTGACTCCCACACACACCCTCATTACTCTGTCTCCCACACACACCCTCATTACACTGACTCCCACACACACCCTCTGAACACTGACTCCCACACACACCCTCATTACACTGACTCCCACACACACCCTCATTACACTGACTCCCACACACACCCTCATCACACTGACACCCACACACACCCTCATTACACTGACACCAACACACACCCTCATTACACTGACTCCCACACACACCCTCATTACACTGACTCCCACACACACCCTCATTACACTGACTCCCACACACACCCTCATTACAGTGACTCCCACACACACCCTCTGAACACTGACACACACACACCCTCATTACACTGACACCCACACACACCCTCTGATCACTGACCACCACACACACCCTCATTACACTGACTCCCACACACACCCTCTGAACACTGACCCCTACACACACCCTCATTACACTGACTCCCACACACACCCTCTGAACACTGACCCCCACACACACCCTCATTACACTGACTCCCTCACACACCCTCATTACACTGACTCCCACACACACCCTCATTACACTGACTCCCACACACACCCTCTGAACACTGACACACACACACCCTCATTACACTGACCCCCACACACACCCTCTGATCACTGACCACCACACACACCCTCATTACACTGACTCCCACACACCCTCTGAACACTGACCCCTACACACACCCTCATTACACTGACTCCCTCACACACCCTCATTACACTGACTCCCACACACACCCTCATGACACTGACTCCCACACACACCCTCATTACACTGACTCCCTCACACACCCTCATCACACTGACTCCCACACACACCCTCATCACACTGACTCCCACACACACCCTCATCACACTGACTCCCACACACACCCTCATCACACTGACTCCCCCACACTCCCTCATTACACTGACTCCCCCACACTCCCTCATTACACTGACTCCCACACACACCCTCATTACACTGACTCCCACACACACCCTCATTACACTGACTCCCACACACACCCTCATTACACTGACTCCCACACACACCCTCATTACACTGACTCCCCCACACTCCCTCATCACACTGACTCCCACACACACCCTCATCACACTGACTCCCACACACCCTCATTACACTGACTCCCACACACACCCTCTTTACACTGACTCCCACACACACCCTCATTACACTGACGCCCACAGACACCCTCATTACACTGACTCCCACACACACCCTCATTACACTGACTCCCACACACACACACCCTCTTTACACTGACTCCCACACACACCCTCATTACACTGACGCCCACAGACACCCTCATTACACTGACTCCCACACACACCCTCATTACACTGACTCCCACACACACACACCCTCTTTACACTGACTCCCACACACACCCTCATTACACTGACTCCCACACACACCCTCATTACACTGACTCCCACACACACCCTCATTACACTGACTCCCACACACACCCTCATTACACTGACTCCCACACACACCCTCATTACACTGACTCCCACACACACCCTCATTACACTGACTCCCACACACACCCTCATTACACTGACTCCCACACACCCTCATTACACTGACTCCCACACACCCTCATTACACTGACTCCCACACACACCCTCATTACACTGACTCCCACACACACCCTCATTAAACTGACTCCCACACACACCCTCATTACACTGACTCCCACACACACCCTCATTACACTGACTCCCAGACACACCCTCATTACACTGACTCCCACACACACCCTCATGAGACTGACTCCCACACACACCCTCATTACACTGACTCCCACACACACCCTCATTACACTGACTCCCACACACACCCTCATTACACTGACTCCCACACACACCCTCATTACACTGACTCCCACACACACCCTCATTACACTGACTCCCACACACCCTCATTACACTGACCCCCCCCACACACACCCTCATTACACTGACTCCCTCACACACCCTCATTACACTGACTCCCTCACACACCCTCATTACACTGACTCCCACACACTCCCTCATTACACTGACTCCCACACACACCCCCATTAGACTGACTCCCACACACACCCTCATTACACTGACTCCCACACACACCCTCATTACACTGACTCCCACACACACCCTCATTACACTGACTCCCACACACCCTCATTACACTGACCCCCCCCACACACACCCTCATTACACTGACTCCCTCACACACCCTCATTACACTGACTCCCTCACACACCCTCATTACACTGACTCCCACACACTCCCTCATTACACTGACTCCCACACACACCCTCATCACACTGACTCCCACACACACCCTCATTACACTGACTCCCACACACACCCTCATTACACTGACTCCCACACACACCCTCATTACACTGACTCCCACACACACCCTCATTACACTGACTCCCCCACACTCCCTCATCACACTGACTCCCACACACACCCTCATCACACTGACTCCCACACACACCCTCATCACACTGACTCCCCCACACTCCCTCATTACACTGACTCCCCCACGCTCCCTCATTACACTGACTCCCCCATTACACTGACTCCCACACACACCCTCATTACACTGACTCCCACACACACCCTCATAACACTGACTCCCACACACACCCTCATAACACTGACTCCCACACACCCTCATTACACTGACTCCCACACACACCCTCTTTACACTGACTCCCACACACACCCTCATTACACTGATGCCCACAGACACCCTCATTACACTGACTCCCACACACACCCTCATTACACTGACTCCCACACACACACACCCTCTTTACACTGACTCCCACACACACCCTCATTACACTGACTCCCACACACACCCTCATTACACTGACTCCCACACACACCCTCATTACACTGACTCCCACACACACCCTCATTACACTGACTCCCACACACACCCTCATTACACTGACTCCCACACACCCTCATTACACTGACCCCCCCCCCCACACACACCCTCATTACACTGACTCCCTCACACACCCTCATTACACTGACTCCCACACACTCCCTCATTACACTGACTCCCACACACACCCCCATTACACTGACTCCCACACACACCCTCATTACACTGACTCCCACACACACCCTCATTACACTGACTCCCACACACACCCTCATTACACTGACTCCCACACACACCCTCATTACACTGACTCCCACACACACCCTCATTACACTGACTCCCACACACACCCTCATTACACTGACTCCCACACACACCCTCATTACACTGACTCCCACACCACCCTCATTACACTGACTCCCACACACACCCTCATTACAGTGACTGCCACACACTCCCTCATTACACTGACTCCCGCACACACCCCCATTACACTGACTCCCTCACACACCCTCTTTACACTGACTCCCACACACACCCTCATTACACTGACTCCCACACACACTCTCTTTACACTGACTCCCACACACACCCTCATTACACTGACTCCCACACACACCCTCTTTACACTGACTCCCACACACACCCTCTTTACACTGACTCCCACACACACCCTCATTACACTGACTCCCACACACACCCTCTTTACACTGACTCCACACACGTACCCTCATTACACTGACTCCCACAACAGCGCGTGCCACAGGAGACTTCGCCGCAGCAAGGAGACAGTGCGGCACTTTGACATGTATTTGCGGACTTGTTACCCCATGGAGGGCGTGGATACCCGCTCCTGGTGACCGTCAAGGTCACATCAGCCCTGGACTTTAAAGCTTTGAGTCCTTTTGTGACGACACCCCGGACGACTGCGCGGTCACTTCCAGCCCCACAGGCCCCGAAGTCCCAGCAGAAGTGACTAATTTGCGTTTTCCGAAGATCTTTAACCCCTTACTGCTCCAAAGATTTGCAGAGCCCAAATTTATAAGTAAAATAGCAACAAATTATGTATTAATAAAAATGAGAAAATATGAACATAAGTAAATAACAGGATAACCGTCTACCGGAGCGTGTCTTCTGGAGCTTCATTCCTGAGGGTCGGTGAAGGGGGGAGGGGGTGCGGGTGCCACGTAGGGGCGGAGACGCTGGGTGGCATAGGTTGGGTGGGGTAAGTTGGGGTGGCGGTGGTAGTGGAGCCTGCGGGCGCTAGGTCCCGGAGGGACACCGTATCCTGTCGGCCGTCGGGGTGTTCTATGTGTGCGTACTGGGGGTTTGTGTGAAGGAGCTGGACCCTCTCGACCAGGGGGTCGGACTTCTGGCTCCTGACGTGTTTGCGGAGCAGGACGGGACCTGGTGTCTTCAGCCAGGACGGAAGCGAGACCCTGGAGGTGGATTTCCTGGGGAAAACAAATAGGCGGTCATGCGGGGTCTCGTTCGTGGCCGTGCAAAGGAGGACCTACTGGAGTGGAGTGCGTCGGGGAGGACCTCCTGCCAGAGGGAAACTGGGAGATTCCTAGACCGGAGGACGGTCTTCCAGACCGTCGCGTTCTCCCTCTCCACCTGCCCGTTTCCCTGGGGGTTATAACCGGTAGTCCTGCTCGAGGCGATGCCCTGACCGAGCAGGTACTGACGCAGTTCATCGCTCATAAACGAGGAGCCCCGCTCACTGTGGACATAAGTGGGGAAACCGAACAGGGTGAAGACACAATGTAGGGCTTTAATGACGGTGGCCGCGGTCATGTCGGGGCAGGGGATTGCAAAGGGGAAGCGGGAGAATTTGTCAGCGACATTTAGGAAATACGTGTTGCAGTTGGTAGAGGGGAGAGGCCCTTTGAAACCGATACTGAGGCACTCAAAGGGCCGGGATGCCTTTACCAGGTGGGCCTTATCCGGTCGATAGAAGTGCGGCTTGCACTCTGCGCAGATTTGGCAGTCCCTGGTCAATGACTTGACCTCTTCGGTGGATTAGGGCAAGTTGACGGCCTTGATATAGTGGAGAAGCCGGGTGACCCCCGGGTGGCAGAGGTAATCGTTGATGGCCCGGAGTTGGTCATCTTGCACACTGGCGCACGTGCCGCGGGACAGGGCATCTGGGGGCTCATTGAGCTTCCCAGGATGATACACTATATCGTAATTATAGGTGGAGAGTTCGATCCTCCACCTCAAGATCTTATCATTCTTGATCTTGCCCCACTGTGTATTATCAAACATGAAGGCTACCGGCCATTGGTTGCTGACGAGGGTAAACCTCCGACCAGCGAGGCAGTGCCTCCAGCGCCGGACAGCTTCATGATGGCTTGGGCTTCTTTTTCGACTGAGGAGTGTCGTATTTTGGGGGTGTTGAGGGTACGGGAAAAAAATGCTACTGGCCTGCCCGCCTGGTTAAAGGTGGCAGCGAAGGTGACTTCTGATGCGTCTCGCTCTACACCTGGAAGGTAACGGACACGTCCCCCGCGCGCATCGTGGCTTTGGGGATGTCCGCCTTGATGCAGCTGAAGGCCTGGGGGGCCTCGGCCGTCAGTGGGAAGGTGGTGGCCTTGATTAGTGGGCGGGCTTCGTCCACATAGTTGGGGAGCCACTGGGCGCAATAGGAAAAGAACCCTGTGGTAAACCACTGTTGCACCTATATTAGGTGCTGTGTGGTAGGACCTGTACTACAGGTAGTCAGTAGTCCCTGCCTGCTGGCTCCACCCAGTAGGCGGAGTATAAATGTGTGTGTCCTCCATGCTGCAGCCTTTTCGCCAGCTGCTGTGGGAGGCCACACATCTTAGAGCAATAAAGCCTCAGTTGTAGTCAACTCTCGTCTTTGTGCAAGTGATCGTGCATCAATTTATTGCTCTAAGATTTTCAGAAGATGGACCTCCGTATCGAGCCAGTCCGTCTGCAGCTGGATCCGCAATCAAGCGACGCCAAAAAGGACTTTCAGCACTGGCTGGCTTGTTTCGAAGCGTACATCAACTCGGCGCCAAGCCCTGTTCCAGAGGCTCAGAAAATACAGATACTGTACTCGAGGATGAGCTCCAACGTCTTCCCGCTGATCCAGGAGGCGCCGAACTAGGCCGAAGCCATGACGCTACTCAATGAGAATTACACCCAGAAGACGAACACGCTCTTCGGCAGACATGAACTCGCCACTCGCTCTCAACTCCCTGGTGAGTCCATAGAAGACTTCTGGCGGGCCCTAATCCCACCCGTCCGGGACTGTGACTGTCAGGCCGTTACGGCCACGGAACATTCAAACTTCCTGATGCGGGACGCTTTTGTTACGGGCATTGGGTCGGACCTCATACGCCAGCGACTGTTAGAGGGGGCCACGCTCGATCTCACAGAGACAAAGAAGCTAGCACTCTCCATGACGGTCGCCTTGCGCAATATCCAGGCCTACACCCCCAGCCGCGCGGCCCACCCCTCCTACGCATCGTGGACCCCATAGACGGCCGCCCCAGTGGGGGCCTTACCCAGCCAATGCGGCTGTGCCACGCGCCAACCAGCGAACAATACGTTCACTACAAGCTCTTCCCAGCCCCTGACACATACAGTTCGAAGGTTGCTGACCTTTCAGAAGACTTGTATTTTCATATTCAAGGGGCTGGATTCTCTGATTTTGAGGTTTTGTCCGGAATGAGTGCCTAGTTTTACGCTGAAAAAGTCGGCGGCGCCCCCACACCGATGCCCCGCCCGGTGGCACCTTTGTCGGGAGGGGAGGAGGGGGTTCGGGTGTAGTGCAGACTGCCGTCCCCTCCCTAATGGGAGGCAAAAGGTCGGTCTCCAGGGCTCCGCACTCCCACCACAGGATGGAGAGGCAGCGGGAGTGAGCTCCCGAGGTTTCGCTGTACAGCATCAGCAATGTCCACCTGTGCCCTGGACACGCCCTGTACAGCATCAGCAATGTCCACCTGTGCACTGGACACACCCTGTACAGCATCAGCAATGTCCACCTGTGCCCTGGACACGCCCTGTACAGCATCAGCAATGTCCACCTGTGCACTGGACACCCCCTGTACAGCATCAGCAATGTCCACCTGTGCCCTGGACACCCCCTGTATAGCATCAACAATGTCCACCTGTGCCGTGGACACACCCTGTACAGCATCACAAATGTCCACCTGTGCCCTGGACACACCCTGTACAGCATCAGCAATGTCCACCTGTGCCCTGGACACACCCTGTACAGCATCAACAATGTCCACCTGTGCCCTGGACACGCCCTGTACAGCATCAACAATGTCCACCTGTGCCCTGGACACACCCTGTACAGCATCAACAATGTCCACCTGTACCCTGGACACGCCCTGTACAGCATCAGCAATGTCCACCTGTGCCCTGGACACGCCCTGTACAGCATCAACAATGTCCACCTGTACCCTGGACACGCCCTGTACAGCATCAACAATGTCCACCTGTGCCCTGGACACCCCCTGTACAGCATCAACAATGTCCACCTGTGCCCTGGACACACCCTGTACAGCATCAACAATGTCCACCTGTGCACTGGACACGCCCTGTACAGCATCAACAATGTCCACCTGTGCCCTGGATACACCCTGTACAGCATCAACAATGTCCACCTGTGCCCTGGACACGCCCTGTACAGCAACAACAATGTCCACCTGTGCCGTGGACACGCCCTGTACAGCATCAACAATGTCCACCTGTGCACTGGACACGCCCTGTACAGCATCAACAATGTCTACCTGTGCCCTGGACACGCCCTGTACAGCAACAACAATGTCCACCTGTGCCCTGGACACACCCTGTACAGCATCAACAATGTCCACCTGTGCCCTGGACACACCCTGTACAGCATCAACAATGTCCACCTGTGCACTGGACACCCCCTGTGCAGCATCAACAATGTCCACCTGTGCCCTGGACACACCCTGTACAGCATCAGCAATGTCAACCTGTGCCCTGGACACGCCCTGTACAGCATCAGCAATGTCCACCTGTGCCCTGGACACACCCTGTACAGCATCAGCAATGTCCACCTGTGCCCTGGACACGCCCTGTACAGCATCAGCAATGTCAACCTGTGCCCTGGACACGCCCTGTACAGCATCAGCAATGTCCACCTGTGCCCTGGACACACCCTGTACAGCATCAGCAATGTCCACCTGTGCCCTGGACACACCCTGTACAGCATCAGCAATGTCAACCTGTGCCCTGGACACGCCCTGTACAGCATCAGCAATGTCCACCTGTGCCCTGGACACGCCCTGTATACCATCAGCAATGTCCACCTGTGCCCTGGACACCCCCTGTACAGCATCAACAATGTCCACCTGTGCCCTGGACACACCCTGTACAGTATCAGCAATGTCTACCTGTGCCCTGGACACACCCTGTACAGCATCAGCAATGTCCACCTGTGCCCTGGACACACCCTGTACAGCATCAGCAATGTCTACCTGTGCCCTGGACACACCCTGTACAGCATCAGCAATGTCCACCTGTGCCCTGGACACACCCTGTACAGCATCAGCAATGTCAACCTGTGCCCTGGACACACCCTGTACAGCATCAGCAATGCCCACCTGTGCCCTGGACACGCCCTGTACAGCAACAACAATGTCCACCTGTGCCGTGGACATACCCTGTACAGCATCAGCAATGTCAACCTGTGTCCTGGACACACCCTGTACAGCATCAGCAATGTCCACCTTTGCCCTGGACACACCCTGTACAGCATCAGCAATGTCCACCTTTGCCCTGGACACACCCTGTACAGCATCAGCAATGTCCACCTTTGCCCTGGACACACCCTGTACAGCATCACCAATGTCCACCTGTGCACTGGACACCCCCTGTACAGCATCAGCAATGTCCACCTGTGCCCTGGACATGCCCTGTAAAGCATCAACAATGTCCACCTGTGCCCTGGACACGCCCTGTACAGCATCAGCAATGTCAACCTGTGCCCTGGACACACCCTGTACAGCATCAGCAATGTCCACCTGTGCACTGGACACCCCGTGTACAGCATCAGCAATGTCCACCTGTGCCCTGGACACCCCCTGTACAGCATCAGCAATGTCCACCTGTGCCCTGGACACACCCTGTACAGCATCAGCAATGTCCACCTTTGCCCTGGACACACCCTGTACAGCATCAGCAATGTCCACCTTTGCCCTGGACACACCCTGTACAGCAACAACAATGTCCACCTGTGCCCTGGACACACCCTGTACAGCATCAGCAATGTCCACCTTTGCCCTGGACACACCCTGTACAGCATCAGCAATGTCCACCTTTGCCCTGGACACCCCCTGTACAGCATCAGCAATGTCCACCTGTGCCCTGGACACACCCTGTACAGCATCAGCAATGTCCACCTTTGCCCTGGACACACCCTGTACAGCATCAGCAATGTCCACCTTTGCCCTGGACACACCCTGTACAGCAACAACAATGTCCACCTGTGCCCTGGACACACCCTGTACAGCATCAACAATGTCCACCTGTGCACTGGACACCCCCTGTACAGCATCAGCAATGTCCACCTGTGCCCTGGACACGCCCTGTACAGCATCAACAATGTCCACCTGTGCACTGGACACCCCCTGTACAGCATCAGCAATGTCCACCTGTGCCCTGGACACGCCCTGTACAGCATCAACAATGTCCACCTGTGCCCTGGACACGCCCTGTACAGCATCAACAATGTCCACCTGTGCCCTGGACACACCCTGTACAGCATTAGCAATGTCCACCTGTGCCCTGGACACGCCCTGTACAGCATCAACAATGACCACCTGTGCCCTGGACACACCCTGTACAGCAACAACAATGTCCACCTGTGCCCTGGACACACCCTGTACAGCATCAACAATGTCCACCTGTGCCCTGGAAAGGCCCTGTACAGCATCAACAATGTCCACCTGTGCCCTGGACACACACTGTACAGCATCAATAATGTCCACCTGTGCCCTGGACACACCCTGTATAGCATCAACAATGTCCACCTGTGCCCTGGACACGCCCTGTACAGCATCAACAATGTCCACCTGTGCCCTGGACATGCCCTGTAAAGCATCAACAATGTCTACCTGTGCCCTGGACACGCCCTGTACAGCATCAACAATGTCCACCTGTGCCCTGGACACACCCTGTACAGCATCAATAATGTCCACCTGTGCCCTGGACACGCCCTGTATAGCATCAATAATGTCCACCTGTGCCCTGGACACCCCCTGTACAGCATCAGCGATGTCCACCTGTGCCCTGGACATGCCCTGTAAAGCATCAGCAATGTCCACCTGTGCCCTGGACACGCCCTGTACAGCATCAACAATGTCCACCTGTGCCCTGGACACGCCCTGTACAGCATCAGCAATGTCCACCTGTGCCCTGGACACACCCTGTACAGCATCAGCAATGTCAACCTGTGCCCTGGACACGCCCTGTACAGCATCAGCAATGTCCACCTGTGCCCTGGACACGCCCTGTACAGCCTCAGCAATGTCCACCTGTATCCTGGACACGCCCTGTACAGCATCAGCAATGTCCACCTGCGTCTGGGACACGCCCTGTACAGCATCAACAATGTCCACCTGTATCCTGGACACGCCCTGTACAGCATCAGCAATGTCTACCTGTGCCCTGGACACGCCCTGTACAGCATCAACAATGTCCACCTGTGCCCTGGACACCCCCTGTACAGCATCAACAATGTCCACCTGCGTCTGGGACACGCCCTGTACAGCATCAGCAATGTCCACCTGTGCACTGGACACCCCCTGTACAGCATCAGCAATGTCCACCTGTGCCCTGGACACGCCCTGTACAGCATCAACAATGTCCACCTTTGCCCTGGACACACCCTGTACAGCATCAACAATGTCCAGCTGTGCCCTGGTCACGCCCTGTACAGCATCAGCAATGTCCACCTGTGCCCTGGACACCCCCTGTACAGCATCAGCAATGTCCACCTGTGCCCTGGACACACCCTGTACAGCATCAACAATGTCCAGCTGTGCCCTGGTCACGCCCTGTACAGCTTCAACAATGTCCACCTGTGCCCTGGACACGCCCTGTACAGCATCAGCAATGTCCACCTGTGCCCTGGACACCCCCTGTACAGCATCAGCAATGTCCACCTGTGCCCTGGACACACCCTGTACAGCATCAACAATGTCCAGCTGTGCCCTGGTCACGCCCTGTACAGCTTCAACAATGTCCACCTGTGCCCTGGACACGCCCTGTACAGCATCAACAATGTCCACCTTTGCCCTGGACACACCCTGTACAGCATCAACAATGTCCAGCTGTGCCCTGGTCACGCCCTGTACAGCTTCAACAATGTCCAGCTTGTCATGATATTCAAACACACACATCATGATGGACACACTAACAGGCAAATCAGAGCACACAACACCACAACCAATCACAGACAAGAACACCAACCACATAAAAAGCACGAGCACGACACCTGGAGGTCAGTAGGTCTGGGGAGAAGGAAACAAGAAAGAGCTGTTGAAACACCACAAGCAGGGAGCCCCCCACGTGCAGAGTGCAAAGACCAAGTTGTAAATAGAGAGTTTAAATAAAGAAGCGTTGTACCATATGCAACTGTGTTGGCTCTTCTGTGTGTCAGAACACCCAACACCACATGGTACAGGAGTGGATCGATACCTGCCTACCAACCTGCCATTCTGGACATGGACCACACCGGCAAACCGCAGCCGATGCAAGTCACGGGGAACCTAGGCACCAACTGGAAGCTCTACAGGCAGCGATTTGACCTGTACATCCGTGCCACCGAAAAACAGAATGTCTCGGATGATTCGAAGATTGCAATGCTCCTCTTCTACGCAGGCCCCCACCCAAACGATGTCTTTAATTCACTGGTGTTCGAGGAAGGCGAAAACCAGGCCAAATATGACACGGTCATCCTCAAAATGGACCAGCACTTTCAAACTGAAGTAAACGAAACTTTCGAAAGATACATCTTTCAGCAATGCCTGCAAGGTAAGGAGGAGCTTTTTCAACCCTTTTTGACGCACCTCCGGATTCTAGCGCAGTCCTGCGGTTACGGCACCACCACAGAGTCCATGATCAGGGACCAGATTGTTTTTGGCGTTGCCTCTAGTGGCCTACGCCAGCAGCTTCTTAAAATAAAGAGCCTCACCTTAGCGTCTGCTGTGGAAGCCTGTGTCCTCCATGAAAATGCTGCCTGCCGTTTTGCCCGATTTCAGGCGTCCGAGTTGGCACGGAGGGGGTCCCCAGCCGTCGAATCGGCAAGCCAGGCCGCCCACGACGTTGAACGCATCCAGGCCGTCGATTTCTTCCCGCCCCACGGCCCGGACGACAGCGGCCGCTTCCCGCGCTTTTCGCGGTCTCCCGCGCAGGTGCGCGCCAAGAATAACGGCCACAACGAGGGACGCACTGCGCAGGCGCGCCCACCGCAAGATCGCACTGCGCATGCGCAGTGGCGCAACGAACGTCGTGACGTCATGACGTGCAGCAAGTGTGGAGGTCTACACTTAAAAGGGCAATGTCCTGCAAAATACCGACAGTGCAACAGATGTGCCATGATAGGCCACTACGCAGCCCGCTGTCGTGCGGCTCAACCCATGGATCCGGCGCATCCTCGACAACCTCGCACACGAGTCAGGACCGTCCAGCCCACGCATCACGACTTCCAGTTAAGTGATGCAGATGACCAGGATGACTTCCGAGTTGCCGTCATTGATGTCAACAAGGTCAATGCCATCAATCCAGACGATGAGTGGTGTGCCACCCTGACGGTCAACCGATCGCGCGTCGCCTTCCGTCTGGACACCGGCGCATCCGCCAACCTGATTGCTTACTCTGCAGTCCAGGCCATGAAGGTCAAACCACCCATCACACCATCCCGGCTTAAGATGGTTGACTATAACGGGAACGTTATCCCGTCCGTAGGATCTTGCCAGCTACAGGTGACTCACAAGAGGTACACGGCCACACTCCCCTTCGAAGTTGTGGGCTCATCAAAGGACTCGTTACTGGGCGCACAAGCGTGTAAGGTCCTTCACCTGGTACAGCGCATCATGTCTCTCTCTCCAGATGAGATATCCGACTTCCCGGATGCTGAGTTCCACGCGAATCTCCATTCCCTCCTCGCTCACAACCAGGAGGTTTTTGAAGGCATGGGGACATTGCCACACACGTACAAGATTCGACTCAGACCGGACGCCATCCCTGTCGTTCACGCACCTCGCAGGGTTCCTGCGCCTCTCAAAGACCGCCTCAAGGCACAACTGCAGATTCTTCAGGACCAAGGGGTCCTATCCAAGGTCACGGAGCCCACGCCATGGGTCAGCTCCATGGTCTGTGTAAAGAAGCCCTCTGGCGAGCTCCGTATATGTATAGATCCAAAAGATCTGAACAACAACATCATGCGGGAACACTATCCCATCCCGAAACGAGAAGACCTCACCAGCGAGATGGCGCGAGCCAACATATTCACTAAATTGGATGCGTCCAAAGGATTCTGGCAGATCAAACTGGACCCGGCCAGCCGAAGACTATGCACATTCAACACCCCTTTTGGCAGATTCTGCTACAACCGGATGCCATTCGGCATCATTTCGGCATCTGAAGTATTCCACCGCATTATGGAGCAGATGATGGAAGGCATCGAAGGGGTACGTGTATATGTGGACGATATCATCATTTGGTCCACCACTCCGCAGGAACACATGCATCGTCTTCGACGTGTCTTCACCCGCATACGGCAAAATGGCCTGCGTCTCAACCGTGCGAAGTGTGCTTTCGGCCGGACGGAGCTGAAATTCCTCGGGGACCACATCTCAAGGTCCGGGGTCCGTCCCGATGCAGACAAGGTTAGCGCCATCACAGCCATGCCACGACCGGCTGACAAGAAGGCTGTCTTAAGATTCCTGGGCATGGTCAACTTCCTTGGGAAGTTCATTCCCAACCTGGCTTCTCATACAACAAACATGCGCCATCTCGTAAAAAAATCGACGGAATTCAACTGGCACCAGTCGCATCAGCGGGAATGGGAGGAGCTCAAGCACAAACTGGTCACGGCACCAGTGCTGGCCTTCTTTGACACGACTCGCCCTACAAAGATCTCAACAGACGCCAGCCAATATGGTATTGGAGCGGTACTCCTGCAAAAAGACAGCACGTCATCATGGGCCCCGGTTGCGTATGCCTCACGAGCCATGACCCCTACCGAACAGCGCTACGCGCAAATCGAAAAAGAATGCCTGGGCTTGTTAACTGGACTGGACAAGTTCCACGACTATGTGTATGGCCTGCCACGATTCACGGTCGAAACTGACCACCGCCCCCTGGTCAACATCATTAACAAAGACCTGAACGACATGACTCCTCGCCTCCAGCGCATCTTACTTAAACTCAGGAGGTACGATTTTGAACTGATCTACACTCCGGGGAAGGAACTCATAGTGGCGGACACTCTTTCCCGAGCAGTGAGCACACCACCAGATGCGGAGGGGTTCGTGCGTCAAATTGAGGCACACGTGACTCTGACAGCAGCAAATATGCCAGCTGATGATCCTTGTCTGGCCCACATACGCGCAGAGACGGCGACTGACCCTCTGCTGCAGCGAGTGATGCGCCACATGACGGAAGGGTGGCTAAAAGGGCAGTGCCCCCAGTTTTATAATGTGCGAGATGATCTCACCAATATAGACGGGGTCCTTATGAAATCGCATAGGATCGTCATTCCACACAGTGTGCGCCAGATGATTCTTCGTCAACTACACGAAGGCCACTTGGGCGTCGAAAAATGCAGACGAAGGGCCCGGGAGGCGGTATATTGGCCGGGTATTAATGAAGACATAGCCAACATGGTGCTCAACTGCACAACCTGTCAGAGGTTTCAGCCAGCGCAACCTCCGGAAACACTTCTACCACACGAGATGGTGACGTCCCCCTGGGCGAAGGTGGGTGTTGACCTATTTCACGCGCTCGGCAGAGATTACATTGTTATTATAGACTACTTCTCAAACTACCCGGAAGTCATGCCTCTCCATGATCTGACGTCGTCCGCAGTCATTGGGGCCTGCAAGGAAACGTTTGCTCGCCACGGCATTCCAAGGACTGTCATGTCAGACAATGGACCTTGTTTTGCCAGCCGTGAATGGTCGTCCTTTGCCGCAGCATATGGTTTCACTCATGTGACATCCAGCCCTCTGCATCCACAATCGAACGGGAAGGCTGAAAAGGGTGTCCACATCGCAAAGCGGCTCCTGTGCAAGGCGGCTGATGACGGATCGGACTTTAACCTTGCCTTGCTGGCCTATCGATCGGCCCCGTTATCCACGGGCCTCTCGCCAGCGCAGCTACTAATGGGTCGCTCCCTCAGGACGACGGTACCTTCCGTCCTGGCACCGACAACAGACCATGAGGCGGTTCTTCGGAACATGCAACTGCAGCGTGATCGCCAGAAAGGTCGGTACGACACACGAGCGACGGACCTGCCCCCCCTGTCCTCCGGAGACAAAGTACGCGTCCATCAACCGTATGGTGGCTGGTCAGCACCGGCCGAAGTCCTCCGACAAGTGGCTCCCCGCTCGTTCCTGGTTCGCATGCCGGATGGTTCCGTGCGTCGCCGCAATCGGCGCGCCCTTCGCCGACTTCCACGCTCACAGCCACACAACACGCCAGATCCTCAACAGGCTTCCGAGGATGACTTTGTGGAGCTGCCGCACATCACGCCCTTTCCATCGCCACCCATGGCCATGCCTGCACAGCAGCCGGTGGTTCTTGATCCACCCTTAAGGCGGTCAACCCGAATTCGTCGCAAACCCATTAGAATGGACTTATAATACAGTTCATATGTTTAATAAGTTGGACAATTTTACATGATAACCTGTTGTTGTTTATCGTTCCAGATGTCGTCTGACTGGACAACTGTTCAAATTTTTTTTCTTCTTCTCTCGTTCGCATTTCTGTTATGTTATGGTACAACTGGATTCATGTGACGCACTCGACATCGCCCCATGTACATAGTTCCGTCATAGACACATGCTGCACACGACACACACACACTCTTAGATGCACTCACGTCACGATCATATTTATTACCACGTAGGCACATATCTTTGTAAAAAGGGGGGATGTCATGATATTCAAACACACACATCATGATGGACACACTAACAGGCAAATCAGAGCACACAACACCACAACCAATCACAGACAAGAACACCAACCACATAAAAAGCACGAGCACGACACCTGGAGGTCAGTAGGTCTGGGGAGAAGGAAACAAGAAAGAGCTGTTGAAACACCACAAGCAGGGAGCCCCCCACGTGCAGAGTGCAAAGACCAAGTTGTAAATAGAGAGTTTAAATAAAGAAGCGTTGTACCATATGCAACTGTGTTGGCTCTTCTGTGTGTCAGAACACCCAACACCACACAGCTGTGCCCTGGTCACGCCCTGTACAGCATCAGCAATGTCCACCTGCGTCTGGGACACGTTGCTCAGAGACTGGGAAATGTTGTCAAGGCCCTCAGCCATGGTGGTAGGCAGGGCCGGTGCCAGGGGGCCGATATTCACTCACCCGCGGAGTCCTGTGTAGTTTGTTTGCCTTCTTACAACATTGGACAGCGGTCCGCCTCGTGATACTGCACGAACTGATGGCCACTGCCACTAACTACCAGGTAGCATTGGCGGCCGTGTGGCTGCTCCTCCGACTCCCCCTGTGGGGAACAGTGGGCCCTGTCTCACCTCCATAGCATCCAACAGCCTGGACAGGTCAGTATCCCCAAAGCGTGGAGCAGGTCTACGCGGTGTCATGGCCGTGAGCTGAGTGCAGTGTGTTCGGAGGGAGCGTTTATCAGCAATTCTCCCTTGTCTGGGGGGGAGACGCGGGATGCGGTCCGAGCGGATTAGCTGGTGGGACGGTCAGCTCTGGCGTGGAGCCCGTGGGGGATCATTTCCGGTACTACATGCCGTGAAATACCGGCAGCGGTCTCGCCAGCCCGACCTTCGGGAAGCTGCCGGGAAGTCCCATCCGGCACTTAAGTTTCCCCATTAAATGGCGCCCAAAGATATTGAAAACATAGTGTGCCAATGCATCCACTGTCAGACACAACAGTCATTGTCTCCTACAGCCAACCTCCACCCCTGCGAGTGGCCGGGCCGTGAATGAACTGGAGTGCACGGAGACATTGCAGGCCCTTTCTTGGGCAGGATGTTCCTCATCTTGGTAAATGCTCATTTCAAATGGTTATCCCTCCAAGAGATGGGAGTGATGACCTTGGTGCCACAGTAGAAGTCTTGTGCTGGGTATTTTCCATACACAGCCTCCTCGAAGCCATTGTCTCTGACATCGGCACCCCTTTCGCTGGGGAGGATTCCAACACTTCCTTCAATGGAATTCGACAAACCAAAATGGCTCAAGATCAACCCACGTCAAACGAATTGGCGGCAACAGCCGACCAAAATGTTAATAATGCTATGAAACAGCAGTCAGACTGCCCGGTGTGGTTTCTCACGCAGACACATCAAACAGGCTGTCCTGGCAGAGGGAGCCGAGACATTCAGAGATGACTCAGCCAGCAGCTCCGGTGGGAGCTGGAGAAAGGACTTGACCTACAGGAGTGGTGAAGTCTCCTGGACCGGCGCCTTCTGCGGACAACAAGATGACATCAGAGGTACTGGTTGGGGAACTGAGGCGATCCACAAGGACTCAAAGGTGTCTGGACAGACTGACTTTGTGAACAATTCTTTTCCATTGTGTCTCTAGACCGTTTCACATGTCTCTAACACATCTATCTAGCACGTGTTGCAAAATGTAATTAAAGGCCTTAAGAGGGGAGGGATGTGGTAGCGTGGCCCCTTTAAGGGGAGAGCCTTCGCAGTTCATGTGACCGGCTCAGGGCCAATCATGCAGCAGTGCGTGAACCCTGGCCAATGAAGAGAAAGTGCTGGGCCCTGGGAGCAGGGGCCTGGGCAGTGGAGCCAGAGAGTTAAGACATTGAACACAATCTAACGGGAAATGATTCCAAGTGTGGGAACTGCCGTGAGCGTCCCGGTGTTCAACCTGGCGAGGCTGTCACTGGTATCAAATATTAATCTGTCCACTTCACCACGCCCCACGGGCCTTCACGCCGCAAATGATGATCCCGCCAGCTGATTCACCGGGACTGCGCCTGCCAGCTCCCCGCCAACAAGGGAGAGCGACATTTAAACCGATCCTGCAGAGCAAACCCCACGCAGCTCGCAGCCATACCACAGCCCCGCGATTCGGGAATGCTGGTCTGGCCAGATTGTTGGGCACGGCCGAGTCCAGAGAGGATGTCATGTTCCCCCGAGGGGCTCGGAGGGTCAGCCAGAGGGCAGCCAGTATCGCCTGGGAGGTGGTAGCGGTTGTCAGCTCGGGGAGCGTCACGCAGTAAGGAGATCAACGACCGACACCGGGCTGCACGGGTGAGTTGGCACCGGCCCCCTGGCACTGACCCCCATGAGAATCCACTTGGGAGGTGTGGTGCTCACTTAACTACGATTGCCAACTCCCATTAGCAATAGTCTTCAGCCACACGGCTAGGGGCCTCCACGGTCAGTGGTAGTTACAGGTGGTCAGTGGTACAGACAGGCAGGTGCTGGGGTTGCCCCCATTATGGATACACACTATCCAGGGGTGACATGGCGGACTCCTAGCCCTTGAGACACTGACACATCCCCCCCCCCCCCCCTGCCCTTCTGGCCCTGGCCGCTCCCTTTGGGGGTTTTCTCAGTCCCCCCTCCCCAGGCAGTGGGGCAGCAACCCAAGTGTTTCCGGGCTCATTGCCCGGGGGTGAAGATGGCTTGTCCCCTCCTCGGATCACCACAACAGCCATTCTGCCAGCTTCACGTTTTTAAAAAGGTGTCCAAATCGGTGCCCGCGTGGCCACTTGCTGGGAGGCGGTTAGATCCCGGGAGGCTGGTATAAAGAGGGTCGTCCTCGTTAATTGTATGGAGATTGGCTTTAAATGGTGATTATTGGTTTGTAGCCAAGTCGCGGTGGGATCTGATCACGTCAACTGGAGCGGGCCAGTTCGATTGCAAATCGATCTCTCACAATCTCTCGCTCAAGTACAACGCGGCGTAAAATCTTTCCCACAGCCATTGTTGCTCTGTGCCTGTATATAGTTGTCTTTGCCTAGTGTTAATAAACCCTCTCTGCTGTTACTGGAAGTCTCCAGTCTATTGTCTTGAGTTACCACAGTTACAATAACAGATTTGGACAAGGAAAATGGGGCAGGGATTTAGTGAAGCATAAACTCCAGCATGGACTGATTGGGCCAAATGGCCTGTTTCTCTGCTGTATATCCTGTGTAATTGTATTCACCCTGCAGCCTCCATTCTTATCCTCACAGGCAGGAAGTTCTAGAATTGTTCTAGAGGCAATATGGTGGCACTATGGTTAGCACTGCTGCCTCACAGTGCCAGGGACACGGGTTCAATTCTAGTCCTGGGTGACTGTCTGTGTGGAGTCTGCATGTTCTCTCCGTGTCTACGTGGATTTCCTCCGTGTGCTCTGGTTTTCTCCCACAGTCCAAAGATGTGCAGGTTAGGTGGATTGCCCCTTAGTGTCCAAGGATGTGCAGGTTAGGTGGGGTTACGGGGATAGGACAGGGGTTTGGGCCTAGGTAGGGTGCGCTTTCAGAGGGTCAGTGCAGACTCGATGAGCCGAATAGCCTCCTTCTGCACTGTAACAATTCTATGGTTCTCAGGATCCAATGGGCCTCCTTCTCTACCTCCTCTTGTGTCCTGACAGACACACAGTCCTCTTCCTGCAATGTGCTTCACTATGAGGTGACTGTGATCTGGAGAGAGCCGTGTGGGTATTTCCCCTCCTCCCCTGTGTTGGAGAGTCTCAAACTCACACTTCAGCTCAATGACTCTGAGCTGCTGTGTCTCAGGCAAGAGACACATCCGACAGATGTAGCCATCCCGGACAGTCTGATTGTTCCCAAATTCCCATCTTCTATTATCCGGATTCACCTCCTGTGCTGCCAATTTTAATCTTTATGTTTTGTTCACAGTCATTGATTTCCACAGATAATAGAATCAGTTTACCTGCCACCTCACTGCTGAATAATGCAGCCAACAGCAAAACTACAATCAGCATCATATCTGGCTTGAAGTTCCTCTCCTCAAACCTGAAATACAAAAACAATTCAACATTAACATCAAGATTTCCAATGAAAGGTGGGAATCTCCTGCTCCCATTCCTACCTCTCTCTTTCCCAGTTGTCTGATGTGATGAGGTTCCAAGTGTGACTGTGAATATATAGAGCAGACTGAAGAGCAGTGGAGCCACTGAAATCAAATCCAATTGGCTGGATCAGTAATGATGTCACATGAATTAATGACCAATTGGTGTCTGAGAGCCAACAGGAGGGACTGGAAGATATTCAAATATTTCCTGTACCACATCTGAGATTGTTTAACGTGGCTCTGTAACTCCTCAGTGAGGAATGGAAACTGCAGTCAATGTTCCAAACCCCATTAATCAGACTGGAAATGAATGGATTGAAGAAATTATTAATAATTATAAACTTTATTAGTGTCACAAGTAGGCTTACATTAACACTGCAATGAAGTTACTGTGAAAAGCCCCTAGTCGCCACACTCAGGCACCTGTTCGGGTACACTGAGGGAGAATTCAGAATGTCCAAATTACCTAACAAGCACGCCTTTGGACCGTGGGGGGAAACCGGAGCACCCGGAGGAAACCCACGCAGGCACGGGGAGAACGTGCAGACTCGGCACAGACAGTGACCCAAGCTGAGAATCGAACCAGGAACGCGGACTCTGTGAAGCAAGAGTGTTGACCACTGTGCTACCGTGCCGCCCATATTGTGGATCCGTGTCGAGTCATGGTTTATCTGAATCCCCAGGTAGCGGAATTTGTTTGGGGCTATTTTGAATGATAGACCCTCCAGCTCCATCCCTCCCCCATTTGGCTTCACCGGGAATACCTTGCTCTTACCTGTGTTGTTCTCTGCTTTGCGCCACCTGCATAGCTTGGATGTGTCATGTTGAACAAAGAACAAAAAGCTTTGTTAGCCAACAAAACAAATTTATTAACACTACTAAATAAGATTCATACGTATTCCTAAAGTATAAGATGATATTAAACTATGCTATCTCTAACTACAGAACTCTCAAATACACAACTGATGCCTCCTATGCCTAACCATCTACTACCTCTTCTACTCTACTCTCCTGGACTCTCTCCAGCTCACTCTCCCAGGAATCTAAGAGTCAATGCAATTCATAGTCCTGTCCCTTAGCTCCCTCAAGTGGCTAGTTTTAACATGACATTAACTCTTCACATGCTGTACATTTGTATCATGTCACATTGCTCAGGTTGAGTTTGTAGCCCAAGGAAGCCCCGAACCCTTCCAGGAGCTAAGTACACATCCAGCCCAGTGATGGAAGCTACATTAAATACGTGGAGACCGTACTTCGGCCAAGTGTCCATCATGGCCCCCATCTGCGGTAACCACAAATTCTCACCAGCCATGCTAGACGCCATTTTTAAGAAATGGAGAGATTGGGAAGGAGAAATGCAGGACATGCACGGACGACTGTTAGAAAGGGCGAGGTCACCAATAGGGCAAGACAGAAATGAGACGACAAACTAGGAATGGAGATATGGTAGGGACCCTGCAGCGAAGCACTGAGCAGGGCCAACTCCGCCTCCACCTGCGCAAGGCTCAGCCTCATGCAGTTTACAGTGGTGCACAGAGTCCACCTAACAGAACCCCAATGAACAGGTTCTTCCAAGAGGTAGAAGACAAATGTGAACAGTGCCAGGGAGGCCCGGCCAACCACGCCCACTTGTTCTGGGCCTGCCCCAGATTGTTGTGTTCTGGACAGCCTTTTTCGAGCCGATGTCCAAGACTGTGGGGGTGAGGGTGGAGCTGTGCCCGAGAGTGGCAAACTTAATCCTTTCGAAGTGCAGGAGTTCCGCCAGGTGTCACCCACCGCTTTGCGGCTCCGAGTCCCGCCAGTTCGTAACATAAAACATTTCCGGGAACAGTTAACTTCTCCACAGACATGATTCCAGGGACACAAAGTGGCAGTCTTCAGCGTTTCAAACCAGCCAGAACTTCATAAGGGGTGAGGGTCGACACCCTTGCCTTTGCTTCCCTAATCGCACGCCGGAGAATCCTTCTCGGCTGGCGATCAGCAGCCCCAACCACAGCTGCGGACTGGCCGGCAGACGTGGCAGAATTTCTCCACCTGGAGAAGATCAAATACACCATCCAAGGGTCGGACGTGAAGCATGGGAGCTATTCGTCAGCCTGTTCCAAGACCTGTTTGAGGCCAATAGCGGATAGGAAGAGAGGGAGGCGGGGACCAGTGAGGGCAGACAGGAGCATACAGAGCAGATAGGAACAAGGGGGGGGGGTGGCAGAAAGGGAGGAACCCAGGGGAACATCAGGAAGGGATACGGAAAAGACCGAGGAGGGGGCCAGAGAGCCCCCCCCCCCACAAAGCCAGAAGGCCAACAGTA
Organism: Scyliorhinus torazame; assembly: GCF_047496885.1. Lineage (NCBI taxonomy): Eukaryota > Metazoa > Chordata > Chondrichthyes > Carcharhiniformes > Scyliorhinidae > Scyliorhinus > Scyliorhinus torazame. Next base: position 29,306,118 of record NC_092719.1, read on the forward strand.
ACAAAATTGTACATACGCACTGTCTCGCTCAACTATCGCACAGTGTACAGATGTAAAAATTGAACAAAAATATTTCAAAAGTAAAATAAAAAAGGACGCGCGGGGGGGTGGGGTTAAGGCGGTTATGTCCAATGTTTGGCTTTTGCAAATTGTATCGAGTCTACACAGACTTGTTTACTTTGTATTGTATTAAATGAAAAACCTGAATGAAATAATTTTCAAATTTAACAAAAGGAAAGACAGAGGCTCCAGATGGGTTTTGGGTTGGTGTCCACACAGAAGGCGGGAGGCCAATTGCAGAGGCCCAGAGGGGCAGTGTATGGAGAAAAAGTGAGCAGGCTGTTGGTGCACCAACAGAGTAAGCAAACAGCGATGAGGGAGGTCGGGATACAGGTGGCGCGGAGCGGGCCCAGCTGCATAAATTGAATTTGGCCCGGCTGGTGGTGGGGATGAAAGCGAGCTTCAGGAGATCGGTTGTGTTGCCTTTGTCGTTGGCAAGGCGCGTGCAGATGGTTAAAATAACGGTGCTGCCCAAATTCTTGTTTATGTTCCAGAACCTCCCCATCTTTGTTGCCAAGTTCATTTTGAGGAAGGTGAATGGGATAATTTGGGGGTTTGCATGGGCGGGGAAAACACTGCAGGTGAGTCAGGAAATGGGCAGTGGAGGAGGGATCGGTTTGGGGGTGGATGGAGGCAGCGTCGGGTTGGGGAATTAGTTTGAGGGCTCTGCAGTTGGCGTCCCTGTCGTTCTCGACAGCCCAGTATTCAGTGAGCCCGGTGGTGGTCTCAGTGCTGTGAGTCTGGAACCAGTGCAGGCAGCATTTTGGGTTGGAGATCTCTGTGGGCGGGTGCCGATATGCGATAATGAGAGGTTTGTGCTGGCGGGGCTGAATGTGAGGTTCCGGGGGTGGCGGCAGCTGGGGCTAGAGTACTTCAGGGACTTGTTTGTTGGGGATAAGTTTGTGGGCCTGGAAGAGCTTGAGGAAACATATCAGTTGCCGCAGGGAAACAGGTTCAGTTACCTGCAGGTGAGGGACTTTGTGAGGAACGAGGTGCTGTACTTCCTGGGGCGGCCACCTCAGGTGTTACAAGATTAGCTGTTGTCCGAAGCTGACATTGAGGAGAGTGACAGATATTTATGGAGAGCTGATGGAGAGGGTGGAGGAGATCAGGCGGAAAAGTGAGGAGGAGGAGTTGAGAGATAGGTAAAGGCCGGGCTGTGGAAGTAAGCCTCTTCATTGTGTGCGAGGGTAAGACTCATCCACCTTAATGTGGCGCACCGGGGCCACGTGATGGCTGCAAGATGAGCCAGTTCTTTGCAGGGTGGAGAATAGGCGGGGGGGGGGGGCTGCAAATCACATACATTTATTCTGGGCGTATCCAAAGCTGAGGGGGTTCTGGCACGGGTTGTCAGGTGTTATGCCCGAGATTCTGGGTGAAGGGGTGACCCTGAGTCCAGAGCTGGCGATATTCAGATTGTTGGGAGAGCCGAGAGTCCAGGTGGGGAGAAAGGCTGATGTTTTGACCTTTGCCTCCCTGTTAGCCAGAGGCAGATTCTGTCGAGCTGGCGGGACTCGGAGCCCCAAAGGGGTGGGTGAGACCTGGCGGAACTCCTGCACTTCGAAAGGATTAAGTTTACCTTACGGGTAACGGAGGAGGGATCACCTGGAGGTGGAAGCATTTATTGACATCTTTAAAGTGAATTTAGCCATCAACAGCGACGGTGGGATGGGGGGGGGTTATTTTGTTTCTTTGTTTCGGGGTCGGAGAGGGGAGATAAGGGGGAAACAATAAGGGGATGGGGTGAGTTGCAGGGTTGTTATCATTGCCGTGGGCGGCTTGTATTTATGTGTCTGTTCTTTTCATTTTTTTTTTATATTTCTATGTATATATGCAAAGTACCTTTAATAAAAATATTTTTTTAAAAGAGAGTTCACAGTTGGAAGTGGTTGACTTGGGTCGTGCTTGTTTACAGAATTTACAGTACAGAAGGAGGCCATTTGGCCCATCGAGTCTGCACCGGCTCTTGGAAAGAGCACCCTACCCAAGCCCACACCTCCACCCTATCCTCATAACCCAGTAACCCCACCCAACACTAAGGGCAATTTTGGACACTAAGGGCAATTTAGCTTGGCCAGTCCACCTAACCTGCACATCTTTGGACTGTGGGAGGAAACCGGAGCACCCGGAGGAAACCCACGCACACACTGGGAGGATGTGCAGACTCCGCACAGACAGTGACCCAAGCCGGGAATCGAACCTGGGACCCTGAAGCTGTGAAGCAATTGTGCTAACCACTATGCTACCATGCTGTGGACGGATGAAAGGCGTCCTGCAAGGCGGTCACTCAGTCTGCGTTTAGTCTCTGCAATGTAGAGTAGACCCCACTGGGAGCAGCGAATGCAACAGCCCAGATTGAAGGAGGTGGATGTGAAACACTGACTCACCTAAAAATAGTGTTCAGGCCCTTGGATGGTGAGCAGGGAGGAGGTAAAGGGGCAGGCGTTACACCTTCTGAGATTGTATAGAAATGTGCCATGGGAAGAGGGTGAGGTGTTGGGGGTGGTGGAGGAGTGGTCCAGTGTATCCCGGAGGAAACGGTCCCTGCGGAATGCTGACGGGAGTGAGTGAAAGATGTGATTGGTGGTGACATGTCGGAGTTGGCCGAACTGGCGGAGTATAATTCTTTGACTGTAGAGGCTGATGGAGTGAAAAGTGAGGACAAGGGGGGCCCTATCCTGGTTCTGGGAGGGAGGGGAAGGGGTGAGAGCAGAGGTGGGAGATAGGTCAGACACGGTTGAGAATCCAGTTAACCACAGTGGGTGGGAAGCCATGATTGAGGAAGAAGGAAGACATGTCAGCAGCACCATTTTGGAAAGTGGCATCATCGAGACAGATGCGATGGAGGCGACGGAACTGGGAAAATGGGATGAAGTCCCAAAGGACGTGCTGTTAGGTAATTTGGACGTTCTGAATTCTCCCTCAGGGTACCCGAACAGGTGCCCGAATGTGGCGACTAGGGGCTTTTCACTAACTTCATTGCTGTGTTAATGTAAGCCTAATAATAAGTCCCTACAGAATGTGGGGTCTGAAGAGCTGGCTTCGAGGTAACTGTGGGAGTCAATGGGCTTGTCATGGATATTAGTGGACTGTCTATTCCCTGAAATAGAGATAGAGAAGTCAAGGAAGGGAAGGGGTGTTGGAAATGTCCCATGTGAAGGCGATATGGGATGGAAATTGGAAGCGAGATTCATAAATTTTTCCAGATCCAGTCAGGAACATGAAGCGACACGAAAACAGTCATCAACGTTCTGAATAAAGATTGTGGGAGGGGCTGGACTAGGACTGGAACTCGGAATGTTCCACATATCCCATAAAGAGACAGGCAAAACTAGGACCCACACGGGAATCCATAGCCATGCCTTTCGAGTGGAGGAAGTGCGACAAGAGTAGTTCATGCCTGATTAATCTAGTTGAGTTTTTTGAGGCCACAAACATGGTGGATAGGGGAGTGAATACAGATGGTGTTGATATGGATACAGAGCAAAGGCAGATAAAAAGAGTTGATGTTCAGATCAGCTGATATCTAATAGAATAGTGGAACAGGCATGCGGGACTGAATATCCTCGTCCTGATCTGATGTATTTGGAAGAGAACATCTTAAAACCAGTTCTAAGATGGGCGCATTGTGCAGTTAATAACACAAAACATTTCTGGGAACAGTTAACTTCTCCACAGACATGATTCCAGGGACACAAATGGAGCAAATGGAAAGGACAGGATTTTCATCAAAAACAACACTGTGATCCTGTTTATAGGTAACTCAAACTTACCTGGTTTAACGATGCACCCTGTATTGCTCTGTGCTATTAGTTATTGCCTTTGATTTTTGACTGTGAGATTTTGGTAAAAGTATTATTCATCGTCGAGCTCCATCACTTTTCATCCCTCCCTGCAACGTTATTTCACCTCCGTTTCTAAGTCTGAATTGTTGTGTTCCATTTGCTTCTGCTTTTCAGACCATGAAAGAGTCCACACCGAGTTGTTAAGGGAAAGAAAGTTTATTACAATAACTATATTTACACAGCACGAAAGATCCCAGCCGGATCGCTGCCGTCGGTTCCCAAACTGGCCGACTTTATACAGAAACTTTATATGGTTGAGGATTCCCCGCCCCTTCAACAAGGGATCTCCTATTCGGCGAAGCTCAGGGCAGTTTAATCATTGCCACATTGGAGGTTTTGATCAAAGTATTATTCATCGTCGAGCACCATCACTTTCCATCCCTCCCTGCAATGTTATTTCACCTCTGTGTCTAAGTCTGAATCTTGCTCCTTTATTAGTTCCTCTCTCCCGTACAAGACACCGTGGTATATTATATGTGGACACCTATATTATGATGTGGAGATGCCGGCGTTGGACTGGGGTGAGCACAGTAAGAAGTCTTACAACACCAGTTAAAGTCCAACAGATTTGTTTCAAACACTAGCTTTCGGAGCGCTGCTCCTTCTTCAGGTGAATTGGGTCAGATATCATATCTCTTCATTCACCTGAGGAAGGAGCAGTGCTCCGAAAGCTAGTGATTGAAACAAACCTGTTGGACTTTAATCTGGTGTTGTAAAACTTCTTACTGTACCTATATTAGAGGATGTACGGTAGAACCCGCACTACAGGTTCACCTGTGGCCCTGCCTGCTGGCTCTGCCCAGGAGGCGGGGTATAAATATGGGTGTCCTCCTGTTCGTATCCATTTCGCCAGCTGCTGTGGGAGGCCACACATCTGATAGCAATAAAGCCTCAGTTTGGATTCAACTTTCGTCTTTAGTCAAATTGATCGTGCGTCAATTTATTGCTGTCAGTTTTGAAGGATGGACCTCCGCATTAAACCGGATCGCCTGCAGCTGGATCCGCACTCAAGCGACGCCAGAAAGGACTTCCAGCACTGGCTAGCTTGCTTTGAAGCGTATATCAACGCGGCGCCAACACCTGTTCCGGAGGTTCAGAAGATTCAGATCTTATATTCCAGGTTGAGCTCCAAAGTCTTCCCACTAATCCAGGATGCGCCGAACTATGCCGAAGCCATGACTCGACTCAAGGACAACTACGCACAGAAAACGAACACGCTCTTTGCCAGGCACGCACTCACCACTCGCTCTCAACTCCCTGGTGAGTCTACAGAAGACTTCTGCCGGGCCCTAATCCCACTCGTCCGGGACTGTGACTGCCAGGACTTTACAGCCAAGGAACACTCAGACCTCCTTATGCGGGACGCTTTTGTGACTGGAATTAGGTCAGATAACATAAGCCAGTGGCTCCGAGAAGGGGCCACACGCAACCTCGCAGAGACTAAAACGCTAACGCTCTCCATGACAGTCGTCCTGCGCAAAGTCCAGTCCTATGCCCCCAACCGCGGGGCCCACTCCTCCTACGCTTCGTGGACCCCACAGACAGCCGCTCCAGCGGAGGCACTGCCCACCCAATACGCCTGCGCTACACGCCAGCCAGCGAACCCCGGGGGGCCTGATGCTATTTTTGCAGCCAGCAAAAGCACCCCCGCCAATGATGCCCGGGTGCACTACCCTTTGTAAAGCCTGCGGGAAGAAGGGCCATTTTGCCGCAGTGTGCCAGGCCGGCTCAGTAGCCGCGATCGCCCCCACCTCCCCCAGTCACGGACAATGGGCACCGCCATCTCCTCCCCCCCCCAGACAACGTGCGACCAGTGGGCGCCGCCATCGTCCCCTCCGCGCAACACGTGCGTTTCATGGGTGCCGCCATCTTGTCCCACCCCCGCAATGTGCGTTCCATGGGCGCCGCCATTTTGTAACCCGCAAGATCTTCGGCGCTGCCATCTTGTCTACCCCTCAACACATGGGCACCACCAGCGTTCCAGAACCTGAACTCAACGGCCGCCCTATTACCCGACGACCAACCAAGGCTCGCCTCCATGTCACTCGACCAGACCCCCCGCATAACCTGACCAACGCATCCACCCTCGTGAAAGCCGACGGCCATGTAACCTCTTGCCTGCTGGACTCCGGGAGCACCGAAAGCTTCATACACCCGGATACGGTAAGGCGCTGCTCCCTCACGATACACCCCGCCAATCAAAAAATCTCCCTGGCCTCCGGATCCCATTGCGTAGAGATCCGGGGGCACTGTACGGTCATGCTCACAGTCCAGGATGTAGAATTCCACGGCTTCCGCCTCTACGTTCTCCCTAACCTCTGCGCTGCACTAATCCTCGGCCTGGATTTCCAGTGTAACCTCCAGAGCCTAACCCTGAAATTCGGCAGACCCTTATCACCCCTTACTGTGTGCGGCCTCGCGAACCTAAAGTTCGACCCACCCTCCCTCTTTGCCAATCTAACTCCAGATTGCAAACCCGTCGCCACCAGGAGCAGACAGTACAGCACCCAGGACAAGACCTTCATCAGGTCCGAAGTCCAGCGGCTGCTTCGGGAAGGCATCATCGAGGCCAGCAACAGCCCCTGGAGAGCTCAAGAGGTAGTAGTTAAAACTGGGGAGACCGACTCCGGACCCTGCACGACAACCTTTGTCACCCAGGAGTCACTCGGTTGCACTGAGTGCTGAATTTGGTGCTTTTTGAGTGCGATAGTGAGAGTTTGGTGACCGAGGGAGTATAAGGCTTCATTTTTATCTAAAGTTTAGTCTTTCTTTTATTTAGTTAATTAACTTAAAAGTTGCTGTTTGGTTTAGAAGAAGGTGAATTTTCAATCAGCTTTAAACAGGCTTCTACTTCTAGGCACTTGCAGCTGGAGCTTGTTAATTAGTTAATTGGATTAGGCCAGTTTTTCAGAGGCTAGATTCACAGTATAAAAGTGATCCCCTACAGTGCAGACTTTGTTTGCACTGAGTGCTGAATTTGGTGCTTTTTGAGTGCGATAGTGAGAGTTTGGTGACCGAGGGAGTGCTGAATTTGGTGCTTTTTGAGTGCGATAGTGAGAGTTTGGTGACCGAGGGAGTGCTGAATTTGGTGCTTTTTGAGTGCGATAGTGAGAGTTTGGTGACCGAGGGAGTTAGGTGAGGAGGGAGTAAGGTGCTCCTTTCATTTTGTTTCCGACATTTCCGCAAAGAGTGCGAAGAGAGCCAGGAGTTTACAGGAAGTGTAGCTGACTGGGAGCAGAGTCGGAGGGCGGAGATCTAGTTAGTCCACACAGCAGATATATTCTGTAAGGTAAGAGGGGATGGAGGCTAGGCCAGTTACATGCTCCTCCTGTAGGATGTGGGTGGTGAGGGATACCACCGGTGTCCCCACTGACTATACCTGTGGGAAGTGCACCCAACTCCAGCTCCTCAAAGACCGTGTTAGGGAACTGGAGCTGAAGCTGGATGAACTTCGGATCATCCGGGAGGCAGAGGGGGTGATTGAGAAGAGTTACAGGGAGGTAACCACACCCAAGGTACAGGACAAGAATAGCTGGGTTACAGTCAGGGGGAAAAAAACAAACAGGCAGACAGTGCAGGGATCCCTCGTGGCCGTTCCCCTTCAAAACAAGTATACCGTTTTGGATGCTGTTGGGGGGGATGACCTACCGGGGGAAGGCCCTAGCGGCCAGGTCTCTGGCACTGAGTCTGGCTCTGGGGCTCAGAAGGGAAGTGGGGAGAATAGAAAAGCAATAGTTGTAGGAGATTCAATGGTTAGGGGAATAGATAGGAGATTCTGTGGTCGCGAGCGAGACTCCCGGAAGGTATGTTGCCTCCCGGGTGCCAGGGCCAGGGATGTCTCGGATCGTGTCTTCAGGATCCTTAAGGGGGAGGGGGAGCAGCCAGAAGTCGTGGTGCACATTGGTACCAACGACATAGGTAGGAAAAGGGGTGTGGAGGTAATAAACAAGTTTAGGGAGTTAGGCTGGAAGTTGAAAGCCAGGACAGACAGAGTTGTCATCTCTGGTTTGTTGCCGGTGCCACGTGATAGCGAGGCTAGGAATAGGGAGAGAGTGCAGTTGAACACGTGGCTGCAGGAATGGTGTAGGAGGGAGGGCTTCAGGTATTTGGATAATTGGAGCGCATTCTGGGGAAGGTGGGACCTGTACAAGCAGGACGGGTTGCATCTGAACCAGAGGGGCACCAATATCCTGGGAGGGAGGTTTGCTAGTACTCTTCGGGAGGGTTTAAACTAATTTGGCAGGGGAATGGGAACCGGATTTGTAGTCCAGCAACTAAGGTAGCCGATATTCAGGACGCCAAAGCATGTAATGAGGCAGTGGGGAAGGGAACACTGACAAAGGAGAGTATTTGCAGGCACGGAGATGGGTTGAAGTGTGTATACTTCAACGCAAGAAGCATCAGGAATAAGGTGGGTGAACTTAAGGCATGGATCGGTACTTGGGACTACGATGTGGTGGCCATCACGGAAACTTGGATAGAAGAGGGGCAGAAATGGTTGTTGGAGGTCCCTGGTTATAGATGTTTCAATAAGATTAGGGAGGGTGGTAAAAGAGGTGGGGGGGTGGCATTATTAATTAGAGATAGTATAACAGCTGCAGAAAGGCAGTTCGAGGAGTATCAGCCTATTGAGGTAGTATGGGTTGAAGTCAGAAATAGGAAAGGAGCAGTCACCTTGTTAGGAGTTTTCTATAGGCCCCCCAATAGTAGCAGAGATGTGGAGGAACAGATTGGGAAACAGATTTTGGAAAGGTGCAGAAGTCATAGGGTAGTAGTCATGGGCGACTTTAACTTCCCAAATATTGAGTGGAAACTCTTTAGATCAAATAGTTTGGATGGGGTGGTGTTTGTGCAGTGTGTCCAGGAAGCTTTTCTAACACAGTATGTAGATTGTCCAACCAGAGGAGGGGCAATATTGGATTTAGTACTGGGTAATGAACCAGGGCAAGTGATAGATTTGTTAGTGGGGGAGCATTTTGGAGATAGTGACCACAATTCTGTGACTTTCACTTTAGTAATGGAGAGGGATAGGTACGTGCAACAGGGCAAGGTTTACAATTGGGGGAAGGGTAAATACGATGTTGTCAGACAAGAATTGAAGTGCATAAGTTGGGAACATAGGCTGGCAGGGAAGGACACAAGTGAAATGTGGAACTTGTTCAAGGAACAGGTGCTACGTGTCCTTGATATGTATGTCCCTGTCAGGCAGGGAAGAGATGGTCGAGTGAGGGAACGATGGTTCACAAGAGAGGTTGAATGTCTTGTTAAGAGGAAAAAGGTGACTTATGTAAGGCTGAGGAAACAAGGTTCAGACAGGGCATTGGAGGGATACAAGATAGCCAGGAGGGAACTGAAGAAAGGGATTAGGAGAGCTAAGAGAGGGCATGAACAATCTTTGGCGGGTAGGATCAAGGAAAACCCCAAGGCCTTTTACACATATGTGAGAAATATGAGAATGACTAGAGCGAGGGTAGGTCCGATCAAGGACAGTAGCGGGAGATTGTGTATTGAGTCTGAAGAGATAGGCGAGGTCTTGAATGAGTACTTTTCTTCTGTATTTACAAATGAGAGGGGCGATATTGTTGGAGAGGACAGTGTGAAACAGATTGGTAAGCTCGAGGAAATACTTGTTAGGAAGGAAGATGTGTTGGGCATTTTGAAAAACTTGAGGATAGACAAGTCCCCCGGGCCTGACGGGATATATCCAAGGATTCTATGGGAAGCAAGAGATGAAATTGCAGAGCCGTTGGCAATTATCTTTTCGTCCTCACTGTCAACAGGGGTGGTACCAGGGGATTGGAGAGTGGCGAATGTCGTGCCCCTGTTCAAAAAAGGAACTAGGGATAACCCTGGGAATTACAGGCCAGTTAGTCTTACTTCGGTGGTAGGCAAAGTAATGGAAAGGGTACTGAAGGATAGGATTTCTGAGCATCTGGAAAGACACTGCTTGATTAGGGATAGTCAGCACGGATTTGTGAGGGGTAGGTCTTGCCTTACAAATCTTATTGAATTCTTTGAGGAGGTGACCAAGCATGTGGATGAAGGTAAAGCAGTGGATGTAGTGTACATGGATTTTAGTAAGGCATTTGATAAAGTTCCCCATGGTAGGCTTCTGCACAAAGTAAGGAGGCATGGGATAGTGGGAAATTTGGCCAGTTGGATAACGAACTGGCTAACCGATAGAAGTCAGAGAGTGGTGGTGGATGGCAAATATTCAGCCTGGATCCCAGTTACCAGTGGTGTACCGCAGGGATCAGTTCTGGGTCCTCTGCTGTTTGTGATTTTCATTAATGACTTGGATGAGGGAGTTGAAGGGTGGGTCAGTAAATTTGCAGACGATACGAAGATTGGTGGAGTTGTGGATAGTAAGGAGGGCTGTTGTCGGCTGCAAAGAGACATAGATAGGATGCAGAGCTGGGCTGAGAAGTGGCAGATGGAGTTTAACCCTGAAAAGTGTGAGGTTGTCCATTTTGGAAGGACAAATATGAATGCGGAATACAGGGTTAACGGTAGAGTTCTTGGCATTGTGGAGGAGCAGAGAGACCTTGGGGTCTATGTTCATACATCTTTGAAAGTTGCCACTCAAGTGGATAGAGCTGTGAAGAAGGCCTATGGTGTGCTCGCGTTCATTAACAGAGGGATTGAATTTAAGAGCCGTGAGGTGATGATGCAGCTGTACAAAACTTTGGTAAGGCCACATTTGGAGTACTGTGTACAGTTCTGGTCGCCTCATTTTAGGAAGGATGTGGAAGCTCTGGAAAAGGTGCAAAGAAGATTTACCAGGATGTTGCCTGGAATGGAGAGTAGGTCTTACGAGGAAAGGTTGAGGGTGCTAGGCCTTTTCTCATTAGAGCGGAGAAGGATGAGGGGCGACTTGATAGAGGTTTATAAGATGATCAGGGGAATAGATAGAGTAGACAGTCAGAGACTTTTTCCCCAGGTGGAACACACCATTACAAGGGGACATAAATTTAAGGTGAAAGGTGGAAGATATAGGAGGGATATCAGAGGTAGGTTCTTTACCCAGAGAGTAGTGGGGGCATGGAATGCACTGCCTGTGGAAGTAGTTGAGTCGGAAACATTAGTGACCTTCAAGCAGCTGTTGGATAGGTACATGGATTACGGGAAAATGATATAGTGTAGATTTATTTGTTCTTAAGGGCAGCACGGTAGCATTGTGGATAGCACAATTGCTTCACAGATCCATGGTCCCAGGTTCGATTTCGGCCTGGGTCATTGTCTGTGCGGAGTCTGCACGTTCTCCCCGTGTCTGCGTGGGTTTCCTCCGGGTGCTCCGGTTTCCTCCCACAGTCCAAAGATGTGCGGGTTAGGTGAATTGGCCAATGATAAATTGCCCTTAATGTCCAAATTGCCCTTGGTGTTGGGAGGAGGTGTTGAGTTTGGGTAGGGTGCTCTTTCCAAGAGCTGGTGCAGACTCAGGGGGCCGAATGGCCTCCTTCTGCACTGTAGATTCAATGATAATCTATGATTAATCTAGGACAAAGGTTCGGCACAACATCGTGGGCCGAAGGGCCTGTTCTGTGCTGTATTTTCTATGTTCTATGTACCATTTCATTAAGGCACAAAATTTGCCCTACTCCGGCGAGGAAGTAAGGACAATCACCAGGGACTTCCAAGTCTGTCTGGAGTGCAAGCCGCACTTCTACTGGCCGGACCGCGCATGCCTGGTGAAAGCCTCCCGCCCCTTTGAGAGCCTCAGCGTGGTCTTCAAAAGCCCCCTCCCCTCCACCGATCGTCACACATATTTCCTCAGTGTGATCGACAAATACTCCCGGTTCCCCTTCGCCATCCCATGCCCCGACATGACATCTGCCACCGTCATTAAAGCCCTCAATTCGATCTTCACTCTGTTCGGTTTTCCCGCCTACATCCACAGTGACAGGGGATCCTCATTCATGAGCGATGAGCTGCGTCAGTTCCTGCTCAGCAGGAGTATCGCCTCCAGCAGAACGACAAACTACAACCCCCAGGGAAACGGACAGGTAGAAAGGGAGAATGGGACGGTATGGAGGGCCGTCCAGCTGGCCCTATGGTCCAGAAACCACCCGGCCTCCCGCTGGCAAGAGGTCCTCCCTGATGCACTACATTCCATTTGCTCACTACTTTGCACTGCCACTAACAGTACACCGCATGAACGTCTTTTTGCCTTCCCTAGGAAGTCCACATCCGGGGTGTCGCTCCCGACTTGGCTCACAGCTCCGGGAACCATGCTTCTCCGTAAACATGTCTGACACCACAAGGCGGACCTGTTAGTCGAGAGGGTACACTTCCTCCGTGCAAACCCCCAGTACGCCTACGTGGCATTCCCCGACGGCCGCCACGATACTATCTCCCTCAGGGACCTGGCACCAGCAGGTTCCACCCCCACACCACTCCTGTCGCCCCTAGCTCCACCCTCCTCTCCCCCGTCGCTCACAACACCACGCCCCCCCCCCCCCCCCCCCCCCCAGGACCGTCCGTTCTCCCCCTGCCCACGCCCGTCGATGAAGAGGATTTCGGCATGCTCCCGGAGACACCTTCGACCAGGACAGCACCAACATCACCGTCACCACTTCGTCGCTCCCAAAGCACCATCAACGCCCCGGACTGGCTGAACCTCTGACCGATCCACCGGACATCAAAGGACATGTGTTTTGCTTTGTAAATATTAAAATCATTATTGTATATAGGTATCCACCACCCCCGCCGGACTCAATTTTAACAGGGGTTGAATGTGGTAAACCACTGTTGTACTTATATTAGAGGATGTACGGTAGAACCTGCACTACAGGTTCGCCTGTGGCCCCTGCCTGCTGGCTCCGCCCAGGAGACGGGGTATAAATATGCGTGTCCTCCTGCTGGCAGCCATTTCACCAGCTGCTGTGGGAGGCCACACATCTGATAGCAATAAAGCCTCAGTTTGGATTCATCTTTCGTCTTTAGTCAAAGTGATCGTGCCTCAGAAACTGAGGGACGGAGGTTGGTTGAACTCGGTAACATATGAAATGTCTGCTAGATGGGAATGAGTGTGTGATGTCCGAGCTGTGTGCTCATCCTGATGAAGCGGTCCAATGACCTGTGAGGATTGTACTCCTACAATGGAACTCAATGTTGGGCTCAGATTGGCTGTGATCAAACACTCGGCCAACAAACACAGCCCTCTGTCTGATATTACACAAGCACGGCTCATGGTGCCACGGAGGGAAATCCTTCACCTCATCAGCTGGGCACGGCTCACCAGGCAAGTACCTAGAGTGGCAGGACATGCAATGTTGACACACACGCTGGGATGGCACAGCCACTTAGAATGCCACCACATATGGTAAATAACTACAAAAACACCTTACAAAATATTTTACACACTGCCAGACCAAGCTCACAGTGACGCAAAATGGACTGAATTTTCCCATTTTTTGGTAAAGTGTGGTTTTGGGCAGGAAAAGCAGAGTTTAGCCCGCTGGAGGTGGTGCCAGGTTTCTGCGCCGTATTTCTAGCTACTTGGGAAGAAAAAATAATTTCTCCAAGACGTATCACCCCACCTGCATGGAGGGCACCCTCTGATTCGCTCACCCTGCCATCAGCTGCACAGTTCAATCGGCAGGACGCTCCATTTAAAGGCCTCCCAACCACTTCCTCATGGTCCAAGGATGGCAGCAGAGAAATCAGCGCCTCAATTGGCGGAGACATCTCTCGGCAGATGCTGGCTCCGGTACCCATGCATAAGGAGGAAACACTTGAGTAAGGTCAGCAACCCCGCATGGGAGGCTGTGGCTGCATTGGTCAGTGCTAGCTCCCTGCAGCGGTGTGTGGCATCCAGTGCAGGAAGAGGATGAATGATCTCCATTCAGCCAGGGTATGTCACTCTTCATCATTCTTCACACCCACACCCATCATATCCCCAGGGAGCTCACTCACTGCCAGCTGAAGCGATCCCACCACTCACTCTCCCACACACATCTTCATCTCCCCTGTGGCTCATCACCTCCCTGCTCCCGCTCACCAACCACAGATGCAAGGCATCCTTACCATCTGTCCTGGCATGCATCCTGGTTACACTCTCTCCATCTGCTCTCTTGCAGGACAAGTTGGCACAGAATAAATGGGAGAGATCCCAGGGAGGAGGGATACATGAGTACACGAGTATGAAGTCCTTTCTCAGTTCAAGGAGTGAGCCCTCCAGCTGGCCAGCGAGGGAGACGGCCACTCCTCTGCTGAGGGTGAGAATGCCATCAAAACATGATGCACCAGAATAGCAGCTCGCCTCGGCGCAGTGTGGCCGGTGAGAGCCATGTGACCGGCTCCCTGGATCCACCCGACTCGCAACGCCTATCGAGATTCAACGCAATCTCGCAAGGCGAATCCTGGCCACATGGTCTGCACCATTGTGTCGACGCCCTCGGTGATGCTCCTCATTGACTGGGCATGCCCTGCAGTGCCTTGGCCATGCCCATCTGGGAACGGGACATTTGCCAGACAAGTGTGGTGGCGCTGGACACTATCCGCAGCCGGCATCCCGGGTTCCCGCCTGCTGGGACCACACGTGGCTGGCTGATGATGCGGCAACAGCGTTGCAACTGCGCGTGGCGCACGTCACGATGACGCCGGTTTGGAGGAGGAGGAACATGGTGGACCGGCATCAAACCTGCGCCAGCCCCCCTTCCGGCATCGGAACCCATACTCCGCCCAATCGCCAATCAGGATTCCGGCATCGGAACACATACTCCGCCCAATCGCAAATCAGGATTCCGGCATCGGAACCCATACTCCGCCCAATCGCAAATCAGGATTCCGGCATCGGAACCCATACTCCGCCCAATCGCAAATCAGGATTCCGGCATCGGAACCCATCCTCCGCCCAATCGCAAATCAGGATTCCGGCATCGGAACCCATACTCCGCCCAATCGCCAATCAGGATTCCGGCATCAGGCTACAGAGAATCCAAACCTTTTATTTTTTAAAAGGGCTGATGTGATAACACAATGAAGTGCTCACATTTGTTCCAAATTCCTCCAGAGTATGCTTAGAATTTCCACTTTTAACTGGTGTGATTGAGTTCCCATGAATCCACTATCAAACATATATCAAGTAATTTGGATACATACATCATAGACACACAAGTTTTAGGACAATTTAAAAACAAATCAATCGGCTGCTGAAATAGTTAACTTTTCTGCTTCAATTTCTTTTCCTCATTCCTTTTATTTTCCATAAACCGATTGCAATTTCGTTATTTAACCAAGTTTGAAAGATATTTTAACAGTTTTTTTAAATTCAAATGTTTGAAAGTTGAATTGGATTGCTGCCAAACTACACGCTTATATCTGACCTTGACGCAGAACTGAATTGAAAATTGTTTAACACAAGCTTGTATTTCATTTACAACTTGATTAACTTTTTATTTTATCAATTTTGTTATAACATTTGTCTTTCTGCGGCAGTAAATGGCTCGGTATTGGCATTCCTTATCTGGCTCGGTTCGCGCACGGCTTTCACCTCCATTTGAAAAGGGGCCTCTGGTCCAGGGGTGGATTCGCCGATCTACCATCCCCAGATATTTCTAAAAAGCTTATTGAGCTTTCCAGCCTTTTTTTCCTGCACAGCAGAGTGTTTGTTGGAATTCATCCCGTTTTTACATTTTGTCAATCTGAGTGCTTTTGGGCAAGCAAAAGGGGCATTGCCCACCCCCCTTCCTCATTTGGTCAAGTTCGACCTTGTCAGCTTTTGCCTTCTCAACATTTAACACCATGGTCCACAGTTTGAGGACCACTTTCAATCACCCTAACAGGCTGCCCGAAACAGGGCACGCTGTTCTACGACAGCTTCAGATTTCCCTCCCCGTGGGGGTCACTGAAACAGGGCACGCGGTTCCGCCACCCTGTCCTATTTCACTCCCTGGGGGCCACCCAAACAGGCCACAAGGTTCTGGCAACTGCTCAGGTCGGCTGCTTGTTATCATGGGCCGTGGTGCCGGGAGTGGGGGACAGCAGATATATAAAGACAAAGCAGCTGTTTCCATATCTTCACAGTATAAAAGCAGCTGTTTCCATATCTTCACAGTATAAAAGTGATCCCCTGCAATGCAGACTTTGTTTGCACTGAGTGCTGAATTTGGTGCATTTTCGTGCGATAGTGAGAGTTTGGTGACTGAGGGAGTATAAGGCTTCATTTTTATCTAAAGTCTAGTCTTTCTTTTATTTAGTTAATTAACTTAAAAGTTGCTGTTTGGTTTAGAAGAAGGTGAATTTTCAATCAGCTTTAAACAAAGCTTCTATTTGTAGGTACTTGCAGCTGGAGCTTGTTAATTAGTTAATTGGATTAGGCCAGTTTTCAGAGGCTAGATTCACAGTATAAAAGTGATCCACCTACAGTACAGACTTTGTTTGCACTGCGTGCTGAATTTGGTGCATTTGAGTGCTATAGTGAGAGTTTGGTGACTGAGGGAGTGCTGAATTTGGTGCATTTGCGTGCTATAGTGAGAGTTTGGTGACTGAGGGAGTGCTGAATTTGGTGCATTTGAGTGCTATAGTGAGAGTTTAGTGACTGAGGGAGTTAGGTGAGGAGGGAGTAAGGTGCTCCTTTCATTTTGTTTCCTACATTTCCGCAAAGAGTGAGAAGAGAGCCAGGTGTTTACTGAGAGTGCAGCTGACTGGGAGCAGAGTCGGAGGGCGGATATCCAGTTGGTCCACAGGGCAGCTATATTCTGTAAGGTAAGAGGGGATGGAGGCTAGGCCAGTTGCATGCTCCTCCTGTAGGATGTGGGCGGTGAGGGATACCACCGGTGTCCCCGCTGACTATACCTGTGGGAAGTGCACCCAACTCCAGCTCCTCAAAGACCGTGTTAGGGAACTGGAGCTGAAGCTGGATGAACTTCGGATCATCCGGGAGGCAGTGGGGGTGATAGAGAAGAGTTACAGGGAGGTAACCACACCCAAGGTACAGGACAAGAATAGCTGGGTTACAGTCAGGGGGAAAAGAAAAACAGGCAGAGAGTGCAAGGATCCCTCGTGGCGGTTCCCCTTCAAAACAAATATACCGTTTTGGATGCTATTGGGGGGATGACCTACCGGGGGAAGGCCCTAGCGGCCTGGTCTCTGGCACTGAGTCTGGCTCTGGGGCTCAGAAGGGAAGGGGGAGAATAGAAAAGCAATAGTTGTAGGAGATTCAATGGTTAGGGGAATAGATAGGAGATTCTGTGGTCGCGAGCAAGACTCCCGGAAGGTATGTTGCCTCCCGGGTGCCAGGGCCAGGGATGTCTCGGATCGTGTCTTCAGGATCCTTAAGGGGGAGGGGGAGCAGCCAGAAGTCGTGGTGCACATTGGTACCAACGACGTAGGTAGGAAAAGGGGTGTGGAGGTAATAAATGTGTTTAGGGAGTTAGGCTGGAAGTTAAAAGCCAGGATAGACAGAGTTGTCATCTCTGGTTTGTTGCCAGTGCCACGTGATAGCGAGGCTAGGAATAGGGAGAGAGTGCAGCTGAACACGTGGCTGCTGGAATGGTGTAGGAGGGAGGGCTTCAGGTATTTGGATAATTGGAGCGCATTCTGGGGAAGGTGGGACCTGTACAAGCAGGACGGGTTGCATCTGAACCAGAGGGGCACCAATATCCTGGGAGGGAGATTTTCTAGTACTCTTCGGGAGGCTTTCAACTAATTTGGCAGGGGAATGGGAACCGGATTTGTAGTCCAGCAACTAAGGTAGCCGATATTCAGGACGCCAAAGCGTGTAATGAGGCAGTGGGGAAGGGAACACTGACAAAGGAGAGTACTTGCAGGCACGGAGATGGGTTGAAGTGTGTATACTTCAACGCAAGAAGCATCAGGAATAAGCTGGGTGAACTTAAGGCATGGATCGGTACTTGGGACTACGATGTGGTGGCCATCACGGAAACTTGGATAGAAGAGGGGCAGAAATGGTTGTTGGAGGTCCCTGGTTATAGATGTTTCAATAACATTAGGGAGGGTGGTAAAAGAGGTGGGGGGGGGGGGGTGGCATTGTTAATTAGAGATCGTATAACAGCTGCAGAAAGGCAGTTCGAGGAGTATCAGCCTACTGAGGTAGTATGGGTTGAAGTCAGAAATAGGAAAGGAGCAGTCACCTTGTTAGGAGTTTTCTATAGGCCCCCCAATAGTAGCAGAGATGTGGAGGAACAGATTGGGAAACAGATTTTGGAAATGTGCAGAAGTCACAGGGTAGTAGTCATGGGTGACTTTAACTTCCCAAACATTGAGTGGAAACTCTTTAGATCAAATAGTTTGGATGGGGTGGTGTTTGTGCAGTGTGCCCAGGAAGGTTTTCTAACACAGTATGTAGATTGTCCGACCAGAGGAGGGGCAATATTGGATTTAGTACTGGGTAATGAACCAGGGCAAGTGATAGATTTGTTAGTGGGGGAGCATTTTGGAGATAGTGACCACAATTCTGTGACTTTCACTTTAGTAATGGAGAGGGATAGGTGCGTGCAACAGGGCAAGGTTTACAATTGGGGGAAGGGTAAATACGATGTATGTCCTCGTCAGGCAGGGAAGAGATGGTCGAGTGAGGGAACCATAGTTGACAAGAGAGGTTGAATGTCTTGTTAAGAGGAAGAAGGAGACTTATGTAAGGCTGAGGACACAAGGTTCAGACAGGGCACTGGAGGGATACAAGATAGCCAGGAGGGAACTGAAGAAAGGGATTAGGAGAGCTAAGAGAGGGCATGAACAATCTTTGGCGGGTAGGATCAAGGAAAACCCCAAGGCCTTTTACACATATGTGAGAAATATGAGAATGACTAGAGCGAGGGTAGGTCCGATCAAGGACAGTAGCTGGAGATTGTGTATTGAGTCTGAAGAGATAGGAGAGGTCTTGAATGAGTAGTTTTCTTCTGTATTTACAAATAAGAGGGGCCATATTGTTGGAGAGGACAGTGTGAAACAGACTGGTAAGCTCGAGGAAATACTTGTTAGGAAGGAAGATGTGTTGGGCATTTTGAAAAACTTGAGGATAGACAAGTCCCCCGGGCCTGACGGGATATATCCAAGGATTCTATGGGAAGCAAGAGATGAAATTGCAGAGCCGTTGGCAATGATCTTTTCGTCCTCACTGTCAACAGGGGTGGTACCAGGGGATTGGAGAGTGGCGAATGTCGCGCCCCTGTTCAAAAAAGGGAATAGGAATAACCCTGGGAATTACAGGCCAGTTCGTCTTACTTCGGTGGTAGGCAAAGTCATGGAAAGGGTACTGAAGGATAGGATTTCTGAGCATCTGGAATGACACTGCTTGATTAGGGATAGTCAGCACGGATTTGTGAGGGGTAGGTCTTGCCTTACAAGTCTTATTGAATTCTTTGAGGAGGTGACCAAGCATGTGGATGAAGGTAAAGCAGTGGATGTAGTGTACATGGATTTTAGTAAGTCATTTGATAAGGTTCCCCATGGTAGGCTTCTGCAGAAAGTAAGGAGGCATGGGATAGTGGGAAATTTGGCCAGTTGGATAACGAACTGGCTAATCGATAGAAGTCAGAGAGTGGTGGTGGATGGCAAATATTCAGCCTGGATCCCAGTTACCAGTGGCGTACCGCAGGGATAAGTTCTGGGTCCTCTGCTGTTTGTGATTTTCATTAATGACTTGGATGAGGGAGGAGGGAGTTGAAGGGTGGGTCAGTAAATTTGCAGACGATACGAAGGTTGGTGGAGTTGTGGATAGTGAGGAGGGCTGTTGTCGGCTGCAAAGTGATACAGATAGGATGCAGAGCTGGGCTGAGAAGTGGCAGATGGAGTTTAACCCTGAAAAGTGTGAGGTTGTCCATTTTGGAAGGACAAATATGAATGCGGAATGCAGGGTTAATGGTAGAGTTCTTGGCAATGTGGAGGAGCAGAGAGATCTTGGGGTCTATGTTCATACATCTTTGAAAGTTGCCACTCAAGTGGATAGAGCTGTGAAGAAGGCCTATGGTGTGCTAGCGTTCATTAACAGAGGGATTGAATTTAAGAGCCGTGAGGTGATGATGCAGCTGTTCAAAACTTTGGTAAGGCCACATTTGGAGTACTGTGTACAGTTCTGGTCGCCTTTTTTAGGAAGGATGTGGAAGCTTTGGAAAAGGTGCAAAGGAGATTTACCAGGATGTTGCCTGGAATGGAGAGTAGGTCTTACGAGGAAAGGTTGAGGGTGCTAGGCCATTTCTCATTAGAACGGAGAAGGATGAGGGGCGACTTGATAGAGGTTTATAAGATGATCAGGGGAATAGATAGAGTAGACAGTCAGAGACTTTTTCCCCGGTTGGAACAAACCATTACAAGGGGACATAAATTTAAGGTGAAAGGTGGAAGGCATGGGGGGGTGTCAGAGGTAGGTTCTTTACCCAGAGAGTAGTGGGGGCATGGTACGCACTGCCTGTGGAAGTAGTTGAGTCATAAACATTAGGGACCTTCAAGCAACTATTGGATAGGTACATGGATTACGGTAAAATGATATAGTGTAGATTTATTTGTTCTTAAGGGCTGAATGGTAGCATTGTGGATAGCACAATTGCTTCACAGCTCCAGGGTCCCAGGTTCGATTCCGGCTTGGGTCACTGTCTGTGCGGAGTCTGCACATCCTCCCCGTGTCTGCGTGGGTTTCCTCCGGGTGCTCCGGTTTCCTGCCACAGTTCAAAGATGTGCAGGTTAGGTGGATTGGCCATGATAAATTGCCCTTAGTGTCCAAAATTGCCCTTAGTGTTGGGTGGAGGTGTTGGCTTTGGGTAGGGTACTCTCTCCAAGAGCCGGTGCAGACTCAATGGGCCGAATGGCCTCCTGCACTGTAAATTCAATGATAATCTATGATTAATCTAGGACAAAGTTTCGGCACAACATCGTGGGCCGAAGGGCCTGTTCTGTGCTGTATTTTTCTATGTTCTACAATAGCCACATTCTCCCACTCCCTTTTTATCGGTGAGTACTGATGTGTTGGGTATGCTGGGTCTGCGAGGACTGCGTTTCCTGCAGCAGTGAGAGAGACAGGCTTCCAACGCTTGAAGAAATGCAACTCGATTTTATTGAACTCTTAACTATCATACATACTTTAACTGTGGATTGACACTATGCTGACTTGACTGGAGACCTGAGGCTAACCTGACCAGACTATCTTACTACCACATGGTGCATGTTCTAGTTGCTGCTCATGGGCTCTGACTGTCTCAGAGGCTGCTTTCTTCTGTGTGTTCACTGGTCATCCTGTGTGTCAATCACTGCCCGACTGTGCACCATCATATACCTGTGTGCATATTATGACAAGTACTGGCTGGGGTCCAGCAGTTTATCCCAAATGTACACCTTGGGCTCTCCACGTTTCCGTTGTCTAACACAGCTGACCCTTGTGTTAGTGGAACACTGTGCACACACCCTGCCCCCTCCCTTTCCCCCCTCCTCCTCCCCGATGTACCTGCAACCATGCATTCAAATATGTTCTGTCCTTGCTCCACTCTTTAACTGCTGGGATACATATCCCATCAGTGAAATTATATAGAGCCCCATAGTTTATGTAATTATATTCTTTGTGTGTTCGTTGTAACTCCAGCGATGGATCGCACTCATATGTGCCCGCTGTCGTCTCGAGGTGCCAAGTATTATCACGCGCCCCCAAAGTCACTGCCACTGACGTCCCATCCCGTCGAGTGGTCATCTGAAAACTTTAAACAGAATAACCTGGTCGGCACCAGCCGTTAGGTTCTTGCCTACTCATCACTGTAGGTGCCGAACAGGTCCTGTTGTTCAGGTGCCATTACTCGGTTCTATAATTGTGTCATTTCTCTCTCCGATCTTATCACTTCTATTTCCTCGAGGTCACAGGGCTGATTCTGTTGCACTTGAACCCGCCCCCGATGTGCTTGTGCCTGTTTAGTTATCCACCTTAAGACAACTCACAGCCCTTTCCCAGTGAGGTGGGATTAATTCCTAATTGTTTTAAGGTGTCCATGAGTGGTCTAACTAGTCAAGATCATGTCTCGATACAACTTCCCATCGTCCACTATCTTGTGCCAAACCAAGTAAATTAAACCAAATAAACCCAGCAATCTGTGATGCACATGTAATTACTTGTGGGACCATCCCTCTTACGTTTGTTTGTGTTATTTCACGCACCCTTTCCCATTTGGTCAGAATGGGAGGAATATGTTTGCCAATATGCTGTCAATGTTTTGCACCGGTTTTTGGAAGGCCGCTATTATTTCTCTCTGTGCTGACTTGGAATGAGTTTCTTACCTTTAAAAGTACACAAAGTCGGCATAAAATCGAACATGGTTCCGTAATGAATTACATTCAGTAACTTGAGGATCTGAAGAATTACAAAAGGTAATTTAAACTTACAAAAAGCAGTAATGATTGAACAATGTGCCTTCCCTTAAACATCACAAGTTAAACTGCACTAATCCACAATTGGTTTGTTTCAATACTTATTTATTGAATGTTTCAATACATATTTACCTGAGCACAACGGGGGTAGATAGCTGACCGAGGTAAACACTTTGTACCAGTGATTATTCTCGCATCACTGCCTCAATTTCAACTTGTGAGTTACATATAATAAAGGTTCTTGTTTTCACAGGGTGAGATTTCACTCGTTCACTCCTTGTTTCATTATTATTCTTGATCATTTTCTTTCCCTAACCCTTGAGAAGGGTGGTCTATGCAGGGAGAATATCTACCGTTTTCTTTTTCCAGTTCACTCTTCACACAACTTGTGAATGCCACTTTCACTTGTGCTCATTTTGGAAGGTACCAATTTGTTTGAGTCTATCAACTTACGAGTCTCCTGTAGACATTCCCCTTCTAAATATATATATATTTCGTGTTCGTTAAACTGATTTCAATTTCCAATGTTTTAGTTTTTGAAGGAAAGCTTACTAGGCTGGCAAATCTCAAGCTGCCAGACCTTGATGCAGATTGATTCTAACAATTGTTTCATCCAAGCCCGTGTTTAGTTTCCAACTCAATCAATCATTTACTTTACCAATTTTTAACTTGCATGGTGTTGGCCTCTGGGAGGGATCAGTCAGCAACCTGCACCACAGCAAGGGGTACTGCCATCCTCAGGTATTCCTGAAGGAGCTTGTTTGAGTTTTATTTTGCACAGCAGAGTCTATTAGAATTCACCCTGTTTACACATTGTCTCAATTAGGCAGCAACACCTCTGGCGAGGAGAAGGGACACTTTCCCTCCCTCTCCTCATTTCTCAATGACCAAGGTCCGTCTTTTTGGATTCAGCTTTCTTCCCAACATTTCTATTTTATCTAAACGGTGATTGAAGGTCTAAACAATGTGCGTTTTGAGGAGTCCCACTCGCAGGAAACCTAGCCACGCAGTAAAGTTCAAACCAGCTATTTTATCATCTGATCGATAGGATTTTGTTCTGGTTGCTATAATAATCCAATAATCTTTATTAGTCTCATAAGTAGACTTACATTATCACTGCAATGAAGTTACTGTGAAAATCCCCATGTCGCTGTGGTATTATCATAACTATCAACATTGCATGGGTTAATGTAGTGTTGAGAGTAGCCACTAGAGGGAGCTACAGTTACAACTATATAAGGCAGTGATGCTCGACCATAGGGCAGGAGTGTATGCAGGGGTTAGCTCGTGAAGGTCAGAAGAGCAGATAGTGTAAGTGAGTGCAAGTCATAGTTTAAACCAGTAGTGAGAGTAGCTGTAGATGAGTGTAGTTTAGATATTATTAATCAACTGTGTATTCTTCAGGAGTAGGTGTTGAATCCAAGTTAGTGTAAATAAATGTATAGGTTTGTTTAAGTTAAAGCTATTCTGTGGTCTTTGTGAACACTACGCCAACCATCCTAAAATAAGCAACATGATGAACACCACATGCTACCATGATTGGAAATATTAAATAGTAAGGGTCCCACATGGTACCAGGAGTCTATTTCTTTTAAGAAACAACAGTTATATTAGAAAAGAATAGCATCAGGAGATTGAAGAAACAATACAGAAGTGACAACTCAGGAAAAATCTATGACGAAGACTAATCAGACATTGGGAGGTCTCAAGACGCCTGACCACTTCAAAACACACGGTAAACTATGCCAGAACTGGGCTTTCTTTAAGCAGCAGTTTGAAGTTTTAATTTCTGCGTCCACGCTTGAAAATGCCTTAGATCAATGGAAAATAGCACTCCTATTAAATTTGGCTGGGCCACAAGCATTAGAACCTTATAATTATAATGAATTCAGTGCAGATGATAAAAATAAATACAGCATGGTGCTTCAAAATGTAGCCATCTAAAATGGCCACCTGCAAAGGACCATGGGAATTATGGTCAACTTGGACACAGACAAGTACACAGCCTCTGTGTATTGCGCAACGAAGCCAGACCTGACAGAAACTTGCACCTATTAAAGGTCAATCACCATTTCCCCCAGGACAATAGAACTCGAATCAAGGAACGGCAACAGTAGCAGACTAACGGTTGCCACTTCCCCTTATTTGGAAAGGCCTACGTGCTTGGGACAATGACCATAAGACCATAAGACTAAGGAGCGGAAGTAAGGCCATTCGGCCCATCGAGTCCACTCCACCATTCAATCATGGCTGATTTCAACTCCATTTACCCGCTCTCTCTCCATAGCCCTTAATTCCTCGAGAAATCAAGAATTTATAAACTTCTGTCTTAAAGACACTCAACGTCTTGGCCTCCATCGACCTCTGTGGCAATGAATTCCACAGACCCACCACTCTCTGGCTGAAGAAATTTCTCCTCATCTCTGTTCTAAAGTGACTCCCATTTATTCTAAGGCTGTGCCCCCGGGTCCTAGTCTCCCCTGCTAATGGAAACAACTTCCCTACATCCACCCTATCTAAGCCATTCATTATCTTGTAAGTTTCTATTAGATCTCCCCTCAACCTCCTAAACTCCAATGAATATAATCCCAGGATCCTCAGACGTTCATCGTATGTTAGGCCTACCATTCCTTGGATCATCCGTGTGAATCTCCGCTGGACCCGCTCCAGTGCCAGTATGTCCTTCCTGAGGTGTGGAGCCCAGAATTGCTCACAGCATTCTAAATGGGGCCTAACTAATGCTTTATAAAGCTTCAGAAGTACATCCCTGCTTTTATATTCCAAGCATCTTGAGATGAATGACAACATTGCATTTGCTTTCTTAATTACGGACTCAACCTGCAAGTTTACCTTTAGAGAATCCTGGACTAGGACTCCCAAGTCCCTTTGCACTTCAGCATTATGAATTTTGTCACCGTTTAGAAAATAGTCCATGCCTCTATTCTTTTTTCCAAAGTGCAAGACCTCACACTTGCCCACGCTGAATTTCATCAGCCATTTCTTGGACCACTCTCCTAAACTGTCTAAATCTTTCTGCAGCCTCCCCACCTCCTCCATACTACCTGCCCCTCCACCTATCTTTGTATCATCGGCAAATTTAGCCAGAATGCCCCCAGTCCCGTCATCTAGATCGTTAATATATAAAGAGAACAGCTGTGGCCCCAACACTGAACCCTGCGGGACACCACTCATCACCGGTTGCCATTCCGAAAAAGAACCTTTTATCCCAGCTCTCTGCCTTCTGCCTGACAGCCAATCGTCAATCCATGTTAGTACCTTGCCTCGAATACCATGGGCCCTTATTTTACTCAGCAGTCTCCCGTGAGGCACCTTATCAAAGGCCTTTTGGAAGTCAAGATAGATAACATCCATTGGCTCTCCTTGGTCTAACCTATTTGTTATCTCTTCAAAGAACTCTAACAGGTTTGTCAGGCACGACCTCCCCTTACCAAATCCATGCTGACTTGTCCTAATCGGACCCTGCACTTCCAAGAATTTAGAAATCTCATCCTTAACAATGGATTCTAGAATCTTGCCAACAACCGAGGTTAGGCTAATTGGCCTATAATTTTCCATCTTTTTCCTTGTTCCCTTCTTGAACAGGGGGGGTTACAACAGCGATTTTCCAATCCTCTGGGACTTTTGCTGACTCCAGTGACTTTTGAAAGATCATAACTAACGCCTCCACTATTTCTTCAGCTATCTCCTTTAGATCTCTAGGATGTAGTCCATCTGGGCCCGGAGATTTATCAATTTTTAGACCTCTTAGTTTCTCTAGCACTTTCTCCTTTGTGATGGCTATCATATTCAACTCTGCCCCCTGACTCTCCGGAATTGTTGGGATATTACTCATGTATTCTACTGTGAAGACTGACGCAAAGTACTTATTTAGTTCCTCAGCTATTTCCTTGTCTCCCATCACAAAATTACCAGCGTCATTTTGGAGCGGCCCAATGTCAACTTTTGCCTCCCGTTTGTTTTTAATGTATTTAAAGAACCTTTTACTATCATTCCTAATGTTACTGGCTAGCCTACCTTCATATTTGATCCTCTCTTTCCTTATTTCTCTCTTTGTTATCCTCTGTTTGTTTTTGTAGCCTTCCCAATCTTCTGACTTCCCACTACTCTTTGCCACATTATAGGCTTTCTCTTTTGCTTTGATGCATTCCCTAACTTCCTTTGTCAGCCATGGCTGCCTAAACCCCCCTCTGATAACCTTTCTTTTCTTTGGGATGAACCTCTGTACTGTGTCCTCAATTACTCCCAGAAACTCCTGCCATTGCTGTTCTACTGTCTTTCCCACTAGGCTCTGCTCCCAGTCGATTTTCGTCAGTTCCTCCCTCATGCCCCTGTAGTTACCTTTATTTAACTGTAACACGTTTACATCTGATTCTACCTTCTTTCTTTCAAATTGGAGATTGAATTCTACCATATTATGATCACTGCCTCCTAAGTGCTCCCTTACTTTAAGATCTTTAATCAAGTCTGGCTCATTACATAACACTAAGTCCAGAATGGCCTGTTCCCTCGTGGGCTCCATCACAAGCTGTTCCAAAAAGCCCTCCTGTAAACATTCAATGAATTCCCTTTCCTTGGGTCCACTGGCAGCATTATTTACCCAGTCCACCTGCATATTGAAGTCCCCCATGATCACGGTGCCCTTGCCTTTCTGACATGCACTTTCTATTTCGTGGTGCATTTTGTGCCCCCGGTCCTGGCCACTGTTAGGAGGCCTGTACATAACTCCCATTATGGTTTTTTTGCCTTTGTGGTTCCTCAACTCTACCCACACAGACTCCACATCATCTGACCCTATGTCGTTTAGTGCTATTGATTTAATTTCATTCCTAATTAACAAGGCAACCCCGCCCCCTCTGCCCACCTCCCTGTCTTTACGATAGGTTGTGAATCCCTGGATGTTTAAATGCCAGTCCTGAACCCCCTGCAACCATGTCTCTGTGATGCCTACCACATCATACCTGCCAGTCACAATCTGGGCCACAAGCTCATCTACCTTGTTCCGTACACTGCGCGCATTTAAATATAGCACCTTTAATTCTCTATTGACCGTCCCTTTTTGTTTTCTTAGTGTGGTGGACCTTGGTTTACTGAGCCTTTCCATACACTGTGTCATATTTTGTGGGATGGGGACTATCGTAACCTCTCCTGAGTTTTGTCTTTTCGTGCTTTTTTGTATTCCTAAGCAGCTACGCTTCCCACTGATTACTTCACCTCTTGGTTCCCTGACTTTCTCTTCCCCCCCAATCTTTAGTTTAAAGTCCTATTGACCGCCCTATTTACTCTTTTCGCCAGAACACTGGTCCCAGCTCGGTTCAGGTGGAGACCATCCCAACGGTATAGGTCCCCCCCTGTCCCAAAACTGATGCCAGTGTCCTATGAAAAAGAACCCCTCTTTCCCACACCACTCTTTCAACCACGTGTTAACTTCCCTGATTCTTGCCTCCCTATGCGAATTTGCACGTGGCTCGGGCAGTAATCCGGAGATTATGACCCTTGAGGACCTGTTTTTTTTAAATTTGAATCCTAGCTCTTTATAATCTCTAAACAGGTCCTCTTTCCTAGACTTGCCCATGTTGTTGGTACCGACATGGACCACAACAACTGGATCCTCCCCCTCCCTCTCCAGTATCCTTTCAAGCCGGTCAGAGATGTCCCGCACCCTAGCACCGGGCAGGCAACATACCATGCGGGACTCTTTATCCTGCTCACAAAGGATACTATCTATCCCCCTGATAATAGAATACCCTACAACTACAACTTGCCTATTTACTCCCTCCCCTTGAATGGCCTGCTGAACCATGGTGCCTTGGTCAGCTGACTCATCCTTCCTGCAGCCCTGTTCGCCATCCACACAGGGAGCAAGTGCCTCATAGCTGTTGGACAGAGTCAAGGGCTGAGGCTCCTGAGTTCCTGACTGCTGGTTCCCTTTACCTGCCTGACTTGCAGTCACACCCTGACAGCTAGGACCCGCCCAGCCGCCGAGGTATCCGCCCACTAATTGGCCAGAATCAATGAGGGTGATCGTAACCCTATCGATCCATTGGATCTGGAGTTAGGACCGCCCAAAAGGGCGCGAAAGAGAAGAATGATAAGAAGCCCTGCACACTAGGTATCGGCCTCTTTTGGACCGGCCTGTGTGCGACCAATTGCAGCATATCAACCAGCCAAGTTCAAGGACCCGCGAACGCTACCTGAAGGACGAGCCCAGCCGAGACGAACCAGACGACTTCCAACCGACCCACATGGACACAGATAAAGGCCTTATCTCTCGCACAGAGCCGGTCACCCCGAAGTTAAGTAAAGGTCATCTTAATTATTAGGTCTAGTTTAGTGGGTAGCCGCGTGTATCATTGCATATAAAAATAAGTCTTGTGTTTGTTAATAAACTGTCTTTTGAACTAATATACTGGTTGTGTGGTCATTCGGTCAATATAAGAAACAGCTTGTGGTTAACATAGAAATAACCAACTGTCATGCAAGAGTGCCTCACGTCAGCCATTTTGCAGGTTTTAAGTTTCAGTTTAAAAGCAGTGTTTGTCTGTGTGTTTCCAGAGAGCTGCAAGTTTTGCAGTTTGGTTTTTCAGTTTTGAAAAGTGCCTGGCTGTTTTTGCTGAGAGCAGTTTAAAAGTGCCTGGCTGTTTTGCTGGAGCTGAAGGCAACCAAGCTAATATATCTCTGCCATGCTACAGAAAATATATATATGCTTTAACCCGCTGTGATACTGTTTAAAGGTGCTAAGTCTCTTGGAAGTCTGAAGGAACATTTTAAGGAGTTATTTCCTGGTGCAATATTTTCTGAGTCATCTTTGAAGTAAGGGGTGTTAAGAGATCCAATGTTTATTTCAGATGTTAAGTTGAGTTCATGGAATAAACAATGTTTTGTGATTAAAAACCCACGTGTCCATAATTGTAATATCACACAGAGGGAAAAAGCCGTGTGCTCGGAAAAACAACAAATACATTAAAGGGAGAGGTTGGTTGAACTCTATGATACATTTTGGGGTTCTGAAAACGCCTCGCCCATAACAATTGGGGGCTCGAGGTGGATAAAAGTCGATCTATTGGACTGGCTTTTGTGAACTTAAAGACAGTGAAGGATTGTTGCTTTTCCGGTGTGGTATTTTAGTTTAAGTGGGGAGAGTGTTGTGAACCATGGCTCTTTCAGAGACTCAGAGGTTTTTGGGGGTGGAGAATGTTACACGTAGTACCTTACGGACAGAAACAAAAAGCAGACTTTTAGATTTGGCAAGAACATTGCAGTTAACATTACCTGACAAAATGCGAAAATATGAGGTAATTATGGCGGTGGTTAAGCATTTAAAGTTGCCTGAGTTTGACTCATTGGAAATGGCAAAAATTCAGTTGCAAATTAAACAAATGGAACATGAGAAATAATTAAAGCGGCTGGCATACGAGAGTGAGAGAGAGGAAAGAGAAAGAGAGAGAGAGAGAGGAAAAAGAAAAGGAGAGAGAAGAAAGGAGAAAAGAAAGAATAGCCCGAGCAGGACAAAAAGAAAAAGAAAGGGATATCCAGATCAGGGAAAAAGATAAAGAGAGGGAGTTTGAACTTCAGAAAATGGCCATGAAACATGACAGTCAGTTAAAATTGGCAGACGTAAAGGCAAACGTACAGTTGGATGATAGTGATGAGGATAGTGAGAAAGAGCGTCATAGTCGAAGGCTTGGTGGGGATCTATTTAAATATGTCCAAGCATTACCAAGGTTTGACAAGAAGGAAGTGGAAGCCTTTTTCATTTCATTTGAGAAGGTAGCTAAACAAATGAAATGGCCACAGGACATGTGGGTGTTACTGATTCAAACAAAGCTGGTCGGTAGAGCTAGTGAAGTGTTTGCATCACTACCGAGGAGGAATCTGGAACGTATGAGGAGGTGAAGAAATTCATCTTAAGTGCATATAAGCTAGTGCCTGAAGGTTTAGAAATTTAAGGAAAGAATTTGGTCAAACATACATACAGTTTGAAAGGCTCAAACAGAGTAATTTTGATCGGTGGATTAGGGCTTTGAAAATAGACCAAACGTATGAAGCTCTCAGAGAAATTACACTTTTGGAGGAGTTTAAAAATTCAATTCCTGATGTAGTGAGAACTCATGTGGAAGAACAGAGGGTTAAAACTGCGAGATTAGCAGCGGAAATGGCAGATGATTATGAATTAGTTCATAAATCAAAGATTGGTTTCCAACATCAGTTTCAGCCGGTGAGGGATAGAAACTGGGGACATGAGAAATACTCAAGTGGTAAAGGTAAAGGTGATCTGATGGGAGACAATAAAGAGAGTGTACCTCAGATTAAAAAAGAAATCCAGGAGTGTGGAAAAGAAATGAAAAGTTTCAGATGTTTTCACTGTAATAAACTAGGCCATGTAAAGTCACAGTGTTGGTGGTTGAAGAAAAGCTCTGGGAAGGCTGATGTGGTAAAACAGGATAAGACAATGGGGTTTGGTAGAGTGGTAAAGGAAGGCCCAAGGGAAGCGAAGGAGGTGCAAACGATTGTACAGCATGTTCAAGAAGTAATCGTTAAAAAAGTGTCAAGTGTATTTAAAGAATTTACTTGTGTGGGTAAAATTTACTCATGTGCATCAGGAGGAGCAGGTAAAGAAGTCACAATTTTAAGAGATACAGGGGCTAGTCAATCTTTAATGGTAAGAGATGAGGAATTATGTAGTTTGGGAAGAATGTTGCCAGAAAAGGTGGTGATATGTGGAATTCAGGGTGAGAGGAGGAGCGTTCCATTATATAAGGTAAGGTTGGAAAGTCCAGTGAAGAGTGGTGAAGTGGTAGTAGGAATAACAGATAAACTATCTTGTCCAGGAATACAGTTTATCTTGGGTAATGATATAGCTGGATCGCAGGTGGGAGTGATGCCTACTGTGGTTGATGCCAGTGGAAAATCTGAAGGGTTGAAGGACGAATATCCTGGGATTTTTCCGGATTGTGTAGTAACAAGGTTGCAAAGTCACAGGTTAAGGCAAGAGGAGAAATCAAAGAGAGAAGTTGAAGTGCAATTATCAGAAACGATTTTTGATCAGATGGTTGAAAAAGAACAAGAACAGGTGGAGGATGAGGCGGATATCTTTAGTTGAGGAAAATTGGTAGAGTTTCAACAGAAAGATGTAGAAATCAAACAAATATATCAGAAAGCATATACGGAAGAGGAATCTGAGAGTATACCTGAGTGTTATTACCGTAAAAATGATGTCTTGATGAAAAAATGGAGACCTGTATATATATATGCAGGCGGATGAAAAGTGGGCAGAAGTTCATCAAGTAGTATTGCCGGTAGGGTATAGAAAGGAGGTGTTGTGAGTTGCACATGAGGTACCAGTGGGAGGTCATTTGGGAATAAGGAAAACTCAAGCTAAAATCCAGAAACATTTTTATTGGCCTGGACTACATATAGATGTAGTTAAATTTTGTCAGTCACGTCACACATGTCAAGTGATAGGGAAACCTCAAGCAGTGATAAACCCAGCGCCCTTAATACCCATTCCAGCATTTGAGGAACCTTTTACAATGGTCCTAATTGATTGTGTAGGACCGCTTCCGAAAACAAAAAGTGGGAATCAATATCTGTTGACTGTAATGGATGTGTCTACTAGGTTTCCAGAGGCCATTCCAGTACGAAATATTACAGCTAAAAGGATTGTGGAGGAGTTACTTAAATTCTTTACTAGATATGGACTACCCACAGAAATTTAATCGGATCAAGGATCAAATTTTACTTCAAAGTTATTCTAAGAAGTTATGGATAGCTTAGGAATAAAACAATTTAAATCAACTGCGTACCATCCAGAATCGCAGGGAGCATTAGAAAGGTGGCATCAAACATTAAAGACAATGTTGAGAGCGTATTGTCAAGATTATCCAGAGGATTGGGATAAAGGAATCCCATTCGTATTGTTTGCAATTAGTGATGCACCTAATGAGTCAACCAAATTTAGTCCTTTTGAAGTAATTTTTGGTCATGAGGTGAGAGGACCACTTAAATTGATTAAGGAAAAATTGGTGGATGAGAAATCGGAAATTACACTATTGGATTACGTGTCAAATTTTAGGGAACGATTAAATAGAGTTGGTGAATTGGCTAGACAACATTTGAAAGTTGCACAAAATGTTATGAAACGGGTAGCGGACAAGAAATCCAAAGTTCGTTGTTTTGCCAGTGGGGATAAAGTTTTAGTGTTGTTACCAGTGGTAGGTGAGCCTTTAAAAGCTAGGTTTTGTGGACCGTATCAGATTGAAAGGGAATTAAGTGAGGTGAATTATATGGTAAAAACACCAGATAGAAGGAAGACTCACCGAGTGTGACTCACCGAGTGTGTCATGTGAATATGCTTAAAAGGTACTTTGAAAGGGAAGGAGTGAAAAAGTAGGTTTTAATGATTCTAACTCAAAGTGACAAACCAAATCCAGATGACTGTGAATTTGACATACCTCAAATTAAATTGGAAAATGAGGCTGTTCTTAAAAATTGGGATGAATTGTTAAGTTACCTTCCAGAGGAAAAACGAACTGACCTGAAAGAGTTATTGATATCACATGGGCAAGTCTGTAGAGATAAATTGGGAAGTACTAAAATGGCTATACATGATGTAGATGTGGGAAATGCTGTTGCTATCAAACAACATCCATATAGACTTAATCCTTTAAAATTGGCACAGGTTAACAGAGAGATTGAGAGGATGCTGAAGAATGGCATAATTGAAGTGGGTTGCAGCCAATGGAGCTCACCCATAGTGATGGTACCTAAACCAGATGGTACCCAACGGTTGTGTGAGGACTACAGAAAGGTGAATGCAGTTACAAGAACGGACTCTTATCCTGTCCCACCATTGAAGGATTGCATGGAGAAAGTGGGACAATCTTTTATTTCCAACTTCCAGACATGGAAAGAACATTTAAAACATCGTATGGAGTTCTTCGATCGACTTCAGGAGGCGGGTTTGGTGATGAACCTTGCCGAAAGTGAATTTGGAGAAGCCCAAATCACTTTCCTTGCGGAGTTTCCGATACCCTCAAGACGAAGGAAAATAATGTGATTTCTTAGCATGAGTGGATTTGATCGAAGAGCTGTGCAAAAGTTTTGTGGTGTGATAACTCCACTGACGGAATTGCTGAAGAAATGTAAAAAAGTTCAATGGACAGGGGACTTTCAACAGGCATTTGACTACCTGAAAGCTGTGATCACCAATGTTCATGTATTGGAGAATTGCAAGGGACTCTGGGGTCAGATTGAATGAAGTTATCTGATTCTGAAGAGAAATGCCGAGGAGTAGAGGAATGGATGGTTCGTGCAGAGACTTTGTTCAAAGAGACTGTCAATCGAGAAGGATTTTGGTTGGAGGAGGAAGAACAAAGAAAAATGGACTACATTATTAAGCCTGTTTGCGTGTGTTTTTTTTGTGAAACGTAAAAGTATTTTTGTTGTGTACATTTCTTAGTGGATGTTGCAAATGTGAAAAATGAAACCATCTTGAAGTTGATGGGGTTTTTTTTTCTTGGGGGTAGGTGTCATGCAAGAGTGCCTTTAAGAAATGGATGTATAAGCAATGTACCTTTAAGAGAAGTGATGTCAGAGAGTAGGTGGAGCTCAGCTCAGGTCAGTCATTTTGCAGGTTTTTAGTTTCAGTTTAAAAGCAGTGTTTGTGTGTCTGTGTGTTTCCAGAGAGCTGCAGGTTTTGCAGTTTGGTTTTTCAGTTTTGAAAAGTGCCTGGCTGTTTTTGCTGAGAGCAGTTTAAAAGTGCCTGGCTCTTTTGCTGGAGCTGAAGGCAACCAAGCTAATATATCACTGCCATTCTCCAGAAAATATATATATCCTTTAATCTGATGTGATATTGTTTGAAGGGGTTAAGTCTCTTGGAAGTTTGAAGGAACATTTTAAGGAGTTACTTCCTGGTGCAATATTTTCTGAGTTATCTTTGAAGTAAGGGGTGTTAAGAGATCCAATGTTTATTTAAGATGTTAAGTTGAGTTCATGGAATAAACAGTGTTTTGTGTTTAAAAACCCACGTGTCCATAATTGTAATATCACACCTAGGGAAAAAGCTGTGTGCTCGGAAAAGCAACAAATACATTAAAGGGAGAGGTTGGTTGAACTCCCATGATACATTTTGGGGTTCTGAACATGCCTCGCCCATAACACAAGTCAACAGAAAGTTTGATACACACTAAGAAACAGGTGAGTGAGACCTATGAGCGCTACATGTTCATAAAACGTCTGTCTGCAATTAAGAGGAGAGTCAGTAGAATCCTTCACCACAGCTCTAAAGTTGTGAGCACAGTCCTGTAATTTTTCCTCCACCTCCAATTCTATGCTGCGTGATCAAATTGAGGTTTAGGATAAATGATGAATGTTTGCGTGAGAAAATGCCAAGACGTCCGGTTTTATCGCTTGAAAACGCGATACCATTCTGAAATAAGCAATACAAAGAACACCACAGTCACCACTCCTGTTCGGGTTCACTGAGGGAGAAATCAGAATGTCCAATTCACCTAACTCCATGGACTGGATTCTCTGCCGGCGGGATTCTCTGTTTTGCCGGCAGCTCGAGGGTTTCCCGACGGAGTGGGGCTGCCCCACAATGGGAAACCCCATTGACCAGCTGGCGAAATGGAGAATCCTGACGATGTGCTGAACCAGAAATCTGGCACGGCGGGACGGAGAATCCAGCCCCATGTCTTTCGGGACTTGCGGGCGGAAACCGGAGCACCCAGAGGAAACCCACGCCCACACGGGGAGAACGTGCAGTCTCCCCACAGACAGTGAACCAAGCCGGGAATCGAACCTGGGACCCTGGTGCTGTGAAGCAACAGTGCTAACCACTGTACCTCCGTGTCGCCCGGTGCTAGATGGAACACTTGAGCTCTGTCTTATTACTGGCCATATTTGGGTAGGAATCGGAAGAGTCTACTCCCAAAGGTCTGCTTTTAATTAGCTCTACTTGTAGTAAACGGTCCCTGTCCAACTGACGGGTCACAAGTTTGTCACTTTAAGCACAAACCCAGTGATAAATATTCTTTAGTACCTTCTACAAGGCCCGACAATTCCTGTTTCTCAATGAACCACCGACCACCGTTTGATCTTTGGTCACTTCACAGGTTTGTGTGGTCTACACTGCTGCCAGCAGAACACCTCACAACATGCTATGTTTTGTTTGGAAAGTGTTTAGGATTGTGTATGGTATATATTGTTGGTGTATATTTATATATGTGACTATATATTTGCACTGATATACATTCAGTATGCGTACATACATTGCAGCAGCCTCTGCCCCAGACCCACACCTACATATCAAACAGACCTGACACTGGTCAGAACACTGAATATGCAGACAATGAAGTGAAAGGAGCTTAACTGAAGCCAGAACATGCCTTCTGCCGGCAGCAGCTTCCCCATTTGATTCATCGGAGTAGCTGCTGTCTTC
The DNA here is from genome assembly GCF_047496885.1 of Scyliorhinus torazame. Taxonomy (NCBI): domain Eukaryota; kingdom Metazoa; phylum Chordata; class Chondrichthyes; order Carcharhiniformes; family Scyliorhinidae; genus Scyliorhinus; species Scyliorhinus torazame. Next base: position 29,341,794 of record NC_092719.1, read on the forward strand.
AAATTCATCATCTTCAAAATTCTCCTCCCCTGAGGAAATGAGTATTTCCTCTATATCTCCCGGAGGCAAAACATTCTCCCTCTCAATATTATATTGTGGAGGGCCCAGCAAACAATGATGATGATGTGGGGGTGGATTTACAATGAAACACACTGTGACCCGGAACAACAGCTGGGACTACAAAATCCAGGGATTTCTATCCATTTATGGCCAGTAATAAGACAGAGCTCAAGTGAGGACAGGAGTTGTTCCTCATGTTCCATCCAGCAACCAGAACAAAACCTTGTCGATAAGATGATAAATATCCGATTTCAACTTTACTGCGTGGTTAGGTTTCCTGCGAGTGGGACTCAAGTCGCACAATGTTTAGACCTTCAATCACCGTTTAGATCAAATAGAAATATCAAGAAAAAAGCTAAATTCAAAAAGACGGACCTTGGGTCATTGAGAAATTAGGAGGGGGAGGTAAAGTGTCCCTTCTCCTCGCCAGAGGTGTTGCTGCCTAATTGAGACAATGTGTAAACAGGGTGAATTCTAATAGACTCTGCTGTGCAAAATAAAACTCAAACAAGCTCCTTCAGGAATACCTGAGGATGGTAGTACCCCTTGCTGTGGTGCAGGTTGCTGACTGATCCCTCCCAGAGGCTAACACCGTGCAAGTTAAAAATTGGTAAAGTAAATGATTGATTGAGTTGGAAACTAAACACGGGCTTGTGAAACAATTGTTAGAACCAATCTGCATCAAGGTCTGTCAGCTTGCGATTTGCCAGCCGAGTCAGCTTTCCTTCAAACACTAAAATATTGGAAATAGAAATAAGTTTAAAGACCACGAAAGAACAGAGGAAAGAAGTGCAAGCAGAATCAAAGGAATAGAACAAAATAGGTTGTCAAATCACGGAAAGAGACGCAGTGGTGCCAAGTTGTTCTGCCCACTCTCCACCCCATTAGATTCTGGAGGAAAATTAACCATTTCAGCAGACAGTTGATTTGTTCTAAATCGCCCGAAATACCTACCTATGATTGTGTGTCGGTCTATGTTAATTTATGTAGATGTTTGTACAATTGTATTATACACATATATACACACTTGCTAAGGTTTATTTTCCCGGGGCATTAACCTTGAGCATTGAATTACAGGCCCTTTGGAAGATTAGAACAAAAACCACAAGGAGGCCTACGTAATTCATTTGGTCAAAGCACTGAAGTGTCACGTTCTCCTGTTGGTGTGTGTGTGGGGTAATATTTGTGCAGTAAAATTGAGCAAGTCACCTTAAAAAAAGTTGTCATTTAAGACAAATAACTGGCAACCAAAATGTTATTGCCTGGTATCAAATAGAAATGTTTGATGTTTTAAAGATGTTGAGAAGATATTTTATAACCGGTACCTTCCAAAATGAGCACAATTGAAGTGAAAGTGACATTTAACACAAGTTATTTGCAGAGTGAACTGGAAAAAGAAAACGGTAGATATTCTCCCTGCACAGCTACTCAAGGGTTAGGGAAAGAAAATGATCAGAATAATAATGGAACAAGGCGTGAACGAGTGAAATCTCACCCTGTGAAAACAAGAACCGTTATTATATGTAACTCACAAGTTGAAATTGATGCAGTGATGCGAGAATAATCCCTGGTACAAAGTGTCTACCTCTGTCAGATATCTACCTCCGTTGTGCTCAGGTAAATAAGTATTGAAACATTCAGCCTTGTGGATTAGTGCAGTTTAACTTGTGATACTGAAGGGAAGGGACATTGTTCAATCATTACTGCGTTTTGTAAGTTTAAATTACCTTTTGTAATTCTTCAGATCCTCAAGTTACTGAATGTAATTCATTACGGAATCACGTTCGATTTTATGCCGACTCTGTGTACTTTTAAAAGGTAAGAAACTCATTCCAAGTCAGCACAGAGAGAAGTAATAACCACCTTCCAATAAACCGGTGCGAAACATTGACAGCATATTGGCAAACATATTCCTCCCATTCTGACCAAATGGGAAAGGTGCGTGAAATAACACAAACAAACGTCAGAGGGATGGTCCCACAAGTAATTACATGTGCATCACAGATTGCTGGGTTTATTTGGTTTAATTTACTTGGTTTGGCACAAGATAGTGGACAATGGGAAGTTGTATCGAGACATGACCTTGACTAGTTAGACCACTCATGGACACCTTAAAACAATTAGGAATTAATCGCACCTCATTGGGGGAGGGCTGTGAGTTGTCTTCAGGTGGATAACTAAACAGGCACAAGCACATCGGGGGCGGGTTCAAGTGCAACAGAATCAGCCCTGTTACCTCGAGGAAATAGAAGTGATAAGATCAGAGAGAGAAATGACACAATTATAGAACCGAGTAATGACACCTGAATAACAGGACCTGTTCGGCACCTACAGTGATGAGTAGGCAAGAACCTAACGGCTGGTGCCGACCAGGTTATTCTGTTTAAAGTTTTCAGATGACCACTCGACGGGATGGGACGTCAGTGGCAGTGACTTTGGGGGCGCGTGATAATACTTGGCACCTCGAGACGACAGCGGGCACATATGAGTGCGATCCATCGCTGGAGTTACAACGGACACACAAAGAATATAATTACATAAACTATGGGGCTCTATATAATTTCACCGATGGGATATGTATCCCAGCAGTTAAAGAGTGGAGCAAGGACAGAACATATTTGAATGCATGGTTGCAGGTACATCGGGGAGGAGGAGGGGGGAGAGGGAGGGGGCAGGGTGTGTGCACAGTGTTCCACTGACACAAGGGTCAGCTGTGTTAGACAACGGAAACGTGGAGAGCCCAAGGTGTACATTTGGGATAAACTGTGCGCTCCCTGCTGGACCCCAGCCAGTACTTGTCATAATATGCACACAGGTATATGATGGTGCACAGTCGGGCAGTGATTGACACACAGGATGACCAGTGAACGCACGAACACAGCAGCCAATCACCAGACAGGACACAACCACTATAAAGCCAGAGGGCACTAGTTTTCCCGCTCTCTTGGGATCCAGCTTCTGAGACAGTCAGAGCCCATGAGCAGCAACTAGAACATACACCATGTGCTCGTAAGATAGTCTGGTCAGTACAGCCTCAGGTCTCCAGTCAAGTCAGCATAGTGTCAATCCACAGTTAAAGTATGTATGATAGTTAAGAGTTCAATAAAATCGAGTTGCATTTCTTCAAGTGTTGGAAACCTGTCTCTCTCACTGCTGCAGGAAACGCAGTCCTCGCAGACCCAGCATACCCAACATATCAGTACTCACCAAAAGGGAGAGGGAGAATGTGGCTATTATGAAGATATGGAAACAGCTGCTTTGTCTTTATATATCTGCTATCCCCCACTCCCGGCACCACGGCCCATGATAACAAGCAGCCGACCTGAGCAGTTGCCAGAACCTTGTGGCCTGTTTGGGTGGCCCCCAGGGAGTGAAATAGGACAGGGTGGCGGAACCGCGTGCCCTGTTTCAGTGACCCCCACGGGGAGGGAAATCTGAAGCTGTCGTAGAACAGCGTGCCCTGTTTCGGGCAGCCTGTTAGGGTGATTGAAAGTGGTCCTCGAACTGTGGACCATGGTGTTAAATGTTGAGAAGGCAAAAGCTGACAAGGTCGAACTTGACCAAATGAGGAAGGGGGGTGGGCAATGCCCCTTTTGCTTGCCCAAAAGCACTCAGATTGACAAAATGTAAAAACGGGATGAATTCCAACAAACACTCTGCTGTGCAGGAAAAAAAGGGCTGGAAAGCTCAATAAGCTTTTTAGAAATATCTGGGGATGGTAGATCGGCGAATCCACCCCTGGACCAGAGGCCCCTTTTCAAATGGAGGTGAAAGCCGTGCGCGAACCGAGCCAGATAAGGAATGCCAATACCGAGCCATTTACTGCCGCAGAAAGACAAATGTTATAACAAAATTGATAAAATAAAAAGTTAATCAAGTTGTAAATGAAATACAAGCTTGTGTTAAACAATTTTCAATCCAGTTCTGTGTCAAGGTCGGATATAAGCATGTAGTTTGGCACCAATCCAATTCAACTTTCAAACATTTGAATTAAAAAAAACTGTTAAAATATCTTTCAAACTTGGTTAAGTAACGAAATTGCAATCGGTTTATGGAAAATAAAAGGATTGAGGAAAATAAATAAAAGCAGAAAAATTAACTATTTCAGCAGCCGATTGATTTGTTTTTAAATTGTCCTAAAACTTGTGTGTCTATGATATATGTATCCAAATTACTTGATATATGTTTGATTGTGGATTCATGGGAACTCAATCACACCAGTTAAAAGTGGAAATTCTAAGCATACTCTGGAGGAATTTGGAACAAATGTGAGCACTTCATTGTGTTATCACATCAGCCCTTTTAAAAAATAAAAGGTTTGGATTCTCTGTAGCCCGATGCCGGAATCCTGATTGGCGATTGGGCGGAGTATGGGTTCCGATGCCGGAAGGGGGGCTGGCGCAGGTTTGACGCCGGTCCACCATGCTCCTCCTCCTCCAAACCGGCGTCATTGTGACGTGCGCCACGTGCAGTTGCAACGCTGTTGCCACGTCATCAGCCGGCCACGTGTGGTCCCAGCGGGCGGGAACCCGGGATGCCGGCTGCGGATAGTGTCCAGCGCCACCACACTTGTCTGGGATCCATGCCGGGGTGGGGGGAGGGAGGTGGGGGGGGAGGGGGTCACCTATGCTAGGGCTGGGAGGACTGGTGGGGCCTGGCCAGGGGATGGGCTGTGGGGATCCGGTTGGCGGGTTAGGGGTCATGCACGGCTGGCGCCATATTTTACGGCGCGACCGTTGCAGGTCGTCATTCTCCGACCATTTTCGCCATCATCCTCGGGGGTTTCACGGGGTGCCAGTGCTAGCCCCTGACCGGTACTGGAATCGATGGGGGATTCGCGCCGAATATCGTGTCGTGAACCTCTCACGGATTCTCCGTTCACGCCGGCACAGCCTCAGGAACGGAGAAACCAGCCCAAAGGTTTTGTAGGTTGCAATGTGTTTGGGCGAGAATGCTTTTCAGAAGTTAACAAAGAATAGGTGATGCCGTGAAATCAGTGGTTGGAAATTGGCTTAAATGGAACAAAAAAGGATCAATAAGTCAGATAAACAATTTAAGTTTTATCATGAAGGAGAATGGAAGATCTTGTTTATTATTTTAACCAAGAGATTGTGAGCCTGCAGTGCTCTATCTCTTTAATAATCTGTAGCCAGGAGAGAAAGCTGATGATTAACTGTTTGAAATTCATGTGCCGTGAGAATCTGTATTGTGTTTGTTTCATGTGGATGTTTGCAGATTTTTGTCAGCGTTGTTGTGGACTACACTTGTTATGGTTTATCTTTCTGGGGGAATTAATCTTGTCTGGAGTTTTTAACCACAGACACTCTGGAAGTTTACAACAAAACCACAAGGACTTAAGTAAAGAATTTTGGTCAGTGTTGTTTTAAAGAACATGATATATTTCACTGCTTTTGTATGAATGATATTCGGGTGTTGTCTGTTTCAAGCTTCAATGATACTGTGATTTTGAGATCATAGTTTAAATGATTTAAGTCAAACTCTCTAGGTGCAGAAATTATTGTCACTTTTTGTTCTTTCAGAAGGGGTGAAACTAGACACCGACAGGCCAATCAGTTTATCAACAATTGTGGGGTGGCAGCTGGGATCTGTCGCCAGGGACGCGGTGATAAGGTTGGAGGAATAGCAACTGATCAAAGAGAGATGAGAAAAACAACACTATGATCCTATTTGTATGGAACAGAAACTAGATCTGGTTTAATGATACAGTGGATGTGGAGCGGATGCTTCCTTTTCTGGGGCATTCTAGAACGAGAGGTCATAGTCTTGGGATAAGAAGTAGTAAAGTTAAAATAGAATTGAGAAGAAACTACTTCTCCCAAATGGTTGTGAATCTGTGGAATTCGCTACCCCAGAGTGCGGTGGATACTGGGACAGTGAGTAAATTTGAGGAGGAATTAGACAGATTTTTATTTGATAATGGGTTGAAGGGTCATGGGGAATGGGCAGGACGGTGGAGTTAGGCCCAGGATGGGATCAGCCATGATCGAATGGCGGAGAAAACTCGATGGGCCAAATGGCCTAATTCTGTCCCTACGTCTTCCTGGCTCTGCCATATTGTTCATTGTATTTGTGTTCAGTGTCTGAGGCACAGGGCACAGGTACAACGTATATTTGCTTCTGCTTGGCTCTGTATCCCCTCACTGGTAACTCTTTAATGGTGATTTAGTGATAATCGGCAGGCCTGGTCAGGCAGCATGATAACACAGTGGTTAGTACTGTTGCTTCACAGCGCCAGGGTCCCGGGTTTGATTCCTGGCTTGGGACACTGTCTGTGCATAGTCTGCACATTCTCCTGAGCACCACACTGCTGCTGATGTACATCAGGTGGAGGTAGGAACCCCCAGGTGAGACTGCAGACGGAGGGCTGCTGGATCCCAGAACCCAGCTCGGTCCTAGCCTGATGCTGAACCTGTGGTATAGAGTTACCCGGAGCTGATGGAGACGATAGGGAGCAGCCGGGACATTCAGAGGGAGATGCCAGAATTACTCCAGTAGATCCATAACCGTTTGGAGGAGTTCCAGAGGCTACAGGTGCAGGAGATGGCAGCGGCAATGCATGGCACTGAGGTCAATACTGCGAGGGTGGTGACCGCAGTGGAAAGCCTGGTGCACGACGTTGGCACCATTAGTTAAGGTGTCCAAGGCGTCGCGCACTCGGTGACGGCCGTGGCTGAGGGTCTCAGCAAAATGTCTGACTCGCGGGGGGATGTCACCAAGCACCAGGCTGACCTTGATGAGGTTCTGTGGCACATGTCCCGTTCTCAGATGGGCATGGCCAAGGCACTGCAGGGCATGACCAGTCAATGAGGATCATCGCCGAGGACATCGACATAATGAGTCTGGTGGATCCAGGGAGCCGGTCACCTGGCTCTCACCGGCCACACTGCGCCGAGGCGAGCTGCTATTCTGGGGCATCATGTTTTGATGCCACTCTCACCCTCAGCAGAGGAGTGGCCGTTTCTCTCGCTGGCCCACTGGAGGGCTCACTCCTTGAACTGAGAAAGGACTTTATACTCGTGTACTCGTGTATCCCTCCTCCCTGGGATCTCTCCCATTTATTCTGTGCCAACTTGTCCTGCAAGAGAGCAGATGGAGAGAGTGTAACCAGGATGCATGCCAGGACAGATGGTAAGGATGCCTTGCATCTGTGGTTGGTGAGCGGGTGCAGGGAGGTGATGAGCCACAGGGGAGATGAAGATGTGTGTGGGAGAGTGAGTGGTGGGATCGCTTCAGCTGGCAGTGAGTGAGCTCCCTGGGGATATGATGGGTGTGGGTGTGAAGAATGATGAGAAGAGTGACATACCCTGGCTGAATGGAGGAGATCATTAATCCTCTTCCTGCACTGGATGCCACACACTGCTGCAGGGAGCTAGCACTGACCAATGCAGCCACAGCCTCCCATGCGGGGTTGCTGACCTTACTCAAGTGTTTCCTCCTTATGCATGGGTACCGGAGCCAGCATCTGCCGAGAGATGCCTCCGCCAATTGAGGCGCTGATTTCTCTGCTGCCATCCTTGGACCATGAGGAAGTGGTTGGGAGGCCATTAAATGGAGCGTCCTGCCGATTGAACTGTGCAGCTGATGGCAGGGTGAGCGAATCAGAGGGTGCCCTCCATGCAGGTGGGGTGATACGTCTTGGAGAAATTATTTTTTCTTCCCAAGTAGCTAGAAATACGGCGCAGAAACCTGGCACCACCTCCAGCGGGCTAAACTGCTTTTCCTGCCCAAAACCACACTTTACCAAAAAAAGGGAAAATTCAGTCCATTTTGCGTCACTGTGAGCTTGGACTGGCTGTGTGTGAAATATTTTGCAAGGTGTTTTTGTAGTTAGAATGCCACCACATATGGTAACTAAGTGCCTGTGCCATCCCAGCGTGTGTGTCAACATTGCATGTCCTGCCACTCTAGGTACTTGTCTGGTGAGCCGTGCCCAGCTGATGAGGTGGAGGATTTCCCTCCGTGGCACCATGAGCCGTTGCTTGTGTAATATCAGACAGAGGGCTGTGTTTGTTGGCCGAGTGTTTGATCACAGCCAATCCGAGCCCTACATTGAGTTCCATTGTAGGAGTACAATCCTCACAGGTCATTGGACCGCTTCATCAGGATGAGCACACAGCTCGGACATCACACACCCATTCCCGTCTGGCAGACATTTCATATGTTACCGAGTTCAGCTAACCTCCATCGCTCAGTGTCTTGTACGGGAGAGTGGGACTAATAAAGGAGCAAGGTTCAGACTTAGACACAGAGGTGAAATAACATTGCAGGGAGGGATGGAAAGTGATTATGCTCAACGATGAATAATACTTTTACCAAAATCTCAGTCACAAAACAAAGGTCATTGCAAAATGCACTTGGGTGAAAAGACTCCCAACGTGGCAATGATTAAACTCCCCCGAGCTTCGCCGAATAGGAGATCCCTTGTTGAAGGGGCGGGGAATCCTCAACCATTTAAAGTTTCTGTATAAAGTCGGCCAGTTTGGGAACCGACGGCAGAGATCCGGCTGGGATCTTTCGTGCTGTGTAAATATAGTTATTGTAATAAACTTTCTTTCCCTTAACAACTCGGTGTGGACTCTTTCATGGTCTGAAAAGCAGAAGCAAATGGAACACAACAATTCAGACTTAGAAACGGAGGTGAAATAACGTTGCAGGGAGGGATGAAAAGTGATGGAGCTCGACGATGAATAATACTTTTACCAAAATCTCACAGTCAAAAATCAAAGGCAATAACTAATAGCACAGAGCAATACAGGGTGCATCGTTAAACCAGGTAAGTTTGAGTTACCTATAAACCGGATCACAGTATTGTTTTTGATGAAAATCCTGTCCTTTCCATTTTCTCTGTGACTTTGTTTTGACCTTTGCCTCCCTGTTAGCCAGAGGCAGATTCTGTCGAGCTGGCGGGACTCGGAGCCGCAAAGGGGTGGGTGAGACCTGGCGGAACTCCTGCACTTCGAAAGGATTAAGTTTGCCTTACGGGTAACGGAGAAGGGATCACCTGGAGGTGGAAGCATTTATTGACATCTTTAAAGTGAATTTAGCCATCAACAGCGACGGGGGGAGGGGGGGGGGGGGTTACTTTGTTTCTTTGTTTCGGGGTCGGAGAGGGGAGATAAGGGGGAAACAATAAGGGGATGGGGTGAGTTGCAGGGTTGTTATCATTGCCGTGGGCGGCTTGTATTTATGTGTCTGTTCTTTTCATTTTAAAAAAATATTTCTATGTATATATGCAAAGTACCTTTAATAAAAATATTTTTTAAAAAGAGAGTTCACAGTTGGAAGTGGTTGACTTGGGTCGTGCTTGTTTGCAGAATTTACAGTACAGAAGGAGGCCATTCGGCCCATCGAGTCTGCACCGGCTCTTGGAAAGAGCACTCTACCCAAGCCCACACCTCCACCCTATCCCCATAACCCAGTAACCCCACCCAACACTAAGGGCAATTTTGGACACTAAGGGCAATTTAGCTTGGCCAGTCCACCTAACCTGCACATCTTTGGACTGTGGGAGGAAACCGGAGCACCCGGAGGAAACCCACGCACACACGGGGAGAATGTGCAGACTCCACACAGACAGTGACCCAAGCCGGGAATCGAACCTGGGACCCTGAAGCTGTGAAGCAATTGTGCCAACCACTATGCTACCATGCTGTGGACGGATGAAAGGCGTCCTGCAAGGCGGTCACTCAGTCTGCGTTTAGTCTCTGCAATGTAGAGTAGACCCCACTGGAAGCAGCGAATGCAACAGCCCAGATTGAAGGCGGTGCATGTGAAACACTGACTCACCTAAAAATTGTGTTCAAGCCCTTGGATGGTTAGCAGGGAGGAGGTAAAGGGGCAGGTGTTACACCTTCTGAGATTGTATAGAAATGTGCCATGGGAAGAGGGTGAGGTGTTGGGGGTGGTGGAGGAGTGGTCCAGTGTATCCCGGAGGAAACGGTCCCTGCGGAATGCTGACGGGAGTGAGTGAAAGATGTGATTGGTGGTGACATGTCGGAGTTGGCCGAACTGGCGGAGGATAATTCTTTGAATGTAGAGGCTGATGGAGTGAAAAGTGAGGACAAGGGGGCCCCTATCCTGGTTCTGGGACGGAGGGGAAGGGGTGAGAGCAGAGGTGGGAGATAGGTCAGACACGGTTGAGAATCCAGTTAACCACAGTGGGTGGGAAGCCACGATTGAGGAAGAAGGAAGACACATCAGCAGCACCATTTTGGAAAGTGGCATCATCGAGACAGATGCGATGGAGGCGACGGAACTGGGAAAATGGGATGAAGTCCCAAAGGACGTGCTGTTAGGTAATTTGGACGTTCTGAATTCTCCCTCAGGGTACCCGAACAGGTGCCCGAATGTGGCGACTAGGGGCTTTTCACAGTAACTTCATTGCTGTGTTAATGTTAGCCTAATTGTAAGTCCCTACAGAATGTGGGGTCTGAAGAGCTGGCTTCGAGGTAACTGTGGGAGTCAATGGGCTTGTCATGGATATTAGTGGACTGTCTATTCCCTGAAATAGAGATAGAGAAGTCAAGGAAGGGAAGGGGTGTTGGAAATGTCCCATGTGAAGGCGATATGGGATGGAAATTGGAAGCGAGATTCATACATTTTTCCAGATCCAGTCAGGAACATGAAGCGACATGAAAACAGTCATCAACGTTCTGAATAAAGATTGTGGGAGGGGCTGGACTAGGACTGGAACTCGGAATGTTCCACATATCCCATAAAGAGACAGGCAAAACTAGGACCCACACCGGAATCCATAGCCATGCCTTTCGAGTGGAGGAAGTGAGACGAGTAGTTCATGCCTGATTAATCTAGTTGAGTTTTTTGAGGCCACAAACATGGTGGATAGGGGAGTGAATACAGATGATGTTGATATGGATACAGAGCAAAGGCAGATAAAAAGAGTTGATGTTCAGATCAGCTGATATCTAATAGAATAGTGGAACAGGTTTGCGGGACTGAATATCCTCGTCCTGATCTGATGTATTTGGAAGAGAACATCTTGAAACCAGTTCTAAGATGGGCGCATTGTGCAGTTCATAACACAAAACATTTCTGGGAACAGTTAACTTCTCCACAGACTTGATTCCAGTGACACAAATGGAGCAAACGCAAAGACTCACAGCACTGAGACCACCACCAGGCTCACTGGATACTGGGCTGTCAAGAACGGCAGGGACACCACTGAGAGCTCCACCAACAGTTTTTGATCAAAAGAAATGTCTGATCGTCTACAGTGGGAATGCGATTGAAACTCTAGGGGTATGTGACCTCGAAACATGGGTGCACAATCAAGTCACATCGTGCAATATTCCATTGTGGACACAGAGCGAGAGTCCATATTGGGAACGAAAGCATGCAAAGCCCTGAACCTCGTTAAGTGACTGTATGTGCCAGACAGTGTGAAGGCAGTGGAACTTTGTAACTGGCCACAAGATATGATACCACAGTCATCCGATGATGATAGTTAAGAAACAGATGATGAGCAAGAAGAAGAAGACTATTAAGGTCTATCTAGTTTATTTGCCAGGCGTGACGACGTGATCACAAGTAGCATACAAGCTGTGCAGCACAACGGGGAGACTGACAGATCTCAGCTGGACTGTATAGAGGCTGGCAATGAAAGTGCAGCAGTGAACAGATCAAGTCCGAGCACACCAATTGTGAACAGCCATCAAGAAAATTAAGACATCTTGGAAAAGTTGATTCCAGATGAGAAGCACGAAGAACTCAAAGAGACGTCAGATAATCCAAAGGGAAATGATAGTGGAATGTTCAAAGATGAATCAGGTAAGCCAAAAGGAACTGATCTTGAGTACACAAAGAGTAACAACAGAATTTACACACAGGTATGACCCAGAAACCAAAGAACAACTAACTAACGCATTGCAATTCAATGGAAACAAAGTGTAAATTTGCAGTCACACTTGACAAACTACGTGCATCGAAAGCAATACAGATAGCAAATGAGAACGGCACTGCAGGACATTGTTTAGAAAAAAAGCATCATTCCAACAAATTGGACGAGTTGGTATTTGCTCAAAGACCAGGAAACAAACCTGTTTTTCCGCAAAGGAGACAAGAAATCGACACCACAAGCACAGAAAAGACCACGTCAGGCAACAAAGGTGGATCAACCAGCCGAAAACCTGATCGATTGAACTGATGACTGTTTGGTAATGTACCACACTACCATAGTGGATCCTGACTACAAACGGAATTCATGAACCGTTAAAAGTTAATAACAGCATTGTTAACCAACCTTTTTAACTGTTGACATGCTGTGTGATAATCTGTATAATAAATGTATGGACATTCAACCTTGTATGTAAAACCATGGAACATTTTTGTTTCAAAGAAAGGGGGATGTGACATGATACAAATGTACAGCATGTGAAGAGTGAATGTTATGTTAAAGCTAGCCACTTGAGGGAGCTGAGGGACAGGACTATCAATTGCATTGACTCTTAGATTTCTGTGACAGTGAGCTGGAGAGTAGAGTAGAAGATGGTTAGGCATAGGAGACATCAGTTGTGTATTTGAGAGTTCTGTAGTTAGAGATAGCATAGTTTAATATAATCTTATACTTTAGGAATACGTATGAATCTTATTTAGTAGTGTTAATAAATTTGTTTTGTTGGCTAACAAAGCTTTTTGTTCTTTGTTCAACATGACACATCCAAGCTATGCAGGTGGCGCAAAGCAGAGAACAACACAGGTAAGAGCAAGGTATTCCCGGTGAAGCCAAATGGGGGAGGGATGGAGCTGGAGGGTCTATCATTCAAAGTAGCCCCAAACAAATTCCGCTACCTGGGGATTCAGATAAACCATGACTCGACACGGATCCACAATATGGGCGGCACGGTAGCACAGTGGTCAACACTCTTGCTTCACAGAGTCCGCGTTCCTGGTTCGATTCTCAGCTTGGGTCACTGTCTGTGCCGAGTCTGCACGTTCTCCTCGTGCCTGCGTGGGTTTCCTCCAGCTGCTCCGGTTTCCTCCCACGGTCCAAAGACGTGCTTGTTGGGTGTATTGGACATTCTGAATTCTCCCTCCGTGTACCCGAACAGGTACCTGAGTGTGGCGACTAGGGGCTTTTCACAGTAACTTCATTGCAGTGTTAATGTAAGCCTACTTGTGACACTAATAAAGTTTATAATTATTAATAATTTCTTCAATCCATTCATTTCCAGTCTGATTAATGGGGTTTGGAACATTGACTGCAGTTTCCATTCCTCACTGAGGAGTTACAGAGCCACGTTAAACAATCTCAGATGTGGTACAGGAAATATTTGAATATCTTCCAGTCCCTCCTGTTGGCTCTCAGACACCAATTGGTCAATAATTCATGTGACATCATTACTGATCCAGCCAATTGGATTTGATTTCAGTGGCTCCACTGCTCTTCAGGCTGCTCTATATATTCACAGTCACACTTGGAACCTCATCACATCAGACAACTGGGAAAGAGAGAGGTAGGAATGGGAGCAGGAGATTCCCACCTTTCATTGGAAATCTTGATGTTAATGTTGAATTGTTTTTGTATTTCAGGTTTGAGGAGAGGAACTTCAAGCCAGATATGATGCTGATTGGAGTTTTGCTGTTGGCTGCATTATTCAGCAGTGAGGTGGCAGGTAAACTGATTCTATTATCTGTGGAAATCAATGACTGTGAACAAAAAATAAAGATTAAAATTGGCAGCACAGGAGGTGTATCCGGATAATAGAATATGGGAATTTGGGACAATCAGACTGTCCGGGATGGCTACATCTGTCGGATGTGTCTCTTGCCTGAGACACAGCAGCTCAGAGTCATTGAGCTGAAGTGTGAGTTTGAGACTCTCCAACACGGGGGAGGAGGGGAAATACCCACACGGCTCTCTCCAGATCACAGTCACCTCATAGTGAAGCACATTGCAGGAAGAGGACGGTGTGTCTGTCAGGACACAAGAGGAGGTAGAGAAGGAGGCCCTTTGGATACTGAGAACCATAGAATTATTACAGTGCAGAAGGAGGCTATTCGGCTCATCGAATCTGCATTGACCCTCTGAAAGCGCACCCTACCTAGGCCCAAACCCCTGTCCTATCCCCGTAACCCCACCTAACCTGCACATCTTTGGACTGTGGGAGAAAACCAGAGCACACGGAGGAAATCCACGCAGACATGGAGAGAACATGCAGACTCCACACAGACAGTCACCCAGGACTAGAATTGAACCCAGGTCCCTGGCACTGTGAGGCAGCAGTGCTAACCATAGTGCCGCCATATTGCCTCTAGAACAATTCTAGAACTTCCTGCCTGTGAGGATAAGAATGGAGGCTGCAGGGTGAATACAATTACATAGGATATACAGCAGAGAAACAGGCCATTTGGCCCAATCAGTCCATGCTGGAGTTTATGCTTCACTAAATCCCTGCCCCATTTTCCTTGTCCAAATCTGTTATTGTAACTGTGGTAACTCAAGACAATAGACTGGAGACTTCCAGTAACAGCAGAGAGGGTTTATTAACACTAGGCAAAGACAACTATATACAGGCACAGAGCAACAATGGCTGTGGGAAAGATTTTACGCCGCATTGTACTTGAGCGAGAGATTGTGAGAGATCGGTTTGCAATCGAACTGGCCCGCTCCGGTTGACGTGATCAGATCCCGCCGCGACTTGGCTACAAACCAATAATCACCATTTAAAGCCAATCTCCATACAATTAACGAGGACGACCCTCTTTATACCAGCCTCCCGGGATCTAACCGCCTCCCAGCAAGTGGCCACGCGGGCACCGATTTGGACACCTTTTTAAAAACGTGAAGCTGGCAGAATGGCTGTTGTGGTGATCTGAGGAGGGGACAAGCCATCTTCACCCCCGGCCAATGAGCCCGGAAACACTGGGGTTGCTGCCCCACTGCCTGGGGAGGGGGGACTGAGAAAACCCCCAAGGGGAGCGGCCTGGGCCGGAAGGGCGGGGGGGGGGGGGGGGGGGGTGGGGGGAGGGGGGTTTCGGTCACAATTGGTGGAAGGGTCACCCCTGGGCTTGGGGGGGGGTGGGGGGGGGGGAAATGTGTCAGTGTCTCAAGGGCTAGGAGTCCGCCATGCCACTCCTGGATAGTGTGTATCCATAATGGGGGCAACCCCAGCACCTGCCTGTCTGTACCACTGACCACCTGTAACTACCACTGACCGTGGAGGCCCCTAGCCGTGTGGCTGAAGACTATTGCTAATGGGAGTTGGCAATCGTAGTTAAGTGAGCACCACACCTCCCAAGTGGATTCTCATGGGGGTCAGTGCCAGGGGGCCGGTGCCAACTCACCCGTGCAGCCCGGTGTCGGTCGTTGATCTCCTTACTGCGTGACGCTCCCCGAGCTGACAACCGCTACCACCTCCCAGGCGATACTGGCTGCCCTCTGGCTGACCCTCCGAGCCCCTCGGGGGAACATGACATCCTCTCTGGACTCGGCCGTGCCCAACAATCTGGCCAGACCAGCATTCCCGAATCGCGGGGCTGTGGTATGGCTGCGAGCTGCGTGGGGTTTGCTCTGCAGGATCGGTTTAAATGTCGCTCTCCCTTGTTGGCGGGGAGCTGGCAAGCGCAGTCCCGGTGAATCAGCTGGCGGGATCATTATTTGCGGCGTGAAGGCCCGTGGGGCGTGGTGAAGTGGACAGATTAATATTTGATACCAGTGACAGCCTCGCCAGGTTGAACACCGGGACGCTCACGGCAGTTCCCACATTGGAATCATTTCCGTTAGATTGTGTTCAATGTCTTAACTCTCTGGCTCCAAGGTCCCCACTGCCCAGGCCCCTGCTCCCAGGGCCCTTGTCCCTTGGGGGATTTTCTCTTCATTGGTCAGAGTTCACGCACTGCTGCATGATTAGCCCTGAGCCGGTCACATGAACTGCGAAGGCTCTCCCATTAAAGGGGCCACGCTACCACTCTTAAGGCCTTTAATTACATTTTGCAACGCGTGCTAGATAGATGTGTTAGATACATGTGAAATGGTCAAGAGACATAATGGAAAAGAATTATTCACCAAGTCTGTCAAAGGACACCTTTGAGTCCTTGTGGATCGCCTCAGTTCCCCAACCAGTACCTCTGATGTCATCTTGTTGTCCGCAGAAGGCGCCGGTCCAGGAGACTTCACCACTCCTGTAGGTCAAGTCCTTTCTCCAGCTCCCACCGGAGCTGCTGGCTGAGTCATCTCTGAATGTCTCGGCTCCCTCTGCCCAGGACAGCCTGTTTGATGTGTCTGCGTGAGAAACCACACCGGGCAGTCTGACTGCTGTTTCATAACATTATTAACATTTTGGTCGGCTGTTGCCGCCAATTCGTTTGACGTGGGTTGATCTTGAGCCATTTTGGTTTGTCGAATTCCATTGAATGAAGTGTTGGAATCCTCCCCAGCGAAAGGGGTGCCGATGTCAGAGACAATGGCTTCTAGGAGGCTGTGTATGGAAAATACCCAGCACAAGGCTTCTACTGTGGCACCAAGGTCATCACTCCCATCTCTTGGAGGGATAATCATTTGAAATGAGCATTTACCAAGATGAGGAACATCCTGCCCAAGAAAGGGCCTGCAATGTCTCCGTGCACTCCAGTTCATTCACGGCCCGGCCACTCGCAGGGGTGGAGGTTGGCTGTAGGAGACAATGACTGTTGTGTCTGACAGTGGATGCATTGGCACACTATGTTTTCAATATCTTTGGGCGCTATTTAATGGGGAAACTCTTAAGTACCGTAGCGGATGGGACTTCCCGGCAGCTTCCCGAAGATCGGGCTGGCGAGACCGCTGCCGGTATTTCATGGCATGTAGTACCGGAAATGATCCCCCACGGGCTCCACGCCAGAGCTGACTGTCTCACCAGCTAATCCGCTCGGACCGCATCCAGCGTCTCCCCCCCAGACAAGGGAGAATTGCTGATAAACGCTCCCTCCGAACACACTGCACTCAGCTCACGGCCATGACACCGCGTAGACCTGCTCCACGCTTTGGGGATACTGACCTGTCCAGGCTGTTGGATGCTATGGAGGTGAGACAGGGCCCACTGTTCCCCACAGGGGGAGTCGGAGGAGCAGCCACACGGCCGCCAATGCTACCTGGTAGTTAGTGGCAGTGGCCATCAGTTCGTCCAGTAACACGAGGCGGACCGCTGTCCAATGTTGTAATAAGGCAAGCGACCTCCACAGGACTCCCTGGCTAGCACCATGGCTGAGGGCCTTGGCAACATTTCCCAGTCTCTGAGCGACGTGTCCCAGACGCTACACAGGGCGTGTCCAGGGCACAGGTGGACATTGTTGTTGCTGTACAGGGGGTGTCCAGGGCACATGTGGACATTGTTGATGCTGCCCAGGGCGTGTCCAGGGCACATGTGGACATTGCTGATGCTGTACAGGGCGTGTCCAGGGCACAGGTGGACATTGCTGGTGCTGTACAGGGCATGTCCAGGGCACAGGTGGACATTGCTGATGCTGTACAGGGCGTGACCAGGGCACAGGTGGACATTGCTGATGCTGTACAGGGCGTGACCAGGGCACAGGTGGACATTGCTGATGCTGTACAGGGTGTGTCCAGGGCACAGGTGGACATTGTTGATGCTGTACAGGGCGTGTCCAGGGCACAGGTGGACATTGTTGATGCTGTACAGGGCGTGTCCAGGGCACAGGTGGACATTGTTGATGCTGTACAGGGTGTGTCCAGGGCACAGGTGGACATTGTTGATGCTGTACAGGGGGTGTCAGGGTACAGGTGGACATTGCTGATGGTATACAGGGCGTGTCCAGGGCACAGGTGGACATTGCTGATGCTGTACAGGGTGTGTCCAGGGCACAGGTGGACATTGCTGATGCTGTACAGGGGGTGTCCAGGGCACAGGTGGACATTGCTGATGGTATACAGGGCGTGTCCAGGGCACAGGTGGACATTGTTGATGCTGTACAGGGGGTGTCCACGGCACAGGTGGACATTGTTGATGCTGTACAGGGGGTGTCCAGGGCACATGTGGACATTGCTGATGCTGTACAGGGGGTGTCCAGGGCACAGGTGGACATTGCTGATGCTGTACAGGGGGTGTCCAGGGCACAGGTGGACATTGCTGATGCTGTACAGGGGGTGTCCAGGGCACAGGTGGACATTGCTGATGCTGTACAGGGGGTGTCCAGGCACAGGTGGACATTGCTGATGCTGTACAGGGCGTGTCCACGGCACAGGTGGACATTGTTGATGCTGTACAGGGCGTGTCCAGGGCACAGGTGGACATTGTTGATGCTGTACAGGGCGTGTCCAGGGCACTGGTGGACATTGTTGATGCTGTACAGGGCATGTCCAGGGCACAGGTGGACATTATTGATGCTGTACAGGGCGTGTCCACGGCACAGGTGGACATTGTTGATGCTGTACAGGGCGTGTCCAGGGCACAGGTGGACATTGCTGATGCTGTACAGGGGGTGTCCAGGGTACAGGTGGACATTATTGATGCTGTACAGGGCGTGTCCAGTGCACAGGTGGACATTGCAGATGCTGTACAGGGCGTGTCCCAGACGAAAGTGGACATTATTGATGCTGTACAGGGTGTGTCCAGGGTACAGGTGGACATTGTTGATTCTGTACAGGGCATGTCCAGGGCACAGGTGGACATTGCTGATGCTGTACAGGGGGTGTCCAGGGCACAGGTGGACATTGCTGATGCTGTACAGGGGGTGTCCAGGGCACAGGTGGACATTGCTGATGCTGTACAGGGGGTGTCCAGGGCACAGGTGGACATTGCTGATGCTGTACAGGGGGTGTCCAGGGCACAGGTGGACATTGCTGATGCTGTACAGGGCGTGTCCAGGGCACAGGTGGACATTGTTGATGCTGTACAGGGCGTGTCCAGGGCACAGGTGGACATTGTTGATGCTGTACAGGGCGTGTCCAGGGCACAGGTGGACATTGTTGATGCTGTACAGGGCGTGTCCACGGCACAGGTGGACATTGTTGATGCTGTACAGGGCGTGTCCACGGCACAGGTGGACATTGTTGATGCTGTACAGGGCGTGTCCAGGGCACAGGTGGACATTGCTGATGCTGTACAGGGCGTGTCCAGGGCACAGGTGGACATTGCTGATGCTGTACAGGGCGTGTCCAGGGCACAGGTGGACATTGCTGATGCTGTACAGGGCGTGTCCAGGGCACAGGTGGACATTGCAGATGCTGTACAGGGCGTGTCCAGGGTACAGGTGGACATTGTTGATGCTGTACAGGGCGTGTCCAGGGCACAGGTGGACATTGTTGATGCTGTACAGGGTGTGTCCAAGGCAAAGGTGGACATTGCTGATGCTGTACAGGGCGTGTCCCAGACGAAAGTGGACATTATTGATGCTGTACAGGGTGTGTCCAGGGTACAGGTGGACATTATTGATGCTGTACAGGGCGTGTCCAGGGCACAGGTGGACATTGTTGATGCTGTACAGGGCGTGTCCAGGGCACAGGTGGACATTGCTGATGCTGTACAGGGCGTGTCCCAGACGCAAGTGGACATTGCTGATGCTGTACAGGGGGTGTCCAGGGCACAGGTGGACATTGCTGATGCTGTACAGGGGGTGTCCAGGGCACAGGTGGACATTGTTGATGCTGTACAGGGCGTGTCCAGGGCACAGGTGGACATTGTTGATGCTGTACAGGGCGTGTCCCAGACGCAGGTGGACATTGCTGATGCTGCACAGGGCGTGTCCCAGACACAGGTGGACATTGTTGATGCTGTACAGGGCGTGTCCAGGGCACAGGTGGACATTGCTGATGCTTTACAGGGCGTGTCCAGGGCACAGGTGGACATTGTTGATGCTGCACAGGGCGTGTCCAGGGCACAGGTGGACATTGTTGATGCTGCACAGGGCGTGTCCAGGGTACAGGTGGACATTGTTGATGCTGTACAGGGCGTGTCCCAGACACAGGTGGACATTGTTGATGCTGTACAGGGCGTGTCCAGGGCACAGGTGGACATTGCTGATGCTGTACAGGGCGTGTCCAGGGCACAGGTGGACGTTGTTGATGCTGTACAGGGCGTGTCCAGGGCACAGGTGGACATTGCTGATGCTGTACAGGGCGTGTCCAGGGCACAGGTGGACATTGTTGATGCTGTACAGGGCGTGTCCAGGGCACAGGTGGACATTGCTGATGCTTTACAGGGCGTGTCCAGGGCACAGGTGGACATTGTTGATGCTGCCCAGGGCGTGTCCACGGCACAGGTGGACATTGCTGATGCTTTACAGGGCGTGTCCAGGGCACAGGTGGACATTGCTGATGCTGCACAGGGCGTGTCCACGGCACAGGTGGACATTGTTGATGCTGTACAGGGCGTGTCCAGGGCACAGGTGGACATTGTTGATGCTGTACAGGGCGTGTCCAGGGCACAGGTGGACATTGCTGATGCTTTACAGGGCGTGTCCAGGGCACAGGTGGACATTGTTGATGCTGCACAGGGCGTGTCCAGGGTACAGGTGGACATTGTTGATGCTGTACAGGGCGTGTCCCAGACACAGGTGGACATTGTTGATGCTGTACAGGGCGTGTCCAGGGCACAGGTGGACATTGCTGATGCTGTACAGGGCGTGTCCAGGGCACAGGTGGACGTTGTTGATGCTGTACAGGGGGTGTCCAGGGCACAGGTTGACATTGCTGATGCTGTACAGGGTGTCCAGGGCACAGGTTGACATTGCTGATGCTGTACAGGTTGTCCAGGGCACAGGTGGACATTGCTAATGCTGTACAGGGTGTGTCCAGGGCACAGGTGGACGTTGTTGAGGCACTGCAGAGAATGACCCAGTCACTGAGATGCAT
Source organism: Scyliorhinus torazame (assembly GCF_047496885.1). Lineage (NCBI taxonomy): Eukaryota > Metazoa > Chordata > Chondrichthyes > Carcharhiniformes > Scyliorhinidae > Scyliorhinus > Scyliorhinus torazame. The sequence goes on from NC_092719.1 coordinate 29,362,681, forward strand.
CGCTGAGGACGTCAGCACCACGCAGGCTATGGGGTGGGGGGGGGGGGGGGGATGCTATGGCTGGTGGCATTGTTAATTAGAGATAGTGTAACAGCTGCAGAAAGGCAGTTCGTGGAGTATCTGCCTACTGAGGTAGTATGGGTTGAAGTCAGAAATAGGAAAGGAGCAGTCACCTTGTTAGGAGTTTTCTATAGGCCGCCCAATAGTAGCAGCGATGTGGAGGAACCGATTGTGAAACAGATTTTGGAAATGTGCAGAAGTCACAAGGTAGTAGTCATGGGTGACTTTAACTTCCCAAACATTGAATGGAAACTCTTTAGATCAAATAGTTTGGATGGGGTGGTGTTTGTGTAGTGTGTCCAGAAAGCTTTTCTAACACAATATGTAGATTGTCCGACCAGAGAAGGGGCCATATTGGATTTGGTACTTGGTAATGAACCAGGGCAAGTGATAGATTTGTTAGTGGGGGAGCATTTTGGAGATAGTGACCACAATTCTGTGACTTTCAAGTGAAATGTGGAACTTGTTCAAGGAACAGATACTATGTGTCCTTGATACGTATGTCCCTGTCAGGCAGGGAAGAGATGGTCGAGTGAGGGAACCATGGTTGACAAGAGAGGTTGAATGTCTTGTTAAGGGAAAGAAGGAGATTTATGTAAGGCTGAGGACTCAAGGCTCAGACAGGGCACTGGAGGGATACAAGATAGCCAGGAGGGAACTAAAGAAAGGGATGAGGAGAGCGAAGAGAGGGCATGAACAATCTTTGGCGGGTAGGAACAAGGAAAACCCCAAGGTCTTTTACACATATGTGAGAAATATGAGAATGACTAGAGCGAGGGTAGGTCCGATCAAGGACAGTAGCGGGAGATTGTGTATTGAGTCTGAAGAGATAGGAGAGGTCTTGAATGAGTACTTTTCTTCTGTATTTACAAATGAGAGGGGCCATATTGTTGGAGAGGACAGTGTGAAACAGACTGGTAAGCTCAAGGAAATACTTGTTAGGAAGGAAGAGGTGTTGGGCATTTTGAAAAACTTGAGGATAGACAAGTCCCCCGGGCCTGACGGGATATATCCAAGGATTCTATGGGAAGCAAGAGATGAAATTGCAGAGCCGTTGGCAATGATCTTTTCGTCCTCACTGTCAACAGGGGTGGTACCAGGGGATTGGAGAGTGGCGAATGTCGTGCCCCTGTTCAAAAAAGGGAATAGGGATAACCCTGGGAATTACAGGGCAGTTAGTCTTACTTCGGTGGTAGGCAAAGTCATGGAAAGGGTACCGAAGGATAGGATTTCTGAGCATCTGGAATGATACTGCTTGATTAGGGATAGTCAGCACGGATTTGTGAGGGGTAGGTCTTGCCTTACAAGTCTTATTGAATTCTTTGAGGAGGTGACCAAGCATGTGGATGAAGGTAAAGCAGTGGATGTAGTGTACATGGATTTTAGTAAGGCATTTGATAAGGTTCCCCATGGTAGGCTTCTGCAGAAAGTAAGGAGGTATGGGATAGTGGGAAATTTGGCCAGTTGGATAACGAACTGGCTAACCGACAGAAGTCAGAGAGTGGTGGTGGATGGCAAATATTCAGCCTGGATCCAAGTTACCAGTGGCGTACCGCAGGGATCAGTTCTGGGTCCTCTGCTGTTTGATTTTCATTAATGACTTGGATGAGGGAGTTGAAGGGTGGGTCAGTAAATTTGCAGACGATACGAAGATTGGTGGAGTTGTGGATAGTGAGGAGGGCTGTTGTCAGCTGCAAAGAGACATAGATAGGATGCAGAGCTGGGCTGAGAAGTGGCAGATGGAGTTTAACCCTGAAAAGTGTGAGGTTGTCCATTTTGGAAGGACAAATATGAATGCGGAATACAGAGTTAACGGTAGAGTTCTTGGCAATGTGGAGGAGCAGAGAGATCTTGGGGTCTATGTTCATACATCTTTGAAAGTTGCCACTCAAGTGGATAGAGCTGTGAAGAAGGCCTATGGTGTGCTTGCGTTCATTAACAGAGGGGTTGAATTTAAGAGCCGTGAGGTGATGATGCAGCTGTACAAAACTTTGGTAAGGCCACATTTGGAGTACTGTGTACAGTTCTGGTTGCCTCATTTTAGGAAGGATGTGGAAGCTTTGGAAAAGGTGCAAAGGAGATTTACCAGAATGTTGCCTGGAATGGAGAGTAGGGCTTACGAGGAAAGGTTGAGGGTGCTAGGTCTTTTCTCATTAGAACGGAGAAGGATGAGGGGCGACTTGATAGAGGTTTATAAGATGATCAGGGGAATAGATAGAGTAGACAGTCAGAGACTTTTTCCCCGGGTGGAACAAACCATTACAAGGGGACATAAATTTTTAAGGTGAATGTTTGGAAGATATAGGGGGGATGTCAGAGGTAGGTTCTTTACCCAGAGAGTAGTGGGGCATGGAATGCACTGCCTGTGGAAGTAGTTGTCAGAAACATTAGGGACCTTCAAGCAGCTATTGGATAGGTACATGGATTACGGTAGCATGATATAGTGTAGATTAAGTTGTTCTTAAGGGCAGCACGGTGGCATTGTGTATAGCACAATTGCATAGTTCGATTCTGGCTTGGATCACTGTCTGTGCGGAGTCTGCAGTGTGTGTGTGTGTGTCGTAGGCATACTGGGGGTTCGCATGGAGCAACTGCACCCTCTCCACCAACGGGTCCGCCTTGTGGAGTCGGACGTGCCTACGGAGAAGGGCGGGTCCTGGAGCTGTGAGCCAAGTCGGGAGCGACACCCCGGATGTGGACTTCCTGGGGAAGGTGAAAAGACGTTCAGGAGGTGTTTTGTTAGTGGCGGTGCACAGTAGTGACCAAATGGAATGTAGTGCATCAGGGAGGACCTCCTGCCAGCGAGAGGCCGGGAGGTTCCTGGACCGTAGGGCCAGTTGGACGGCCCTCCATACCGTCCCGTTCTCCCTCTCTATCTGCCCGTTTCCCCGGGGGTTATAGCTTGTCGTCATGCTGGAGGCGATACCCCTGCTGAGCAGGAACTGACGTAGCTCATCACTCATGAATGAGGATCCCCTGTCACTGTGGATGTAGGCGGGTGTTATAACCTGCCTACTTACCATTGGCTGGGGACTAATGACTATCCCACAATCCTGTGGGAGTATGAGCTTCCCCAATGAGTCGGGCGGAGAAACTCCTAGTATAAATAAGCTGGCCAGTTCAGGAACCAGGAGGAAGGAGTATGTAGCAAGGGAAGTTACTGCTACTGTTATGTATATATGTTATATTAAATAAATGTTATTACTTTGTATCCTTAAAACTCGTGCTGGATTCTTTGTGGCCCTTACAAAACTGGCGACGAAGGTAAAAGTGAATAGCTGTCTACACTGCTGAAGCCACCTCCCTGGATTTTTGTTGGATACAGGTTGGAAGTTGTTTTCTATTTCACTGTGCCTCTGTCCGGACGTTTGGATGTTTTTGATGCTGCGCTGGAAAGCTGGCACCAGTACACACAACGGATGCATTACTATTTCCGGGCAAACAATATCACCAAAAAAGAGCGCCAGGTGGTCATATTGCTCACCGCCTGCGGCCCGCATACGTTTGGGGTGATTAGGAGCCTTACGTACCCAGCTGCGCCGGACACCAAAACGTTTGACGAACTTGTGAATATAGTGGGGCAACACTTTAACCCAACCCCGTCCACAATAGTCCAGCGTTACCGGTTTAATACCACTGAGTGGACCCCTGGAGAATCCCTTGCTGATTTTCTATCCAGGCTACGCAGGATTGCGGAGTACTGTGACTATGGTGAGACCTTGTCAGAAATGTTACACGACCGTTTGGTTTGCGGTATTAACAATGCGGCCACCCAGAGAAAGTTGTTAGCGGAGCCAACATTGACTTTTCAACAGGCCATTCAAATAGTCTTGTCCCGAGAGAGCGCAGAGCGAGGAGTACAGGAGCTACAGGGAATGGAAGTGCAAGCCTTGGGGCGCAACCCCTTCCGTCCGAAAACGTCCCCCCGCACTCCTGCGGTACCTTGGGCGAGGCAACGTCCGGACCGACGCCAGTGGCCACCGGACATTCCTCCCCGAAGGGAGCCTTCTCCAGAGCCAATGGATGAGGAGCCATGTCCGTGTCAGACTTGTAGGCGCCAGCCCCGTCGCGGACGGCAGTCCTGGGGACGCCAGAGGCGCTGTCGTATCGACCGAAACTGGGACCAGCCCAGGGGCCGTAACTGGGACCAGCCCAGAGGCCGTACCTTCCATGTGGATGAACCTGCGGCGACTACTCCTGAGGACGTGGAGACGGAGGACGACTGCCTGCAGCTGCATTGTGTGGCAGCTCCCCGTGTGGTCCCCATTAAGGTGACAGTACGGGTCAATGGCCACCCGCTTGAGATGGAGTTGGATACTGGCGCAGTGGTCTCCGTGATCGCCCAGAGGACATTCGACCGCATCAAGCAGGGTATACAGACCCTTACATTAACCGACTCATAGGCCAGGTTGGCCACCTACACGGGGGAACCACTGGACATTGCAGGAACTACAATGACCCCTGTTGTCTATGGACGCCAGGAGGGGCGTTTCCCACTTATCGTGGTGCGCGGCCATGGGCCCAGCCTGTTGGGTCGGGACTGGTTGCGCCATTTGCGGTTGCAATGGCAGCACATCCTCCAAACAGTTTCTGAAGGGTTGACTGAGGTGCTAGGACGATACCCAGATGTATTCCAGCCTGGTTTGGGGAAAATAAAAGGGGTCGTAGCCCGTATCCAAGTTGAACCAGGAGCCACGCCGCGCTATTTCCGGGCGCGCCCAGTGCCTTACGCCTTGCTCGAGAAGGTAGAAGGGGAGCTCACTCGTTTGGAGAGTTTGGGTATTATCAGGCCCGTCCGTTTTGCTGACTGGGCAGCACCAATTGTACCTGTAATGAAGCCAGATGCCACAGTTCACTTGTGTGGCGACTATAAACTTACAGTGAATACAGTTTCCCGACTTGACCGATATCCAATGCCTCGCATAGAGGATCTCTACGCGAAACTTGCAGGTGGACTCTCGTTCACAAAATTAGATATGAGTCACGCCTACCTGCAGTTGGAGCTCGACCCTGCCTCCCGACCGTATGTAACGATTAATACACACCGGGGCCTGTATGAATATACACGGTTGCCCTTTGGAGTATCCTCTGCCTGCGCAATTTTTCAACGTGTTAGGGCATTTTGAGAGGTTTACCACGTGTGGCTGTCTACCTAGATGACGTTTTGATTACAGGGACGTCGGAGCAAGAACATTTGGAAAATCTGGAGGCTGTCCTTAGACGCCTTTCGGAGGCTGGAGTCCGTTTACGTCGCACAAAGTGCGTATTTCAGGCAAAGGAAGTAGTTTACCTAGGTTATGGGGTGGACTGCGAAGGTCTGCACCCCGTCGCAGAGAAGGTGCGTGCAATTCAACATGCCCCCACCCCGACTGACACTTCGCATCTTCGTTCTTTTCTCGGTCTCGTAAACTATTACGGGAAGTTCCTCCCCAATCTGGCAACTACGCTGGCCCCTTTGCACCTTCTGCTAAAGAAAAATCACACCTGGGTTTGGGGTCAGCCGCAAGAAACTGCTTTCCGGCGGGTAAAGCAACAATTGTCGTTGTCTAGGTTACTAACCCACTATGATCCTGGAAAGCCTTTGCTCGTCACATGTGATGCATCCCTGTATGATATTGGGGCCGTCCTGTCCCACAAGATGGAGAACGGGGCCGAGCGACCGATAGCTTTCGCCCCCCGCACATTGACTGCAGCGGAGAAAAAGTACGCGCAGATCGAGAAGGAGGGCCTGGCAGTGGTTTTTGCGGTGAAACGCTTCCACCAGTACGTGTACGGCCGCCATTTCACTATCGGGACCGATCATAAGCCTCTGCTGGGACTTTTCAGAGAGGATAAGCCAATACCGCCCATTGCTTCTGCACGGATCCAGCGCTGGGCTTTGTTGCTTGCTGCATACGAGTATTCTCTGGAGCACAAACCAGGTACGCAGATAGCAAATGCCGACGCACTGAGCCGATTGCCTTTATCGACCGGCCCCATGTCGACCCCCATGAACAGTGAGGTGGTTGCAACCCTAAATTTTATGGACACCTTGCCTGTCACGGCATCACAGATCCGTGAGTGGACCCAGACGGAGCCAGTCCTGTCAAAGGTTCGGCACATAGTCCTGTATGGTGGGCAGCATAGACAGCGCCCAGGCGAGTTGCGGACTTTTTCCTCCAAGCTGTCAGAATTCAGCGTGGAAGACGGCATCCTCTTGTGGTGGACGTGTGTGATTGCCCCGGAAAAAGGCCAGGAGCTGATACTATCAGACTTGCACAATGGGCATCCAGGCGTGACCAAAATGAAAATGTTGGCCCGGAGTTATGTCTGGTGGCCAGGCCTCGACACCGACATTGAGAAGGTGGCCCAAAACTGCTCCATTTGCCAGGAGCATCAGAAGCTTCCGCCGGCCGCGCCCCTACATCACTGGGAATGGCCAGGGCGGCCTTGGGCACGCTTGCATGCAGATTTCGCAGGCCCTTTTCAAGGATCCATGTTCCTTCTACTAATTGACGCCCAGTCCAAATGGCTAGAGGTGCATAAGATGCAGGGGACAACGTCCTGCGCAACAATTGAAAAGATGCGTTTATCGTTTAGTACGCATTGCCTCCCCGAGGTGCTGGTCACGGATAATGGCACTCCATTCACGAGTGAGGAGTTTGCTAGGTTCACAAAGATGAACGGCATCCGCCATATCCGCACTGCCCCTTACCACCCGGCTTCAAATGGGTTGGCACAGCGCGCAGTGCAGACATTCAAAAGAGTCCTAAACAAGCAGTCTTCCGGATCAATGGACACGAGACTGGCTCGCTTTTTGTTTACGTACAGGACCACCCCCCATGCGGTGACTGGGGTAGCTCCCGCAGAACTCCTAATGGGCCGGAGACTTCGCACCCGCCTTAGTATGGTTTTCCCGGACATTGGCGCAAAAGTACGCCGCACACAGGAACGGCAGAGACAGGGATTTTCTCGGCATCGTCCGATTCGGCAGTTTGCGACGGTGACCCAGTATTCGTTTTGAATTTTGCTGGTGGTGACCAATGGGTTCCTGGTGTAATCTTTCGCCAAACGGGCCCTATATCTTACCAAGTGCAAGCCCAGGGTCGTCTCCAGCGAAAACATGTAGACCACGTCCGGTCCAGAAGATCATCCCCTCAAAAGATTCCCCGCCCCCGGAGCTCATTTCAACAGCCGCAGAGACCAGAGACAAGGGAAGGTATTCCTCACAATCTTCCACTGGTGCCTCACTCGAAGCCTGCGCAGGTCGTTACGGGACCGAATGGAGATAGAGACGCTGTCATGACGGAGGCAGCAGACTCTGACTCCGAGATGGAGACACAGGATGCATCAGAGGGGGAATCCTCGGGTCCACGGACCGTGGATGTACAACCGTTGCGCCGTTCATCACGGAAGCGCCGGTCTCCGTCTCGTTACACGCCGCCTGATCCAGCGCCGCGTGCAAATGGTGTCCGGTATGTGGCAAAGCGAGTCCGACGCCTTCTTTCGCCAGGGTCTTCGGTAGATTCCTTGGGCTTTGGGGGGGAGGGATGTTATAACCTGCCTACTTACCATTGGCTGGGGACTAATGACTATCCCACAATCCTGTGGGTGTATGAGCTTCCCCAATGAGGGGGGCGGAGAAAGGGAAGTTACTGCTACTGTTATGTATATATGTTATAGTAAATAAATGTTATTACTTTGTATCCTTAAAACCCGTGCTGGATTCTTCGTGGCCCTTACAAAAGCGGGGAAACCGAACAGAGCGAAGATTGTGTGACTTTGATGACAATGGCAGACGTCATGTCGGGGCATGGGATGGCGAAGGGGAATCTGAAGTAGGCATCGACCACAGTGAGAAAATACGTGTTACGGTTGGTGGAGGTGAGGGGCCCTTTGAAATCCACGCTGATCCGCTCAAAGGGCGGGAGGCCTTCACCAGGCGCGCGGGGTCCGGCTGGTAGAGGTGCGGCTTGCACTCTGCACAGACCTGGCAGTCCCTGGTGATTGTCCGTACTTCCTCGACGGAGTAGGGCAGATTGTGGGCCTTCATAAAATGGTACAACCGTGTGACTCCCAGGTGACAAAGGCTGTCGTGCAGGGCCCGGAGTCGGTCTACTTGTGCGCTGGCACATGTACCTCGGAATATGGCGTTTGCGGCTCGTTGAGCTTGCTGGGGCGATACAAAATCTCGTAATTGTAGGTGGAGAGCTCGATCCTCCACCTCAAGATCTTATCATTCTTGATCTTGCCCCGCTGTGTGTTATTGAACATAAAGGCTGCCGACTGTTGGTCAGTGAGGAGAGTGAATCTCCTGCCGGCCAGGTAATGCCTCCAATGCCGCACAGCTTCAACGATAGCTTGGGCCTCTTTTTCGACGGATGAGTGCCGAATTTCTGAGGCATGAAGGGTGCGGGAAAAGAATGCCACAGGCCTGCCTGCCTGATTGAGGGTGGCGGCTAGGGCGACGTCTGATGCGTCGCTCTCTACTTAAAAGGGCAGTGTCTCGTCTACTGCGTGCATCCCGGCCTTGGCGATATCGGCTCTGATACGGGCGAAGGCCTGCTGTGCTTCGGCCGTCAGGGGAAAATGGGTGGACTGCATGAGTGGGCGGGCCTTGTCCGCATAGTTTGGGACCCACTAGGCATAGTATGAAAAGAACCCCAGGCAGCGTTTGAGGGCCTAGGGGCAGTGGGGGAGGGGGAGCTCCATGAGGGGGCGCATGCGGTCGGGATCCGGCCCCAGAACACCGTTCTGGACCACATAGCCGAGGATGGCTCAGTGGTTCGTGCTAAACACGCACTTCTCCTTGTTGTAGGTGAGGTTTAGGAGAGTGGCGGTGTGGAGAAATTTGGCAAGGTTGGCATCGTGGTCCTGCTGATCATAGCCGCAGATGGTGACATTGTCTAGGTACGGAAAGGTGGCCCGCAAGCCGTACCGGTCGACCATTCGGTCCATCTCCCTTTGGAAGACCAAGACCCCATTGGTGATGCCGAAGGGAACACTGAGGAAGTGATAGAGGCGACCGTCTGCCTCGAAGGCAGTGTATGGACGGTCCGCTTTACAGATGAGGAGCTGGTGGTAGGCTCTACCGTTGAGAAGACCCGGTACTGTGCAATCTGATTGACCATATCAGATATGCGTGGGAGGGGGTACGCGTCGAGCTGCGTGTACCGATTGATGGCGGTGTAGAGATTCTGTGTTTCTCCCCAGTTTTAGCTCCTACCGCTTGGGCTCTCCAGGGGCTGTTGCTGGCCTCGATGATGCCTTCCCGAAGCAGCCGCTGGACCTCTGACCTGATGAAGGTCCTGTCCTGGGTGCTGTACCGTCTGCTCCTGGTGGCGACGGGTTTGCAATCCGGGGTTAGATTTGCGAAGAGGGAAGGTGGATCGACCTTCAGGGTCGCGAGGCCGCAGACAGTAAGGGGTGGTAGGGGCCCGCCGAATTTCAATGTCAGGCACGGGAGGTTCCACTGGAAGTCCAGGCCGAGTAGTAGGGCAGCGCAGAGGTTAGGGAGGACGTAGACGCGGAAGCCGCTGAATTCCACGCCCTGGACCGTGTGTGTGACTGTACGGTAACCCTGGATCACCACGGAGTGGGATCCGGAGGCCAGGGAGATTGTTTGATTGGCGGGGTGTACCGTGAGGGAGCAGCGCCTTACCGTATCCGGGTGTATGAAGCTTTCGGTGCTCCCAGAGTCCAGCAGGCAAGAGGTCATGTGTCCGTCGATTTTAACGCTGGTTGATGTGGTGGCCAGGTTGTGCGGACGAGACTGGTCGATGGTCACTGAGGCGAGTCGTGGTCGGTCGTCGCTGGTGTCGGATAATGGGGTGCCCGGGGGGCACGGGTCCTGGAACGCTGGTGGTGCCCAAGTGCCGTGGGAAGGACAAGATGGCGGCGCCTGAAGATCCTGGGGAGGACAAAATGGCGGCGCCCATGTTCCGTGGCCGTAACGGCCTGACAGTCACGTGGCGGCGGTTGAAAAAGATGGCGGTGCCCATGGGTCGCACGTGTTGCGCAGAGGGGAAGATGGCGGCACCCACTGGCCGCGCTTGGTCTGAGGGGGAGAAGATGGCGGCGCCCACTGGCCGCGCGTGGTCTGAGGGGGAGAAGATGGCGGCGCCCACTGGCCGCGCGTGGTCTGAGGGGGAGAAGATGGCGGCGCCCATTGTCTGTAAACGAGGGGGTGGGGGTGATAGCGGCTACTGCGCGAGTCTGGCTCACTGCGGCAAAGTGCCCCTTCTTACCGCAAGCCTTACAAGGGGCAGAGCGGGCCAGGCAACGTTGGCGGGGGTGTTTCTGCTGGCCGCAAAAGTAACATCGGGGACCCCCGGGGTTCGCTGGCTGGCGCGTGGAGCAGGCGTATTGGCTGGGTAGGGCCCCCGCTGGGGCGGCCGTCTATGGGGTCCACGATGCGTAGGAGGGGTGGGCCGCGTGGCTGGGGGTGCAGGCCTGGATATTGCGCAAGGCGATCGTCATGGAGAGTGCTAGCTTCTTTGTCTCTGTGAGATCGAGCGTGGCCCCCTCTAACAGTCGCTGGCGTATGAGGTCCGACCCAATGCCCGTAACAAAAGCGTCCCGCATCAGGAAGTTTGAATGTTCCGTGGTCGTAATGGCCTGACAGTCACAGTCCCGGACGGGTGGGATTAGGGCCCGCCAGAAGTCTTCTATGGACTCACCAGGGAGTTGAGAGCAAGTGGCGAGTCCGTATCTGGCGAAGAGCGTGTTCGTCTTCTGGGTGTAATTTTCTTTGAGTCGCATCATGGTTTTGGCGTAGTTCGGCGCCTCCTGGATCAGCGGGAAGACGTTGGAGCTCATCCTCGAGTACAGTATCTGTATTTTCTGAGCCTCCGGAACAGGGCTTGGCGCCGAGTTGATGTACGCCTCGAAACAAGCCAGCCAGTGCTGAAAGTCCTTTTTGGCGTCGCTTGATTGCGGATCCAGCTGCAGGCGGACTGGCTTGATTCGGAGGTCCATCCTCTGAAAATCTTAGAGCAATAAATTGATGCACGATCACTTGCACAAAGACGAGAGTTGACTACAGCTGAGGCTTTATTGCTCTAAGATGTGTGGCCTCCCACAGCAGCTTGCGAAATGGCTGCAGCATGGAGGACATGCATATTTACACTCCGCCTACTGGGTGGAGCCAGCAGGCAGGGACTACTGACTACCTGTAGTACAGGTCCTACCATACATCACATAATATAGGTGCAACAGTGGTTTACCACAGGGTTCTTTTCCTATTGCGCCCAGTGGCTCCCCAACTATGTGGACAAAGCCCGCCCACTAATCAAGGCCACCACCTTCCCACTGATGGCCGAGGACCGCCAGGCCTTCGGCTGCATCAAGGCGGACATTGCCAAAGCCGCGATGCACGCGGGGGACGTGTCCGTCACCTTCCCGGTGGAGAGCGACGCGTCAGAAGTTGCCTTCACTGCCACCCTTAACCAGGCGGGCACTCCAGGAGCATTTTTTTCACAAACCCTCAACGCCTCTGAAATCCGACACTCCTCAGTCGAAAAAGAAGCCCAAGCCATCGTGGAAGCCGTGCGGCGCTGGAGGCACTGCCTCGCTGGTCGGAGGTTTACCCTCGTCACCAACCAATGGCCGGTAGCCTTCATGTTTGATAATACACAGCGGGGCAAGATCAAGAATGATAAGATCTTGAGGTGGAGGATTGTACTCTCCACCTACATAATTGTATCGGCCCGGGAAGCTCAACGAGCCCCCAGATGCCCTGTCCCGCGGCACGTGCGCCAGTGTGCAAGATGACCGACTCCGGGCCATCCACGATTACCTCTGCCACCGGGGGTCACCCGGCTTCTCCACTATATCAAGGCCCTCAACCTGCCCTACTCCACCGAGGAGGTCAGAGCCATGACCAGGGCCTGCCCGATCTGCGCGGAGTGTAAGCCGCACTTCTATCGACCGGATAAGGCCCACCTGGTAAAGGCATCCCGGCCCTTTGAGCGCCTCAGTATCGATTTCAAAGGGCCCCTCCCCTCTACCAACCGCAACACGTATTTCCTCAATGTCGCTGACGAATTCTCCCGCTTCCCCTTTGCAATCCCTTGCCCCGACATGACCACAGCCACCGCCGTTAAAGCCCTACATAGTGTCTTCACCCTGTTCGGTTTCCCCACTTATGTCCACAGTGAGCGGGGCTCCTCATTTATGAGCGATGAACTGCGTCAGTACCTGCTCAGTAAGGGCATCGCCTCGAGCAGGACTACCGGTTATAACCCCCGGGGAAACGGGCAGGTGGAGAGGGAGAACGCGACGGTCTGGAAGACCGTCCTCCTGGCCCTCCGGTCTAGGAATCTCCCAGTTCGCCACTGGCAGGAGGTCCTCCCCGACGCACTCCACTCCAGTAGGTCCTCCTTTGCACAGCCACGAACGAGACCCCGCATGACCGCCTTTGTTTTCCCCAGGAAATCCACCTCCAGGGTCTCGCTTCCGTCCTGGCTGAAGACACCGGGGCCCGTCCTGCTCCGCAAACATGTCAGGAGCCAGAAGTCCGACCCCCTGGTCGAGAGGGTCCAGCTCCTTCACACGAACCCCCAGTACGCATACATAGAACACCCCGACGGCCGACAGGATACGGTTTCCCTCCGGGACCTAGCGCCCGCAGGCTCCACTACCACCGCCACCCCAACTTACCCCAGCCAACCTATGCCGCCCAGAGTCCCCACCCCTACATGGCACCCGCACCCCCTCCTCCCCCCTTCACCGACCCACAGGAATGAAGGTCCAGAAGACACGCTCCCGGAGTCCATGTCTGTGCCCACACCGGCGACTTCACTACCCACGCCCACACGGGTGAATTCGACACCCGGGCCAGCTGCGATACCAGAGCTTCGGCGATCACAGCGCACGATCCGGGCGCCGGACAGGCTGAACCTGTGAACCCTTCACCGCCGCCGGAATTCAATTTTTTAACAGGGGGTGAATGTGGTGAACGTATTGTATTAACCTTTCACCATGTATTTCACTGTATTACGCTGTTGCCCATGTGGGCTCCACCTATGGACCATTGTACGACATTACATAGAATGTATCATGTTGGTGCCCTTGTGGGCTCCGCCTTTTGAGTGGAGGTATAAAGAGCAGCAGCCCTGTAGGCGGCTCTCACCTGCAGAGCAGTCGCAGGCACGCACTGGTCTAAAGTCGATTAAAGCCACAGTTTACATCTACTCACTGTTTCGCGTGAAATGATGGTCACATCAGAGCTGAAAAATTAAGGCTGAAAGTGGAAGCATTTGTTTTCTGGGAATCAGGCCAGTGAAAACAGCGAAATTCCACAGACAGGTGAACCCTCCATCTGGTGGTAGAAAGGTGGAAGTACACCGACCTGAGCAGACTGTGTACAGCACGATCTGGTGGCCAGCCACAAGAACTGCATCGATCTGAACTCTTCGGACGAAGCTCCACCCAGTGGCTAAAGAGCAGAATCGCACCACTTGGTGGTCAAAGGAATTGCGCCAAGCTGAACCTTTCGAGTAAACCTATTCGCCAGAATTTGCAATCACTGTAGTGAAGACTTATCTCAGACCGACCTCTTGAATCCCTATTGTATTTTATTCCCAATAAGAAGTCTTACAACATCAGGTTAAAGTCCAACAGATTTGTTTTGAATCAGTAGCTTTCGGAGCACCGCTCCTTCCTCAGGTGAATCATGTTATACCGGTCGATCCTTACCCTGTGTCTGTCTTGTGTGTTTCTGGGTAGAGGGTGGGATGCAGTCTTGTGATTTTGGCAATTTGGTGTCCGGTTATCCTGTTATTTACTTATGTTCATATTTTCTCTTTTATTAATAAATAATTTGTTGCTATTTTACTTATAAATTTGGGTTCTGCAAATCTTTGGAGCAGTAAGGGGTTAAAGATCTTCGGAAAACGCGAAGTATTCACATCCGCTGGGACTCCGGGGCCTGTGGGGCTGGAAGTGACCGCGCAGTCGTCCGGGGTGTCGTCACAAAAGGACCCAAAGCTTTAAAGTCCAGGGCTGATGTGACCTTGACGGTCACCAGGAGCGGGTATCCACCTCCTCCATGGGGTAACAAGTCCGCAAATACATGTCAAAGTGCCGCACTGTCTCCTTGCTGCGGCGAAGTCTCCTGTGGCAGGCGCTGTTGTGGGAGTCAGTGTAATGAGGGTACGTGTGGGAGTCAGTGTAATGAGGATGTGTGTGGGAGTCAGTGTAATCAGGGTGTGTCTGGGAGTCAGTGTAATGAGGGTGTGTGGGAGTCAGTGTAATGAGGGTGTGTGTGGGGGTCAGTGTAATGAGGGTGTGTGGGAGTCAGTGTAATGAGGGTGTGTGGGAGTCAGTGTAATGAGAGTGTGTGTGGGAGTCAGTGTAATAAGGGTGTGTGTGGGAGTCAGTGTAATAAGGGTGTGTGTGGGAGTCAGTGTAATGAGGGTGTGTGTGGGAGTCAGTGTAATGAGGGTGTGTGGGATTCAGTGTAATGAGGGTGTGTGTGGGAGTCAGTGGAATGAGGGTGTGTGTGGGAGTCAGTGTAATGAGGGTGTGCGTGGGACTGCGTGGGAGTCAGTGTAATGAGGGTGTGTGTGGGACTCAGTGTAATGAGGGTGTGTAGGAGTCAGTGTAATGAGGGTGTGTGGGAGTCAGTGTAATGAGGGTGTGTGTGGGAGTCAGTGTAATGAGGGTGTGCGTGGGACTGCGTGGGAGTCAGTGTAATAAGGGTGTGTGTGGGAGTCAGTGTAATGAGGGTGTGTGTGGGACTCAGTGTAATGAGGGTTTGTGTGGGAGTCAGTGGAATGAGGGTGTGTGTGGGAGTCAGTGTAATGAGGGTGTGCGTGGGAGTCAGTGTAATGAGGGTGTGTGTGAGAGTCAGTGTAATGAGGGTGTGTGTGGGAGTCAGTGTAATGAGGGTGTGTAGGAGTCAGTGTAATGAGGGTGTGTGGGAGTTAGTGTAATGAGGGTGTGTGTGGGAGTCAGTGTAATGAGGGTGTGCGTGGGACTGCGTGGGAGTCAGTGTAATAAGGGTGTGTGTGGGAGTCAGTGTAATGAGGGTGTGTGTGGGTGTCAGTGTAATGAGGGTTTGTGTGGGAGTCAGTGTAATGTTGGTGTGTGTGGGAGTCAGTGTAATGAGAGTGTGTGGGGTTGTCAGTGTAATGAGGGCGTGTCTGGGAGTCAGTGTAATGAGGGCGTGTGTGGGAGTCAGTGTAATGAGGGTGTGTGTGGGAGTCAGTGTAATGAGGGTGTGTGTAGGGGTCAGTGTTCAGAGGGTGTGTGTGGGAGTCAGTGTAATGAGGGTGTGTGTGGGTGTCAGTGTAATGAGGGTGTGTGTGGGGGTCAGTGTAATGAGGGTGTGTGTGGGGGTCAGTGTAATGAGGTTGTGTGTGGGGGTCAGTGTGATGAGGGTGTGTGTGGGATTCAGTGTAATGAGGGTGTGTGTGGGAGTCAGTGTAATGAGGGTGTGTGTGGGAGTCAGTGTAATGAGGGTGTGTGTGGGAGTCAGTGTAATGAGGGTGTGTGTGGGGGTCAGTGTAATGAGGGTGTGTGTGGGAGTCAGTGTAATGAGGGTGTGTGTGGGAGTCAGTGTAATGAGGGTGTGTGGGAGTCAGTGTAATGAGAGTGTGTGGGAGTCAGTGTAATGCGAGTGTGTGTGGGAGTCAGTGTAATGAGGGTGTGTGTGGGAGTCAGTGTAATGCGGGTGTGTGTGGGAGTCAGAGTAATGAGGGTGTGTGTGGGAGTCAGTGTAATGAGGGTGTGTGTGGGAGTCAGTGTAATGAGGGTGTGTGTGGGAGTCAGTGTAATGAGGGTGTGTGTGGGAGTCAGTGTAATGAGGGTGTGTGTGGGAGTCAGTGTAATGAGGGTGTGTGTGGGAGTCAGAGTAATGAGGGTGTGTGTGGGAGTCAGTGTAATGAGGGTGTGTGTGGGAGTCAGTGTAATGCGGGTGTGTGTGGGAGTCAGAGTAATGAGGGTGTGTGTGGGAGTCAGTGTAATGAGGGTGTGTGTGGGAGTCAGTGTAATGAGGGTGTGTGTGGGAGTCAGTGTAATGAGAGTGTGTGTGGGAGTCAGTGTAATGAGGGTGTGTGTGGGAGTCAGTGTGATGAGGGTGTGTGTGGGAGTCAGTGTAATGAGGGAGTGTGTGGGAGTCAGTGTTCAGAGGGTGTGTGTGGGAGTCAGTGTTCAGAGGGTGTGTGTGGGAGTCAGTGTAATGAGGGTGTGTGTGGGAGTCGGTGTAATAAGGGTGTGTGTGGGAGTCAGTGTAATGAGGGTGTGCGTGGGACTGCGTGGGAGTCAGTGTAATGAGGGTGTGTGTGAGAGTCAGTGTAATGAGGGTGTGTGTGGGAGTCAGTGTAATGAGGGTGTGTAAGAGTCAGTGTAATGAGGGTGTGTGTGGGAGTCAGTGTAATAAGGGTGTGTGTGGGAGTCAGTGTAATAAGGGTGTGTGTGGGAGTCAGTGTAATGAGGGTGTGTGTGGGTGTCAGTGTAATGAGGGTTTGTGTGGGAGTCAGTGTAATGTTGGTGTGTGTGGGAGTCAGTGTAATGAGGGCGTGTCTGGGAGTCAGTGTAATGAGGGCGTGTGTGGGAGTCAGTGTAATGAGGGTGTGTGTGGGAGTCAGTGTAATGAGGGTGTGTGGGGGGGGTCAGTGTAATGAGGGTGTGTGTGGGAGTCAGTGTAATGAGGGTGTGTGTGGGAGTCAGTGTGATGAGGGTGTGTGTGGAAGTCAGTGTAATGAGGGTGTGTGTAGGGGTCAGTGTAATGAGGGTGTGTGTAGGGGTCAGTGTAATGAGGGTGTGTGTGGGTGTCAGTGTAATGAGGGTGTGTGTGGGGGTCAGTGTTCAGAGGGTGTGTGTGGGAGTCAGTGTAATGAGGGTGTGTGTAGGGGTCAGTGTTCAGAGGGTGTGTGTGGGAGTCAGTGTAATGAGGGTGTGTGTGGGTGTCAGTGTAATGAGGGTGTGTGTGGGGGTCAGTGTAATGAGGGTGTGTGTGGGAGTCAGTGTAATGAGGGTGTGTGTGGGAGTCAGTGTAATGAGGGTGTGTGTGGGAGTCAGTGTAATGAGGGTGTGTGTGGGAGTCAGTGTAATGAGGGTGTGTGTGGGAGTCAGTGTAATGAGGGTGTGTGGGAGTCAGTGTAATGAGAGTGTGTGTGGGAGTCAGTGTAATGCGGGTGTGTGTGGGAGTCAGTGTAATGAGGGTGTGTGTGGGAGTCAGTGTAATGCGGGTGTGTGTGGGAGTCAGAGTAATGAGGGTGTGTGTGGGAGTCAGTGTAATGAGGGTGTGTGTGGGAGTCAGTGTAATGAGGGTGTGTGTGGGAGCCAGTGTAATGAGGGTGTGTGTGGGAGTCAGTGTAATGAGGGTGTGTGTGGGAGTCAGTGTAATGAGGGTGTGTGTGGGAGTCAGAGTAATGAGGGTGTGTGTGGGAGTCAGTGTAATGAGGGTGTGTGTGGGAGTCAGTGTAATGCGGGTGTGTGTGGGAGTCAGAGTAATGAGGGTGTGTGTGGGAGTCAGTGTAATGAGGGTGTGTGTGGGAGTCAGTGTAATGAGGGTGTGTGTGGGAGTCAGTGTAATGAGAGTGTGTGTGGGAGTCAGTGTAATGAGGGTGTGTGTGGGAGTCAGTGTGATGAGGGTGTGTGTGGGAGTCAGTGTAATGAGGGAGTGTGTGGGAGTCAGTGTTCAGAGGGTGTGTGTGGGAGTCAGTGTTCAGAGGGTGTGTGTGGGAGTCAGTGTAATGAGGGTGTGTGTGGGAGTCGGTGTAATAAGGGTGTGTGTGGGAGTCAGTGTAATGAGGGTGTGCGTGGGACTGCGTGGGAGTCAGTGTAATGAGGGTGTGTGTGGGAGTCAGTGTGATGAGGGTGTGTGTGGGAGTCAGTGTAATGAGGGAGTGTGTGGGAGTCAGTGTTCAGAGGGTGTGTGTGGGAGTCAGTGTTCAGAGGGTGTGTGTGGGAGTCAGTGTAATGAGGGTGTGTGTGGGAGTCGGTGTAATAAGGGTGTGTGTGGGAGTTAGTGTAATGAGGGTGTGCGTGGGACTGCGTGGGAGTCAGTGTAATGAGGGTGTGTGTGAGAGTCAGTGTAATGAGGGTGTGTGTGGGAGTCAGTGTAATGAGGGTGTGTAAGAGTCAGTGTAATGAGGGTGTGTGTGGGAGTCAGTGTAATAAGGGTGTGTGTGGGAGTCAGTGTAATGAGGGTGTGTGTGGGAGTCAGTGTAATGAGGGTGTGTGTGGGAGTCAGTGTAATGAGGGTGTGTGGGGGGGGGGTCAGTGTAATGAGGGTGTGTGTGGGAGTCAGTGTAATGAGGGTGTGTGTGGGAGTCAGTGTGATGAGGGTGTGTGTGGGAGTCAGTGTAATGAGGGTGTGTGTAGGGGTCAGTGTAATGAGGGTGTGTGTAGGGGTCAGTGTAATGAGGGTGTGTGTGGGTGTCAGTGTAATGAGGGTGTGTGTGGGGGTCAGTGTTCAGAGGGTGTGTGTGGGAGTCAGTGTAATGAGGGTGTGTGTAGGGGTCAGTGTTCAGAGGGTGTGTGTGGGAGTCAGTGTAATGAGGGTGTGTGTGGGTGTCAGTGTAATGAGGGTGTGTGTGGGGGTCAGTGTAATGAGGGTGTGTGTGGGGGTCAGTGTAATGAGGGTGTGTGTGGGGGTCAGTGTGATGAGGGTGTGTGTGGGATTCAGTGTAATGAGGGTCTGTGTGGGAGTCAGTGTAATGAGGGTGTGTGTGGGAGTCAGTGTAATGAGGGTGTGTGTGGGAGTCAGTGTAATGAGGGTGTGTGTGGGGGTTAGTGTAATGAGGGTGTGTGTGGGAGTCAGTGTAATGAGGGTGTGTGTGGGAGTCAGTGTAATGAGGGTGTGTGGGAGCCAGTGTAATGAGAGTGTGTGTGGGAGTCAGTGTAATGCGGGTGTGTGTGGGAGTCAGTGTAATGAGGGTGTGTGTGGGAGTCAGTGTAATGCGGGTGTGTGTGGGAGTCAGAGTAATGAGGGTGTGTGTGGGAGTCAGTGTAATGAGGGTGTGTGTGGGAGTCAGTGTAATGAGGGTGTGTGTGGGAGTCAGTGTAATGAGGGTGTGTGTGGGAGTCAGTGTAATGAGGGTGTGTGTGGGAGTCAGTGTAATGCGGGTGTGTGTGGGAGTCAGAGTAATGAGGGTGTGTGTGGGAGTCAGTGTAATGAGGGTGTGTGTGGGAGTCAGTGTAATGAGGGTGTGTGTGGGAGTCAGTGTAATGAGAGTGTGTGTGGGAGTCAGTGTAATGAGGGTGTGTGTGGGAGTCAGTGTGATGAGGGTGTGTGTGGGAGTCAGTGTAATGAGGGAGTGTGTGGGAGTCAGTGTTCAGAGGGTGTCTGTGGGAGTCAGTGTTCAGAGGGTGTGTGTGGGAGTCAGTGTAATGAGGGTGTGTGTGGGAGTCGGTGTAATGAGGGTGTGTGTGGGAGTCGGTGTAATGAGGGTGTGTGTGGGAGTCTGTGTAATTAGGGTGTGTGTGGGAGTCAGTGTGATGAGGGTGTGTTTGGTAGTCAGTGTAATGAGGGTGTGTGTGGGAGTCAGTGTGATGAGGGTGTGTGTGGGAGTCAGTGTGATGAGGGTGTGTGTGGGAGTCAGTGTGATGAGGGTGTGTGTGGGAGTCAGTGTAATGAGGGTGTGTGTGGGAGTCAGTGTTATGAGGGTGTGTGTGGGAGTCAGTGTGATGAGGGTGTGTGTGGGAGTCAGTGTGATGAGGGTGTGTGTGGGAGTCAGTGTGATGAGGGTGTGTGTGGGAGTCAGTGTAATGAGGGTGTGTGTGTGAGTCAGTGTGATGAGGGTGTGTATGGGAGTCAGTGATCAGAGGGTGTGTGTGGGAGTCAGTGTAATGAGGGTGTGTGTGGGAGTCAGTGTGATGAGGGTGTGTGTGGGAGTCAGTGTAATGAGGGTGTGTGTGGGAGTCAGTGTAATGAGGGTGTGTGGAGTCAGTGTAATGAGGGTGTGTGAGGGAGTCAGTGTAATGAGGGTGTGTGTGGGAGTCACTGTAATGAGGGTGTGTGTGGGAGTCAGTGTAATGAGGGTGTGTGAGGGAGTCAGTGTAATGAGGGTGTGTGTGGGAGTCAGAGTAATGAGGGTGTGTGTGGGAGTCAGTGTGATGAGGGTGTGTGTGGGAGTCAGTGTAATGAGGGTGTATGTGGGAGTCAGTGTAATGAGGATGTGTGTGGGAGTCAGTGTAATGAGGGTGTGTGTGGGAGTCAGTGTAATGAGGGTGTGTGTGGGAGTCAGTGTAATGAGGGTGTGTGTGGGAGTCAGAGTAATGAGGGTGTGTGTGGGAGTCAGTGTAATGAGGGTGTGTGTGGGAGTCAGTGT
Organism: Scyliorhinus torazame; assembly: GCF_047496885.1. Classification (NCBI taxonomy): domain Eukaryota; kingdom Metazoa; phylum Chordata; class Chondrichthyes; order Carcharhiniformes; family Scyliorhinidae; genus Scyliorhinus; species Scyliorhinus torazame. The sequence goes on from NC_092719.1 coordinate 29,383,002, forward strand.
AATGCGGGTGTGTGTGGGAGTCAGAGTAATGAGGGTGTGTGTGGGAGTCAGTGTAATGAGGGTGTGTGTGGGAGTCAGTGTAATGAGGGTGTGTGTGGGAGTCAGTGTAATGAGAGTGTGTGTGGGAGTCAGTGTAATGAGGGTGTGTGTGGGAGTCAGTGTGATGAGGGTGTGTGTGGGAGTCAGTGTAATGAGGGAGTGTGTGGGAGTCAGTGTTCAGAGGGTGTGTGTGGGAGTCAGTGTAATGAGGGTGTGTGTGGGTGTCAGTGTAATGAGGGTGTGTGTGGGGGTCAGTGTAATGAGGGTGTGTGTGGGGGTCAGTGTAATGAGGGTGTGTGTGGGGGTCAGTGTGATGAGGGTGTGTGTGGGATTCAGTGTAATGAGGGTGTGTGTGGGAGTCAGTGTAATGAGGGTGTGTGTGGGAGTCAGTGTAATGAGGGTGTGTGTGGGAGTCAGTGTAATGAGGGTGTGTGTGGGGGTCAGTGTAATGAGGGTGTGTGTGGGAGTCAGTGTAATGAGGGTGTGTGTGGGAGTCAGTGTAATGAGGGTGTGTGGGAGTCAGTGTAATGAGAGTGTGTGTGGGAGTCAGTGTAATGCGGGTGTGTGTGGGAGTCAGAGTAATGAGGGTGTGTGTGGGAGTCAGTGTAATGAGGGTGTGTGTGGGAGTCAGTGTAATGAGGGTGTGTGTGGGAGTCAGTGTAATGAGGGTGTGTGTGGGAGTCAGTGTAATGAGGGTGTGTGTGGGAGTCAGTGTAATGAGGGTGTGTGTGGGATTCAGAGTAATGAGGGTGTGTGTGGGAGTCAGTGTAATGAGGGTGTGTGTGGGAGTCAGTGTAATGCGGGTGTGTGTGGGAGTCAGAGTAATGAGGGTGTGTGTGGGAGTCAGTGTAATGAGGGTGTGTGTGGGAGTCAGTGTAATGAGGGTGTGTGTGGGAGTCAGTGTAATGAGAGTGTGTGTGGGAGTCAGTGTAATGAGGGTGTGTGTGGGAGTCAGTGTAATGAGGGTGTGTGTGGGAGTCAGTGTGATGAGGGTGTGTGTGGGAGTCAGTGTAATGAGGGAGTGTGTGGGAGTCAGTGTTCAGAGGGTGTGTGTGGGAGTCAGTGTTCAGAGGGTGTGTGTGGGAGTCAGTGTAATGAGGGTGTGTGTGGGAGTCGGTGTAATAAGGGTGTGTGTGGGAGTCAGTGTAATGAGTGTGTGCGTGGGACTGCGTGGGAGTCAGTGTAATGAGGGTGTGTGTGAGAGTCAGTGTAATGAGGGTGTGTGTGGGAGTCAGTGTAATGAGGGTGTGTAAGAGTCAGTGTAATGAGGGTGTGTGTGGGAGTCAGTGTAATAAGGGTGTGTGTGGGAGTCAGTGTAATAAGGGTGTGTGTGGGAGTCAGTGTAATGAGGGTGTGTGTGGGTGTCAGTGAAATGAGGGTTTGTGTGGGAGTCAGTGTAATGTTGGTGTGTGTGGGAGTCAGTGTAATGAGAGTGTGTGGGGCTGTCAGTGTAATGAGGGCGTGTGTGGGAGTCAGTGTAATGAGGGTGTGTGTGGGAGTCAGTGTAATGAGGGTGTGTGTGGGAGTCAGTGTAATGAGGGTGTGTGGGGGGGGGTCAGTGTAATGAGGGTGTGTGTGGGAGTCAGTGTGATGAGGGTGTGTGTGGGAGTCAGTGTAATGAGGGTGTGTGTAGGGGTCAGTGTAATGAGGGTGTGTGTAGGGGTCAGTATAATGAGGGTGTGTGTGGGTGTCAGTGTAATGAGGGTGTGTGTGGGGGTCAGTGTTCAGAGGGTGTGTGTGGGAGTCAGTGTAATGAGGGTGTGTGTAGGGGTCAGTGTTCAGAGGGTGTGTGTGGGAGTCAGTGTAATGAGGGTGTGTGTGGGTGTCAGTGTAATGAGGGTGTGTGTGGGGGTCAGTGTAATGAGGGTGTGTGTGGGGGTCAGTGTAATGAGGGTGTGTGTGGGGGTCAGTGTGATGAGGGTGTGTGTGGGATTCAGTGTAATGAGGGTGTGTGTGGGAGTCAGTGTAATGAGGGTGTGTGTGGGAGTCAGTGTAATGAGGGTGTGTGTGGGAGTCAGTGTAATGAGGGTGTGTGTGGGGGTTAGTGTAATGAGGGTGTGTGTGGGAGTCAGTGTAATGAGGGTGTGTGTGGGAGTCAGTGTAATGAGGGTGTGTGGGAGTCAGTGTAATGAGAGTGTGTGTGGGAGTCAGTGTAATGCGGGTGTGTGTGGGAGTCAGTGTAATGAGGGTGTGTGTGGGAGTCAGTGTAATGCGGGTGTGTGTGGGAGTCAGAGTAATGAGGGTTTGTGTGGGAGTCAGTGTAATGAGGGTGTGTGTGGGAGTCAGTGTGATGAGGGTGTGTGTGGGAGTCAGTGTAATGAGGGTGTGTGTGGGAGTCAGTGTCATGAGGGTGTGTGTGGGAGTCAGTGTAATGAGGGTGTGTGTGGGAGTCAGAGTAATGAGGGTGTGTGTGGGAGTCAGTGTAATGAGGGTGTGTGTGGGAGTCAGTGTAATGCGGGTGTGTGTGGGAGTCAGAGTAATGAGGGTGTGTGTGGGAGTCAGTGTAATGAGGGTGTGTGTGGGAGTCAGTGTAATGAGGGTGTGTGTGGGAGTCAGTGTAATGAGAGTGTGTGTGGGAGTCAGTGTAATGAGGGTGTGTGTGGGAGTCAGTGTGATGAGGGTGTGTGTGGGAGTCAGTGTAATGAGGGAGTGTGTGGGAGTCAGTGTTCAGAGGGTGTGTGTGGGAGTCAGTGTTCAGAGGGTGTGTGTGGGAGTCAGTGTAATGACGGTGTGTGTGGGAGTCGGTGTAATGAGGGTGTGTGTGGGAGTCGGTGTAATGAGGGTGTGTGTGGGAGTCTGTGTAATTAGGGTGTGTGTGGGAGTCAGTGTAATGAGGGTGTGTGTGGGAGTCAGTGTGATGAGAGTGTGTGTGGGAGTCAGTGTAATGAGGGTGTGTGTGGGAGTCAGTGTGATGAGGGTGTGTGTGGGAGTCAGTGTAATGAGGGAGTGTGTGGGAGTCAGTGTTCAGAGGGTGTGTGTGGGAGTCAGTGTAATGAGGGTGTGTGTGGGAGTCAGTGTAATGAGGGTGTGTGTGGGAGTCAGTGTAATGAGGGTGTGTGTGGGAGTCAGTGTAATGAGGGTGTGTGTGGGAGTCAGGGTAATGAGGGTGTGTGTGGGAGTCAGAGTAATGAGGGTGTGTGTGGGAGTCAGTGTAATGAGGGTGTGTGTGGGAGTCAGTGTAATGCGGGTGTGTGTGGGAGTCAGAGTAATGAGGGTGTGTGTGGGAGTCAGTGTAATGAGGGTGTGTGTGGGAGTCAGTGTAATGAGGGTGTGTGTGGGAGTCAGTGTAATGAGAGTGTGTGTGGGAGTCAGTGTAATGAGGGTGTGTGTGGGAGTCAGTGTGATGAGGGTGTGTGTGGGAGTCAGTGTAATGAGGGAGTGTGTGGGAGTCAGTGTTCAGAGGGTGTCTGTGGGAGTCAGTGTTCAGAGGGTGTGTGTGGGAGTCAGTGTAATGAGGGTGTGTGTGGGAGTCGGTGTAATGAGGGTGTGTGTGGGAGTCGGTGTAATGAGGGTGTGTGTGGGAGTCTGTGTAATTAGGGTGTGTGTGGGAGTCAGTGTGATGAGGGTGTGTTTGGTAGTCAGTGTAATGAGGGTGTGTGTGGGAGTCAGTGTGATGAGGGTGTGTGTGGGAGTCAGTGTGATGAGGGTGTGTGTGGGAGTCAGTGTGATGAGGGTGTGTGTGGGAGTCAGTGTGATGAGGGTGTGTGTGGGAGTCAGTGTAATGAGGGTGTGTGTGGGAGTCAGTGTTATGAGGGTGTGTGTGGGAGTCAGTGTGATGAGGGTGTGTGTGGGAGTCAGTGTGATGAGGGTGTGTGTGGGAGTCAGTGTGATGAGGGTGTGTGTGGGAGTCAGTGTAATGAGGGTGTGTGTGTGAGTCAGTGTGATGAGGGTGTGTATGGGAGTCAGTGATCAGAGGGTGTGTGTGGGAGTCAGTGTAATGAGGGTGTGTGTGGGAGTCAGTGTGATGAGGGTGTGTGTGGGAGTCAGTGTAATGAGGGTGTGTGTGGGAGTCAGTGTAATGAGGGTGTGTGGAGTCAGTGTAATGAGGGTGTGTGAGGGAGTCAGTGTAATGAGGGTGTGTGTGGGAGTCACTGTAATGAGGGTGTGTGTGGGAGTCAGTGTAATGAGGGTGTGTGAGGGAGTCAGTGTAATGAGGGTGTGTGTGGGAGTCAGAGTAATGAGGGTGTGTGTGGGAGTCAGTGTGATGAGGGTGTGTGTGGGAGTCAGTGTAATGAGGGTGTGTGTGGGAGTCAGTGTAATGAGGATGTGTGTGGGAGTCAGTGTAATGAGGGTGTGTGTGGGAGTCAGTGTAATGAGGGTGTGTGTGGGAGTCAGTGTAATGAGGGTGTGTGTGGGAGTCAGAGTAATGAGGGTGTGTGTGGGAGTCAGTGTAATGAGGGTGTGTGTGGGAGTCAGTGTAATGCGGGTGTGTGTGGGAGTCAGAGTAATGAGGGTGTGTGTGGGAGTCAGTGTAATGAGGGTGTGTGTGGGAGTCAGTGTAATGAGGGTGTGTGTGGGAGTCAGTGTAATGAGAGTGTGTGTGGGAGTCAGTGTAATGAGGGTGTGTGTGGGAGTCAGTGTGATGAGGGTGTGTGTGGGAGTCAGTGTAATGAGGGAGTGTGTGGGAGTCAGTGTTCAGAGGGTGTGTGTGGGAGTCAGTGTAATGAGGGTATGTGTGGGTGTCAGTGTAATGAGGGTGTGTGTGGGGGTCAGTGTAATGAGGGTGTGTGTGGGGGTCAGTGTAATGAGGGTGTGTGTGGGGGTCAGTGTGATGAGGGTGTGTGTGGGATTCAGTGTAATGAGGGTGTGTGTGGGAGTCAGTGTAATGAGGGTGTGTGTGGGAGTCAGTGTAATGAGGGTGTGTGTGGGAGTCAGTGTAATGAGGGTGTGTGTGGGGGTCAGTGTAATGAGGGTGTGTGTGGGAGTCAGTGTAATGAGGGTGTGTGTGGGAGTCAGTGTAATGAGGGTGTGTGGGAGTCAGTGTAATGAGAGTGTGTGTGGGAGTCAGTGTAATGCGGGTGTGTGTGGGAGTCAGAGTAATGAGGGTGTGTGTGGGAGTCAGTGTAATGAGGGTGTGTGTGGGAGTCAGTGTAATGAGGGTGTGTGTGGGAGTCAGTGTAATGAGGGTGTGTGTGGGAGTCAGTGTAATGAGGGTGTGTGTGGGAGTCAGTGTAATGAGGGTGTGTGTGGGATTCAGAGTAATGAGGGTGTGTGTGGGAGTCAGTGTAATGAGGGTGTGTGTGGGAGTCAGTGTAATGCGGGTGTGTGTGGGAGTCAGAGTAATGAGGGTGTGTGTGGGAGTCAGTGTAATGAGGGTGTGTGTGGGAGTCAGTGTAATGAGGGTGTGTGTGGGAGTCAGTGTAATGAGAGTGTGTGTGGGAGTCAGTGTAATGAGGGTGTGTGTGGGAGTCAGTGTAATGAGGGTGTGTGTGGGAGTCAGTGTGATGAGGGAGTGTGTGGGAGTCAGTGTAATGAGGGTGTGTGTGGGAGTCAGTGTTCAGAGGGTGTGTGTGGGAGTCAGTGTAATGAGGGTGTGTGTGGGAGTCGGTGTAATAAGGGTGTGTGTGGGAGTCAGTGTAATGAGTGTGTGCGTGGGACTGCGTGGGAGTCAGTGTAATGAGGGTGTGTGTGAGAGTCAGTGTAATGAGGGTGTGTGTGGGAGTCAGTGTAATGAGGGTGTGTAAGAGTCAGTGTAATGAGGGTGTGTGGGGGGGGGTCAGTGTAATGAGGGTGTGTGTGGGAGTCAGTGTAATGAGGGTGTGTGTGGGAGTCAGTGTGATGAGGGTGTGTGTGGGAGTCAGTGTAATGAGGGTGTGTGTAGGGGTCAGTGTAATGAGGGTGTGTGTAGGGGTCAGTGTAATGAGGGTGTGTGTGGGTGTCAGTGTAATGAGGGTGTGTGTGGGGGTCAGTGTTCAGAGGGTGTGTGTGGGAGTCAGTGTAATGAGGGTGTGTGTAGGGGTCAGTGTTCAGAGGGTGTGTGTGGGAGTCAGTGTAATGAGGGTGTGTGTGGGTGTCAGTGTAATGAGGGTGTGTGTGGGGGTCAGTGTAATGAGGGTGTGTGTGGGGGTCAGTGTAATGAGGGTGTGTGTGGGGGTCAGTGTGATGAGGGTGTGTGTGGGATTCAGTGTAATGAGGGTGTGTGTGGGAGTCAGTGTAATGAGGGTGTGTGTGTGAGTCAGTGTGATGAGGGTGTGTGTGGGAGTCAGTGATCAGAGGGTGTGTGTGGGAGTCAGTGTAATGAGGGTGTGTGTGGGAGTCAGTGTAATGAGGGTGTGTGGAGTCAGTGTAATGAGGGTGTGTGAGGGAGTCAGTGTAATGAGGGTGTGTGTTTGAGTCACTGTAATGAGGGTGTGTGTGGGAGTCAGTGTAATGAGGGTGTGTGAGGGAGTCAGTGTAATGAGGGTGTGTGTGGGAGTCAGTGTAATAAGGGTGTGTGTGGGAGTCAGTGTAATAAGGGTGTGTGTGGGAGTCAGTGTAATGAGGGTGTGTGTGGGTGTCAGTGAAATGAGGGTTTGTGTGGGAGTCAGTGTAATGTTGGTGTGTGTGGGAGTCAGTGTAATGAGAGTGTGTGGGGCTGTCAGTGTAATGAGGGCGTGTGTGGGAGTCAGTGTAATGAGGGTGTGTGTGGGAGTCAGTGTAATGAGGGTGTGTGTGGGAGTCAGTGTAATGAGGGTGTGTGGGGGGGGGTCAGTGTAATGAGGGTGTGTGTGGGAGTCAGTGTAATGAGGGTGTGTGTGGGAGTCAGTGTGATGAGGGTGTGTGTGGGAGTCAGTGTAATGAGGGTGTGTGTAGGGGTCAGTGTAATGAGGGTGTGTGTAGGGGTCAGTGTAATGAGGGTGTGTGTGGGTGTCAGTGTAATGAGGGTGTGTGTGGGGGTCAGTGTTCAGAGGGTGTGTGTGGGAGTCAGTGTAATGAGGGTGTGTGTAGGGGTCAGTGTTCAGAGGGTGTGTGTGGGAGTCAGTGTAATGAGGGTGTGTGTGGGTGTCAGTGTAATGAGGGTGTGTGTGGGGGTCAGTGTAATGAGGGTGTGTGTGGGGGTCAGTGTAATGAGGGTGTGTGTGGGGGTCAGTGTGATGAGGGTGTGTGTGGGATTCAGTGTAATGAGGGTGTGTGTGGGAGTCAGTGTAATGAGGGTGTGTGTGGGAGTCAGTGTAATGAGGGTGTGTGTGGGGGTTAGTGTAATGAGGGTGTGTGTGGGAGTCAGTGAAATGAGGGTGTGTGTGGGAGTCAGTGTAATGAGGGTGTGTGGGAGTCAGTGTAATGAGAGTGTGTGTGGGAGTCAGTGTAATGCGGGTGTGTGTGGGAGTCAGTGTAATGAGGGTGTGTGTGGGAGTCAGTGTAATGCGGGTGTGTGTGGGAGTCAGAGTAATGAGGGTTTGTGTGGGAGTCAGTGTAATGAGGGTGTGTGTGGGAGTCAGTGTGATGAGGGTGTGTGTGGGAGTCAGTGTAATGAGGGTGTGTGTGGGAGTCAGTGTAATGAGGGTGTGTGTGGGAGTCAGTGTAATGAGGGTGTGTGTGGGAGTCAGAGTAATGAAGGTGTGTGTGGGAGTCAGTGTAATGAGGGTGTGTGTGGGAGTCAGTGTAATGCGGGTGTGTGTGGGAGTCAGAGTAATGAGGGTGTGTGTGGGAGTCAGTGTAATGAGGGTGTGTGTGGGAGTCATTGTAATGAGGGTGTGTGTGGGAGTCAGTGTAATGAGAGTGTGTGTGGGAGTCAGTGTAATGAGGGTGTGTGTGGGAGTCAGTGTGATGAGGGTGTGTGTGGGAGTCAGTGTAATGAGGGAGTGTGTGGGAGTCAGTGTTCAGAGGGTGTGTGTGGGAGTCAGTGTTCAGAGGGTGTGTGTGGGAGTCAGTGTAATGACGGTGTGTGTGGGAGTCGGTGTAATGAGGGTGTGTGTGGGAGTCGGTGTAATGAGGGTGTGTGTGGGAGTCTGTGTAATTAGGGTGTGTGTGGGAGTCAGTGTGATGAGGGTGTGTGTGGGAGTCAGTGTAATGTTGGTGTGTGTGGGAGTCAGTGTGATGAGGGTGTGTGTGGGAGTCAGTGTGATGAGGGTGTGTGTGGGAGTCAGTGTAATGAGAGTGTGTGTGGGAGTCAGTGTAATGAGGGTGTGTGTGGGAGTCAGTGTGATGAGGGTGTGTGTGGGAGTCAGTGTAATGAGGGAGTGTGTGGGAGTCAGTGTTCAGAGGGTGTGTGTGGGAGTCAGTGTAATGAGGGTGTGTGTGGGTGTCAGTGTAATGAGGGTGTGTGTGGGGGTCAGTGTAATGAGGGTGTGTGTGGGGGTCAGTGTAATGAGGGTGTGTGTGGGGGTCAGTGTGATGAGGGTGTGTGTGGGATTCAGTGTAATGAGGGTGTGTGTGGGAGTCAGTGTAATGAGGGTGTGTGTGGGAGTCAGTGTAATGAGGGTGTGTGTGGGAGTCAGTGTAATGAGGGTGTGTGTGGGGGTCAGTGTAATGAGGGTGTGTGTGGGAGTCAGTGTAATGAGGGTGTGTGTGGGAGTCAGTGTAATGAGGGTGTGTGGGAGTCAGTGTAATGAGAGTGTGTGTGGGAGTCAGTGTAATGCGGGTGTGTGTGGGAGTCAGAGTAATGAGGGTGTGTGTGGGAGTCAGTGTAATGAGGGTGTGTGTGGGAGTCAGTGTAATGAGGGTGTGTGTGGGAGTCAGTGTAATGAGGGTGTGTGTGGGAGTCAGTGTAATGAGGGTGTGTGTGGGAGTCAGTGTAATGAGGGTGTGTGTGGGATTCAGAGTAATGAGGGTGTGTGTGGGAGTCAGTGTAATGAGGGTGTGTGTGGGAGTCAGTGTAATGCGGGTGTGTGTGGGAGTCAGAGTAATGAGGGTGTGTGTGGGAGTCAGTGTAATGAGGGTGTGTGTGGGAGTCAGTGTAATGAGGGTGTGTGTGGGAGTCAGTGTAATGAGAGTGTGTGTGGGAGTCAGTGTAATGAGGGTGTGTGTGGGAGTCAGTGTAATGAGGGTGTGTGTGGGAGTCAGTGTGATGAGGGAGTGTGTGGGAGTCAGTGTAATGAGGGTGTGTGTGGGAGTCAGTGTTCAGAGGGTGTGTGTGGGAGTCAGTGTAATGAGGGTGTGTGTGGGAGTCGGTGTAATAAGGGTGTGTGTGGGAGTCAGTGTAATGAGTGTGTGCGTGGGACTGCGTGGGAGTCAGTGTAATGAGGGTGTGTGTGAGAGTCAGTGTAATGAGGGTGTGTGTGGGAGTCAGTGTAATGAGGGTGTGTAAGAGTCAGTGTAATGAGGGTGTGTGGGGGGGGGTCAGTGTAATGAGGGTGTGTGTGGGAGTCAGTGTAATGAGGGTGTGTGTGGGAGTCAGTGTGATGAGGGTGTGTGTGGGAGTCAGTGTAATGAGGGTGTGTGTAGGGGTCAGTGTAATGAGGGTGTGTGTAGGGGTCAGTGTAATGAGGGTGTGTGTGGGTGTCAGTGTAATGAGGGTGTGTGTGGGGGTCAGTGTTCAGAGGGTGTGTGTGGGAGTCAGTGTAATGAGGGTGTGTGTAGGGGTCAGTGTTCAGAGGGTGTGTGTGGGAGTCAGTGTAATGAGGGTGTGTGTGGGTGTCAGTGTAATGAGGGTGTGTGTGGGGGTCAGTGTAATGAGGGTGTGTGTGGGGGTCAGTGTAATGAGGGTGTGTGTGGGGGTCAGTGTGATGAGGGTGTGTGTGGGATTCAGTGTAATGAGGGTGTGTGTGGGAGTCAGTGTAATGAGGGTGTGTGTGTGAGTCAGTGTGATGAGGGTGTGTGTGGGAGTCAGTGATCAGAGGGTGTGTGTGGGAGTCAGTGTAATGAGGGTGTGTGTGGGAGTCAGTGTAATGAGGGTGTGTGGAGTCAGTGTAATGAGGGTGTGTGAGGGAGTCAGTGTAATGAGGGTGTGTGTTTGAGTCACTGTAATGAGGGTGTGTGTGGGAGTCAGTGTAATGAGGGTGTGTGAGGGAGTCAGTGTAATGAGGGTGTGTGTGGGAGTCAGTGTAATAAGGGTGTGTGTGGGAGTCAGTGTAATAAGGGTGTGTGTGGGAGTCAGTGTAATGAGGGTGTGTGTGGGTGTCAGTGAAATGAGGGTTTGTGTGGGAGTCAGTGTAATGTTGGTGTGTGTGGGAGTCAGTGTAATGAGAGTGTGTGGGGCTGTCAGTGTAATGAGGGCGTGTGTGGGAGTCAGTGTAATGAGGGTGTGTGTGGGAGTCAGTGTAATGAGGGTGTGTGTGGGAGTCAGTGTAATGAGGGTGTGTGGGGGGGGGTCAGTGTAATGAGGGTGTGTGTGGGAGTCAGTGTAATGAGGGTGTGTGTGGGAGTCAGTGTGATGAGGGTGTGTGTGGGAGTCAGTGTAATGAGGGTGTGTGTAGGGGTCAGTGTAATGAGGGTGTGTGTAGGGGTCAGTGTAATGAGGGTGTGTGTGGGTGTCAGTGTAATGAGGGTGTGTGTGGGGGTCAGTGTTCAGAGGGTGTGTGTGGGAGTCAGTGTAATGAGGGTGTGTGTAGGGGTCAGTGTTCAGAGGGTGTGTGTGGGAGTCAGTGTAATGAGGGTGTGTGTGGGTGTCAGTGTAATGAGGGTGTGTGTGGGGGTCAGTGTAATGAGGGTGTGTGTGGGGGTCAGTGTAATGAGGGTGTGTGTGGGGGTCAGTGTGATGAGGGTGTGTGTGGGATTCAGTGTAATGAGGGTGTGTGTGGGAGTCAGTGTAATGAGGGTGTGTGTGGGAGTCAGTGTAATGAGGGTGTGTGTGGGAGTCAGTGTAATGAGGGTGTGTGTGGGGGTTAGTGTAATGAGGGTGTGTGTGGGAGTCAGTGAAATGAGGGTGTGTGTGGGAGTCAGTGTAATGAGGGTGTGTGGGAGTCAGTGTAATGAGAGTGTGTGTGGGAGTCAGTGTAATGCGGGTGTGTGTGGGAGTCAGTGTAATGAGGGTGTGTGTGGGAGTCAGTGTAATGCGGGTGTGTGTGGGAGTCAGAGTAATGAGGGTTTGTGTGGGAGTCAGTGTAATGAGGGTGTGTGTGGGAGTCAGTGTGATGAGGGTGTGTGTGGGAGTCAGTGTAATGAGGGTGTGTGTGGGAGTCAGTGTAATGAGGGTGTGTGTGGGAGTCAGTGTAATGAGGGTGTGTGTGGGAGTCAGAGTAATGAGGGTGTGTGTGGGAGTCAGTGTAATGAGGGTGTGTGTGGGAGTCAGTGTAATGCGGGTGTGTGTGGGAGTCAGAGTAATGAGGGTGTGTGTGGGAGTCAGTGTAATGAGGGTGTGTGTGGGAGTCATTGTAATGAGGGTGTGTGTGGGAGTCAGTGTAATGAGAGTGTGTGTGGGAGTCAGTGTAATGAGGGTGTGTGTGGGAGTCAGTGTGATGAGGGTGTGTGTGGGAGTCAGTGTAATGAGGGAGTGTGTGGGAGTCAGTGTTCAGAGGGTGTGTGTGGGAGTCAGTGTTCAGAGGGTGTGTGTGGGAGTCAGTGTAATGACGGTGTGTGTGGGAGTCGGTGTAATGAGGGTGTGTGTGGGAGTCGGTGTAATGAGGGTGTGTGTGGGAGTCTGTGTAATTAGGGTGTGTGTGGGAGTCAGTGTGATGAGGGTGTGTGTGGGAGTCAGTGTAATGAGGGTGTGTGTGGGAGTCAGTGTGATGAGGGTGTGTGTGGGAGTCAGTGTGATGAGGGTGTGTGTGGGAGTCAGTGTAATGAGGGTGTGTGTGGGAGTCAGTGTGATGAGGGTGTGTGTGGGAGTCAGTGTGATGAGGGTGTGTGTGGGAGTCAGTGTGATGAGGGTGTGTGTGGGAGTCAGTGTAATGAGGGTGTGTGTGGGAGTCAGTGTAATGAGGGTGTGTGTGGGAGTCAGTGTAATGAGGGTGTGTGGAGTCAGTGTAATGAGGGTGTGTGAGGGAGTCAGTGTAATGAGGGTGTGTGTTTGAGTCACTGTAATGAGGGTGTGTGTGGGAGTCAGTGTAATGAGGGTGTGTGAGGGAGTCAGTGTAATGAGGGTGTGTGTGGGAGTCAGTGTAATGAGGGTGTGTGTGGGAGTCAGTGTAATGAGGGTGTGTGTGGGAGTCAGAGTAATGAGGGTGTGTGTGGGAGTCAGTGTGATGAGGGTGTGTGAGGGAGTCAGTGTAATGAGGGTGTGTGTTTGAGTCACTGTAATGAGGGTGTGTGTGGGAGTCAGTGTAATGAGGGTGTGTGAGGGAGTCAGTGTAATGAGGGTGTGTGTGGGAGTCAGTGTAATGAGGGTGTGTGTGGGAGTCAGAGTAATGAGGGTGTGTGTGGGAGTCAGTGTGATGAGGGTGTGTGTGGTGGTCAGTGATCTGAGGGTGTGTGTGGGAATCAATATAATAATCATAATCGCTTATTGTGACAAGTAGGCTTCAATGAAGTTACTGTGAAAAGCCCCTAGTCGCCACATTCCGGCGCCTGTTCAGGGAGGTTGGCGCCGGATTGATTCACCTGAGGAAGGAGCAGTGCTCCGAAAGCTAATGATGTGAAACAAACCTTTTGGACTTTAACCTGGTGTCGTAAGTCCTCTTACTCTGCTCACCCCATCTCCACATCATAATTAAAATTACAAACCTGTGACTGTTTAGTGGCGCAAACAAGGAACTTGGGTATTTTAAGTAAAATCCAGTCTGACTTGTGTTGTGACTCTGGGTCAAGCGGGGCTGGAATTGATCGCGCACTAGGCCATGGTTGACGTGACACTGACTCTTGTTAAACTTTGTGTCTGAATCACCATTCTTCCTGACCGCGATCGTCGGCGCAAAATCGACCCTTCGGTGTGTGAGTAGAGGGTTAATTTCTCGCTCCATGAATGAGAAATGAACCAAGAATGTTGTCCTTATTACAGCTTGTTTTAATCTGCAGCTCATGTGCTTCTGAAAAGTGATGTGGAGAAATGGACACACCATCATGTTGATGAGCAATTGGAAAAACAATTGTGTCCGAATGGCCTGGTTTCTTTTGGCCATTGCTTCCTATTTGTCCCTGTGAAATTGAATTGGAGCAATGCTGAGGTAATGTTCATCATTTATTCAAGTACCTGTTCCTCGATGTTTCTGAACATGACTAAACGCAGAAATAAACAATCTTCTTGTTTGTACCTGGACAGTTTTGATTCACTCCGTGTGCTCCATCACCTGGGTAATATGATCCACACTGTCTTAGACTCATAGATTCCCTCCGGTGCAGAAGGAGTCTGTGGTGATATGCATCACTGTAAATACACAAGGGGTTAATTATCATAGAATTTACAGTGCAGAAGGAGGCCATTCGGCCCATCGAGTCTGCACCGGCTCTTGGAAAGAGCACCCTACACAAGGTCAACACCTCCACCCTATCCCCATAACCCAGTAACCCCACTCAACACTAAGGGCAATTTTGGACACTATGGGCAATTTAGCATGGCCAATCCACCTAACCTGCACATCTTGGGACTGCGGGGGGAAACCGGAGCACCCGGAGGAAACCAACGCTCACACGGCGAGGATGTGCAGACTCTGCACAGACAGTGACCCAAGCCGGAATCGAACCTGGGACCCTGGAGCTGTGAAGCAATTGTGCTATCCACAATGCTACCGTGCTGCCCACTTAATGTAAATGCACTTAGACTAAATAAACACTAGAGGGCGCACCAGAGACATCATGACACACAGACATTCAACCAATAGATCAGTAAGATAGGACACGACCAATGGGCAGTCAAGACACACACACAGAGGTGACACTACCACAAGTGGGCTATCCATATAAAAGGACAATGCTCTTTCTCGTCCATAGGCGACACTCAGAGAGACAGGGGCAGATCAGAGCATCACACCCACCGCATGGATTAGAGCAGACTGGTTAGTTAGATATAGTTACTATAATTAGACTAGCAAGAGAGTCGAACTGAAGTCGGAGAATTGTTAAAGGTTCAATAAATGTGTGAAAGCTATCTCCAAGTCTGAACCTTCCTTTGTCAGAGTGGACATCAAGGAAGCAGCTGATGCTACGTCAGGAAGCAGAACACAACAGAGTCCATTCGACCTAGCGAGTCTACGCTGACCCTCCAAAAGACCACTCGAACTGGGTCCAGTTCCCCGTCCCCCCGGCCTTATCCCTGTAACCTCAGCTGAACTGCACATCCCCAGACAATAATTGAACATGGCCAATCCACCTAACCTGCACATCTTTGGAGTGTGGGAGGAGACTGGAGCACCCGGAGGATACCCACGTAAACATGCGGAGAAGGTGCACACTCCATTCACGCAGTCACCCCAAGCTGGAATCAAACTCGGCAGCAGCGTTAATGACTGAAGTGAATTATAACCCTCAGCCCTTTTGGTATTACCGTAGAATGGGAGCCCTCCTTCAATAATCACCCGAACTTCAGTTCAAAACAACCACATCACACAGACACTTGTTTTTGGGCCTGAGCAAGTGAAACTCTTAGTCTCAAGTTAGAACACTATCATGAGATATTACATTCTTCCAGATAGTCTTTTAAATAATTCGCAGCTCGGTTGCAGTGATTATTACTTTCTGGTTATTTATTCATGGGATGTGGATGTCAGTGGCTGGGCCAGCCTTTATTGCTCATTCTCTGACTGCCTCTGAGGAGGTGGAGGTGAGCTGCCCATTTGGTATAGATCCACCCACAGTGAAGGTAGGGAGAGGGATCCAGGATATTGACTCAGCACCAGTGAAGCAATGGGAACATATTTCCACGTCAGGATGGTGAGTGTCTTGGAGGTGACTGCCAGGGGGTGATGTTTCCATGAGACTGCTGCCCTTGTCTTTCTGGATGGCAGTGGTCATGGATTTAGATGATGCTGCCCAAGGAGTCTTGGTGAGTTCCTGCAGTGCATGTTGTCGATAGCACACACTGCTGCTACTGTGCGTCAGTGATGGAGGGGGTGAATGTTTTCATGGATGGGATGCCAATCAAGCCGGCTACTTTGTCCTGAATTGTGACAATCTGTGAAGATTCTTCAGTTCTGTTGGAGCTGCTCTCATCCAGGAACTGGAGGGTACTCCATCACCATTCTGACTGGTGCCTGGTACATGGTGGACAGGCTTTGGAGAGTCAGGAGGTGAGTTACTCACCACAGGATTCCCAGTTCCCGACCTGCTCTCGTAGCCACAGTATTTATGTGGCTAGTTCAGTTCAGTTTCGGGTCAATGGTAAGATAAGATTAGATTCTCGCCTCTTGGAGATGGCCATTGCCTGGCACTCGTGTGGCGTGAACGTTACTTGGCAGAAGCACGAGAAGATCCATAGATACAACCAACATGGGTAACATTGTCGGTCTTTAAATTAAGAGCTTTTTAAAATTAATTTCAGGTGTTGTCCATGTATTTGTGAAAAAGCTTTTGGGTAAAAGAATTAGTGAGTGACTCGGAAAGACGGAAGCAGCACAGGTTAAAATGTGCGCAGCACAGGAATTTGGCAAAGTTAAAAGGTATATATGTAAATCAGGAACCAAGTAAATGAAGCCGGTGAGCTGAGGGCAGACACGTGGCAGCATGATATCATCGTTGTCATAGAAACCTGGCTTAAGGAGG
This sequence comes from Scyliorhinus torazame, assembly GCF_047496885.1. NCBI lineage: Eukaryota > Metazoa > Chordata > Chondrichthyes > Carcharhiniformes > Scyliorhinidae > Scyliorhinus > Scyliorhinus torazame. Next base: position 29,398,530 of record NC_092719.1, read on the forward strand.
GGCAAAAACAGCAGCAAACATCCCAGGATATAGGGCGGAATTTTCCAATATTTAGGCAGAGTGGCGTGATGAGCGGGAAAAACAGCGGACGTCCCGTCTCCAAGGACAGCTTTGTCCGCTCCGCCGTATTGTTCGGGCCTTGTATAGAAATCGTTAAGAGCGGGTCCCACACGTCCTGCTGGCAGAGCGGGCGCTGAGTGAGGCCGCCCGGTCACAAACTTCATTTTTAAAGATCGGGGCGTCCTTTACCCGCTGCTAATCCCGCACCCTGAGAACAGGAGGGGAAAATCCTCCCCATCGAGTTTTCAGGCAGGATAGGAAGGGGGATAAAAATGGTGGGAGTGTAACATCATTATAAAGAATCAATTACAGCTGTGAGGAGGGATGATATATCAAATGAAGCATCAAATGAAGCCTTTCGGGTTGAGCTCAGAAATAACAAAAGGGGCAGCCACATTGCTAGGACTGGACTGTAGACCCCCAAATAGTGGAAGGGAGTGAGACGAGCAAACATTTAGACAGATTTCGGAGTGCAAAAACAATAGGGCAGTAATTGTTGGCGGCTTCAACTACCCTAATATCGATTGGCGAATGAACAATGTGATGGGAATAATAATTTTTTTAAAGCTATTTTATCCCAATCATTTTCAACATCGCAACACCACCTTAACTTCCAACAGAGTATACAGTTTGTATATTTTCCCCATTTACTGCCCCCCCCCCCCCCCCCTCCCCACCGCCACGCCATGCCACGATACACATCTCCTCAAATATAGTCACAAACGGCCTCCAACATACCTTAAAACCCTCCTCTGACCTCATCAGGGCAAATTTGATTTTCTCCAACATGAGAGACTCGTACAAGTCTCCCAACTAAGCCGCAACTCCCTGAAGGCGTGGTCCACCCCAAATTCAGAAGTATCTGTCGCCTGGCGATAAGAGAGGCAAAGGCCACAACATCGGCCCCCATCCCCTCCAGCAGCCCCAGCACCTCCAACACCCCAAAGGCCGGCATAGGGTTCAGCTTCATCACAAACCCTACAATTCTCGATATGTTACTAAACATCACCTCCCAAAGATTCTCCAACTCCACACACTCCCAGAACATACGGGCGTGGATTGCCAGCCGGCCCCCGCACCTCTCGCATCCTCCCATTACCACCGGGAAAAACGCACTCATCCGGGCCCGAGTCATGAGGACCCTATGAACCACCTTAAATTGTATTAGACTCATCCTCGTGCAGGAGGAGATTGAGTTCACTCGGCGCCATGGCTCGCACCAAAGTCTCCAACCTAGCTCCCTCCTCATCTCCTCCTCCCATTTCCACATGATCCTTTTCACTGAGGTTATGCCCTTCACTCCCAACCACCGAATATATGTCCTGACTGCTACCATTCCTCCCTTCATCCGGGAGCAACATTTTCTCCAAAATCTTATCTTCCGGTACCTGAGGGAATGAGGGCAGCTTATTGCGCGCGAAGTCCCCCACCTGCCAATATCTGAACTCACTCCTCCATGGTAGCTCGAGCTTCTCCACAGTTCCTGTAGCCCGGCAAACATAACCTCTGCAAACATGTCCCTGACCCACACTAACCCTTCCTCCCGCCATTTCCTGTACATCCCATCCTTCCCTCCCCACACCCCCCCCCCCCCCCACCCCCCGCCCCCGGCACAAACCTATGATTCCCACACAGTGGAGTCATCACCAACATGTGCCCCAGTATAAAGTGCCTCTTCAGCTGGCTCCAAATTCTTTTTGATGACTTCACCACGGGGCTACCCATGTACTTACTCATGGTGAACGGCAGTGGGGCCGACACAGGGGCCCTCATTCGCTGCCCAATAGTAATGCAGCAAATCTGGACCATCAGTACCCTTCCCGCCTCTGGCTATGCGATAGAGTCCGACTACCCTCAGCAACCCTCCCACACAAATTCCCAGATTAGCGCATCTACCTTCTGAAAAAAAGCCTTGGGGTGGAAAATTGGGAGGGACTGAAAAGCAAACAGGAATCTTGCCACTCTGTGCATCTTTACCACCTGTACCCTCCCCACCAATGTCAAATGCAGAGTATGCCACTGTTTAATCCCCTATGCATCATGGCCCACTCACGCGTTACCTGGAACCCAAAATACCGGAAACTCTCCCTTGCCACCTTAAATGGCAGAACCCCCAGATTCGCACTGCCCCGAAACGTTTGCTGGGAAGACCTCGCTTTTTCCAACATTCAATTTATAGCCCGCGAAAAGCATAGAAAGCATCCTATCTGGCTGCATCACAGCCTGGTATGGCAACTGCTCGGCCCAAGACCACAAGAAACTACAGAGAGTTGTGAACACAACCCAGTCCATCACGCGAACCCACCTCCCATCCATTGACTCTGTCTACACCTCCCACTGCCTTGGGAAAGTGGGCAGCGTCATCAAAGACCCCTCCCACCCGGGTTATTCTCTCTTCCAACCTCTTCCATCTGGCAGGAGATACAAAAGTCTGAGAACACGCACCAACAAATTCAAAAACAGCTTCTACCTCGCTGACACCAGACTCCTGAATGACCCTCTTCTGGACTGAACTGATCTCTCCACACATCTTCTCTACTGAGCAGCACTACACTCTGTATGCTTCATCCAATGTCTGTGTCTAAGTATTTACATTGTGTATTTATGTCCTACTATGTTTTTCACGTATGGACCGATCTGCCTGGACTGTACGCAGAACAACACTTTTCATTGTTTCCATGTAAAGGCTGGATGGTCATGAATGCATAACGCCGCTACTGCGTGCCCCCCCCCCCCCCCCCCACCCCCACGCCCTGGGACCAAGGCCATCACACAGCCCATTCATTTGGGAAAGTCTGATGTGTGGCTTCATGGAGGCAGGAGCAGATCCCTGAGAATGAAGGCGTGGCTGGGCCTGCTCACCTGCTGGAGGCTGGGCACTGAGAGTGGTCGCTCGGAGGTGATGTCATCAGGCCAGAGTTTACACACTGGCTGATATTCTTTGAGATGAGCGAGAACCAGTGCAGGAGGAGATTCCAAATGGCCAGGTACATGGTCATTCAACTTTGCCAAGTTCTCTAGGAGTTGGTGCCACAGGAACTCAAAGGCCAGCTACTGCCGGTTGTCCTGAAGGTCACAACTGCCCTAAATTTCTACGCCAGTGGCTCCTTTCAGAGTTCCACAGGTGATCTTTGTGGCATCTTCAGGCCTCTGCACATAAATGTATCAGAGAGGTCACGGATGCCACCCTTCCTGAGGGAGCATCATTACACAAACCTTGTATTGACCAGGCGAGCCAGGTCACCAGAGCCATTGTGCGACCTTGTTACAAACCGGAAAAATCCCAGGATATTCGTCCTCCAACAACTCAGTTGTTTGATTTTCCACTGGTTTTCAACCACAATAGGCATCACTCCCACCTGCGATCCAGCTATATCATGACCCAAAATTAACTGTATTCCTGGACAAGATAGTTTCTCTATTACCCCTACTACCACTTCACCACTCTTCACTGGACTCTCCAACCTCACCTTATCTAACGGAACACTACTCTTCTCACCCTGAATTCCACTTTATACCACCTTATCTGGCAATATTCCTCCCAAACTGCCTAACTCCTCATCTCTTACCAACAAAGATTGACTAGCTCCCGTATTTCTTAAAATTCTGACTTCTTTACCTACTCCTCCTGGTACACATGAGTAAACTTTACCCACACAAGTAAATTCTTTAAAAATATCTGGCACCTTCTTCGCAATCACCACTAGATCAGGATGTACATTCTTTTGCACCTCCTTCGTTTCAATTGGGATTTCCTTTACCACTTTAACAAACCCTACTGGCTTATCCTGTTTTACCACATCAGCCTTCCCAGTGCTCTTCTTAAACCTCCAACACTGTGACTTTACATGGTCTACTTTATTACAGTAAAAACATCTGAAACTTTTCATTTCTCTTCAAACCTCCTGGATTTCTTTTTTAATCTGAGGTACACTCTCCTTATTATCTCCCATCAGATCTCCTTTACCATTACCACCTGAGTATTTCTCTTTTCTCCAGTTTCTATCCCTCACAGGCTGAAACTGACATCGGAAACCAAACTTTGATTATGAACTAATTTATAATCATCTGCCATTTCTGCTGCTAATCTTTCAGTTCTAATCCTCTGCTCTTCCACATGAGTTCTCATTACATCAGGAATTGAATTTTTAAACTCCTCCAAAATTATCATTTCTCCAAGTGCTTTATACGTTTGGTCTATTTTCAAAGCCCTTATCCACCTATCTTTCTCCTTCTGCAGTCCAAAGCAGTTAAACTGAAACGGAAACCTAAAAAAAAAACCTCTCACCTGACAGCCACATCCCAATGTGCTACAAGTCACATGATGAGACTGAACCTTTCTCAAAGGGACACTCACATGACACCTCTCAGGCCTCAGCTCAACCCGGACCCACACGCAACCCACCGCCGGACCCATGAGCAGCAACCCACCCCCCAACCTGTTAGTGAGTAATCCCCCTGAACCCACAAGAAACGCCCCTTTCCTGAACTGGTGGGCCCCCCCACAGACCCAGAAACCATCCCTCTCCCCCCAGTCCCGCACTCAACCCCGCCAGAACTACACTCAATGCCCTGCCCGGACTCACAAGCAAACCTGCTGAACCCGTAATTCTGTAATATGGGTGTCACTCCCCCCCCCCCCCCCCTCTCCCCACCAAACCAGGCTCTCTGATGCTCTCTCTCCCATGGACTAGCTGGTAGATATTGGCGACCTTCCCACTCACTGCCGAACTCCCCCTTAGAGCTGAGGCCAGGTTTGTGAAAACCTGATGTAAACTGGTTCATATACACAATGGGAGGAGGCGGTGATGATGGGACTGTCTTCTAATCAGACGTTACTGTATTGAAATGAGGTTCCCAACCCTCCTGAGCAGGAACCTCATTACGTCATTGGAGCAGGTCGGGAACAATATGAAATCTCAATCTTGCCGGCGAGAATCTCCTTTTTTTCAGTCTCGGGATATTTTCCACCCACATCGTTGTTTGCGCTCGTGGTGAACGCTTACGCAAACTCGCGACCAGAGCGTTTGAGCTCAAACCCAGCCCAATTTCAGCTGATACACAGAACCTACTGGAATTTCAATCTAATGGTTTGAAACTACGATTGGTTCCAAGTAATCAGTGTGAGTGTGTCCCCATTCACTGACGTTTGGAATCAGTGCCCATCAGGAGATCCTGGGACACAGAGCAGGAGGTTGTAGTTTTAATCTTCACATTCTGCAAAAGGACGTTTCAGCTTTAAACATATGGGTCAAAACAATTGAATATGTTCATTGTAAAAAGGTAACGAGCAATAAAATTATCTTTTTTTTAAAGCGGTATTGCCAACACCTGGCCCAACCCAGCCACCTTGCCTCCATACACTCCATGAGGCAGAGTTACGTCATTCACAGAATCCCGTCTGAATTGAATGGAAATAATACCCACTTTTGGATTGGTTTGAATGACATCGAGAAGGTACGGTTTCTTGAATTGCTCTGTCACATTGTTTAGGGTGAACAAGTTATACATTTTAAAAGATGTGATTTTTTATTTCCACAGGAGAGGGCTTTCGAATGGAGTGATGGATCTCCTGTACAGTATACAAAATGGCATCAGTCTGAACCCAGTAACAATGGAGATGAGGATTGTGTGGAGGTTGCGCACTGTAAGTTGCTGTTGTGTGATATTGGGCGCGATCTAATGGAAACGTTTCTCAGTGTGGTAGCGGGCGGGAATTACCCGGTGCTTCCCGATGGCTGAACGGGCGAGACCGCCACCGGTATCTAGCGTCAATTAGGGAGGGTAATGATGCCCCACGGGCCTCACAATGGAACTGACTGTCCCACCAGCTGATTCATCTAAACCGCCTGCTCGAGACGGGACACCCTGTTCCCTCAAGATGGCTGGAGGGTCAGCCACAGGTCAGCCGTTGCCGCCCGGGAGACAGTTTCAGCGGCCGCCAGTTCGGGGAGAGTAACCTGGAGCACAGACATCCAGTGTGGGAGGAAGCTCAATGTCCTCCACTGGGCCACACAGGTGAGTTGGCATCGGCCCCCTGGCACCGATCACACTTCCCCCCCCCCCCCGCCCCGACCCCCCCCCCCCCACCCTGCCACTCCCAACCTCGCACCCGCTTCTCTCAGCCTCTCTTCCCCTCCCCCCCCCCCCCCCCCCCCACCCGCCACTCCAGGCCCCCAGCACATCAGCATGCCTGTGCGGCAGCACCCACTAGCACAATGCAACCATGCCCAGCAGCACCCCCCTCACGATGCATCAAGCATGCGACTCACAATGCCCTCTCCCTATCTCCGCACGAGAGGTTAGCACACAATCAGCAGGAGAGGGCCCAGACAGGCAGCAGGTTGCTGGACATCAGAGTCCTTATCCCTGACCAGAACCGGGTCGTGGGGGTGACCGGGGACAGAGCAGTCACTGACGTTGAGGTTGGTCTGCACCGCAGGGATGAGGGCCGACCACCCCTCTCCCCGCCCCACCTAAATGACCTGTCTCACCTGAGTTGTGCCTGTCAGCCAACATGTTCCTTCCCTCTCACTGACCACACGTCCATTCTCCCGCAGGATCGCCATCCGATGGTTTCGGCCCATCCGGCGTGGCCCCCACCGTCGATGCGTCACAGCTGTCATCCCCACCCTCACCAGCGCAGAGAAACACACCTCGGTAGGCTTCAGTACTGGAGTGCACCACCAGAGTGGTCGAGGCATCAAAACCGTATCCGGAGCATTCCGAAGCACCGCCCAATGACAGCACAGGTGGCCACATGGGGCTGGTTATACCGGGTCTCCACATCGGTCTGCAGCCTCTATACTGGCTTCATTAACCAGCTCCTCAGTGGGAACCCCTTCTCCCCAAGAGCCAATCTGCCATCTTGGGGTGTTCCTCGAAGATACCGGAGATTTCTGACAGCTCTTGGATGTAGTTGTTGTCCCTGGGAAGCGTGCACACACGTGGCTGATCCTGAGGCGGTGGTGACACACATGGTGGACATTCAGGGAGTGGAAACCCTTCCTGTTAATGAAGGGCACTCCCTGATGCCCCAGTGCAGAGAAGGAGACAGGCATGCCATCTATTACACCCCTGGACCTGGGGATTCTCAGCAATGAAGGAGCATCCTGCTGTTGATCATCTTTTTGCTTGGTCCAGGTCAAAGTTTATATAGTCTGATGCCCGGGCAAACAGGGTACCTGGGAGCCTCCTCCTCGCAAAGTAACAAGTCTGCAAAGACATGATACAGGTGCGGCACCATCCCCTTGTTGAGGCAGAGTCTCCTGTGACATGCGCTCTCTGACACATCCTCGAAAGACCTACGATTCCTGTACACTGCTGGCCTCTCCCTCTGGTCCCTCCCTGGCCTGATGGACGGCCGGGTCCTCAGGGTGTGGGGCGGACCCTGCACTTGGGCTGCCCACTCGAGCCTCCGTCGGCTCTGTTTCCTCTGCCTTCACCGGCGTCTGGCCGCCTGGCCTGCCATCAGAACCGGAGGGCAACTGCTTTGGGGTCACAATATCATCCAGAATAGATATCTGTAAGGAATGGGAAAGGGTGAGAGACCAACAATCGTTTATCCTTCAATCCCAGGACCCTCATATCCCCAATCACAACCCCCCCCCCCCCAATCCCCTGATCCTCGCCTTCTCTCAGGGTGCCATTCGACAGGCCAGACTGGGCCCTGGTTAACCCCCCCCCCTCCACCCACACACACTCACCCTCTGCTCACAGGGAGCTCCCCAGTGCTGCAGCCCAGCTCTTGGGTGTGATTGTCGGCTGCCGTCGCTGTTGGATTGATGCCCCCAGGGTTCAGACAGAGTGTCCAGGCCTCCTCATCGGGATGCGAGGCAATAGCACTTGCCTGCGGCGTGGCACAGTACCCACAGGATTCCGCCTGTGAACTGTGAAGTGCTCAGCTACCTAACATTGCCATTTCCCTATCGGCAATAACCCTCAGCTGTGCACCGAGCGGTCGCCATGGTCAGAGGGATGTTAAAGTGACTCCGCATACTACCACAGACAGGGCCCTGGCCTGGGGGTGGTCGGTGGGACAGACAGGCAGCTGTGGTTGCCCCTGCTATGGTATGTACAAACCAGGGAGTGGCCTGTTGGACTCTCCGGGCACTGAGTCCCCCGGCCCAGGGGCGACCCCCATCAATGGTGTCCCAGGCTCATGATCAGGAGCGTCTTTTCTGTGGGTTCCCCCGTCCCCCCGCCATGCACCCAGGAACTGGGGCAGCATCTCTGGAGCCCCTGGGCTGCATGGCCAATTTCAAAGATGGCTACTCTCCTCCTCCGACCCCCTCATTGGCCACTGTCCCAGTACAGTCTACTCCCGACGTCAGCACGCTGTCCCAGTACCGTCTCCTCCTGACGTCAGCACGCTGTCCCAGTACCGTCTCCTCCGGACGTCAGCGCGCTGTCCCAGTACCGTCTCCTCCTGACGTCAGACACTGTCCCAGGGCCATCTCCTCCTGACATTAGCGCGCTGTCCCAGTACCGTCTCCTCCTGACGTCAACGCGCTGTCCCAGTACCATCTCCTCCTGCCGTCAGCGCGCTGTCCAAGTACCGTCTCCTCCTGATGTCAGACGCTGTCCCAGGACTGCCTCCTCCTGACATCAACGCGCTGTGCCAGTACTGTCTCCTCCTCATGTCAGCACGCTGACCCAGTACCATCTCCTCCTGATGTCAGTGCGCTGTGTCAGTACCGTCTCCTCCTGACATCAGTGCGCTGTCCCAGTACCGTCTCCTCCTGACGTCAGCGCACTCTCCCAGTACCGTCTCCTCCTGACATCAGTGCGCTGTCCCAGTACCATCTCCTCCTGACATCAATGCGCTGTCCCAGTACCATCTCCTCCTGACGTCAGTGCGCTGTCCCAGTACCGTCTCATCCTGACGTCAGTGCGCTGTCACAGTACCGTCTCCTCCTGACGTCAGTGCGCTGTCACAGTACCGTCTCCTCCTGACGTCAGCGCACTCTCCCAGTACCGTCTCCTCCTGACGTCAGTGCGCTGTCCCAGTACCATCTCCTCCTGACGTCAGTGCGCTGTCACAGTCCTGTCTCCTCCTGACATCAGTGCGCTGTCACAGTACCGTCTCCTCCTGATGTCAGTGCGCTGTCACAGTCCCGTCTCCTCCTGACATCAGCGTGCTGTGCCAAAACCTGTCACGATATACAAACATGCAACCAATAAACACAGAGAAAAGGACACAACCAATGGGCAGTCAGGACACTCAGAAGTGGCATCACCACAAAGGGGCATGACATAAACACTATCAAAGGGATGAGGCACTCACACCCTGCCTCTTTCCACAGGCAGACACCCAGAGAGTTAGACAGGGTTGATCAGCAGCATCACACCCCAGCACGTGGCTTAGAGCAAGCTGGGACAGTTGGACTTACTCCAGTTAGATTAGCAGAGAGTCAAACTCATTTGAGAACTGTTAATAGTTCAATAAACATGTTGAACTCATTTCAGAGTCTGGAGCATCCTTTAGTTAAGACTGCATCAAGCAGCAGCCTGTGTTATCCTGAAGCAGCATAAGACAACATGATACCAGGTGTGACTGTTCAATCTATTTAGTTCAACTCCACAAGATCCGTGACAACCAGCTACTGAATACAGGCACAATGGGCAAGGTTCAGGCATCTCACCAGCTCAGGATCACCAGCAATCTTAGTGCCAACTGGCGATCATTCAAGCAGAAATTTCAACTATACGTGGAAGCATCCAACTTCAATGGCGCAACCGATGCTCGGAAGATAGCTCTTCTTCTCACCACTGCGGGTGACCATGCGATAGAGATCTTCAACTCCTTTCACTTTTCCGAAGGGCAGGACAAAACAAAGTACCAAACCATCCTGGACAAATTCGACAGCCACTGCGAGGTGGACACCAACAAAATCTTTGAGCGCTACATCTTCAAGCAGAGGATGCAAGGTAAAGACGAAGCCTACAACTCCTATCTAACTAACCTTGGACTGCTCGTGCAATCCTGCAACTTCGGTGATATCACTGACTCCATGATCAGAGACCAAATCGTTTTTGGAGTCCACTCTGATTCTCTGCGAGAGCAATTGTTGAAAATCAAACACCTGACCCTGCCAGTTGCGATTGAAACGTGTACTGTGCATGAGCACTCTAAAAATCGCTATTCACAGTACAAAATGGCAGAAAGTGAACAACAAGCCTGCCACGAGATGGAGAGTGTTCAGGCCATCTCCGGGATGCAGCGCCTCTACATTGACGAAAGCGGCCATTTCGCGCGCTCTTCCCCGGGCCCAACGCATGCACAATGCGATCGGGAACACAAAGTGGCCGAAAACCGCACTGCGCAGGTGCAGACGTCCGAGACCCGCACCGCGCATGCGCAACGACGCACTGAGCGACATGACGCCGAGGGCATGACGTGTGCGAACTGCGGCACCGCCCATTTTTAAAAAAACTACCCTGCAAGAGGCAAACGCTGTTTAAACTGGGAAACCAAACCACCATGCAGCCCTGTGCAGATCTACAGCACCAGTCAGGAGCCAGCGCTCCCAATTCCGACAGCGGCGCATTAGAAGTGTGCAACACTGAATGCATGACTCTGATCCAGGCAGTGTGACGGATCCAGATGATGAATGCCCGGACAACACTTACCGAGTGGGCATTATTACAAAGTGCGAATACGCCACACCGGACACATCGCAAGTCCAATCAATCCTGGCCGTGGATTCTGAGGACGGATGGCATGCGGTGATGAAGGTCACCCACTGCCCCACCCAGTTCAAACTGGACACAGGTGCCTCCGCCAACCTGATTTCGCAGGTGGACTTGAAGAGAATCAAGAAGCCCCCCACAATCCTTCCAGCTGCCTGCAAACTTCTGGAATACAATGGAGTGCTGAATTTGGTGCATTTGAGTGCTACAGTTAGAGTTTGGTGACTGAGGGAGTATAAGGCTCCATTTTATCTAAAGTCTAGTCTTTCTTTTATTTAGTTAATTAACTTAAAAGTTGGTGTTTGGTTTAGAAGAAGGTGAATTTTCAATCAGCTTTAAACAAAGGTTCTACTTGTAGGTACTTGCAGCTGGAGCTTGTTAATTAGTGAATTCGATTAGGCCAGTTTTCAGAGGCTAGATTCACAGTATAAAAGTGATCCCCTACAGTACAGACTTTGTTTGCACTGAGTGCTGAATTTGGTGCATTTGAGTGCTATAGTGAGAGTTTGGTGACTGAGGGAGTTAGGTGAGGGGGGAGTAAGGCGCTCCTTTCATTTTGTTTCCTACATTTCCGCAAAGAGCAAGAAGGGAGCCAGGAGTTTACAGAGAGTGCAGCTGACTGGGAACGGAGTCGGAGAACGGAGGTTCAGTTGGTCCACAGGGCAGCTATATTCTGTAAGGTAAGAGAGGATGGAGGCTAGGCCAGTTGCATGCAACTCCTGTAGGATGTGGGTGGTGAGGGATACCACCGGTGTCCCCGCTGACTATACCTGCGGGAAGTGCACCCAACTCCAGCTCCTCAAAGACCGTGTTAGGGAACTGGAGCTGAAGCTGGATGAACTTCGGATCCCTCCAACCGGATGCCACTTGGCATCATCTCGGCATCAGAGATTTTCCAAATGCATCATGGAACAGATGATGGAGCGAATAGAAGGGGTTCATGTCTACGTTGACGATATCATAATCTGGTACACAACCCCAGAGGAATATGTGTCGCGACTCAAGAAAGTATTCTGACGCATACATGAACATGGCCTCAAGCTAAACAGGTCCAAGTGCTGTTTTGGGACATCCATGCTGAAGCTCCTGGGCGATCAGATTTCGCAGCATGGTGTGCGCCCCGACACAGACAAAATTAAAGCCACCGAGGCAATCAAAGTCCCCGAGGACAAGAAGGCAGAACTGCGCTTCCTGGGAATGGTCAATTTCCTTGGCAAGTTCTGTCCCAGTACCGTCTCCTCCTGACGTCAGTACGCCGTCCCAGTACCGTCTCCTCCTGACTTCAGCGCTGTCCCACTACCGTCTGCTCCTGACGTCAGCGCGCTGTCCCAGTACCGTCTCCTCCTGATGTCAGCGTGCTGTCCCAGTACCGCCTCCTCCTGACGTCAGCGTGCTGTCCCAGTACCGTCTCCTCCTGATGTCAGCGCGCTGTCCCAGTACCGCCTCCTCCTGACGTCTGTGTGTTGTCCCAGTACCGTCTCCTCCTGATGTCAGTGCGCTGTCCCAGTACTGTCTCCTCCTGACATCAGCGCGCTTTCCCTCTCCCGTCTTCTCCTGACGTCAGTGCGCTGTCCCAGTATCGTCTCCTCCTGACGTCAGTGCGCTGTCACAGTACCGTCTCCTCCTGTCGGCCGCGCGCTGTCCCAGTACCATCTCCTCCTGACATCAGCGCGCTGCTTCAGTGCCATCTCCTCCTGACGTTAGCGCGATGTTCCAGTACCGTCTGCCCCTGATGTCAGCGCGCTGTCCCAGTACCGTCTCCTCCTGACGTTAGCGCGATGTCCCAGTACCGTCTGCCCTGATGTAAGCGCGCTGTCCCAGTACCGTTTGCTCCTGATGTCAGTGCGCTGTCCCAGTACCGTCTCCTCCTGACATCAGTGCGCTGTCCCAGTTCTGTCTCCTCCTGACGTCAGCGTGCTGTCCCAGTACCGTTTGCTCCTGATGTCAGTGCGCTGTCCCAGTACCGTCTCCTCCTGACGTCAGTGCGCTGTCCCAGTTCTGTCTCCTCCTGACGTCAGCGCGCTGTCCCAGTACCGTTTGCTCCTGACGTCAGCGCGCTGTCCCAGTACCGTTTGCTCCTGATGTCAGTGTGCTGTCACAGTACCATCTCCTCCTGACGTCAGCGTGCTGTCCCAGTACCGTTTGCTCCTGATGTCAGTGCGCTGTCCCAGTACCGTCTCCTCCTGACGTTAGCGCGATGTTCCAGTACCGTCTGCCCCTGATGTCAGCGCGCTGTCCCAGTACCGTCTCCTCCTGACGTTAGCGCGATGTCCCAGTACCGTCTGCCCCTGATGTAAGCGCGCTGTCCCAGTACCGTCTGCTCCTGATGTCAGCAGCGCTGTCCCACTACCATCTCCTCCTGCCATCAGTGTGCTGTCCAAGTACCGTCTCCTCCTGATGGCAGCGCGCTGTCCCAGTACCGTCTCCTCCTGATGTCAGCGCGCTGACCCAGTACCGTCTCCTCCTGATGTCAGCACGCTGTCCCAGTTCCGTCTCCTCCTGATGGCAGCACGATGTCCCAGTTCCGTCTCCTCCTGATGTCAGCGCGCTGCCCCAGTACCGTCTCCTCCTGATGTCAGCGTGCTGTCCCAGTACCGTCTCCTCCTGATGTCAGCGCGCTGTCCCAGTACCGCCTCCTCCTGTCGTCCACGCGCTGTCCCAGTACCGTCTCCTCCTGACGTCAGTGCGCTGTCCCAGTACTGTCTCCTCCTGACGTCAGCGCGCTTTCCCTCTCCCGTCTTCTCCTGACGTCAGTGCGCTGTCCCAGTACCGTCTCCTCCTGACGTCAGTGCGCTGTCCCAGTACCGTCCCCTCCTGACGTCCACGCGCTGTCCCAGTACCGTCTCCTCCTGTCGTCCGCGCACTGTCCCAGTACCGTCTCCTCCTGACGTCCGCGCGCTGTCCCAGTACCGTCTCCTCCTGACGTCCGCGCGCTGTCCCAGTACCGTCTCCTCCTGTCGTCCACGTACTGTCCCAGTACCGTCTCCTCCTGACGTCTGCGCGCTTTCCCAGTACCGTCTCCTCCTGACGTCAGTGCGCTGTCCCAGTGCCGTCTGTCATAATATACACCAGTATATTCAGGTGCAGACACACACACACACTGATGGGCATGCAGTGGGACCAATCAGCATACACAACACCGCAGCCACTCACCAGTGAGAGCACACGCCCTATAAAGACAGGGGAGAGGAGAGTTCCCGCTCATTCTAGTAGCAGCCAGCTCGGAACTCAGAGCTCACAGCCTGCAACACAGACATTCACCATGCGCTGAGTGCATCACCTGGTTAGGACTAGGCAAGGGTCAACAGTTAATGCTGGTGTTTCATTTACCCACAGTTCAAGTATGTTAATATAGTTAACCTTATAATAAAAGAGAGTTGCACCACTTCCAGCGTTGGTGACCTGTTTGTGATCCAGAACACCCAACACATCACCGTCTCCTCCTGATATCAGTGCGCTGTCCCTGTACCAACTGCTCCTGATTCAGTGCGCTGTCCCTATACCGTCTCCTCCTGACGTCAGTGCGCTGTCCCAGTAACCCCTGCTCCTAATGTTCTGCGCCGTCCCAGTACCGTCTCCTCCTGATGTCAGCGTGCTGTCCCAGTACCGCCTCCTCCTGACGTCAGCGTGCTGTCCCTGTACCGCCTGCTCCTGATGTCACTGCGCTGTCCCGGTACCGTCTCCTCCTGACGTCAGCGCGCTGTCCCAGTACCGTCCCCTCCTGACGTCAGCGCGCTGTCCCAGTACCGTGTCCTCCTGACGTCAGCGCGCTGTCCCAGTACCGCCTCCTCCTGACGTCAGTGTGCTGTCCCAGTACCGTCCCCTCCTGACGTCAGCGCGCTGTCCCAGTACCGTCTCCTCCTGACGTCAGCGCGCTGTCCCAGTACCGCCTCCTCCTGACGTCAGTGTGCTGTCCCAGTACCGCCTGCTCCTGATGTCACTGCGCTGTCCCAGGACCGTCTCCTCCTGATGTCAGCGCGCTGTCCCAGTACTGCCTGCTCCTGATACAGTGCGCTGTCCCAGTACCGTCTCCTCCTGACGTCCGCGCGTTGTCTCAGTACCGTCTCCTCCTGTCGTCCACGTACTGTCCCAGTACCGTCTCCTCCTGACGTCCGCGCGCTTTCCCAGTACCGTCTCCTCCTGACGTCAGTGCGCTGTCCCAGTGCCGTCTGTCATAATATATACCAGTATATTCAGGTGCAGACACACACACACACTGATGGGCATGCAGTGGGACCAATCAGCATACACAACACCGCAGCCAATCACCAGTGAGAGCACACGCCCTATAAAGACAGGGGACAGGAGAGTTCCCGCTCATTCTAGTAGCAGCCAGCTCGGAACTCAGAGCTCACAGCCTGCAACACAGACATTCACCTTGTGCTGAGTGCATCACCTGGTTAGGACTAGGCAAGGGTCAACAGTTAATGCTGGTGTTTCATTTACCCACAGTTCAAGTATGTTAATATAGTTAACCTTATAATAAAATAGAGTTGCACCACTTCCAGTGTTGGTGACCTGTTTCTGATCCAGAACACCCAACACATCACCATCTCCTCCTGATGTCAGTGCGTTGTCCCTGTACCATCTGCTCCTGATTCAGTGCGCTGTCCCAGTACCGTCTCCTCCTGATGTCAGCGTGCTGTCCCAGCACCGCCTGCTCCTGATGTCACTGCGCTGTCCCGGTACCGTCTCCTCCTGATGTCAGCGTGCTGTCCCAGTACTGCCTGCCCCTGATTCAGTGCGCTGTCCCAGTACCGTCTCCTCCTGACGTCAACGTGCTGTCCCTGTACCGCCTGCTCCTGATGTCACTGCGCTGTCCCAGTACCGTCTCCTCCTGATGTCAGCGTGCTGTCCCAGTACTGCCTGCTCCTGATTCAGTGCGCTGTCCCAGTACCGTCTCCTCCTGACGTCAGCGTGCTGTTCCAGTACCTCCTGCTCCTGATGTCACTGCGCTGTCCCAGTACCGTCTCCTCCTGATGTCAGCGTGCTGTCCCAGTACAGCCTGCTCCTGATTCAGTGCGCTGTCCCAGTACCGTCTCCTCCTGACGTCAGCGTGCTATCCCTGTACCGTCTCCTCCTGACGTCAGCGTGCTGTCCCAGGACCGCCTGCTCCTGATGCCAGTGCGCTGTCCCAGTACCATCTCCTCCTGACGTCAGTGCGCTGTCCCTGTACCGCCTGCTCCTGACATCAGTGCGATGTCCCTGTACCGTCTCCTCCTGACGTTAGTGCGCTGTCCCAGTATCGTCTCCTCCTGACATCAGTGCGCTGTCCCTGTACCGCCTGCTCCTGACGTCAGTGCGCTGTCCCTGTACCGTCTCCTCCTGATGTCAGTGCGCTGTCCCTGTACCGCCTGCTCCTGACGTCAGTGCGCTGTCCCAGTACCGTCTGCTCCTGATGTCAGTGCGATGTCCCTGTACCGTCTGCTCCTGATGTCAGTGCGATGTCCCTGTGCCGTCTCCTCCTGATGTCAGTGCGATGTCCCTGTGCCGTCTCCTCCTGATTCAGTGCGCTGTCCCTGTACCGTCTGCTCCTGATGTCAGTGCGATGTCCCAGTACCGCCTGCTCCTGACGTCAGTGCGCTGTCCCAGTACCGTCTGCTCCTGATGTCAGTGCGATGTCCCTGTACCGTCTGCTCCTGATGTCAGTGCGATGTCCCTGTGCCGTCTCCTCCTGATGTCAGTGCGATGTCCCTGTGCCGTCTCCTCCTGATTCAGTGCGCTGTCCCTGTACCGTCTGCTCCTGATGTCAGTGCGCTGTCCCAGTACCGTCTCCTCCTGTCGTCCGCGCGCAGTCCCAGTACCGTCTCCTCCTGTCGTCCGCGCACTGTCCCAGTACCGTCACCTCCTGACGTCAGTGCGCTGTCCCAGTACCGTCTCCTCCTGACGTCAGCGTGCTGTCCCAGTACCGTCTCCTCCTGACTTCAGCGTGCTGTCCCAGTACCGTCTCCTCCTGACGTCCGCGCGATGTCCCAGTACCGTCTCCTCCTGACGTCAGTGCGCTGTCCCAGTACTGTCTCCTCCTGACGTCAGCGCGCTTTCCCTCTCCCGTCTTCATCCTGACGGCAGTGCGCTGTCCCAGTACCGTCTCCTCCTGACGTCAGTGCGCTGTCCCAGTACCGTCTCCTCCTGACGTCCACGCGCTGTCCCAGTACCGTCTCCTCCTGTCGTCCGCGCACTGTCCCAGTACCGTCTCCTCCTGACGTCCGCGCGCTGTCCCAGTACCGTCTCCTCCTGTCGTCCGCGCACTGTCCCAGTACTGTCTCCTCCTGACGTCCGCGCGCTGTCCCAGTACCGTCTCCTCCTGACGTCCGCGCGCTTTCCCAGTACCATCTCCTCCTGACGTCAGTGCGCTGTCCCAGTGCCGTCTGTCATAATATATACCAGTATATTCAGGTGCAGACACACACACACACTGATGGGCATGCAGTGGGACCAATCAGCATACACAACACCGCAGCCAATCACCAGTGAGAGCACACGCCCAATAAAGACAGGGGAGAGGAGAGTTCCCGCTCATTCTAGTAGCAGCCAGTTCGGAACTCAGAGCTCACAGCCTGCAACACAGACGTTCACCATGCGCTGAGTGCATCACCTGGTTAGGACTAGGCAAGGGTCAACAGTTAACGCTGGTGTTTCATTTACCCACAGTTCAAGTATGTTAATGTAGTTAACCTTATAATAAAATAGAGTTGCACCACTTCCAGTGTTGGTGACCTGTTTGTGATCCAGAACACCCAACACATCACCGTCTCCTCCTGATGTCAGTGCGTTGTCCCTGTACCATCTGCTCCTGATTCAGTGCGCTGTCCCTGTACCGTTTCCTCCTGACGTCAGTGCGCTGTCCCAGTAACGCCTGCTCCTAATGTTCTGCGCTGTCCCAGTACCGTCTCCTCCTGATGTCAGCGTGCTGTCCCAGTACCGCCTCCTCCTGACGTCAGCGTGCTGTCCCTGTACTGCCTGCTCCTGATGTCACTGCGCTGTCCCGGTACCGTCTCCTCCTGATGTCAGCGTGCTGTCCCAGTACTGCCTGCTCTTGATTCAGTGCGCTGTCCCAGTACCGTCTCCTCCTGACATCAGCGTGCTGTCCCTGTACCGCCTGCTCCTGATGTCACTGCGCTGTCCCAGTACCGTCTCCTCCTGATGTCAGCGTGCTGTCCCAGTACTGCCTGCTCCTGATTCAGTGCGCTGTCCCAGTACCGTCTCCTCCTGACGTCCGCGCGCTGTCCCAGTACCGTCTCCTCCTGTCGTCCACGTACTGTCCCAGTACCGTCTCCTCCTGACGTCCGCGCGCTTTCCCAGTACCGTCTCCTCCTGACGTCAGTGCGCTGTCCCAGTGCCGTCTGTCATAATATACACCAGTATATTCAGGTGCAGACACACACACACACTGATGGGCATGCAGTGGGACCTCCTGATTCACCCCCACATCGCACTGATTCACCCCCACCCTAAGGCCCGTCCCCTGGTCAACCACCGCTTCTCCCACTCCCTCGGACCCCCCTACCCACGACCAGCCATGTCAGCGGCAGGAGCGGAAGCCCACAGCCGTGCCTCTGTGTGTCCGACCTCCCCCCCTCTCCCTCATTGGCCACGGTGCCTGTTTCCAGATTTTTAAAAGCACAAGTGAAACATGCCGTCAGTAAATCCTCGGCTCAGGCCCGCTGGTGCTATGCCGACGGTGTTTACCGTATGTGCGGAGTAGAACACATTGACCCTGCTGTCATGGCACCGCAGCATGGCGGTCTGTCAGGCGCCCGGCGCTGGCCATCAGTCTGGCCTCACCACCAATTCTCCGCCCAATTACCTTTCCCAACTCCAGCGTTGGTCGACGGAGAATCCCACCCTGCACCTTCACTCAGGAACTGTCCCCCAAGTGAATAGCAGCAGGTTTTCAGATTCACTGACACACACTGACCGGAAAGGGGGTCACAACAGGAAATATCTCCGGTTATTTACAAAGATCCTCACGGATTAAGAGATGGGGAAAATGAAAAGATCATTGACGCTCTCAAAGCAGAAAGAATGAACTACTTAGAACAATAGCTGCTCACTTCACTGAATTCAATCTTTCTTTCTTTCTCCAGGGAGTAGAATTGGCTGGAATGATGCAAATTGTTCGAACAAAATAAATTTCATTTGCTCCCGCAAACTGATCTATGATTAGAGGAATCTGGTGATGCTCCGTGATCCTGTCCGGGACTGGATTCAGTGTTTGATTTGTTTGTGACACAGTTACTGCCTCTGTGACTGTTCTTAGTCTCTCAGTCAATAATAAATACAATTGCATCATGAGCTGTGTGTTTGATGCTGTGTGAGTCTAGTTTATAGCAGCCTTCCTGTCCCACTGTCGCTTCCTACCCACCTCTTCACTCAATACCACATTGGGGAGGAAGACAGCACAGACTTGGATGTGTTTTTAATTAATTCATGTGAAGTGAGCATTGCTGGCAAGATCCAAATGTATTCCTCTTTGAGAAGGTGCTGATGGTGAGGCACCTTCTTCAACTACTGAAGTCCATCTGGCGATAGGGAGGAAATTCTGGGGTTTTGATCCAGTGACAGTGAAGCAACAACATCTTATAGATGGTGGACATGTGATTCTGGTGGAGGAAGTGTCAATCAAGTTGGCTATTTTGTCCTGGATGGTTCCGAGCTTCTTGAGTGTTATTGTAGCCTCACTCATCCAGGCCAGTGGGGAGTATTCCATCACACTCCTGACTTGTGCCTTGTAAATGTTGGACAGGTTTTTGAAGTCAGGAGGTGAATTAGTCACTGCATAATTTCCGGCCTCTGACCAGAGGTGGATTTACACTTTGTGAGGCCCCACACTCACCATCATGTCTGCCCCACCCCACTCCCCATGGCTGCCTCTGACCCCGACCAGCAAGCTCACCACGTGGCTCCCATCCAGTGCCTCATGTCTCACGCCTCTGGCGTCCTCTCGCTGTTGCTGCCTTCCACAGCCCTGGGTGACGAGACGCCCCTCGCCTGCTCTCCTCACTGCTCAATGGCTGCTGGTCAGCTGATTCGGCCCAAACACAATGCGGCGAACCCCCCACCCCACCCCCACCCCTCCACCCCCACCCCGGTGCCCCTGGCGGTGGGATCGTGGTTCACGCCCACGGGCCAGCCGGAGAATGTAAATGAATGCAGATGGATCTTACTGACCCATTTGCATCCACACAGAGCATCTGCCGACCAAAATCTCAAAGGCCCTGAATCTGGGGCCACGGGGTACGTCAAGATTTAATTACACTGAAGGTGGGTCATCCCCGACGATGATCTTCACTCGAAAAAAATAAACGCATACGTTCAGTATATTCCGAACAGACGTCGGTACCTGAGTTGAACGCCTCAAGCTTCCCATAGTGTGACACATCGGCGGCCGATGAAGCAACTTCCAGCGGCCTATTGAAATGCTGCTGAGTGCTGAGGACATGGCACCATCTGCAACTCCACTTGTCCCTTGTCGCCAGTCTTAGATCCAAGGAAGATGTGGTGATATACATCACTGTAAGTACACAAAGGGTTAATGTACATACACTACACCTAGCTAGGCACTAGAGGGAACACCAGAGACATGACACACAGTCAGTCAACCAATAGGTCAGTAAGATAGGACACGACCAATGGGCAGACACGATACACACAGAGGTGACACTACCACAGGAGGGCATTACACCAACCCATATAAAAGGACACATCACACATGCTCAGTCTCTTTCCAGTGGAGAGTCTCAGTGAGTACAGACACAGGGTTGATTGAACACCACTCCCACCACGTGGATTGTAGCAGACTGGTTAGTCAGTCTGAGTAGCTATGGCAGGAGTAATAGCAGCGTCGAATCCAAGTAGGAGAATTGTTAATAGTTCAATAAACGTGTTGAAGTTATCTCCAAGTCTGAACCTTCCTTTGTCAGAGTGCACATCAAGGAAGCAGCTTATGCTACGTCAAGAGCATAACAAAACATGTTTCCAGGAGTGAACTGTTAAATCCATTTAGTTGCAACTCAGCGAACAGTGACAACCAGCAACGACAGCCAGGCAAGATGATGTTCGGGATTCCGGTTCCACAACCGCTCAGGTACCAAGGCAATCTCAGTGAAAACTGGCGTTAGTTCAGGCAGAGATTCGAGATCTACCTGGTAGCGTCTGACTTAGATGGCGTGGCGGATGCAGAAAAAATAAAGCTTCTATTTACAGGTCCAGAAGCAGCTGAAATCTTCCAGACCTTCAAATACTCTGGGCAAAACAAGAGCGACTTCCAGGCAGTCCTGGACAAATTCCAAGAATTCTGCGAGGAACGTACAAGAAGAAAAGGTAAAAGAGGTGCCAAAACTCACCGCGAGGTAGGCTTGCAGCAACGAACGGCAGTTTTGAATTGCAGCCATCTTGGGAAAGGTGCTGCACATGCGCAGTTGCGCGAAGAGCGCACAGGACGGGAAGGTCCGTTTGCGCATGCGCGAGAAGCCGTGCATGCGCAATAGCGAAAAAGGCCCCAAGTAAAGGAATCGCGATATGTGCATGCGCAATCGCTTCCTACGCACTATGCCACAAGCGTCGTGACATCAGAGGCCCCGGACCACGCCCACTTAAAGGGGAAATGTCACAAAACACACAAAAAAAATTTAAAGCCTCAAAACCACATTCTTTCACCTGGAACGACAGCTGTCGTGGAAATCATAATAAAGACAAATTCCTCGAGGTTCGATTTAAGGAAATTTATTTCCACAAATATACTTGTGGAGAGAGAGTGTTTCAGCTGCAAAGCCAAGGCACTGCACTCTGAGTTATGCAGTCAAAAACCATTATATTTATAGGTTGAAATAGACAACTTTGAAGAGATAAAGCTTGGGAACATACGCAAGAGGAAATATGAATGTGTTGCCCTTGGTTTAAAAACAATTCGAGTACGCATTTTGTTGTCCTTCGGATAAACAACTTATTATCATAATAAGGCCAGTACCACATACTAAGCAGTATTTGGTTTACATTACTTGACCTCTTTATTTTCACTCAAAAGCAGTGTTAAATTATAGTTAATATTTCCAGCATGCTTGGTAACTCATTAACTTCCCTTCCACAATTCCCTCCTTGTTGATCTTTTGATCAACACCTTTTAGTAAATTATCGTTTCCTCCATAGAGAAGGGTGGTTTATAATGTAAGGAGAATGGACGTATGACAGTTCCCTGCGTGTTATGAGCTGGTAGCAAGGAGGCAAGGCGGCTTGGGCTGTTCTCCCGTGTTAGTACAATAAAAATATCTTGCGCAACATTAAAACAGTAACCATACGACAATCAAGATTACAATGGCGATTATAATCCAGAACACAATCCTCTGTCCTGACGATCCTACCATCCAAAGCCAAAGTCCCATCCCTCATTTTCATGTAATCCTGTTACCTCTCTACGAATGTGACCCACCAGATTATCAATTTTTCTGAGTTATCAGGGATGTATGTGCAACAGTCACTTCCAATCAGGGCACAAATGCCTCCCTTTTCAGCTAACAAGAAACCAAGAGCCATTCTATTCTGCAGGACAACCGCTCTTACAGCAACCATTTCAGTTTCTATCTGGTTAACAGCTTCTGCAGTGTCATTACCTACCTGCTCTAGGATGTCTCGTAGTTCGCGTAGTTCGTATGCATTAGTGGCTATTCCTAATGGTGGTATAATTATTCCCAGCATTTGTGCCCATGTCATAACACTTTGTGTCGTCCTGTGATGGGGATGATCCTGCAATTGCTGAATGTGATGCACATAAGGGACTACCTATCCCAAATAGCAGGAGCCTTCCCAATTTTCTGGTATGGCCACAGAAAAAATATGTGCCGTTATATGCGGTCAGGTTTCCTTTACTATCAGTCATCATTAGTCTAATCGGATCCCCTTCCCAGGAGCCTCCACTAGTTTGATTTTCAACTCCTGACCAACCAAAGATGAATAGTCCTTTAGCTGTAAGGTGGAACATAGGGGGTTGCCAATTCAAGGTCTGGTCGCACTGACTTGTGCCGGCTGGGTAGGTCCCATATGTTTTATGTTTCCTAAAGTATATGCTACCATTTGGGACTCCAGTATAATTGGGAAGGATCAAACAGGGTGTTTGACGTGTTACATTAAACCTAGGCCCCCACCATTCCTCAAACCTATTCATATCGTATCCAGCTAATCTCCAATCGAAAATATTCTGTGTATCTTCTCCACGTCCTGTACTATTTTGTCTTAGAGCCCATTCTGCTATCTCTTTACTGGCGAATGGGATAGGTCGCACAGGGAAGCCCTCCTCCAAGCTTCTGGGAATTTGTGTACAAACCCAACAACTGAATTTATTTACCCTCTCTGCGTGTGAGTGGGACATGTATATTAAGGTGTTGGTATGCAGTTTACCCTCTACATGATGTTGGATTAATATGATAATATAAAACATCAAAGCCGTCATTCTCTCCAGGTCAGCGTTTCGCTAGTACTCTCAAAGTTCCGTATGATGTAGTTTACACGAGTTGCGTGGATCCCATCTGGCTTTTCTTTTACTTTAACGGCTGTTCGGGTTGTTAGCAGCACTTGGTAGGGTCCATTCCACCTGGGAGAAAAATAATCTTTGTTTAGTGCTTTCACATACACTTGATCTCCAGGTTTAAAGGGTGTGTATTTCCCTCTTTTGGATGCATCTGAGCCTGTTGCACCTTTTCATGTTTTTGTTTTTTTCATTTTTTCCCAGCGGTTTCACACATGTCCTGGGAATATTTTAGTGATGCCTCACCTGCCCATATTAAGGCTACTGCCGCTGGAGTCATTGGGGGCTTAGTTCCAGTTTTCATGGGACGTTCCATTAATATCTCATACGGGGTTAAACCGTATTACGATTTCTCTGATTTCTCACGGCATACATTACTCTGGGTATGGCATCCAGCCACAGCAGCCCATTTTGTTGACACACTTTTGTAACTGCAGTTTTAATTATTCCATCCGCCCTTTCCACCATTCCTGAGGATTGTGACTGATATGGGATATGCAATTTCCAATCAAATCCCATGGCTTCTGTTAGGGCTTCGGTCAATTTGCTAGTGAAATGAGTTCCCCTGTCACTGTTAATACCCATTGGTATCCCAATCCTAGGATATTCGTCCTTCAACACTTCAGTTGTCTGATTTTCCACTGGCTTATCAACCACAGTAGGCATCACTCCCACCTGCGATCCTGCTATATCATTACCCAAGATAAAACTGTATTCCTGGACAAGATAATTTCTCTATTACTCCTACTACCACTTCACCACTCTTCGCTGGACTTTCCAACCTTACCTTATATAATGGAACACTACTCCTCTCACCCTGAATTCCACATATTACCACCTTTTCTGGCAACATTCTTCCCAGAGTACATAACTCCGCATCTCTTACCATCAAAGATTGACTAGCTCCCGTATCTCTTAAAATTGTGACTTCTTTACATACTCCTCCTGATACACATGAGTAAACTTTACCCACACAAGTAAATTCTTTAAAAAGATCTGGCACCTCCTTATCAATCACCTCTTGATCAGGCTGTACAATTTTTTGCACCTCCTTTCCTTCACTTGGGCTTTCCTTTACCGCTTTAACAAACCCCACTGTCTTATCCTGTTTTACCACATCAGCCTTCCCAGTGCTTTTCTTCAACCACCAACACTGTGACTTTACATGGCCTAGTTTATTGCAGTGAAAACATTTGAAACTTTTCAATTCTTTTCCACCCTCCTTATTATCTCCCATCAGATCACCTTTACCTTTACCACTTGAGTATTTCTCATGTCCCCAGTTTCTATCCGTCACGGGCTGCAACTGATGTCAGAAACCAAGCTTTGATTTATGAACTAATTCACAATCATCTGCCATTTCCGCTGCTAATCTCGCAGTTTTAACCCTCTGCTCTTCCACATGAGTTCTCACTACATCAGAATTGCATAATTTCTCTGAGCTTCATACATTTGGTCTATTTTCAAAGCCCTTATCCAACTATCAAAATTACTCTGTTTGAGCCTTTCCTACTCCATGTATGTTTGACCAAATTCTTTCCTTAAATTCCTCATTGTCGTGATATCATGGTTGTGTTGAAATTCACTGACTGGCCACTCGGAGTCTCATTGGTAATTGCAAGAACATGGGGCGGGATTCTCTGATCCTGGGGCTAAGTGTTGACGCCATCGTAAATGCCGGAGCGTTTTGGGACAGCGTCAGCTGGCCCCTAGGATCAGCGATCCTGCGCTGCACTGGGGGCCAGCACAGCACTGAAGTGCTTCACGCAGCTCCAGCTGCCGATACGGGTGTCAGCACGGGGGCCGCAGGTCCACGTATGCGCGCCACAGCCGTCGTGACTTCGCCCATGCGCGCCACTGCCAATGCAAGTTTGCGCATGCGCGTGGGTTGCCATATCCACGCCGGCCCCGATGCAACATGGCGGAGAGCTACAGGGGCCCGGCGCAGAGGAACATAGGCACCCACCAGGATAAGCCCGCCCGCCGATCGGTAGGTCCCGATCGTGAGCCAGGCCACCGTGGAGGCCCCGCCCGGGGTCGGATCCATCCCCCCCAACCCCCCCAACCAGGCCACACCCCGCAGCATGAACGCCGAGGTCCCGCCGGGTAGGCCCACACGAGAACGATGCCGACGGGACTCGGCCTAACTCAGCGGGCACTCGGCCCATCGCGCGGGAGAATCGGCGGGGGGGGGGGGCCACGTTGAGCGGCCCCCGACCGGTGCTGCGCTAATCGCGCAGGCGCCAATGGTGCCGATTCTCCAGCGCGTGGTCGGAGAATCCCGCCCGCTCTTTCTCAGATGAGGAGACCAAGACTGCACACGATATTCCAGGTGTGGCCTCACCAAGGCCCTGTATAATTGCAGCAAGACATCCCTGCATTCTTTACCGCCGGCTGCACCTGCATGCTTACCTTCAGTGACTGGTGTATGAGGACAACCAGGTTTCGTTGCACATTCCTCTCTGCTAATTTCTGGACATTCAGATAATAGCCTTGCCTCCTCATTTTCGCTACCAAAGTGGATAACCTCGCATTTCTCCAAATTATAGTGTATCTGCCATTAATTGGCCCACTCACTCAACTTGTCCTAATTATAATAATCTTTATTGTCACAAGTCGGCTTACATTAACACTGCAATTAAGTTACTGTGAAAAGCCCCGAGTCGCCACATTCCGGCGCCTGTTCGGGTACACAGAGGGAGAATTCAGAATGTCCAAATTACCTAACAACATGTCTTTCGGGACTTGTGCGAGGAAACCGGAGCACCCGGAGCAAACCCACGCAGACATAGGAAGAATGTGCAGGTTCCGCACAGACAGTGACCCAAGCCGGGAATCGAACCTGGGACCCTGGTGCTGTGAAGCAATAGTGCTAACCACTGTGCTTCCACGCTGCCAAATAACACTGAAGGATCATTGCATACTTCTCACAGCTCACCCTCCCACCCAGCTTGGTGTCATCTGCAAATTTGGAGATATTACATTTTGTTCCCTCATCTAATCATTCATATATATTGTGACCAGCTGGGGTCCTAGCACTGACCCATGCCGTACCTCATTAGTAACTGCCTGCCAATTAGGAAAAGACCTGTTAATTCCTACTTTTGTTTCCTGTCTGTCAACCATCTCAATTTACTACCCCTAATCCCATGCGCTTTAATTTTACACTCTAATCCTGAGGCGGGACTTTGTCAAAAGCCTTCAAAGTTCAAATATACCCCATCCACTGGCTCCCCCTCATCAACTCTACTAGTTACATTCTCAAAGAATTCCAGTAGATTTGTCAAGCATGATTTCCCCTTCATAAACCCACGCTGACTCTGTCCGATCCTGCTCCTGGTTTCTAATGCTCTGCGATAAAATCTTTGATAATGGACTCTCGAATTTTCCCACTTCTGATGTCAGGCTTCCCGGTCTATAATTCCCTGTTTTCTCTCTACCTACCTTTTTAAATAGTGCAGTCACATTAGCTACCCTCCAATCTGCAGGAACTGTTCCAGAGTATAGAATCCTGGAAGATGACCTTCAATGACCTCCACTATTTCTAGATCCACTTCCTTAAGTACTCTGGAATGTAGATTATCAGGCCTTGGTGATTGATCAGCCTTCCCAAAAGCCATTTATCTATTAATACTGATCTCCTTCAGTTCCTCCCTCTCACTAAATCCTGCGTTTCCCAACATTTCTGGTATCTGATTTGTGTCATCATTTGTGAAGACGAACCAAAGGATGTATTTAGTTGTTCAGCCATTTTTTTGTCTTCTATTATACACTCCCCTGTTTCTGACTGTAAGGGACCTGCATTTGTCTTCACCAATCTTTTTCTCTTTACATACCTATAGAAACTTTTACAGTCCCTGTAAGCTTAATCTTGTATTCTATTTATAATAATAATAATCACTTATTGTCACAAGTAGGCTTCAATGAAGTTACTATGAAAAGCTCCTAGTCACCACATTCCGGCACCTGTTCGGGAAGGCTGGAACGGGAATTGAACCCATGCTGCTGGTCTTGTTCTGCATTACAAGCCAGCTGTCTTAGCCCACTGTGCTGAACCAGCCTCTTAATCAATCCCTTGTTCCTTCTTTGCTGAATTCTAAACTGCTCCCAATCCTCAGACCTGTTGTTTTTCTTGGCCAATTTGTTTGCTTCTTCCTTGGATCGAATACTATCTCTAATTTCCCATGTGAGACATGGATTGACCACGTTCCCATTTTACTTTTGCCCCAGACATGAATAAACAATTCTTGCAGTTCCCCATGCGCTCCTTAAATGTTTGCCATTAGCAATCCACTGTCATCCCTTTAAGTAACGCCCCTCAATAGATCAAAACCAACTCATGCCTCATGTCATCGTAGTTTCCTTTATTAAGATTCAGGACCCTAATCTCAGAATCAACCACTTCACTCTCCATTTTGATGAAAATTTCTAGCATATTATGGTCGCTCATCCCCAAGGGGTCTCGGAAAACTAGATTGACAATGATTCCGTTGTCAGTACACAATAGGATGGCCTATTCTCTTGTTGGTTCCACAACGTATTGGTCCAGAAAACCATCCCATATATACTACAGAAATTCCTCCTCTACGGCAATGTGGCTAATTTTGTTTGCCCAATCTATATGCAGATTAAAATTACCCACAATTACAGATGTTCCTTTATCGTATGCATCCCCAGCTTCCTGTTTAATGTCACACCCAACATCACCACCGCAGTTTAGACATCTATATATGATGGCCACTCATGTTTTTTTGCTCCTTGCTGTTTCTGAGCTCTACACATGCAAATTCCACATCGTAAGGGCTAATATCCTTCCTCACTATTGTGTTAATTTCCTCTTTAACCAGCAATACAATCCCACCACCTTTTTGTTTCTGTCTGTCCTTCCTAAATACTGAATACCCCTGGACATTCAGTTCCCATACTTGGTCACCCTGCAGCCATGTCTCTGTAATCCTGGTTAGATCATACCTGTTTACATCTATATGCACGATTAGTTCATCCGCTTTACTATGAATGCTCCGCACGTTAAGTCACAAAGCCTATAAGCTTGTCTTTTTAACATTACTTGTCTCGTTCCCAATATTTTTCACTGTGGCGTTATTTGAATCTGGTCCTTAATTTTCTATCTATCACTTTACTTATTCCTCTTTACGTCTTTTGTTTTTGCCCTATTTTCCTCCTCCTCTGACTCCTTGCATAAGTTCCCATCCTCCTGCCATGACTAAACACTTTAAATTAAAAATTTTAGATGACATTTGAATTTAAACAAGAATCAATCACCTGAGTCCCTACCCCTGCTAAAACAATTATCTACAATCTCATATAGTTTGAAAAATATCCACAAGGACTGACTCACCAATCAGCTGCGCTCTTCGGTCCCATGTCACTTTCTGCAATGTGACGGCACCTCTGAAAACCACTGTCGGTGGCCCCGATGGGGCCCATCGCAAGGCTGCTGCTCGACTTTGAGGACAGGTAGAAAATGAAAGGAGCACCTTGATCCCTCCTCACTGAACTCCCTCAGTCACAAACTTAACACCTTTAACCTAATAAAAACATTCCAAGCTGCCTGACTGCAGCATCATTATTGTGAAGAGCCTCTGTCTGAGTCGCTGAAAATTCTCAGTCTGTTCCTGCGATGATGCTCAATCTGTGCTCCTTCACTGTGACTTTACCAACATCCTTTTCAGTGAAGACAGAGGCAAAGTATTCATTTTGTATCTCAGTCACACGCTCTGATTCCACAACATCTCCTTTTCCCCCTCAGACTGCTCCGTCATTCCATTCCCGCTCCTTTGTCTAATCGGTGTTTTTCAAACTTTGGTTCCCGTATGTGTTACCCACCAATCAATTTTTATACTTTCCATTTGTCCCTCTATTCTTTCTCTGCTGTACTCTGTATTCATCTTGCCTCTCTCCTGAACTCTGAATACAACGTTTATCAGAAATCTCCCTTTTGTGTTTCATTTTAATCTCTATATCTTTAGTTATACAGGGAGCTGCAGCATTAGATTCCTTTCCTTTTCCCCTTGTAGCTGGGTATCTGGTCTGTACACAAACCAGCTCCACTTTGGAGCCTTCCCATTGCTCATTGACTGTTTCACCAGGCAATCCAACTGGGTCAGATTTCTTCCCCATTCACTGAAATGAGCCCTCCTCCAGGGGAGGATCATCCTGGCAAAGATTGAGGATTATTGGAAGTGATGGATGGGATGAGTTTGGTGAAACATTGTATTCACTGAGAGCCTGCCTCATTAGCGAGGTTGATCTGAACTTGGGGAGGGGGCTGGGTGTGGGTTTAGTTGAGGTGGCTGTTGGGATCATGGCCTGTGGATACTTTAATTCCACAGGCAGAATGGATTTGATTGGATAAATCTCCTGTCAATCACACCTGAAGGCTGCATCTCTGTCCGAGCTGGGATTGATTTCACGCAAGTTATTCATCTGTAGCTATCCTCCACTCACTGTATTTTACTGAAGTTTAAACCTGCCTTTATTGGGTGAGGTTGCTGCTGATTTTTGAGCTGCTTTTTTAAGTAGATTCTGTGGACTGTTTTCTGCAATGTGCCGTTTAAATATTCCAGTGAGATGGACTCGACCAATGTAACAACAAAATCAGCAGTATTGAATCATGGATATCTATCTCCTGTGGTCTAATAGTGATCATTGTTACAGACTCCAGTCAGTGTGTTGGTTTCCTCCAGTGGCCTTTCTAACAAGTATGGATAACCAGTCCTTGCACTAATGTCCTGACTGCAAGCTGGTGCCATGACCAATGTGCTGGGAAAATGGAGCATTGTGGAGTCTGTGCTGCTTCCACACCTCGATGTTGCCATTGATTCTTGGAGCCTGTATCCATTGGGCCATGTGTCTGTATGGATCAGATGTAAGTCAAGACCATTGACACCACACCACAACACCTAATTTTAAAGGACAGTTGCCTGAATGTGCACCATTAGAGAAGAAGTCATACTCGCTCATTGTGCATTATGATGTTCTCTGTTGTGTCTATCAGGATGTCTTGAGAACGTAGTGTTACACAAAGAATATCAAACTGAGTTACTGAACAAAGCTGATTTATTCACACTACGTCAGTAAGATTCAAACAAGTCACAAGGAATAAATTATTAAATTCAACTATAGAATATCTCTAACTACAGAACTCTACACGGTACAGGGCAGCACGGTAGCACAAGTGGATAGCACTGTGGCTTCACAGCGCCAGGGTCCCAGGTTCAATTCCCCGCTGGGTCACTGTCTGTGCAGAGTCTGCAAGTTCTCCCCGTGTCTGTGTGTGTTTCCTCCGGATGTTCCGGTTTCCTCCCACAGTTCAAAGACGTGCAGGTTAGGTGGATTGCCCATGATAAATTGCCCTCAGTGATAAAAAAGGTTAGGAGGGGTTATTGGGTTACGAGGATAGGGTGGACGTGAGGGCTTAAGTGGGCCTGTGCAGACTCGATGGGCTGAATGGCCTCCTTCGGCACCGGATGTTCTATGTACACTGTGAAACTAATCTATCTCACGCCTTAACACCTTCTCCCAGAATCCCAGGGGTCACATGATATTTATATGACTGCTCCTTGTCTCCATCCGGTGGTGAGAAGTATTAACATCAAATTGTTAACCCTTTGTATTCCTTACAATATACATATTGTTACATGCATGAATCACTCAAGTCCAATATTCGACTGAACTATGCTCTCTATGATTTGACCAAGACAATTATAGGTCACCCCTTCAATCAGTAAAGATTTGCTGTGCTGAACTTCTCCCACACACCCACACACCCAGAGACCCCCACCCCGGTTTTTCGAAGCTTGAATTTTGAACTGGGTCATTGGAAGGTCAAGTCGAAAACAATGGCTTGGATTCCCGCTCACATTGTTATTGGGCGGGAATGGCGACAGGAATGGAAAATCTTGCAAGAGGCCCAAATCGCGTTTTATGTCAGCAGGAAGTTTAATTGCGATTGTCCCCACTCCTTGCCAGAGACGTAAAGGGTTTCCCCATCTCGCAACGTCAGGCACCACCTTTCCACTCATTTGCATCTCATTATGGGGCCTCCCCATAGCAATTATTTCCCCCCCCCCCCCCCCATGCTGAAAAGTCCGTCCATGGCAGTGTGACATCACAATGGCGTAATTCACAATTGCTTCCAAAATACAGGCATTGGGTGAGCTGCCCTGAGAGAGGAGTTTGTAGGTGAATGTGCAGCTCACCACGGGACACTACTGACTCAGAGAGGAGAGAGGGCAACTGCATGGGTGAGGGGGAAGTGGCAGAGGGGTGAGGAGTGAACCAGAGAAGGGGTGAGGGAATGAACTGGTGAAGGGTGAGGGAGTGAACCGGCAGAGGACTTGTGATGTAGCAGCTAGAGCAAGTGGGGTAGTGAAATCATAGAATCCCGACAGTGTAGAAGGAGGCCTTTCAGCCCATCAAGTCTGTACTGACCCTCTGCAAGAGTACCCTAACCAGGCTCCCACCCTATCCCTGCTACCCGGTAACCACACTTAACCTGCATATCCCTCGACATTAAGGGGCAATTTATCATGGCCAATCCACCTAACCTGCACATCTTTGAACTGTAGGAGGAAACCGGGTCACCCGGAAGAATCCCACACGGACACGGAGAGGAGGTGCAAACTCCACATACAGTCACCCGAGGCCGGAATTGAACTAGCGTGCCTGTCGCGGTGAGGCCACAGTGCTAACCACTGTGCCACCGTGTCGCCAGTGGCAGAGACATCAATGTCAGAAGGGGCCAATTCACTGGCCCTGAATGTGGGAGACACCAGGGCTGAAGGCACAGGGGCTACAGGGGCATTGGAACTGGTACAAAGGGGCAAAGGGTGTGAGAGGTGGGTCCAGAGGACGGGAGGACTCAGCGTCAGAAGAGGAAGAAGTCACGTTCTTAAAGTGACCCTTCCTGAAGCTGCATTTTTCTGCTGCTGGCCCTCTGCCTTCCTGGACGGCCTTAACACTGGGAAGTGAAGACTGGGCTAGTGTGTTGGGCAGGTGGACAGTCATCACGGATGGACAGATCCACTCCTATGTGGAGCTGCGGGTGTTGGGTGATTGGGGGAGCAATGGTCTGTGTGCTTGTGAGCTTATTCCTGACAAGGGCAGAGAAATGGCAAATGGAATTCAATCCAGAAAGATTTGAGGTAATGCACTTGGGGAGGACTAACAAGGGAAAGGATTACATTATGAATTATAGGACCCTGGAGAGTACTGAAGATCAGAGGGACCTTGGAGTGCATATCGACAGATCTCTGAATGTGGAAGGGCAGGGAGATAAGGTGGTTCAGAAGGCATATAGGATGGAACATAGAACATCGAACAGTACAGCACAGAACAGGCCCTTCGGCCCTCGATTGTCCGAAACCAAGATAAAGCTATCCCACTCCCTGACATTCTGGTGTGCTCCATGTGCCTATCCAATAACCGCTTGAGAGTTCCTTAAGTGTCCGAATCCACTATCACAGCAGGCAGTCCATTCCGCACCCTAACCACTCTCTGAGTAAAGAACCTACCTCGGACATCCCTCCTATATCTCCCACCCTGAACCTTATAGTTATGCCCCCTTGTAACAGCTACATCCACCCGAGGAAATAGTCTCTGAACGTCCACTCTATCTATCCCCCTCATTATCTTATAAACCTCTATTAAGTCGCCTCTCATCCTCCTCTGCTCCAAAGAGAAAAGCCCTAGCTCCCTCAGCCGTTCCTCATAAGACCTATCATGCAAATCAGGCAGCATCCTGGTAAATCTCCTTTGCACCCTTTCCAATGCTTCCACATCCTTCCTATAATGAGGTGACCAGAACTGCACACAATACTCCAAATGTGGTCTCACCAGGGTCATGTATAGTTGCAGCATAACCCCGTGGCTCTTAAATTCAAGCCCCCTGTTAATAAACGCTAACAAACTATAAGCCTTCTTCACGGCTCTGTCCACTTGAGTGGCAACATTCAGAGATCTGTGGACATGAACCCCAAGATCTCTCTGTTCCTCCACATTCCTCAGAATCCTGCCGTTGACCCTGTAAACCGCATTCAAATTATTTCTACCAAACTGAATCACCTCGCACTTATCAGGGTTAAACTCCATCTGCCATTTTTCGTCCCAGCTCTGCATCTGATCAATGTCTCTTTGCAGCCTACAACAGCCCTCCACCTCATCCACTACTCCACCAATCTTGGTGTCATCAGCAAATTTACTGATCCACCCTTCAGCCCCCTCCTCCAAGTCATTGATAAAAATCACAAATAGAAGAGGACTCAGCACTGATCCCGGTGATACACCGCTGGTAACTGGTCTCCAGTCTGAAAATTTTCCATCCACCACCACCCTCTGTCTTCTATGTGACAGCCAGTTACTTATCCAATTGGCCAAATTTCCCTCTATCCCACACCTCCTTACTTTCTTCATGAGCCGACCAAGAGGAACCTTATCAAACGCCTTACTAAAATCCATGTATACGACATAAACTGCTCTACCTTCATCTACACACTTAGTTACCTCCTCAAAGAATTCAATCAAATTTGTGAGGCAAGACCTACCCTTCAAGAATCCGTGTTGACTATCCCGGATTAAGCTGCATCTTTCCAAATGCTCATAAATCCTATCCTTCAGGACCTTTTCCATTATCTTCCCGACCACCGAAGTAAGACTAACTGGCCTATAATTACCAGAGTCATTCCTATTCCCTTTCTTGAACAAAGGAACAACATTTGCCATTCTCCAGTCCTCTGGCACTGTCTCCGTGGACAGCGAGGACCCAAAGATCAAAGCCAAAGGCTCTGCAATCTTATCCCTTGCCTCCCAAAGAATCCTTGGGTATATCCCATCTGGCCCAGGGGACTTGTCGACCCTCAGGTTTTTCCAAATTGCTAATACACCCTTCCTCAGAACATCTACTTCCTCCAGCCTACCCGCCTGATTCACACTCTCATCCTCAAAAACATGGCCCCACTCCTTTGTGAACACTGAAGAAAAGTATTCATTCAACGCCTCTCCTATTTCTTCTGACTCCATGCACAAGTTCCCACTACTGTCCTTGACCGGCCCTACCCTCACCCTGGTCATTCTTTTATTTCTCACATAAGAGTAAAAAGCCTTGGGGTTTTCCTTGATCCGACCCTCCAAGGACTTCTCATGCCTCCTCCTAGCTCTCCTAAGCCCTTTTTTCAGCTCATTCCTTGCTACCTAGTAACCCTCAAGTAACCCTACTGAACCTTGTTTTCTCATCCTTACATACTCTTCCTTTTTCCTCTTGACAAGACATTCAACCTCTTTTGTGAAGCATGGTTCCCTCTCACAGTCATTTCCTCCCTGCCTGACAAGGACATGCCTATCAAGGACATGCAGTATTTGTTCCTTGAACAAGCTCCACTTTTCATTTGTGCCTTTCCCTGACAGTTTCTGTTCCCATCTTCTTGCCTAATCGCATCATAATTACCCCTCCCCCAATTATAAACCTTGTCCTGCCGTATGGCCCTATCCCTCTCCATTGCAATAGTGAAAGACACCGAATTGTGGTCACTATCTCCAAAGTGCTCTCCCACAAACAAATCTAACACTCGGCCCGGTTCATTACCCAGTACCAAATCCAATGTGGCCCTCCCTCTTGTCGGCCTATCCACATATTGTGTCAGGAAACCCTCCTGCACACACTGTACAAAAACTACCCCATCCGAACTGTTCGACCTATAGAGGTTGCAATCAATATTTGGAAAGTAAAAGTCACCCATAACAATTACCCTGAGACCTCCACACCTATCCATAATCTGTTTTGCAATTGCTTCCTCCACATCTCTATTACTATTTGGGGGCCTATAGAAAACTCCTAACAATGTGACCGCTCCTTTCCTATTTCTAACTTCGGCCCATATTGCCTCAGTCGGCAGATCCCCTTCAAACTGCCTTTCTGCAGCCGTTAAACTATCCTTGATTAACAATGCTACTCCGCCACCTCTTTTATCACCTTCCCTACTCTTACTGAAACATCTATACCCCGGAACTTCCAACAACCATTCCTGTCCCTGTTCTAACCATGTCTCCGTAATGGCCACACCATCGTAGTCCCAAGTACGAATCCACGCTCCAAGTTCACCTACCTTATACCAGATGCTCCTTGCATTGAAGTAGACACACTTCAACACACCTTTCTGTCTGCCGGTACACTCCTGCGACCTTGATACCCTCCTCAGTACCTCACTGCTCTCAACACTGGCTTCTGGACTACAGCTCGTTTTCCCAGCCCCCTGACAAATTAGTTTAAACCCCCTGAAGAGCCGTAGCAAATTTCCCTCCCAGGATATTGGTGCCCCTCTGGTTCAGGTGCAAACCGTCCTGTCTGTACAGGTCCCACCTTCCCCGGAATGTGCTCCAATTATCCACATACCTGAAACCCTCCCTCCTACACCATCCCTGCAGCCACGTGTTTATCTGCACTCTCTCCCTGTTCCTCACCTCACTCGCAAGTGCCACCGGCAACAAACCAGAGATGGCAACATGGTTTGCCCTGGCTCTCAGCTTCCACCCTAGCTCCCTAAATTCCTGTTTTAAATCCCCGTCCCTTCTCTAACCTATGTCGTTGGTACCGATGTGTACCACGACTTGTGACTGCTCCCCCTCCCCTTTAAGGATTCTGAAAACACGGCCCGAGACATCACGGACCCTGGCACCATCCGTGAGTCTCTTTCGCTGCCACAGAACCGTCTATCTGTCCCTCTAACTATCGAGTCCCCAATAACTATTGCTCTCCTGCACTCCCTCCTTCCCTTCTGAGCCACAGGGATGGACTCAGTGCTGGAGATCCGTTCACCGTGGCTTACCCCTGGTCGGTCGTCCCCCTCAACAGTATCCAAAACGGTATACTTGTTACTGAGGGGAACGACCACAGAGGATCCCTGCACTGACTGCTTCCTCCCAGCCCCTCTCACCGTCACCCATCTACCTTGATTCTTCGGAGTAACTACATCCCTGAAGCTACTATCAATGACCACCTCTGCCTCCCGAATGATCCGAAGTTCATCCAGCTCCAGTTCCTTAACGCGGTTTCTGAGGAGCTGGAGATGGATGCACTGCCCACAGGTAAAATCAGCAGGGACACTGACGGCGTCCCTCACCTCAAACATTCTGCAGGAGGAACATTGCACTGCCTTCCCTGCCATCCCCTCTGGATAAAAAAAAACAAGAAAGAAAGAGCTTACCTGTTATTCACTCTACCCCTTAGGTTAAAGGAGGTGGAAGGGTGGGGGACACTACGTGTAGTGTCTAGGGTTTCGAAACTGCCCAACTTAAATACAGGTAAAAATAAAACACTTAACCAGCAGCCACTGCGCCCCACACGAAAACAGCAATCAGCTGTTATGGGCCTGCGCAAACAATTTAAATCTTTACTACTTACCCAGCAGTCACTCTGTCCTCACTCCAACTGGATTCAGCTGGAAACTCCCATCAGTAAGTTTTTCAAAAAATTTACTCCCCTTCTCAGCAAGCACTCACTCAGCAACCACTGCGCGCCGCACGATAACACCTCAGGGAAAAGAAAAACTACTTAGCAGTCACCAGCCAATCACTTACCTGCAGGCTGTGACGTCACGGTTCAGCTTCTTTCTAATTCTACCTGCCCTCGAGTCTCCCTCTTGATCTTTACTCGGCTGGGATCCTTACAGTGATTGTCTTTTTTTTTGGTTAGAGGAGGTAGGGAGGCAAACATTGACGAAGTGTTTGGGGTTTAACTGTCACTTGACAACAGCTCCTCCACAAACCACCTTCAACATACGGTGACCGCAATGCACTGATGCAAATTTTCCCCACAACAGCCAATCAGCAGCTCTGCTCTACTGCCCTCTGCTGGATGCTTGCCTTCACTTGAACACCTAGGGTGTCTTGCTCAGGTACACTTTCTGGACGCAGTGACCGCAATGCACTGATGCAAATTTTCCCCGCAACAGCCAATCAGCAACTCCGCTCTACTGCCCTCTGCTGGATGCTTGCCTTCACTTGAACACCTAGGGTGTCTTGCTCAGGTACACTTTCTGGATGCAGTGACCGCAATGAACTGATGCAAATTTTCCTCGCAACAGTCAATCAGCAGCTCCGCTCTACTGCCCTCTGCTGGATACTTGCCTTTATTAGCCGAGGCATAGAACACACGAGCAGGGAGGTGATGCTAGAACTGTCTAAAATGCTGGTTAGGTCACAGCTGGAATACTGCATGCAGTTCTGGTCATCACATTATTGGAAGGATGTGATTGCACTGGAGAGGGTGCAGAGGAGATTCACCAGGGTGCTGCCTGGGCTGGAGGGACTGAGCTCTGAGGAAAGGTTGCGTAGGTTGGGCCTGTTTTCCTTGGAGCAGCAAAGGTTGAGAGGGGACCTGCCAGAGGTGTATAAGATTATGAGGGGCATCGACTGGGTGGATAGGAAGGTATTTTTTTCATTAGTAGAGGGGTCAATAACCAAGGGACATAAATGTAAGAGGTAAGAGGTAGAAGACTAAGGGGGGAGTTGAGGAGAAACCTGTTCACTCAGAAGGTGCTGAGAGTCTGGAACTCACTGCCTGAAAGGGTGGTTGAGTCAGAAACTCTCATAACATTTAAGAAGTATTTAGATATTCACTTGCGCTGCCATAACCTTGGCCCTGCTATGGGCCAAGGGCGTGAAAATGGGATGAGTACAGTCAGATCCTTGTTGACCAGCATGGATGCAATGGACCAAATTACCTTCTTCTTTGCTGTAAATTGCTTTGAATCTATGAATCAGATGGTGAAGCAGGTCAGTAATGGAAATTCCTTTGCAGTTGAGATTGTTCAGCGAGAAGTCAATTAATATTCCTGCAGTCTGACTGTGAACCCAATTCTGCCCACGGAATTGCCACTGAGATGTGTGACTGCCACTGATCGCTGCTCAGCAGTTAACCTTTGGTGCCCTGCACTCCACATTCAGGGAATGCTATGGTTTCCCTGTACCATTGGCCAAGTGGGAAAGCACATTCACCGCATTTGACAGTGAGCAAGGGCACACTGGCTGAGGAGAACACTCCGATCCTTCAGATGTGTGCGCTGGTGCGCCTTCACAGGAGCTCTCCCATTGGCCGCGTTGCACGTAAGGCTTTGGAGTGAAGCTTGGAACAACATCTGCACCTTACATGAGAGCTCAGGATGCAGAACAGCGGTCAAAGCTGTGGCCACTCGACTTCCGGTTGCGGCGAGGATGAGCTAGCCACACGTTTCGGCGGCTCCAGCTCCGACGGATCTTCGGGCTCTTTTAAGAGCCCCAACGGGAGATTTTGCCGGCCGAATAACCCGGTATGGGGCGTGTGGGAAGGGAGTCCCCCCCCGAACGACGAAAGGAAAAACCGGCGGCGGCGGCTGCAGCCCGAAGAATCTTCGACCACAAGGTCAGAGGGAGTGGAGAACAAAATGGCGGCGGAGAAATCGCAGGCGACATGGGGGCCTGAGCAGGATGAAGTAGTGAGACGGTGCATGGACCTGCTGAAGAAGGAGGTACTGACCCCGATGTTGCAGGCAATTGAGGGGCTTAAGGAGACTTTAAAGACCCAGGAGACTGAGCTCCGCGTGGTGGAGCAGAAGGTGTCAGATATTGAGGACGAGGTCCTGGGCCTGGCGGTTCAGACCCGGACGCACGAGGCACTTCATAAAAAGTGTGCTGACAGGATTGAGGCCCTTGAAAACGGAGCGCGAAGGAAGAACCTTAGGATACTAGGTCTCCCTGAGGGTGTGGAAGGAGTGGACTGTGGAGCGTACGCAAGTAAGATGCTGAGCTCACCAATGGGTGCTGAGGCCCCTGCGGGCCCCATGGAGGTGGAGTGGGCAAATCGGATCCCGGCGAGAAGACCAAAAGCGGGAGAACCACCGAGGGCGATAATCGTGCAATTCTACCGCCTTAAGGACAGAGAAGAGGTCCTGAGATGGGCTAAAAAGGTGCGGAGTAGCAGATGGGAGAATGCTGTTGTACGGATATACCAGGATTGGAGTGCGGAGGTGGCGAGAAGGAGGGCGAGCTTCAACCGAGCCAAAGAGGTTTTGCACAAAAGGAAGGTGAAGTTTGGGATGCTGCAGCCGGCAAGACTATGGGTCACGTATCAGGAGAGACACTATTACTTCGAGACGGCGGAGGAAGCATGGTCCTTCATCAAAGAAGAGAAACTGGACCGGAACTGAGGGACTGATGCTGCAGGGAATTGTTATTGTTATTGTTTTTGATAATGTTATGGTGAAAGTTATTTGAGAAGTAAACAGGGAAGGGGGGAGACACTGGGGAAATGTGGGCGCCGGTGAGGGGGGAAAGGCGGGACATAGTTGGAGAATGGGGAAGGGGAGGGGGAGAGGAAAGGGAGCTGCGCCATAAGAGGCGGGTCAGGTAAAGGGATGTTCCCGCGCCAGAAAGAATAAGGCGGGAAAACAGGCGCAAGGCGGATGGGAGTTCCCTCACACCGGGGGGGTCGAGGAATGAGCAGGAGTAGCCGGGGTCAGTTGAAGTCAGCTGACTTACGGAAGTGATATGGGGGGAGCAATCAAGCTAGATAGGGATCTAGCGGGGGGGGGGGGACAACTGGGTTGCTGCTGCGGAAATCCAAAAGGAAATGGCTAAAGAGTGGGTGGTCGGGGACGGTGTGCGAAGCTGGGGGAGCGAGCGGGAGCGCGGAGGTGGGATATGGGACTGGCCTAGAGAAGGTAATGGCTAATCGACATGGGAGGGGGGGCAGGTAGCCCCCTAGTGAGGCTGATCACGTGGAACGTGAGAGGCCTGAATGGACCGATAAAAAGGGCCCGAGCGCTCGCGCATTTGAAAGGACTAAGGGCAGACGTGGTTATGCTCCAAGAGACGCACCTAAAGGTGGCGGACCAAGTGAGGCTAAGGAAAGGATGGGTGGGACAGGTGTTCCACTCAGGACTGGACGCAAAGAACAGAGGGGTGGCCATTTTGGTGGGGAAACGGGTAGCATTTGAAGCAAAGAACATCGTAGCAGATAGCGGAGGTAGATATGTAATGGTGAGTGGCAGGCTGGAGGGAATGGAGGTCGTGTTGGTTAATGTGTATGCCCCAAATTGGGACGATGCGGGATTCATGAGACGGATGCTGGGGCGCATACCGGACCTGGAGGCAGGAAATTTGATTTTAGGAGGGGACTTCAATACGGTGCTGGACCCGGGGCTAGATAGATCCAGCTCAAGGACCGGAAGAAGGCCGGCAGCGGCCAAGATACTTAAGGGGTTTATGGACCAAATGGGGGGAGTGAATCCATGGCGATTTCTTAGGCCTAGGGCTAGGGAGTATTCCTTCTTCTCCCATGTCCATAAAGTGTACTCCCGGATAGATTTTTTTGTTTTAGGAAGGTCGTTGATTTCTAGGGTGGAAGAAGCTGAATACTCAGCCATAGCGGTTTCGGATCATGCCCCACATTGGGTGGAACTGGAAGTAGGACAGGACAGGGAGCAGAGAACACTCTGGCGATTAGATGTGGGACTGATGGCGGATGAGGGAGTGTGTGCAAGAGTGAGGGGGTGTATTGAGAGATACCTGGAGGTCAATGACGATGGCGAGGTCCCTGTGGGAGTGGTCTGGGAAGCACTAAAAGCGGTGGTCAGAGGAGAGCTGATCTCTATTGGGGCCCACAAAAGGAAAACAGAGGCCAAAGAAAGGGATAGACTACTGGGGGAGATTTTAAGGGTGGACAGGGAATTTGCAGAGACCCCGGAGGAGGAGCTGTACAGGGAGAGGAGACGACTCCAGACCGAGTTTGACCTTCTGACCACCAGAAAGGCGGAGGTACTGTGGAGGAAGGCACAGGGGAGGAGGTATGAATATGGGGAAAAGGCTAGTCGCCTGTTGGCGCACCAACTGCGAAAGAGGGCAGCAGCGAGGGAGATAGGAGGAATTAGGGATGAAAGGGGAGACACTGTGCGAAGGGCAGGAAAGATAAATGAGGTGTTTAAGACCTTTTATGAGGAACTGTATAGGTCTCAACCCCCAGAGGGAGAGGAGGGGATGCGGCAGTTCCTGGACCAATTGAGGTTCCCGAAAGTGGAGGAGCAGGAGGTGGCAGGCCTGGGGGCGCCGATTGAGGTGGACAAGGTTATTAAGGGACTGGGAAGTATGCAAGCAGGGAAGGCTCCGGGGCCGGACAGGTTCCCGGTGGAATACTACAGAAAATATGTGGACTTGTTGGCCCCGTTGATAGCGAGGACGTTCAATGAGGCCAGGGAAGGGGGGCTCTACCCCCGACGATGTCGGAGGCGACGATATCTCTAATTTTGAAGAGAGACAAAGATCCGTTGCAGTGCGGGTCTTATAGGCCTATTTCACTATTGAACGTGGACGCCAAGTTGCTGGCAAAGGTACTGGCATCGAGGATAGAGGACTGTGTCCCGGGGGTGGTGCACGAAGACCAGACAGGGTTCGTAAAAGGGAGACAACTGAATGTTAACGTGCGACGACTATTAGGGGTGATAATGATGCCCCCAGTGGAGGGGGAGGCAGAGATAGTGGCGGCAATGGACGCAGAGAAGGCATTTGATAGGGTGGAGTGGGAGTATTTATGGGACGTGTTAAGGAGGTTTGGGTTTGGGAACAGGTTTATTCACTGGGTTAGACTTCTTTATGGGGCACCAACGGCAAGCGTAGTTACAGGTCGACCTAGATCGGAGTATTTCCGATTATATAGGGGAACAAGACAGGGATGCCCGCTGTCTCCATTGTTGT
Source organism: Scyliorhinus torazame (assembly GCF_047496885.1). NCBI lineage: Eukaryota > Metazoa > Chordata > Chondrichthyes > Carcharhiniformes > Scyliorhinidae > Scyliorhinus > Scyliorhinus torazame. The sequence continues at coordinate 29,440,543 of NC_092719.1, forward strand.
TTGCGTTGGCAATTGAACCTCTGGCCATGGCGTTGAGAGACTCCAGGAAATGGAGAGGGGTGATTAGAGGGGGAGAAGAACACCGAGTCTCGTTATACGTGGATGACCTACTGTTATACGTGTCGGACCCAGCGGGGGGGGATGATAGAGGTTATGCGAATTTTGAGGATGTTCGGGGAATTCTCGGGGTATAGGCTAAACATGGGGAAGAGTGAATTATTTGTGATACATCCAGGGGACCAGAGTAGAGAGATAGAAGGCTTACCGCTAAGGAAAGTGGAAAGAAACTTCCGATACCTGGGGATTCAGATCGCTAGGAGCTGGGGAACCTTGCACAGACTTAATCTGACACGGCTGGTAGAACAAATGGAGGACTTCAAGAGGTGGGACATGCAGCCTTTATCGCTGGCGGGCAGGGTGCAAGCTATTAAGATGATGGTCCTCCCGAGGTTCTTATTTGTATTTCAATGTCTCCCTATATTAATCACCAGGACCTTTTTTAATAAAATAGATAGGAGCATCACGAGCTTTGTGTGGGCAGGGAAAGTTCCGAGAGTAAGGAGGGGGTTCCTTCAGCGTAGTAGGGATAGAGGAGGACTGGCACTACCGAACTTGGGAGATTATTATTGGGCCGCCAATGTGGCAATGCTACGTAGATGGATGATGGGGGGTGAGGGAGCGGCGTGGAAAAGACTGGAGAGAAAGTCCTGTAAAGGGACGAGTTTAGAGGCGCTGGTGACGGCACCGCTACCGCTCTCACCTAAAAGGTTTACCACGAACCCGGTGGTGGCGGCAACACTGAACATATGGGGACAGTGGAGGCGACAGAGAGGGGTGCGGGGAGCCCTGGTGGGGTCCCCTATCAGGAACAACCATAGGTTCGCCCCAGGAAGAATGGATGGAGGATTTCAGAGCTGGTACCAGTTGGGAATTAGGAAGGTGGGAGATTTATTCATAGATGGGACTTTTGCGAGCTTGGGAGCATTGGAGGAAAAGTATAAGTTACCCCGGGGAAATTTCTTGAGATATATGCAGGTGAGGGCGTTTACTAGACAACAGGTGAGGGAATTTCCGTTGCTCCCGACACAGGGGATACAGGACAGGGTGCTTTCAGGGGTGTGGGACGGAGAGGGCAAGGTGTCAGAGATTTATAGAGAGATGAGGGAAGAGGGGGAGGAGTCGGTGGGAGAACTAAAGGGAAAGTAGGAAGAAGAATTAGGGGAGGAGGTAGAAGAGGGTATGTGGGCTGATGCCCTAAGCAGGGTAAACTCCTCTTCCTCATGCGCCAGGCTTAGCCTGATTCAATTTAAGGTGCTACATAGAGCACACATAACGGGGGCAAGATTGAGCAAGTTCTTTGGAGTGGAGAACAGATGTGGGAGGTGTGGCGGGAGCCCGGCAAACCACGCACATATGTTTTGGGCGTGCACGGCACTGGAAGGATATTGGAAGGGAGTGACGGGAGTGATCTCGCAGGTGGTGAATGCCCGGGTCAAACCAAGCTGGGGGTTAGCTCTATTTGGAGTTGCGGAAGAGCCGGGAGTGCAGGAGGCGAAAGAGGCCGATGTCGTGGCCTTTGCGTCCCTAGTAGCCCGGCGCAGGATCCTACTTATGTGGAAGGAGGCGAAACCCCCCGGACTGGAGGCCTGGGTAAACGATATGGCGGGGTTTATTAAACTGGAGCAGATAAAGTTTGCCCTGAGAGGATCGGCTCAAGGGTTCACCAGGCGGTGGCAGCCATTTCTCGACTACCTAGGGGAACGTTAGAGGGAAGACAGATGACCAGCAGCAGCAACCCAGGGGGAAGGGGGGGGGGGGAGGGGGGAGGGGGGGGGGGGTTAGTTTAGTATAGGTCAATAGATAATGGGGTTTTGTTACTTGTGTACTGTTAAAAATTTCTATTTTGTTATCGTTCCGTTTGTTTTGTAAGAGGGAAAAATGTTGTTTAGAAAAATTTTTCAATAAAATATATTTTAAAAAAAAAGCTGTGGCCACTCAGTCAAGCTGAATCGGGCAAGGTTGGTGTTGGGTCTTGTCCATTCTGGGAGGTGATGAGAGCAGCTCCTCAATGTGGTGGCCAACTCATGGGGTCACTGACCCGCAAGACACAGCTACTGAAGCTGAATGGGCAAAGGATGACCAAATTCAACAAGGCTCATGCTGCTCTTCGCACTTTGGTGGAGCTGATCATCGGGATGCTGAATATGATGTTCCTGCGCCTGCACCTGTCTGGTCGAGCCCTGCAGTACAGTCGGCAGAGGTGGTACATGTCCTGGCTGTCTGCTGTGCCCTTCACAACCTGGCATTTCATCAGGGGGTGGCACTGCTGAAAGAGCAGATGGAGGAGCGACCCATTTCCTCGGATGAGGGGGACATCGAGCTGGGCAACAAAGTGGAGGTCCTGGATGGCAAGAATGTCGGCAGTGATGATGGACAGGTACGGCAGATGATGTGCTCATAGCTGCCTGATTCATGGAGATGATGATGCAACTCACTGAGCATATCCCATCATCCTCACATCCCTTCTATGATCACAACATCTGACTGCTAGCAGCTCACACCCTCATTGATAAGGCTTGTGTTGTGGGAAGGGAGTAGTTGCTCTTAGTCTGTACATTTCAGGAGGCTGATGATGACTTGCCATGGGGACAGTGCACCTGACTCCTGTCTGGCTGATGGCAGCTCGCTTGCTCTCAGTGACCAGGGTCATATCATGGCAATGATAATAATATTTGCTTATTGTCACAAGTATACTTCAATGAGGTTACTGTGAAAAGCCCCATGGTGATGCTGAATGGAGAATTTCACCTCTCCTGATCTATGGCCACCTTTGGGGTTCAATGTCACCGAGGCTGAGGCTAACTTTCTATTGGGTCAAAAAATAGCAGGGCAACATGTGCAAGGAGCACACGTTAACCAGCAGGGCAGCATGTGCAGGGAGCACACATTAAACAGCAGGGCAGCATGTGCAGGGAGCACACGTTAACCAGCAGGGCAGCATGTGCAGGGAGCACATATTAAACAGCAGGGCAGCATGTGCAGGGAGCACATATTAACCAGCAGGGCAGCATGTGCAGGGAGCACATTTTAACCAGCAGGGCAGCATGTGCAGGGAGCACACATTAACCAGCAGGACAGCATGTGCAGGGAGCACACATTAACCAACAGGGCAGCATGTGCAGGGAGCACAGATTAACCAGCAGGGCAGCATGTGCAGGGAGCACACGTTAACCAGCAGAGCAGCATGTGCAGGGAGCACACGTTAATCAGCAGGGCAGCATGTGCAGGGAGCACACGTTAACCAGCAGGGCAGCATGTGCAGGGAGCACACATTAACCAGCAGGGCAGCATGTGCAGGGAGCACACGTTAACCAGCAAGGCAGCATGTGCAGGGAGCACACATTAACCAGCAGGGCAGCATGTGCAGGGAGCACATATTAACCAGCAGGACAACATGTGCAGGGAGCACACATTAACCAGCAAGGCAGCATGTGCAGGGAGCACACATTAATCAGCAGGGCAGCATGTGCAGTGAGCACACGTTAACCAGCAGGGCAGCATGTGCAGGGAGCACACGTTAACCAGCAGGGCAGCATGTGCAGGGAACACACGTTAACCAGCAAGGCAGCATGTGCAGGGAGCACACCTTAACCAGCAGGGCAGCATGTGCAGGGAGCACACGTTAACCAGCAGGGCAGCATGTGCAGGGAGCACACGTTAACCAGCAAGGCAGCATGTGCAGGGAGCACATCTTAACCAGCAGGACAGCATGTGCAGCGAGCACACATTAACCAGCAAGGCAGCATGTGCAGGGAGCACACATCAACCAGCAGGGCAGCATGTGCAGGGAGCACACATTAACCAGCAGGGCAGCATGTGCAGGGAGCACACATTAACCAGCAGGACAGCATGTGCAGGGAGCACACATTAACCAACAGGGCAGCATGTGCAGGGAGCACAGATTAACCAGCAGGGCAGCATGTGCAGGGAGCACACGTTAACCAGCAGAGCAGCATGTGCAGGGAGCACACGTTAATCAGCAGGGCAGCATGTGCAGGGAGCACACATTAACCAGCAGGGCAGGATGTGCAGGGAGCACACGTTAACCAGCAGGGCAGCATGTGCAGGGAGCACACATTAACCAGCAGGGCAGCATGTGCAGGGAGCACACGTTAACCAGCAAGGCAGCATGTGCAGGGAGCACACATTAACCAGCAGGGCAGCATGTGCAGGGAGCACATATTAACCAGCAGGACAACATGTGCAGGGAGCACACATTAACCAGCAAGGCAGCATGTGCAGGGAGCACACATTAATCAGCAGGGCAGCATGTGCAGTGAGCACACGTTAACCAGCAGGGCAGCATGTGCAGGGAGCACACGTTAACCAGCAGGGCAGCATGTGCAGGGAACACACGTTAACCAGCAAGGCAGCATGTGCAGGGAGCACACCTTAACCAGCAGGGCAGCATGTGCAGGGAGCACACGTTAACCAGCAGGGCAGCATGTGCAGGGAGCACACGTTAACCAGCAAGGCAGCATGTGCAGGGAGCACATCTTAACCAGCAGGACAGCATGTGCAGCGAGCACACATTAACCAGCAAGGCAGCATGTGCAGGGAGGACACGTTAACCAGCAGGGCAGCATGTGCAGGGAGCACATCTTAACCAGCAGGACAGCATGTGCAGGGAGCACACATCAACCAGCAGGGCAGCATGTGCAGGGAGCACACGTTAACCAGCAGGACAGCATGTGCAGGGAGCACATCTTAACCAGCAGGGCAGCATGTGCAGGGAGCACACATTAACCAGCAAGGCAGCATGTGCAGGGAGCACACATCAACCAGCAGGACAGCATGTGCAGGGAGCACACATTAACCAGCAGGACAGCATGTGCAGGGAGCACACGTTAACCAGCAGGGCAGCATGTGCAGGGAGCACACATTAACCAGCAGGACTGCATTTGCAGGGAGCACACGTAAACCAGCAGGGCAGCATGTGCAGGGAGCACACATTAATCAGCAAGGCAGCATGTGCAGGAAGAACACATTAACCAGCAGAACAGCATGTGCAGGGAGCACACATTAATCAGCAGGGCAGCACATGCAGGGAGCACACGTTAACCAGCAGGGCAGCATGTGCAGGGAGCACACGTTAACCAGCAGGGCAGCACATGCAGGGAGCACACCTTAACCAGCAAGGCAGCATGTGCAGGGAGCACACATTAACCAGCAGGGCAGCATGTGCAGGGAGCACACCTTAACCAGCAGGGCAGCATGTGCAGGGAGCACACGTTAACCAGCAGGGCAGCATGTGCAGGGAGCACACATTAACCAGCAGGGCAGCATGTGCAGGGAGAACACATTAACCAGCAGAGCAGCATGTGCAGGGAGCACACATTAATCAGCAGGGCAGCATGTGCAGGGAGCACACATTAACCAGCAGGACAGCATGTGCAGGGAGCACACGTTAACCAGCAGAGCAGCATGTGCAGGGAGCACACATTAACCAGCAAGGCAGCATGTGCAGGGAGCACACATTAACCAGCAAGGCAGCACGTGCAGGGAGCACACGTTAACCAGCAGAGCAGCAAGTGCAGGGAGCACACGTTAACCAGCAAGGCAGCATGTGCAGGGAGCACACGTTAATCAGCAGGACAGCATGTGCAGGGAGCACACATTAACCAGCAGGACAGCATGTGCAGGGAGCACACATTAACCAGCAGGGCAGCATGTGCAGGGAGCACACGTTAACCAGCAGGGCAGCAAGTGCAGGGAGCACACGTTAACCAGCATGGCAGCATGTGCAGGGAGCACACATTAACCAGCACGGCAGCATGTGCAGGGAGCACACCTTAACCAGCAGGGCAGCATGTGCAGGGAGCACATGTTAACCAGCAGGACAGCATGTGCAGGGAGCACACGTTAATCAGCACGGCAGCATGTGCAGGGAGCACACATTAACCAGCAGAGCAGCATGTGCAGGGAGTACACATTAATCAGCAGGGCAGCATGTGCAGGGAGCACATGTCAACCAGCAGGACAGCATGTGCAGGGAGCACACGTTAACCAGCAGAGCAGCATGTGCAGGGAGTACACATTAACCAGCAGGACAGCATGTGCAGGGAGCACACGTTAACCAGCAGGACAGCATGTGCAGGGAGTACACATTAACCAGCAGGACAGCATGTGCAGGGAGCACACATTAACCAGCAGAGCAGCATGTGCAGGGAGCACACGTTAACCAGCAGGACAGCATGTGCAGGGAGCACACGTTAACCAGCAGGACAGCATGTGCAGGGAGCACACATTAACCAGCAGAGCAGCATGTGCAGGGAGCACACGTTAACCAGCAGAGCAGCATGTGCAGGGAGCACACATTAACCAGCAGGACAGCATGTGCAGGGAGCACACGTTAACCAGCAGGGCAGCATGTGCAGGGAGCACACATTAACCAGCAGGACAGCATGTGCAGGGAGCACACATTAACCAGCAGGACAGCATGTGCAGGGAGCACACATTAACCAGCAGAGCAGCATGTGCAGGGAGCACACATTAACCAGCAGGGCAGCATGTGCAGGGAGCACACATTAACCAGCAGGGCAGCATGTGCAGGGAGCACACATTAACCAGCAGGACAGCATGTGCAGGGAGCACACATTAACCAGCAGAGCAGCATGTGCAGGGAGCACACATTAACCAGCAGGACAGCATGTGCAGGGAGCACACATTAACCAGCAGAGCAGCATGTGCAAGGAGCACAAGTTAACCAGCAGGACAGCATGTGCAGGGAGCACACGTTAACCAGCAGGACAGCATGTGCAGGGAGCACAAGTTAACCAGCAGGACAGCATGTGCAGGGAGCACACGTTAACCAGCAGGACAGCATGTGCAGGGAGCACACATTAACCAGCAGGACAGCATGTGCAGGGAGCACAAGTTAACCAGCAGGACAGCATGTGCAAGGAGCACAAGTTAACCAGCAGGACAGCATGTGCAGGGAGCACAAGTTAACCAGCAGGACAGCATGTGCAGGGAGCACAAGTTAACCAGCAGGACAGCATGTGCAGGGAGCACACGTTAACCAGCAGGACAGCATGTGCAGGGAGCACACATTAACCAGCAGGGCAGCATGTGCAGGGAGCACACATTAACCAGCAGGACAGCATGTGCAGGGAGCACACATTAACCAGCAGAGCAGCATGTGCAAGGAGCACAAGTTAACCAGCAGGGCAGCATGTGCAGGGAGCACACATTAACCAGCAGGGCAGCATGTGCAGGGAGCACACATTAACCAGCAGAGCAGCATGTGCAAGGAGCACAAGTTAACCAGCAGGACAGCATGTGCAGGGAGCACAAGTTAACCAGCAGGACAGCATGTGCAGGGAGCACAAGTTAACCAGCAGGACAGCATGTGCAGGGAGCACACGTTAACCAGCAGGACAGCATGTGCAGGGAGCACACATTAACAATGGCTGGATTGTGATGGTCGTCAGTGTCGCGGAGCCATCCTTCGCGGCGCTCCCAATCGCGCAAATCCCCGCGCAGCAGCCGGCTTTTCGTAACGCCGGCTGCAAGCGGCCTTTAAAATGGCCGCGATCATTTAAAAAAATTCGGCCGCATTGCACATGCGCACACGATCATCGGCGCGCATGCGCAAAGCTTTCCGCATGCGCGCCGATGATTGGGCGCGCACGCGCATCGCGGCCGCTATTTTTTTTACGGCAGCAGCTTTTTGTTTTACAAGTTTGGGTTTTTTTAATTCATTTTATTCATTTATTTTATTCATTTAATTTTCATTTTTTTCATTTATTGTATTCATTTCATTTTTTTTACAAGTTCGGGGGGGTGTTTATTCATTTCATTCATATATTTTATTCGTTTAATTTTTTTTCATTTATTTTATTCTTTTTTTTTTACAAGTCGGGGGGGGTTATTTAATAAAATTTAACAGAAAAAAATGCAGAACTTTAGACAGATGGAGACTCCATACGTTCCGACACCGGAAGACTTCACCTTTATCCAACAAGTTCCATTGGAGGTGTGTGTACGAGGGCCAAAGGGACCCAAAACCATTTCCTCCATTTTTATCAGCAGCAAACAAGGTAAGAGAAAATGGTGGGTCGCTCAGGTCGGCCAGCATGGGTTGCGAAGGTCAGCCGGCGTGGGTCGCGAAGGTCGGCCGGGTTGGGTCCTGAAGGTCGACCGGGTTGGGTCCCGAAGGTTGGCCGGTTGGTAAAAATGGGTCCCCGGAAAAAAAGTTTGAAGAACACTGCCCTACTGGAAAGTGGCATGCCTGATGTGTTCAGTCACTGTGAGGAGACACCACTAAGGTGCTGGTAACCTTGCAGAGAGCTCTGGACTGAAGACGCAGCCTTTCTCTGGTACAGGAATCAAGTTTTCTGGCCAGCACTATAGGAAGACATTTCATCAGAACGAGGAGCCATAGAGAGGGTGCAATCGGTGAGACTTTACTTATTGAGGTGTACACTACAAGTGCTTAACACCTGTGTCAACACTGTTCAATGAGACCGTATTTATCATTCTAACCCTGCCATGGCATCCTCAACAACCAGAGCGGAAGTGGAGGCAGCCTGATGTCTGCCACACCTTATTGTCTGCGATGACCTTGGCGGACTTCCTCAGGAGGGGCAAGACCTGGAGGGTGTTGCTGTGTGGCAGTGCCATCCTCTTCAGCCTGTGGCGCTGTATCTGAAGTAGTCACAGGGAGAGTGGATTTGGATGGGCTGGACATTTCCGGGGTCTCCTGGGTGAATGGCCTGGGCTGTGCACCAGCTTCTCCTCCTCTGGATCGTGCTCAAGGGCTCCTGGCTTCCTCCTTGGGATAGAGGGCGCGATCGAGTGAGCTAGAGAAGTTTCCATATCCTTTGATATTGATACTCATCGTGCCCCCAAGTGTTAGCACAATGGAGTCATGACCTGCACCCTGGAGACATGTCCTGCACCATGGAGTCATGTCCTGCACCATGGAGTCATGTCCTGCACCACGGAGACATGTCCTGCATTATGATGTCATGTCCTGCACCATGAAGACATGCCCTGCACCATGGAGACATGTCCTGCACCATGGAGACATGTCCTGCACCATGGAGACATGTCCTGCATTATGGAGACATGTCCTGCACCATGAAGACATGCCCTGCACCATGGAGACATGCCCTGCACCATGGAGACATGTCCTGCACCATGGAGACATGTCCTGCATTATGGAGACATGTCCTGCACCATGGAGACATGTCCTGCACCATGGAGACATGTCCTGCACCATGGAGACATGTCCTGCACCATGGAGACATGTCCTGCACCTTGGAGTCATGTCCTGCACCATGAAGACATGTCCTGCGCCATGGAGACATGTCCTGCACCATGAAGACATGCCCTGCACCATGGAGACTTGCCCTGCACCATGGAGTCATGTCCTGTACCATGGAGGTGTGTTACCCACGCTTGTGGACACAATATTTATATGGCTGGTCCAGTTATGTTTCTGGTCAATGGTAAGTCCTGGGTTTTTGATGGTGGGGACACAGTAATAAATAAAGGATAAATAAACTTTATTGTCACAAGTAGGCTTACATTAACACTGCAATGAAGTTACTGTGAAAAGCGCCTAGTCGCCACATTCCGGCGCCTGTTTGGGTACACAGAGGGAGAATTCAAATCCTCAGCTGGTACGGGAATTGTGGTGGTAATGCCATTGAATGTGATGTCTGCTGGTTATATTTTCTCTTGTTGGAGATGGTCTTTGCCGGGCACTTGTGTGGCACAAATGTTATTTGCCACTTGTGAGCTCAAGCCTGGATATTGCCCAATTCTTGCAGCATTTTGGACATGGACTGCTTCAGCATCTGCCAAGTTGCGAATGGTGCTGAATATTGTACAATCATCGAATATCCCAATCTAAATTTTCAGGTCCCTTCCTGCACAGGAATTGTCAAGGCTAATTTGATAGACCAGTGAAAGGTCTCCTTACTTCTAACCTTATGATGGAAGGTAAGTCATTGATGATACAGGTGGAGGTGGTTGGGTTTAGGACATGGCCCGAAAGAACTCCTGCAGCAATGTCTTGGGATTGTTTACTTCCAACAACCACAACCATCTGCTTTGTGTTAGGGATGATTCCAACTTGGGGAGAGTTTTCACCCCTGATTCCCTTTGACTCCGGTTTTGCTCTGCTCCTTGATACCACACTCAGTCAAATGAAGCCTTGTCAGGGGCATTCATCCTCACCTCACCTTTGGAGATCCGCATTCTTGACAATGTTTTAACCAAGTTTGGAAAGAGGTCAGGAGTGTTACCCTGGCTAAGGCCAAACTGAGCGTCAGTGTTACGGCACCCTGGGCGAGTACGCGGTCAATTCCAGCCCCGTAGACCCGGGAGACCCAACAAAAGTGAATTAACCTATAATCCACGTTTTCTGAAGATCTTTAACCCTTAACTGTCCCAATGTATCACAGGCACTAGATTGTGCCCTTTATCCACAAGGTGGCCCTCGCTCCGGCGAGTTCAGATCAGTGCAGTTCTCGTCGCCGGCAACCAGATGGTGATGTACACAGGATGCTCAGATCAGTGCACTTCTGCCTTTCTACCAGCAGATGGAGCGTTCGCCTCCCTGTGAGAACAATACAGCTCTGGTCCTGGAGTTTTGCAGTTTTTTACTGGCGGTTTTATCGCAAAAGCTCACACTTTATGCCTTTATTCTTCAGCTCTTCCCAGATATCTTCCATATTGCAGAATGGAAAATCCCACTCAAAGCAACCATTCTCCAGGATGCTGTTCATGCTCCAGATTCCAACATGAACTGAGTAATTTAGAGAGAGAGGAGAAATAAGATTTAAAACAGATCGGTCTCTCCAATCTGTTAGGTTTCATGTCAGGCTTCTGAAAGGACAACGTGAGGAAATTAGAACATAGAACATACAGTGCAGAAGGAGGCCATCCAGCCCATCAAGTCTGCACCGACCCACTTAAGCCCTCACTTCCACCCTATCCCCAGAACTCAATAACCCCATCTAACCTTTTTGGTCACGAAGGGCAATTTATCATGGCCAATCCACCTAACCTGCACGTCTTTGGACTGTGGGAGGAAACCGGAGCACCCGGAGGAAACCCACGCAGACACGGGGAGAACGTGCAGACTCCGCACAGACAGTGACCCAGCGTGGACTCGAACCTGGGACCCTGGCACTGTGAAGGCACAGTGCTATCCACTTGTGGTACTGTGCTGCCCATGAAATTGTCGATGTTTGTCAAAGTTTTCCGAAACTCTCTAGGTTCAGAAATTATTGTCACTCCATTATTTAAGAAGGGGTGAAACTAGATACCGACAGGCCAATCAGTTTATCAACAATTGTGGGGTGGCAGCTGGGATCTGTCGCCAGGGACACGGTGATAAAGTTGGAGGAATAGCAACTGATCAAAGAGAGACGAGAATTTGTGAAGAGTTCATGTCTGATTGATCTAGTTGAGTTTTTTGAGAATTTCACTAACATGGTGGATAGGGGAGTGAATACAAATGATATGGATAGAGAACAAAGGTAGGTAAAAGGAGATGATGTTCTGATATCTCGTGGAATAGCAGAACAGGTTTGAGGAACTGAATCACCTAGTCCATTACGATGTGTTCGGACCAAAAGCAATCCTAAAATGAGTATATTGTGCAGGCCGTATCATGAAACATTTCTGGAAACAATCAACTTCTCCTCATTGGATTGGATGGATTGGATTTGTTTATTGTCCCGTGTACCGAGGTACAGTGAAAAGTATTTTTCTGCGAACAGCTCAACAGATCATTAAGTATATGAGAAGAAAAGAGAAGAAAAGAAAATACATAATAGGGCAACACAACATATACAATGTAACTACATAATCACTGGCATCGGATGAAGCATACAGGGTGTAGTGTTAATGAAATCAGTCCATAAGAGGGTCATTTAGGAGTCTGGAGACAGTGGGGAAGAAGCTGTTTTTGAGTCTGTTCGTGCGTGTTCTCAGACTTCTGTATCTCCTGCCCGATGGAAGAAGTTGGAAGAGTGAGTGAGCCGGGTGGGAGGGATCTTTGATTATACTGCCCGCTTTCCCCAGGCAGCGGGAGGTGTGGATGGAGTCAATGGATGGGAGGCAGGTTTGTGTGATGGACTGGGCTGTGTTCACGACTCTCTGAAGTTTCTTGCGGTCCTGGGCCGAGCAGTTGCCATACCAGGCTGTGATGCAGCCTGATAGGATGCTTTCTATGGTGCATCTGTAAAAGTTGGTAAGAGTCAATGTGGACAATCCGAATTTCCTTAGTTTCCTGAGGAAGTATAGGCGCTGTTGTGCTTTCTTGGTGGTAGCGTCGACGTGGGTGGACCAGGACAGATTTTTGGAGATGTGCACCCCTAGGAATTTGAAACTGCTAACCATCTCCACCTCGGCCCCGTTGATGCTGACAGGGGTGTGTACAGTACTTTGCTTCCTGAAGTCAATTACCAGCTCTTTAGTTTTGCTGGCATTGAGGGAGAGATTGTTGTCGCTACACCATTCCACTAGGTTCTCTATCTCCCTCCTGTATTCGGACTCATCGTTATTCAAGATCTGGCCCACTATGGTCGTATCATCAGCAAACTTGTAGATGGAGTTGGAACCAAGTTTTGCCACGCAGTCGTGTGTGTACAGGGAGTAGAGTAGGGGGCTAAGTATGCAGCCTTGCGGGGCGCCGGTGTTGAGGACTATTGTGGAGGAGGTGTTGTTGTTCATTCTTACTGATTGTGGTCTGTTGGTCAGAAAATCGAGGATCCAGTTGCAGAGTGGGGAGCTAAGTCCTAGGTTTTGGAGCTTTGATATGAGCTTGGCTGGGATTATGGTGTTGAAGGCGGAGCTGTAGTCAATAAATAGGAGTCTAATGCAGGAGTCCTTGTTTTCGAGATGCTCTAGGGATAAGTGTAGGGCCAGGGAAATGGTGTCAGATGTGGACCGGTTGCAGCGGTATGCGAATTGCAGTGGGTCAAGGCGTTCTGGGAGTATGGAGGTGATGCGCTTCATGATCAACCACTCGAAGCACTTCATTACGACTGAAGCCAGGGCCACTGGTCGGTAGTCATTGAGGCACGTTGCCTGGTTCTTCTTTGGTACCGGTATGATGGTGGTCTTCTTGAAGCAGGTGGGGACCTCGGACTGGAGTAGGGACAGGTTAAAGATGTCCGTGAGTACCTCTGCCAGCTGGTCCGCGCAGGCTCTGAGTGCACGACCAGGGATCCCGTCTGGGCCCGTCGCCTTCCGAGGGTTCACTTTCAGGAAGGCCAATCTGACTTCGGAAGCTGTGATGGTGGGTATGGGTGAATTATGGGCTGCTGGGGCACTCGCCAGCGGATTGTTGGTTACCTGCTCGAACCGAGCATAGAATGCATTGAGTTCATCGGGGAGGGGTGCGCTGCTGCCAGAGATACTGTTCGGCTTCGCTTTGTAGCCCGTTATGTTGTTTAGTCCTTGCCACAACCGCCGAGAGTCTGTCTGTGACTCTAGCTTGGTTTGATATTCTCTCTTGGCATTCCGGATGGCTTTGCGGAGGTCGTACCTGGATTTCTTGTATAGGTCAGGGTTGTCTGCCTTGAACGCCTCAGATCTGTCCTTCAGTAGGGAGTCAATCTCGCGATTGAGCCATGGTTTCCGGTTGGGGAACGCACGTACTGCTTTCTTTGTCACGCAGACGTCCACACATTTGCTGATGAAGTCTGTGACGGTGGTGGCATACTCATTTAAGTTGGTCGCTGAGTTCTTAAATATGGACCAGTCCACTGTCTCTAAGCAGTCACGTAAGAGCTCTTCTGTCTCCTCGGACCACCACTGCACAACCTACTTAGCTGGATTCTCCCGCTTGAGTTTCTGCTTGTATGCCGGGAGAAGGAGCACCGTCTTATGGTCTGATTTCCCAAAGTGCGGCCGGGGGTTGGAACGGTAGGCACCCTTGATTTTTGAGTAGCAGTGGTCAAGAGTGTTGTCGCCTCTGGTGGGACAGGAGATGTGCTGGTGGAATTTTGGCAGTACACTCTTGAGGTTGGCCTTGTTGAAGTCTCCGGCCACGATGAACAAGGCCTCCGGGTGTTCTGTTTCGTAGTTGTTTATTACTGTGTATAGTTCGTCCAGCACCTTCCTCACTACTGCCTGGGGTGGGATGTAGACCGCTGTGATAATGGCTGAAGTGAACTCACGTGGAAGATAATATGGGCGGCACTTCACGGTCAGGTATTCCAGGTCTGGGAGCAGTAGGTCGCCAGAGTCGCCACATCCAAGCACCAGGAGGAGTTGATGAGGAGGCAAACCCCTCCACCCTTCGCTTTGCCTGATGATGCCGTGCGGTCCGACGGGTGAATTGAGAAGCCTTCAGGTTGTATGGCAGAGTCCGGTGAGGCAGGGGTGAGCCATGTCTCTGTGAAACAGAGCACACAGCAGTCTCTTACTTCCCTCTGAGAGGTAAGTCTGGCGTTAAGTTCATCCAGCTTATTTTCGATCGCGTGGACGTTTGCCAGGTGTATGCTGGGGAAGAAGGGTCTTGAAACCGCGTTGCTTCAATCTAACCTGCAGACCGCCGCGTTTCCCTCGCTTCCTCGGTCGGCGGCTGCTGCTGGATGATCCTGGGATCCGATGGCCGATGTCTTGTGGAAGGTAGGTGGTTGCGTCTGGCGGGGTCCAGGGCGCTGGCGGGGACCAGGGAGCTGTTTACGTATCTGGGGTCGCGTCTGGCAGGGTCCTGGGCGCTGGTTGAGGTAGAGGAGTTGCTAGGGGGGCATGTTTGCGATCCGTTGGGTCCTGGCGTTCTGCAGGCGCGGGAATACCTTGCCGCGCGTTTGGGTCCTCGTGCGCGGTCTCCGCCGTTTCGGGGTCCTGGGTTGTGGGCAGGGGCATCCTGAGGCAGGTTGGGCTGGGTCCCGTGGTCTGTTCCCTCCCTGGGCGCTCCTGGGGTCGGATCTTGAAGTAGGCCCGGTCGGGCCTCCACGTGGATTTTTCTTTCTTCCATCACCAGGTAGGTCGGGTCGCTGGGCGGGTCTCTCGGGGTCGCGTTGGGCCAGGTCTTGCCGTCGGGGGTCAGGTCGGGAGCTCCAGGGACTGGGCAAGGCGATCTGGGGGCTGGCGTTGGTAGTTAGGCCGGGTTTGGAGCTCCGAGGTCCGGGTCGGCTCCAAATCGAGGTCGGGGCTTCACTTCCGGTTTGGGCCCGATCTTCTTCCAGGTCGCGGAGGTCAGGTCAGGTCGGGTCAAATGGTCTCCAAGGGCCTCGGAGGATGTTCAAGCATGCAAGAGAGGTTAAAAGAGAGAGGTTAGTAATAATGTTAGGTTTAGAATTAAATTGTAAAAGATTAGAACGAGGATAAGTTAAGTAAAAAGTAGATCTATTTGTGAGAGCTCGCAGAGAGTCGCCTCGCTCCGGCGCCATCTTGGTAAAGCTCGATCCTTGGTCAGACTCGATTCCAGGGACACAATATGGAGCAAAGGCAAAGACAAAATGGAAAGAACAGGATTTGCATAAAAAACAACACTCTGATCCTGTTTATCGGTAACTGAAAGTAGATCTGGTTTAATGATGCATCCTGTCTGGCTCTGTCCTATTATTTAATGTCTTTGTGCTCAGTCACTGGGGCACAGGGTCCAGGTACAAAGTACATTTGCTTCTGCTTCTCTATCCCCTCACCGGTAACTGTTTATCTGGTGATCCAGAAGTAATCCACAGCCCTGGTTTTGGGTTTGATAGGGTGTGGGAGGTTCATCTGATTCTTTCTGATTAGTCACTTCACCTTTCATGTAACATAGCAACGTCATTCTGTCTTCTCGACCAGTTTCTGCTCAGAGTCGATCCATCTGTCTTTACCCAGGACGAAATCGCCCATTCTTGGTTTGAAAGCGCCGAGACTGGAGGGGGTAACCTGAGCTGAGATCACTCACATCCCAGGTGGAGCAGGCCTCAGAGTTGGCTGGTGAGGATGGAGATCATTCCGACACAGTAAATGAGATTTACCGCCCCAACACTCAGTGAGGCTTCATCCAGTATTCATTGATCACATGTGAACAAAAGTGAGTGACCTATAGTGTAGGAGCCGGTCTCAGAATCATTAATCACTCATCACTAATTGTCTCATTTCTCTATTCCAGCTACCAGCAAGAAAAGGTGGAGAGAAGGTTCCAGCAAGTGACTTAAAGGCAGATGCTTCAGCTTTTGATTCTTAAATTGTCTCAGATATTAACATTACTGCTGTGCCCGTATCTACTTACATTTTAATTTCATGACCTTCAAATTTGGACATGCCCAAACATTGTTGAACACCCTGCATTGACAAGACGCCTAGCTTCAGAGCCTGCAGTAGCTCAGTTACATTGTCTTTCAAGTGATCTTGAACTTCATTCACTAATTTATAGACACAACTAGTCTGATTAGGTGTGTTTTTTTCTTGCCCGTTCTTGGTGTAGAAGAGGTTTTCTGAGCCCAACATGCTTTGCCAATATGGCCCTTCTTGCCACAATTCCTGCATGGATTTGTTTTACTCCAACATTCCCCTGCTGAGTGTCCAACCTGCGTACATCAGTGACATGGTTTCACCCTTGTTCCTTGTGGTATCAATTTTGTTGAACTTTGCTCCAGCCCCTATTTGTGAAGCTTCTTTTGTTGCTAGCTCCACAGATATGGCAACTGTCACCGGCGCTTTTAGAGTTAAATCAGTGTCAGTAAGCAGCTTCCTCTGAATAGCTTCACTGCGGAGACAGCAAACCAACCTTTCACAAAGAGTATCATCAAGTAATGCAGGTCTGGGAGAGAAATGCTCCTCTAAGATTTTCATTAGTTTGACTTATCTCCTGGTTTTACTGGATGAACTACATTTTGGAGCAGCATCAAAGTTTTACGCCCCACTGATCTGAGAAATGGTGTGACCTTTACATCGTCCAATGTCTGATTCGCTATGTGGTATTATTGGAATCTTTCCTCATTTGAGTTCCACATCTCACGGTCTTCATCAAATGTATCCATGGCACATTTGTCCCACCATTCCGGATCCTGACTCCGAGGGCCTATACTTCAACCAACTTCAGACACATCACACCCCAAAATAAGAGACATATATCACTAAAGTAGTGTCCAGATACTTGTGATGCATGACCAATCACTACTGAAGCGAGGTTGTAGTCCAATTGAAGGCTTTAATGAACAAGTAGTTTCCCCAGCAGCTCCGGTACAGAATGACTGCTGTGGGTGAAACACAGACTCCTATGCTCCGCCTGCTGGGCGGAACCAGCAGGCAGGTTCCACCACTCATACTACAGTATAAGGTACATCCCACCTAGGTACCGCGATACCCCTAATATAGCCTACCACAACTTGTTACACTGTAAGCAAACCGGTCTCACAAAAATGCTGTAAATCTCATTTGGACACCCCAAATCCTTACTCAAAGGACCCCACCTTGGAATTCTCTCCCAAATTTAACTTCTACTCAGACGGCCCAGACAGGCACGCGAGGCCGCCCAATGTGTGCGCCAGGGCCAATGAGCACAGAACACTTTGATCGCCAACTGGGGGGTTGAAACTGGCCAAGGGCATGGACATCGCAGCCCAACTCCACACCCCCTATTCCCCCCCTCCTCCGTGACACATACCTGCTGCATGACAGGGTACGGGCTCTGGGTTGGCAGTACACCGGGTCTGGTCCATGGGATGACGGATGATGACAACCTGCTCTGCGATGAGCTCTGGTGGTCCACATCGTTCAATAGCGCCTGACTCCTGCCCACGGTAGCACTATTGACCGTTCTCCTGGGTGATCCCTACATATGAGCTGGCCATTCCATAACAGCAAAGTGATGGAAGGAGTCATCAACACTGCTATCAAGAAGCACCTACTCAGCAATAACCTGCTCACGGGCGCTCAGTTTGGGTTCCACCAGGGTCACTCATCTCCTGACCTCATTACAGCCTTGGTTCAAACATGGACAAAAGAACTGAATGCCAGAGGTGAGGTGAGGTTGACATCAAGGCAGCATTTGACTGAGTATGGTATCAAGGAGCCCTAGCAAACTGGATTCAATAGGAATCAGGGGGCAAAATCTCAGCTCATTGGAGTCATACTTGGCACAAAGAAAGTTGGTTGTGGAGGTTGGATGTCAATCATCTCAGTTCCAGGCGATCTCATCAGGAGTTCCTCAGGGTAGTGTCCATCGCCCAACTATCTTCAGCTGCTTCACCAATGAGCTCTCTTCCATCATAAGGTCAGAAGTGGGGATGTTTGTGGATGATTGCGCAATGTTTAGCACCATTCGAGACTCAGATAATGAAACAGTCCAAATGCAGCAAGACCTGAACAATATCCAGGTTTGAGTTGACAAGTGGCAAGTTATATTTGTGAGACACAAGTGCAAGTCAATGACCATCTCCTACAAGAGATGATCTAACCATTGCCCATGACATTAAATGGTATTACCATTGCAGAATCCCCCACAATCAACATCCTGGGGGTTATCATTGAAACTGAACGGGACTAGCCATAGTAATACTGTGGCTACCAGAGCAGGTCAAAGGCTAGGAATTCTATAGCCAGTAACTCATCCCCTGACCCCCCCAAAATCTTTCAACCATGTACAAGGCACACGTAAGGAGTGCGATGGAAGACTCTCCACTTGCCTCGATGAGTACTGCTCCAACAACACTCAGGAAGCTCAACACCATCCAAGACAAAGTAGCCTGCTTGATTGCTGCCCGTTCCACTAACATTCAATAACTGTACCACCAATGAACAATGACAGTTGTGTATACATCTACAAGGTGCACTGCAGGAAGTCGCTAGGTTTCCTCAGGCAGCACACTCCAAACCCGTAACCACTACCATTTTGAAGGACAAGAGCAGCAGATACCTGGGAACCCCACCACCTGGAGGTTGCCCTCCAAGTCACTCAACACCCTGTTACGACACCATGGGTGAGTGCGCGGTCAATTCCAGTCCTACATGCCCAGGAGATCCAACGTGAGTGAATTAACCAACAATTTGGGGCTTTTCACAGTAACTTCATTGAAGCCTACTTGTGACAATAAAGCGATTATTATTATTATAGTTTCTGAGATCTTTCACCCTTGACTACTCCAATCACTTATAGGCACCAGATTTGCAAGTGAATCACAAAAATAATGTTTTTTCTTATATAACAACAGAGATAAGACAGGCAATAATAATAATAGAATATCGAACAGTTAACCTATTATTGTCCCCTTTTACCATCCCAACACCCCAACCAACTCCAACCAACCTCGCCACATCTCCACCCCCCTAGATGGTAACAACATCCCTGAAATGTAGCATAAACCAACCCCATTTTTCTGGAATCCCTCACTCACCCCTCTTCGAGTGGATTTCACCTTTTCTAAGTTGCAAGAACTTGATTAAATCCACCAGCCACACCCAGGCACAGGGTGCGAGCGATCAATGAGGTGAAGACTAAAACATTTTCCCCCTGCACCCGTGTGCAAATCCAGCAAGCCGACACCCCGAGTATGACTCCGAGGGGACTGGGCTCTAAATCCACATGCAAGATCAGCGACATGTTGCTGAAGAACGACCTCCAAAATATCTCCAACTTCGGGCAAGACCAGTACATGTGTATGTGATTGGCTGTGCCCCTCCCATACAAATATCCTTACCCCCCCCCAAACAGCCAGCTTTTCCTTGGCTTTTTCAGGTGTACTCTGTGTACCCTGTGTAGGGCAGCACGGTAGCATTGTGGATAGCACAATTGCTTCACAGCTCCAGGGTCCCAGGTTCGATTCCGGCTTGGGTCACTGTCTGTGCGGAGTCTGCACATCCTCCCCGTGTGTGCGTGGGTTTCCTCCGGGTGCTCCGGTTTCCTCCCACAGTCCAAAGATGTGCAGGTTAGGTGGATTGCCCATGCTAAATTACCCTTAGTGTTGGATGGGGTTACTGGGCTATGAGGACAGGGTGGGGGTGTTGACCTTGGGTAGGGTGCTCTTTCCAAGAGCCGGTGCAGACTCGATGGGCCGAATGGCCTCCTGTTGCACTGTAAATTCTATGATCTACTCTCTTTAGCTGTATCAACCCCAGCCTCGCACACAAGGTTGAGGCATTCACCCTCCGTAGCACCACACACAAGAATCCCTCCTCTAGTGTGATCCCCAGCTCCTCCTCCCACTTGGTCTTCACCCCTCAAAAAACAGCTAATCCTCCTCCAAAATCCTCCCATAGAGCGCCATGGTGAACCCCCTTGCACCCCATCAGCGACAACACCCCCTCCAGAAGCGAGGAGGGCGGTGCCACCGGAAAGTTTGGAAAAGCGTTTTTCGCACAATCGCGCACCTGCATATGCCTGAAGCCCTTCCCACAAAGGACTCCAAACTTCCCCCACAACTCCTCCAAACTTGCAAACCACCCTTCCAAAAACAAGTCCTTCATCTCCATCCAAGCGGCACATCTTGCCGAGGGGTTCCTTTGTATTTAAAAGTAAAGGTGAAATCCATCTTAAAGGTATAGCTCCCAGTAATTATCCAGAAACAAAAGTTATAAAAGCCAAAATAGCAGAAAATAAAAGGTACGTACACGGGACCAGGTTTAAACTGAAGGACCCTAACAACTCAACTTGGAAATATATCGCTGTTCCTTCACTGACGCTGGGTTAAAATCGTGGAATTCCCTCCTGAAGAGCACTCTGGGTGTACCTAAAGCTCAGGGACTGCAGTGGTTCAAGAAGGCAACTCACTACCACCTTCTGAAGGGCAACTAGGGATGGGCAATAAATGCTGGTCTGACCAGTGATGCCCATATCCAGGAAATGAATTTTTAAAAACCCTTTCAAACCCAGAAGCAGGCCTTCTGATTATTTCAAACTCACCAGAAAAAGAGTTACTACCAGTGAGGGGATAGGGAAGCAGAAACAAACGTACTTTGTACCTGGGCCCTGTGCCTCAGTGACTGAGCACAAAGACAATAACTAATAGGACAGAGCCAGACAGGATGCATCATTGAACAATATCTAGTTTAATTTACCTATAAACAGGACCATAGTGTTTTTGATGCAAATCCTGTTCTTTCTGTGACACATGGCGCAATGGTTAGTACTGGGACTACAGTGCTGACCTGGGTTTGAATCCTGGCCCTGGGTCACTGTCCGTGTGGAGTTTGCACATTCTCCCTGTGTCTGCGTGGGTTTCACCCTCACAACCCAAAGATGTGCGGGTTAGGAGGATTGGCCACGCTAAATTGCCCCTCAATTGGAAAAATAGTAATTGGGTACTCTAAATTTATAAAAAAGAAACACACAGCAGTTTATAATATAATGTGAAGCGGGATGGGGTCTCGGCTGTTGGCCGAAGAGCCGACGAGTGTCCCACATTGCCCCCTTTAGAGGGCAGCACGGTAGCACAGTGGTTAGCACAGTCGCTTCACAGCTCCAGGATCCCAGGTTCGATTTCCGGCTTGGGTCACTGTCTGTGCAGAGTTTGCATGTTCTCCCCGTGTCTGCGTGAGTTTCCTCCGGGTGCTCCGGTTTCCTCCCACAGTCCAAAGATGTCCAGGTTAGGTGGATTGGCTATGCTAAATTGCCCTTAGTGTCCAAGAAAGGTTAGGTGGGGTTACAGAGATAGGGTGGAGGTGTAGGGATAGGGTGGAGGTGTGGGCTTAGGTAGGGTGCTCTTTCTTAGGGCTGGTGGAAAATCGATGGGCCGAATGGCCTCCTTCTGCACTGCAAATTCTATGATTTCCATTTTGCCTTTGCTCCATATTGTGTCCCTGGAATTGAGTCTGTGGAGAAATTAACTGTTTCCAGAAATGTTTTATGTTATGACCTGTACAATGTGCCCATCTTAGAACTGGTTTTAAGATGTTCCCTTCTAAATACATTGGATCTGGACGAGGATATTCAGTCCTGCAAAAATGTTGGTGACCTCTTCAAAAAACCCAACTAGATTAATCAGACATGAGCTACTCTTGTCTCACTTCCTTCACTCCAAAGGAGTGGCTATGGGTTCCTGTGTGGGTCCCAGTTTTGCCTGTGTCTTTATGGGATATGTGGAACATGCCTAATTCCAGTCCTACTCCAGCCCCCTCCCACAATCTTTATTCAGTATGCCGATGACTGTTTTGGTGCTGCTTCACATTGCTGTCTGGAACTGGAAACATTGTCAATATTGCTTCCAATTTCCATCCCATATCACCTTCACATGGCTCAGCTCCTACACTTCCCTTCCCTCGACCTCTCTATCTCTATTTCAGAGGATCGACTGTCCACTAGTATCCGTTACAAGCCCACCAGCTCCCACAGTTATCTCAACTCCAGCTCCTCACACCCCACATCCTGTAAGGGCTTCATCTCATTCTTCCTGTACCAGCCTCCCTGAACAGGCGCCGGAATGTGGCGACTAGGGGCTTTTCACAGTAACTTCATTTGAAGCCTACTTGTGACAAGCGATTTTCATTTTTCATTTTCATTTTCATTTCATTTTCATTTCCTGTTCCTTCACCTCCATCGCATCAGTTCCAAAAATGCCACTTTCCAAAATGGTGCTGCTGACATGTCTTACTCCTTCGTTAATCATGATTTCCCGCCCACTGTGGTTAACTGGACTCTCAACCGTGACTGACCTATCTCCCAGACCTCTGCCCTCACCCCTTCCCCTCCCTAACAGAACCAGGATAGGGTCCCCCTTGTCCTCACTTTTTACTCCACCAGCCTCTACATTCAAAGAATCATCCTCTGGCAGTTCGGCCAACTCCGACATGATGCCATCATCAATCACATCTTCCTCTCACTCCCCTGTCAGCGTTCCACAGGGACCATTCTTGGGGCATCTTGTCAAGGGGCATCTTGACAAATGAATGAATAGGATGGGAATAGAGGGATACAGACCCCAGAAGTGCAGAAGATTGTAGTTTAGACGGGCAGCATGGTCGGCACAGGTTTGGAGGGCCGAAGGGCTGGTTCCTATGCTGTACTTTTTGTTCTTTGTTCATTCCATCCGGGATACACTGGTCCGCAATTCCCTCACCCCTAACACCTCACCCTCTTCCCAAGGCACTTTCCCACGCAATCTCAGAAGGTGTAACATCTGCCCCTTTACCACCTCCCTGCTCACAATCCAAGGGCCTAAACACTCTTTTCAGGTGAGGCAGTGCTTCACGCCCACCTCCTTCAATCTGGGCTGTTGCATTTGCTGCTCCCAATGCGGTCTACTGTACATCGCAGCGACTAAACGCAGGCTGGTTGACTGCTTTGCAGAACACCTTTGGTTCGTGTACAAGCAGGACCGAGACCTTCCTGTCACTTGCCATGTCAGTCCTTGGCCTGCTGCAATATTCCAGTGAAGCCCAGTGTAAGCTAGAGTAACAGTACTTCATTTTCTATTCAGCACGTTGCAGCCTTCTGGACTTAACACTGAGTTCAGCAACTTCCGACTGTGAACTCTCTCCTCTGCCTCCACCCCATTTTCATTCCTCGCAATTTATATTCATTTTTTCCACGATCTGTTTTACCCTTACCATTGTCCCCCCTCTGCCACACCACCCCAGGAGGGCCACCTGTTCTCTGTTTCAGGTTGCCCTTTGATAAACTCCTTACCTCTGTTCTGCCATTAACACATTCTGATCTCTTAAAGTGCCACTATCAGCAGCCTCTTAGCCATGATCACCACATTCCCTTTGTCTTTTTGTCCATAACCTCTTTGTCAAATTCCATCTATCACTGACCCTCATTCCAGCCCCACTCCTCCTCGCCCACTCCCACATCAGTACAAATCTCATCTTATTTGCAGTTCTCTCAAGCTTTGACAAAGATTCATCCAGTCTTCGAATCAGAGAATTTTCAGTGCAGAAGGAGGCCATTCGGCCCATCATGTCTGCACCGGTCCTACTTAAACCCACACCTTCACCCTATCCCCGTAACCCAGTAACCCCACCTAACCTTTTGGACACTAAGGGGCAATTTAGCATGGCCAATCCACCTAACCTGCACATTTTTGGACTGTGGGATTGGATATTATTTCACTGGAAGATTTTTCAGAATTCCAACATTCGAGTCTGGTTTCAGTTTTGGTTCTGGCAGCTTGATGAAAGGGTCTAACTAACTCTCTCCAAAAAGATCGAACTAATTCTCTCCAGAAGGCCTGTGGGGGCTGCCTGTCTGTCCAGAAAGGTTCTATTCTCTTGAGATTGCAGTGCTTGAAGTCAAACCTCGAGCTGAAAGCATGGTTTGATGTGAAATAGAGTGTCTCTACATAAGCAGAGAGGCCCGAAGGTGAGCCATGAGCTGAAGGCCCAGCTTGATGAGAAATAAATTGTCTGTCCAGTAATAATAATCTTTATCATCACATGTAGGCTTACATTAACACTGCAATAAAGTTACTGTGAAAAGCCCCTAGTCGCCACATTCCAGCGCCTGGTCGGGTACACAGAGGGAGAATTCAGAATGTCCAATTCACCGAACAGCACGTCTTTCGGGACTTGTGGGAGGAAACCGGAGCACCCGGAGGAAACCCATTCAGACACAGGGAGAACGTGCCGACTCCGCACAGACAGTGACCTGGGACCCTGGTGCTGTGAAGCAACAGTGCTAACCACTGTGCTACCGTGCCACCCAGTAAGCCTGTTGCCTGCATGTACTGCATTTTCTAACCTGTGGGGACCCTGAATGAAGGAATCTGCAAAGAAGACCATCACTGGCTGTAAACCAAGACTTTAATCAGCAAGGATGCTGTCAAGAAAGTGTGTTAAAGAGCCACCCTTCTGAAACAAAGACTCAGCTTTTGATCTTCATCCTTTTTAGTTTCCTCCCTTTCCATCCCTCTGTGTTTGTCTGTCTTGTGTTTGGGTAGAGGTTGGGACTGTTAAGGTGGGTAGCAGCTATTAACTTGTTGTTATCCAGTTGTATTTACTGCATCTTTCATGATGATTCTTGGTATAAATCAACAATGTTCATGTTGAAAATAAAGAGTAATCGGACTCGAAACGTGAGCTCTTTTCTCTCCCTACAGATGCTGCCAGGCCTGCTGAGATTTTCCAGCATTTTCTCTTTTGTTTCAGATTCCAGCAGCCGCAGTAATTTGCTTTTATCGACTGTAATTATTGTGCAGTCAAGGGCCAAAGATATCAGAAATTTTGATAAGAATTATTGGCTAATTCATTTGAGTTCTAACTCCAGGATTAGTGGAGCTGAAACTGACCACGCACTTGCCCAGAGCGTCGTAACAGGTTAAAAACCCATTTAGGTTTAGTTCCTGATATTAAAATTATATTTTGGATTCTAGAGAACAAATTGTTGATGTAAAGAGTGAACAACACGGGTCCCCAACACCTCTCATTGTGGAACACAACTTTGCATCTTGTGTCAGTTTAAATAAATACCCTAAATGTCTATTCTCTGTTTTCAAGCCATCTTGCTATCCATTCTACTACTTGTTCCTTTAGCTGCTCTGACCTTTGTCATGAGTCTCCTGTACTATTCTTTACAAATGGGTAACATTCCCACTGCTGCCAGTGTGTGAAGGAGATCTATCATTATGGGGAGAAATGGGAGGAATAGATGGGGTTCAGACCTATTACAAAAGGGATCAGATTATCTGATATACGTTCTCGTGTTTTGAGAGTATTATGCTTTTATTCAGAGGTCTTCATCTCATAATAATAATGATCAAATTCTGAATGGTCTCATTGATTCATTAAATCTTAATTTTGTTAATCCATTCATTTCCAGTCTGATTAATGGGGTTTGGAACATTGACTGCAGTTTCCATTCCTCACTGAGGAACATAGAACATAGAACATAGAACAATACAGCGCAGTACAGGCCCTTCGGCCCACGATGTTGCACCGAAACAAAAGCCATCTAACCTACACTATGCCATTATCATCCATATGTTTATCCAATAAACTTTTAAATGCCCCCAATGTTGGCGAGTTCACTACTGTAGCAGGTAGGGCATTCCACGGCCTCACTACTCTTTGCGTAAAGAACCTACCTCTGACCTCTGTCCTATATCTATTACCCCTCAGTTTAAAGTTATGTCCCCTCGTGCCAGCCATATCCATCCGCGGGAGAAGGCTCTCACTGTCCACCCTATCCAACCCCCTGATCATTTTGTATGCCTCTATTAAGTCTCCTCTTAACCTTCTTCTCTCCAACGAAAACAACCTCAAGTCCGTCAGCCTTTCCTCATAAGATTTTCCCTCCATACCAGGCAACATCCTGGTAAATCTCCTCTGCACCCGCTCCAAAGCCTCCACGTCCTTCCTATAATGCGGTGACCAGAACTGTACGCAATACTCCAAATGCGGCCGTACCAGAGTTCTGTACAGCTGCAACATGACCTCCCGACTCCGGAACTCAATCCCTCTACCAATAAAGGCCAACACTCCATAGGCCTTCTTCACAACCCTATCAACCTGGGTGGCAACTTTCAGGGATCTATGTACATGGACACCTAGATCCCTCTGCTCATCCACACTTTCAAGAACTTTACCATTAGCCATATATTCCGCATTCCTGTTATTCCTTCCAAAGTGAATCACCTCACACTTCTCTACATTAAACTCCATTTGCCACCTCTCAGCCCAGCTCTGCAGCTTATCTATATCCCTCTGTAACCTGCTACATCCTTCCACACTATCGACAACACCACCGACTTTAGTATCGTCTGCAAATTTACTCACCCACCCTTCTGCGCCTTCCTCTAGGTCATTGATAAAAATGACAAACAGCAACGGCCCCAGAACAGATCCTTGTGGTACTCCACTTGTGACTGTACTCCATTCTGAACATTTCCCATCAACCACCACCCTCTGTCTTCTTTCAGCTAGCCAATTTCTGATCCACATCTCTAAATCACCCTCAATCCCCAGCCTCCGTATTTTTTGCAATAGCCTACCGTGGGGAACCTTATCAAACGCAAGGAGTTACAGAGCCACGTTGCACAATCTCAGATGTGGTACTGCAAATATTTGAATATCTTCCAGTCCCTCCTGTTGGCTCTCAGACACCAATTGGTCAACAATTAATGTGACATCATTACTGATCCAGCCAATTGGATTTGATTTCAGTGGCTCCACTGCTCTTCAGTCTGCTCTATATATTCACAGTCACACTTGGAACCTCATCACATCAGACAACTGGGAAAGAGAGAGGTAGGAATGGGAGCAGGAGATTCCCACCTTTCATTGGAAATCTTGATGTTAATGTTGAATTGTTTTTGTATTTCAGGTTTGAGGAGAGGAACTTCAAGCCAGATATGATGCTGATTGGAGTTTTGCTGTTGGCTGCATTATTCAGCAGTGACGTGGCAGGTAAACTGATTCTATTATCTGTGGAAATCAATGACTGTGAACAAAAAATAAAGATTAAAACTGGCAGCACAGGAGGTGTATCCGGATAATAGAAAATGGGAATTTGGGTACAATCAGACTGTCCGGGATGGCTACATCTGTCGGACGTGTCTCTTGCCTGAGACACAGCAGCTCAGAGTTGTTGAGCTGAAGTGTACGTTTGAGACTCTCCAACACAGGGGAGGAGGGAAAATACCTACACAAACATTCTGCCTGTGAGGATAAGAATGAAGGCTGCTGGACAGATACAAATTATACAGGATATACAGCAGAGAAACAGGCCACTTGGCCCAGTCAGTCCATGCTGGAGTTTATACTCCACTTAATATTTGTCCCATCTTTCCTCATACAAATTTGTTATCGTAGCTTTGATAACTCAAAATACCCACACAATCATCTCATAGTAAAGTACATTGCCGCAAGAGGACTGTGTGTCTGTCAGGACACAAGAGGAGGTCGAGAAGGAGGCCTTATGGATAATTAGAACCATAGAACCATACAATCGTTACAGTGCAGAAGGAGGCCCTTTGGCACATCGAGTCTGCACTGACCCTCTGAAAGAGCACCCTAGCTAGGCTCAACCCCCTGCCCTGCCCCTGTAACCCCACCTGCACATCTTTGGACACTAAGGGGCAATTTAGCATGGCCAATCCATCTAACCTGCACATCTTTGGACACTAAGGGGCAATTTAGCATGGCCAATCCATCTAACCTGCACATCTTTGGACAGTAAGGGGCAATTTAGCGTGGCCAATCCACCTAACCTGCACATCTTTGGACAGTAAGGGGCAATTTAGCGTGGCCAATCCACCTAACCTGCACATCTTTGGACTGTCGGAAACCGGAGCATCCGGAGAAACCCACGCAGACATGGGGAGAACATGCAAACTCCACACAGTCACCAAGACTAGAATTGAACCCAGGTCCCTGGAGCTGTGAGGCAGCAGTGCTAATCACAGTGTCACAAAAACTATTCTCGAACTTTCTGCCTGTGAGGATAAGAATGAAGGCTGCAGGATAGATACAAATTACACAGGATATGCAGCAGAGAAACAGGACACTTAGCCCAATCAGTCCATGCTGGAGTTTATACTCCACTTAATATTTGTCCCATCTTTCCTCATACAAATCTGTTATTGTAGCTGTGATAACTCGAGACAGTAGACTGGAGACTTCCAGTGACAGCAAACATGGTTTATTAAGTACAGGCAAAGACTACCATGTACAGGCATACTTTGGTTTTTCAGCGTGTCCTCGGGTTCGTTCCCTGCTGCAGTTTTCTCCTTTGTTTCTCTCGCCTACTTTGCTTCTCCCCCGCTCTGCTCTCCTCCATCCGTCTCTTTCTTCCCCTTTGTCCCATGGCTTGTTTGCAACTACCGCCCTCCCCCTTACTCTACTGGTTGCTGGCTACGGACAGATCTTGGACAAGTTGGTGATTGGTTTCCATGTCCTTTGGAAGTACCCTTCCAACCCTCCGATCAACAGCTGAGCAGGATTCTCCGGCGGGAGATCAGGGTGGCTAAGGCATTGGTTCCCCCTCCCCATAAATAGTTCTGGCTGCTCTGAAACCCTGAAGATCGCCACTTTTGGGCATGGCTCCACCCCCACAACTTTGGACATTGCCTCAAAGAAGGTCGCCCAGAACCTGACAAGTCTCGGGCAGGCCCATAACGTGTGGGTTTGGTTAGCTGGGTCTCCCTGGAACCGTTTGCGTTTGTCCTCCACCTCCGGAAAGAACCTGCTCAATCGCGTTCTGATTTGGTGCGCTCTGTGCACAAACTTCAGCTGCATTAGGCTCAGCCCTGCGCATGTGGAGGTGGAGTTTGCCCTGTGCAGGGCTTCGATCCAGAGTCCTCCCCCTGTTACTATGCCTAGTTCCTACTCCCATTTTTCCCTTGCTTGTCCAGGGGGAGCGTACCTCCTCCATCAGTTATCTGTACAGGTCCCCACAGTCCCCCCTCCCTCGGTTGCCCGGGCCCAGCAGTTGCTCTAATAGCGAATGTCCTGGTTTCTGGGGATACAACATTGTTTCCTTACGGAGTACGTTTTTGATCTGTTTGTGTCTTAGTTCATTTTCTTTTGGTAGTTTGAACCTCTCTGTGAGTTCCTCCAAGGTTACTACTCTATCATATGTGTACATGTCCCGAACCATCAGAATCCCCCCCATCCGGTCTCCACCTTTTGAAGGTGGTGTGCATTATTGCTGGAGTAAACCTGTGGTTTGTTGCAGGTGGGGGCCATTGTGGACATTTCTGTCAGACCGAAGTGCTGTCTCATCTGATACCACGTTTGGAGCATGGCCACCACCTCTGGGCTTCTTGGGTACTTGGTCAGGGGGATGGGAGTCAGTTATGACTCGGGCTCGGAAGGATGTCCCTATTCAGGATCTCTCCGTCTTCATCCATTCCGCTACCAGTCCCTTCACCAATCCCCACACTCTTTCTGCAGTGGCTGCCCAGTGCTAGAACTGTAGGTTTGGGAGGGACTGGCCTCCCATGTTTCTTCTCCTTTGTAAGACTTTTTTTTTAATCATTGGGTTCACACACATAAACGGCCATAATTAGTTTGTCTGCCATGTTAAAGAAGGCCTTGGGGGTGTAGATCGGGAGGGATCTGAACTGGAAGAAGAATCTGGCAGTATGTTCATCTGCACTCTCCCTGCCATTCAGAGTGGGAGTGTGCCCCACCTCTGCAGGTCCTTTCGATTTCATCTACGAGACTCGTCAGGTTCTGTTTGTGGATCCATGTCCGGTTATGGGCTATTCAGATCACCAGGTAGCGAAATTTGGTTTGGGCCTTTTTGAACAGTAGTCCCTCCAGCGCTGTCCCTCCCCCAGCGGGTTCACCGGGAAGATTTCACTTTTGTTCAGGTTGAGTTTGTAGCCCGAGAAGTCCTGAGCTCCTTTCGGAGTTTCATTCACCCTTCCATGCTGGCCTGGGAGTTCGAGATGTAGAGGAGCAGGTCATCCACATGGGGTGAGGCTCTGTACTCTCTGTCTCCACTCTGGATACCTCTCCACCCCTTCGCTGTTCTGAGGGCGATTGTCAGTGGTTCGATTGCCAGAACAAACAGCAGCAGGGACAGCGGGGATCCCTGCCTCGTGCCTCTGTGCAGCTGGAAGTATTTAGAGCTGGTGGTGTTTGTCCGTACGCTCACCATGGGAGCATTATACAGGAGTTTCACCCAGGTGTTGAACCCTGGCCCGAACCCAAACCGTTCCAGCACCTCTATGAGGTACTTCCAATCGACTCTGTCGAAGGCCTTTTCTGCGTCCAGGGAGATGATCACTTCTGATGTTCTCTCCCCAGGTGGATCATTATCATGTTCAGCAGGCACCTGATGTTTGATGTTAGCTGCCTGCCCTTGACAAAGCCTGTGTGGTCTTCTGCGACTACCTCAGGCACGCAACTCTTCAGCTACTTAGCCAGGATTTTTGCCAGGATTTCCGCATGTACATTGAGTAGTGAGATGAGCCTGTAGGACCTGCACTCAGTTGGGTCTTTGTCCTTTTTGTGTATCAGTGATATTGAGTTTTGTGCTATTGTTGACGGCAGGGAGCCTCTTACCAACGAGTCTGCGAATATCTCCCACAAGTGCAGGGCCAGTGCTGTCATGACATTTTTGTAGGAGTCCCCCAGGAATTCATCTGGCCCCGGCACCTCCTCCGCCTGTGTGGCATTGATAACCTCCGTGACTTCTCCCAGTTTGAATGTTGCTTCTAGGCTCTGTCCCCTATCTTCCCACATGACTGCCATGTTCAGTCCGTTGAGGAACTGCTTCATCCTTGAGTTCCCCTCGGGGGGGCTCAGAGGTGTACAGCCCCCGGCAGAAGGTTTTGAAGGCCTTGTTGATCTTTTCCAGTG
This sequence comes from Scyliorhinus torazame, assembly GCF_047496885.1. Classification (NCBI taxonomy): domain Eukaryota; kingdom Metazoa; phylum Chordata; class Chondrichthyes; order Carcharhiniformes; family Scyliorhinidae; genus Scyliorhinus; species Scyliorhinus torazame. The sequence goes on from NC_092719.1 coordinate 29,471,752, forward strand.
TGGCGACTAGCCTGCCATTGTTGTCCCTAACCAGCACTATTTCACTCGTGGCTGCCTGCTTCCTCAGCTTGTGAGCCAACAGACGGCTGGCTTTGTCTCCATGTTCATAAAAGGTTCCCCATGTCTGGCGGAGCTGATGCACTGCTTTCGCCGTGGAGTGCTCTATGGTCAGGGTCAGGGAGTACGGCCGGTATGGAGTTGATCAGTTGTTGTCTAGCTGCCTTCTCTTTATTTGCACGCTTTATAAGCAATAATTTCCCCTCTTATCACTACCTTCAGTGCTTCCCAGAACATGGAGGGTGCGACCTCCCCATTCTGGTTGTTTGTAATGTACCTGTCTATGGCCTGTGATATCCGTTCGCAGAATGCCTTCTCGGCCAGGAGCGCCATGTCCAGCCTGCATGGAGGTGTTGAGACCATCCCATCTCCAACCTCACATCCATGTAGTGTGGAGCGTGGTCGGAGATTACAATTGCGGAGTATTCCGCTCCTACCACTCTAGAAGCACCGTTTTCCACACCGCAAAGAAGTCGGTCCTGGTGCAGGCCCTGTGAACCTGCACAGGGAGAGAACATCAGAAGAGAGCAGTCCAAAGATGTGCGGGTTAGGTGGATTGGCCATGATAAATTGCCCTTACTGTCCAAAATTGCCCTTAGTGTTGGGAGGGGTTACTGGGTTATGGGGATAGGTTGGCGGTGTTGACCTTGGGTAGGGTGCTCTTTCCAAGAGCCGGTGCAGACTCGATGGGCCGAATGGCCTCCTTCTGCTCTGTAAATTCTATGAAAGTCTATGAAAGAAGAAGGCAAACTCCTACTCCCCTGGGTGTGTGAACCTCCATGGGTCCACTGCCCTCACCAGTTCCATGAACACACCCAGTTCCTTCACCATCTTTGATTTTATTCCCCAATTTGGGGTTTGATGTGACCCTGGTGAATCGGTGCGTGTCTATGTCGGGAATTCCGCATTGTCTTTTTCACAAATTCCGTGTCGCAGTTGGGAGCGTGCATGTTTACAAGTACTACCCTTCCAGGACAGATGGAATTGAAAAAAATCTGGAATTAAAAGTTGAATGGTGGCCATGAAAACATTGTCAATTGTTGTAAAAACCCATCTGGTCCTTTAGAGAAGGAAATCAGCCATCCTTACCTGGTCTGGACTGCATGTGACTCCAGGCCCACAGTAATGTGGTTCACTCTTAAATGCCCTCAGGGATGGGCAACAAACTTTGGCCCAGCCAGCGACGCCCACATCCTATGGATGAACAAAGAAAGAAAAGTCCCGCACAAATAGTCTTTCCATGTTTCATAGTTCGATGCGTTGAGGTATCTAGTTCATTGCTGGTTACGTTTTCTCCCTAGCCCATGCTTACGGAAAAACGCATCTGCGTCCGTGATGCACGATCAATTACGCAAAGACGAGAGTTGAATGCAACTGAGGCTTTATTACACAAAGATGTGTGGCCTCCTACAGCAGCTGGCGAAATGGCTGCTGTATGGGGAGCACACATATTTATACTCCGCCTCCTGGCGGAGCCAGCAGGCAGGGAACTACCCCCGTACCTGTAGTACAGGGCCTTACCAGAAATCACCTAATATATACATCAGTGGTGACTACCACAGTCTGCTGGTGCGGTGAAATAGTATTTCCTGCTCTGGAACATCACCCAGAACTTGGTCAGGTACAGCATTCCGAACCTCTCACTGTTATTATAAAGGGTCGGTTTGGTTTCGTTAAATTCTGCCAGACACTGGGCTCGGTCTGCTCCAATGTCTTGAACACACGGATCACAGTTGCAGGAACTGTGTGTCTCACCCAGTTTAAGATCCTTTCCCGGTCTTGGTGCTGGTGCAGCTTTGCAATGACGGCCTGCAGCTGTTCTGCAGTCTTATGTTTTGGCCGGAGTGACCTGTGGGTTCTGTCCACTTCAGGAGATTTGGGGAAGTTTTCCCTTCCAGCCAGTTTTCCGAGCATCTTGGCCACATACTCCTGCCCTCGGTTCCCTCCGGTGGGCCCACAATGTGGAGGTTCTGGCGATGCAACCAATTTTCTTGGTCCTCGATCTTACCCCTTAGTGAACCTTACGTCACCACAAACCTTGCCATTTCTGTCTCCAGTGAGGCGATCCGATCGCTCTGGTCAGTTGCGGCTTTCTCCAGCTCCCTGGGCATCGCCTCCTGAGTCTCCAGCCCGCTTTCCGCCTTTTCCAATGCTGCTCGCAGGGTGGCCAGCGCTTCTGCTACTGCCACTTTCACCATTGCCATAATTTCTATCTTGGCGTTCCTGTATTGGGAACTCACTCCATTTGCTCATTGGGGAAGCCTTATGTACGATCCGGCAGTCCTTCCCACTCAGGTGTGGCCAGGACCTCATTGCCCCACTTGTTTGCCATTGCATCAGTCTTCCTCTCAAGGCGCTTACTGCCTTTGTCATCTCTTCGGCCCCTCGTATTGCTGCTGCTTGGCATGGTGACGGAGGGGATGGAGGGTATTTCACCCAGATTTAGTGAGCTATTTTGGGTTGGAAGTGCCTAAATTAGAGTTTCCAGGAGGACAGCATCCACTCAGCACATCCCCGTCACCAGAAGGCGAGTTTCACAGTCTCATCATTCTTTGGGTGAAGATGTATCACCTGAACTCCCTCCTGGCAATCTTGCTGACTATCTGATATTGACGGCCTTGAGTTCTCCTCGTCCCCACAAGAGGGAACTTTCCTGTCTATCCGCTCCATCGTTACTACTCCAGCCACACGGTATTTGGTGAAGAGATAGACAGATCGGGAAGGTGAAAGTGTGTCTGAAAGACTAATGTGAGAAAGAAGGGACTATCTGTGAAAAGAGTGCAATACGTAGAATAAAGATGATGGGAGTTTGCAACTGCCATCAAATAAACTGCCAAGAACAGGTAGTGAAAGAGTTAATGGGGATGGTGTTTTTATCATGTTTGCAAGTCTCCTTCTTTATCCGATTATTTTCAACTTTGAATAAGTAATAAACACTGGTAATGGAAGTGAAGCAGAGCAGAAGGAGAAGTAGGTGTAGGGGAGCAACTAGGCTACAGCGAGCACAACATAATTACAGCCACCAGCTCCCCCATTGTTTCATTCAATATCCTTTCTGAACATCTTACCGTGAAGAATATTTAATATTTGGAGGGGATTGGGGTAGAGTATGTGATGATATGCATAAAGCAATTTTCTACATAATGTTATGCACGACCTCCAACCTCTAGATGGCAGTGTAAACCCACCACTTAACCCTGTGGCTGTATTTGGAGTAGGTTGTGTTGGAGGATAGATGTATTTTGCAATTGTTGTACAATAGTTAATTAGTGTTAGTAGTTTATTATTTTATTTATCCTAGTTATCTTATCACGCAGTCATAAATTACTTAAATTAGATGTTCTATAGTACTTCATTCACTTTGGCCAGTCTACAGAACATGACATGGGACCAGGCTTGATGATTTACTAAGAACTCGAAGATTCTGTACAAAAAATTCCAAACCACTAAAGATATCTTTAAAGGATAAGGAAGAAAACGCATCATTGCTACAAACCTTGCAAGCTACTGACAGCTGGTGCTCAACACGCGGTAGAACATCGAAGCCTGGGATAGAAGGCATCAAGGCACCTCAACAGCTTTGGATTACCAGGAACGTTGATGGGAATTGGAGGGTGCTTAAGCAACAGTTTAAACTCTATGTTGCAGTCCTTGGTCTGCAGGCACATCCCGATGAGAGGCGTATCACGTTGCTGCTCACTGTAGCAGGTCCCCAAGCAAGTGACATTTTCAACACTGTTGTCTTTGAAAACAAGGCTAACAGCAAAGGTTTAGAAGAAGTGCTTAAACAATTTGATCGGCATTGCTCCCATAAAAAAATGTAATCTTCGAGCGCTATATATTCCGTACGTGCACCCAGAATGTGGGAGAGGCATTCGATAGCTTCCTCACTGACTTGTCATTGAAGGCGCAGTCGTGCAACTTCAGTACACTCCAGTCGTCAATGATATGCGATAAGATAGATTTCAGAATCTCCAATGATGACGTGCGCGAAAGACTTCTGCGGGAAACAGACCTGCAACTTGAAAGTGCGTTTCAAATATGTCACCCTCGTGAGCTGGCTGCAAAGCAGCTCAGCACGTTGAATCTCCGGCATTTTGGTGCGAAGGCAGAAGAGGCGGCAGATACCATTAGTGTGCTTTCGCAGCTGAATATGAAACGTGCTCCAGGTGCGGGTGGCCTTCTTGAGCGGCCGACTCGATCCTCCATTTTATGTCCTAAATGGGGCAAGCAGCATTTGCCACAGTAATGCCATGCTTATGGAAAAACATGTGTCATCTGTGATGGCAGGAATCATTTTGTAATTCAAGGAGAAGGCCTGAACAACGGGTATCAGGGCTATTGATGAAGTGTGCCTGGAGGACACATTCTTTGAGGACATGATCTCCAGTGAAGACAAGAAGACTCAAGTCATACGAAATAGCAATGTATTTGTACCAATCTGCAGCAATAGTGAATTGAAGGCAGATAATCATAAAGATAAATGGACAGTGCCATTAAAGATAAATGGCACAGTGATAACAGTTAAGCTCGACACTGGTGCTAGGGCCAACGTTATCAACATGTCCGATGTAAAAGAAGCTGCAAATTCAACCAGAACGGTATTGTTAAGAGATTATAATGGTAACAAAATCTCGGCGTCAGGAGCATTTGAGCTTGATGTCGATGTCAAAAACAAAATTCGCAAGTTGATATTTTCTTTGGTGGTGGCGGACAGCGAATCTTTAATTGGAGTTCAGGCATGTGAGGAGCTACTGCTCGACGCTGAGTCTCTGGTGCAGACAATTCTGCAACAGGTCCTCATCCCTCAGGAGACTCCATGCTAATGATTTCCCTGAAATTTTCCAAGGTTTTGGTCCATTACCATCCATGTACAAGGTTCAATTAAAGGAAGATGGGAAGCCTGTAATTCATGCGCTGAGACATGTGCCAGCGCCATTTAGGGATAAACTCTAGGCAGAGCTCGAGACAATGACTGCCTTGGGTGTCATTAAGCGTATTGAAGTCCCTACAGACTGGGTTAATTCCATGGTCTGGGTAAAGAATGGGGACCTAAGAATCTGCGTGGATCCGGAGGATATGAATCTCTTGTGAGGGCCACGAAGAATCCAGCACGAGTTTCAAGGATACAAAGTAATAACATTTATTTACAATAACATGTATATATAACAGCAGCAGCAACTTCCCTTGCTGCACACTCCTTCCTGCTGTTTCCAAACTGGCCAGCTTTATTTATACTTGGAGTTTACTAATGGTTTCTCCGCCCCCCTCATTGGGGAAGCTCATACTCCCACAGGATTGTGGGATTGTCATTAGTCCCCAGCCAATGGTAAGCAGGCAGGTTATAACATCCCTCCCCCCCAAAGTCCAAGGAATCCACCGAAGACCCTGGCGAAGGAGGGCGTCGGACTCGTTTTGCCACAGGCCGGACACCATTTGCACGCGGCGCTGGATCAGGCGGCGTGTAACGAGACGGAGACTGGCGTAACGGTTGTACATCCACGGCCCGTGGACCCGAGGATTCCCCCTCTGATTCATCCTGTGTCTCCATCTCGGAGTCAGAGTCTGCTGCCTCCGTCATGTCAGCGTCTCTATCTCCATTCGGTTCTGTAATGACCTGCGCAGGGTTCGAGTGAGGCACCAGTGGAAGATTGTGAGGACTACCTTCCCTTGGCTCTGGTCTCTGCGGCTGTAGAAATGAGCTCCGGGGGAGGGGAATCTTTTGAGGGGATAGTCTACTGGACCGAACGTGGTCTACATGTTTGCGCTGGAGACGACCCTGGGCTTGCACTTGTTAAGATATAGGGCCCGTTTGGTGAAAGATTACACCAGGAACCCACTGGGCACCACCAGCAAAATTCCGAACGAATACTGAGTCACCGGGCGCAAACTGCCGAATCGGCCGATGCCGAGAAAATCCCTGTCCCTGCCGTTCTTGTGTGGGGCGTACTTTTGCGCCAATGTCTGGGAAAACCATACTAAGGCGGGTGCGAAGTCTCCGGCCCATTAGGAGTTCTGCGGGAGCTACCGCAGTTACCGCATGGGGGTTGGTCCTATACGTAAACAAAAAGCGAGCCAGTGTCATGTCCATTGATCCGGAAGACTGCTTCTTTAGGCCTCTTTTGAATGTCTGCACTGCGCGCTCTGCCAACCCATTTGAAGCCGGGTGGTAAGGGGCAGTGCGGATATGGCATATGCCGTTCACCTTCGTGAACCTCGCAAACTCCTCACTCGTGAATGGAGTGCCCTTATCCGTGACCAGCACCTCGGGGAAGCCATGCGTACTAAAAGACAAACGCATCTTTTCAATTGTTGCGCAGGACGTTGTCCCCTGCATCTTATGCACCTCTAGCCATTTAGACTGGGCGTCAATTAATAGAAGGAACATGGATCCTTGAAAAGGGCCTGCGAAATCTGCATGCAAGCGTGCCCAAGGCCGCCCTGGCCATTCCCAGTGATGTAGGGGCGTGGCCGGCGGAAGCTTCTGATGCTCCTGGCAAATGGAGCAGTTTTGGGCCACCTTCTCAATGTCAGTGTCGAGGCCTGGCCACCAGATATAACTCCGGGCCAACATTTTCATTTTGGTCACACCTGGATGCCCATTGTGCAAGTCTGTTAGTATCAGCTCCTGGCCTTTTACCGGGACAATCACACGTGTCCCCCACAAGAGGATGCCGTCTTCCACGCTGAATTCTGACAGCTTGGAGGAAAATGCCCGCAACTCGCCTGGGAGCTGTCTATGCTGCCCACCATACAGGACTATGTGCCGAACCTTTGACAGGACTGGCTCCACCTGGGTCCACTCACGGATCTGTGATGCCGTGACAGGCAAGGTGTCCATAACATTTAGGGTTGCAACCACCTCACCGGTCGTGGGGGTCGACATGGGGCCGGTCGATAAAGGCAATCGGCTCAGTGCGTCGGCATTTGCGATCTGCGCACCTGGTATAGAACATAGAACATAGAACAATACAGCGCAGTACAGGCCCTTCGGCCCACGATGTTGCACCGAAACAAAAGCCATCTAACCTACACTATGCCATTATGATCCATATGTTTATCCAATAAACTTTTAAATGCCCTCAATGTTGGTGAGTTCACTACTGTAGCAGGTAGGGCATTCCACGGCCTCACTACTCTTTGCGTAAAGAACCTACCTCTGACCTCTGTCCTATATCTGTTACCCCTCAGTTTAAAGCTATGTCCCCTCGTGCCAGCCATTTCCATCCGCGGGAGAAGGCTCTCACTGTCCACCCTATCCAACCCCCTGATCATTTTGTATGCCTCTATTAAGTCTCCTCTTAACCTTCTTCTCTCCAACGAAAACAACCTCAAGTCCATCAGCCTATCCTCATAAGATTTTCCCTCCATACCAGGCAACATCCTGGTAAATCTCCTCTGCACCCGCTCCAAAGCCTCCACGTCCTTCCTATAATGCGGTTACGAGAACTGTACGCAATACTCCAAATGCGGCCGTACCAGAGTTCTGTACAGCTGCAACATGACCTCCTGACTCCGGAACTCAATCCCTCTACCAATAAAGGCCAACACTCCATAGGTCTTCTTCACAACCCTATCAACCTGGGTGGCAACTTTCAGGGATCTATGTACATGGACACCTAGATCCCTCTGCTCATCCACACTTCCAAGAACTTTGCCATTAGCCAAATATTCCGCATTCCTGTTATTCCTTCCAAAGTGAATCACCTCGCACTTCTCTACATTAAACTCCATTTGCCACCTCTCAGCCCAGCTCTGCAGCTTATCTATATCCCTCTGTAACCTGCTACATCCTTCCACGCTATCGACAACACCACCGACTTTAGTATCGTCTGCAAATTTACTCACCCACCCTTCTGCGCCTTCCTCTAGGTCATTGATAAAAATGACAAACAGCAACGGCCCCAGAACAGATCCTTGTGGTACTCCACTTGTAACTGAACTCCATTCTGAACATTTCCCATCAACCACCACCCTCTGTCTTCTTTCAGCTAGCCAATTTCTGATCCACATCTCTAAATCACCCTCAATCCCGAGCCTCCGTATTTTCTGCAATAGCCTACCGAGGGGAACCTTATCAAACGCTTTGCTGAAATCCATATACACCACATCAACTGCTCTACCCTCGTCTACCTGTTCAGTCACCTTCTCAAAGAACTCGATAAGGTTTGTGATCATATTATTCCTATCTAGATGATTATAAATCTTGTCTCTTATAATCCCCTCCAAGACTTTACCCACTACAGACGTGAGGCTCACCGGTCTATAGTTGCCGGGGTTGTCTCTGCTCCCCTTTTTGAACAAAGGGACCACATTTGCTATCCGCCAGTCCTCTGGCACTATTCCTGTAGCCAATGATGACATAAAAATCAAAGCCAAAGGTCCAGCAATCTCTTCCCTGGCCTCCCAGAGAATCCTAGGATAAATCCCATCAGGTCCCGGGGACTTATCTATTTTCAGCCTGTCCAGAATTGCCAACACCTCTTCCCTACGTACCTCAATGCCATCTAATCTATTAGCCTGGGGCTCAGCATTCTCCTCCACAACATTATCTTTTTCCTGAGTGAATACTGACGAAAAATATTCATTTAGTATCTCGCCTATCTCTTCAGACTCTACACACAACTTCCCATCCCTGTCCTTGACTGGTCCTACTCTTTCCCTAGTCATTCGCTTATTCCTGACATACCTATAGAAAGCTTTTGGGTTTTCCTTGATCCTTCCTGCCAAATACTTCTCATGTCCCCTCCTTGCTCGTCTTAGCTCTCTCTTTAGATCCTTCCTCGCTACCTTGTAACTATCCATCGCCCCAACTGAAACTTCACACCTCATCTTCACATAGGCCTCCTTCTTCCTCTTAACAAGAGATTCCACTTCTTTGGTAAACCACGGTTCCCTCGCTCGGCGCCTTCCTCCCTGCCTGACCGGTACATACTTATCAAGAACACGCAGTAGCTGATCCTTGAACAAGCTCCACTTATCCAGTGTGCCCAACACTTGCAGCCTACTTCTCCACCTTATCCCCCCCAAGTCACGTCTAATGGCATCATAATTGCCCTTCCCCCAGCTATAACTCTTGCCCTGCGGTGTATACTTATCCCTTTCCATCATTAACGTAAACGTCACCGAATTGTGGTCACTGTCCCCAAAGTGCTCTCCTACCTCCAAATCCAACACCTGGCCTGGTTCATTACCCAAAACCAAATCCAAAGTGGCCTCGCCTCTTGCTGGCCTGTCAACAAACTGTGTCAGGAAACCCTCCTGCACACACTGTACAAAAAACGACCCATCTAATGTACTCGAACTATATCTTTTCCAGTCAATATTTGGAAAGTTAAAGTCTCCCATAATAACTACCCTGTTACTTTCACTCTTATCCAGGATCATCCTCGCCATCCTTTCCTCTACATCCCTAGAACTATTTGGAGGCCTATAGAAGACTCCCAACAGTGTGACCTCTCCTTTCCTGTTTCTAACCTCAGCCCATACTACCTCGGAAGATGAGTCCCCATCTAGCATCCTCTCAGCCACCGTAATACTGCTCTTGACTAGCAGCGCCACACCTCCCCCTCTTTTGCCTCCTTCTCTGAGCTTACTAAAACACCTAAACCCCGGAACCTGCAACATCCATTCCTGTCCCTGCTCTATCCATGTCTCCGAAATGGCCACAACATCGAAGTCCCAGGTACCAACCCATGCTGCCAGTTCCCCTACCTTATTTCGTATACTCCTGGCATTGAAGTAGACACACTTCAAACCACCTACCTGAACACTGGCCCCCTCCTGCGACGTCAAATCTGAGCTCCTGACCTCTATACTCTCATTCTCCCTTACCCTAAAACTACAATCCAGGTTCCCATGCCCCTGCTGCATTAGTTTAAACCCCCCCAAAGAGCACTAACAAATCTCCCCCCCCAGGATATTTGTGCCCCTCAGGTTCAGATGTAGACCATCCTGTCTGTAGAGGTCCCACCTTCCCCAGAAAGAGCCCCAGTTATCCAGAAATCTGAATCCCTCCCGCCTGCACCATCCCTGTAGCCACGTGTTTAATTGCTCTCTCTCCCTATTCCTCATCTCACTATCACGTGGCACGGGCAACAACCCAGAGATAACAATTCTGTTTGTTCTAGTTCTGAGCTTCCATCCTAGCTCCCTGAAAGCCTGCCTGACATCCTTATCCCCTTTCCTACCATGTCGTTAGTGCCAATGTGGACCACGACTTGGGGCTGCTCCCCCTCCCCCTTAAGGACCCGGAAAACACGATCCGAGACATCACGTACCCTTGCACCTGGGAGGCAACATACCAAACGTGAGTCTCTCACGCTCCCACAAAATCTCCTATCTGTGCCCCTGACTATCGAGTCCCCAATTACTAATGCTCTGCTCCTCTCCCCCCTTCCCTTCTGAGCAACAGGGACAGACTCCATGCCAGAGGCCCATACCCCATGGCTTACCCCTGGTAAGTCCCCCCCCCACAAGTATCCAAAGCGGTATACTTGTTTCTCAGGAGAACGACCCTGCACTGACTGCTTTTTCCCAGTCCCTCTTACAGTTACCCATCTATCTCCAATCTTTGGTGTAACTAATTCCCTGAAGCTGCTATCTATGACCCCCTCGGCCTCCCGAATGATCCGAAGTTCTTCCAACTCCAGCTCCAGTTCCCTAACTCGGTCTTAGAGGAGCTGGAGATGGCAGCACTTCCTGCAGGTAAAATCAGCAGGGACACTAACTGCATCCCTCACCTCAAACATCCTGCAGGAGGAACATTGCACTCTCTTCCCTGCCATCCCTCTAACTTTCTACCTAGATCTGGCTAACAACTAAATTAAATTTTTTTATTTAAAAAAAATAAAATAAAATAATAATAATAAAATATGGTTTGTGTTCCAGAGAATACTCGTATACAGCAAGCAACAAAGCCCAGCGCTGGATCCGTGCGGAAGCAATGGGCGGTATTGGCTTATCCTCTCTGAAAAGTCCCAGCAGAGGCTTATGATCAGTCACGATAGTGAAATGGTGGTCATACACATACTGGTGGAAACGTTTCACCACAAAAACCACTGCCAGGCCCTTCTTCTCGATCTGCGTGTACCTTTTCTCCGCTGCAGTCAATGTGCGGGAGACGAAAGCTATCGGTCGCTCGGCCCCGTTCTCCATCTTGTGGGACGGCCCCAATACCATACGGGGATGCATCACATGTGACGAGCAAAGGCTTTCCAGGATCATAGTGGGTTAGTAACCCAGACGACGACAATTGTGCTTTACCCGCCGGAAAGCGGTTTCTTGCGGCTGACCCCAAATCCAGGTGTGATTTTTCTTTAGCAGAAGGTGCAAAGGGGCCAGCTTAGTTGCCAGATTGGGGAGGAACTTCCCGTAATAGTTTACGAGACCGAGAAAATAACGAAGATGCGAAGTGTCAGTCAGGGCGGGGGCCTGTTGAATTGCACGCACCTTCTCTGCGACAGGGTGCAAACCTTCGCGGTCCACCCGATAACCTAGGTAGACTACTTTCTTTGCCTGAAATACGCACTTTGTGCGACGTAAACGGACTCCAGCCTCCGAAAGGCGTCTAAGGACAGCCTCCAGATTTTCGAAATGTTCCTGCTCCGACGTCCCTGTAATCAAAACGTCATCTAAGTAGACAGCAACACGTGGTAAACCTCTCAAAATGCCCTCCATAACACGTTGAAAAATTGCGCAGGCAGAGGATACTCCAAAGGGCAACCGTGTATATTCATACAGGCCCCGGTGTGTATTAATCGTTACATATGGTCGGGAGGCAGGGTCCAGCTCCAACTGCAGGTAGGCGTGACTCATATCTAATTTTGTGAACGAGAGGCCACCTGCAAGCTTCGCGTAGAGATCCTCTATGCGAGGCATTGGACATCGGTCGAGTCGGGAAGCCGTATTCACTGTACGTTTATAGTCGCCACACAAGCAAACTGTGGCATCTAGCTTCATTACAGGTACAATTGGTGCTGCCCAGTCAGCAAAACGGACGGGCTGATAATACCCAAACGCTCCAACGAGTGAGCTCCCCTTCTACCTTCTCGAGCAAGGCGTAAGGCACCGGGTGCGCCCGGAAATAGCGCGGCGTGGCTCCTGGTTCGATTTGGATACGGGCGACGGCCCCTTTTATTTTCCCCAAACCAGGCTGGAATACATCTGGGTATTGTCCTAGCACCTCAGTCAACCCTTCAGAAACTGTTTGGAGGATGTGCTGCCATTGCAACCGCAAATGGCACAACCAGTCCCGACCCAGCAGGCTGGGCCCATGGCCATGCACCACGATAAGTGGGAACCACCCCTCCTGGCGTCCATAAACAACAGGGGTCATTGTAGTTCCTGCAATGTCCAGTGGTTCCCCCGTGTAGGTAGCCAACCTGGCCTGTGAGTCGGTTAATGTAAGGGTCTGTATACCCTGCTTGATGCAGTCGAATGTCCTCTGGGCAAACACGGAGACCGCTGCGCCAGTGTCCAACTCCATCTCAAGCGGGTGGCCATTGACCCGTACTGTCACCTTAATGCGGGCCACACGGGGAGCTGCCACACAATGCAGCTGCAGGCAGTCGTCCTCCGTCTCCACGTCCTCAGGAGTAGTCACCGCAGGTTCATCCACATGGAAGGTACGGCCCCTGGGCTGGTCCCAGGTACGGCCCCTGGGCTGGCCCCAGTTTCAGTCGGAACGACAGCGCCTCTGGCGCCCCCAGGACCACCGTCCGCGACGGGGTCGGCGCCTACAAGTCTGACACGGACATGGCTCCTCATCCATTGGTTCTGGAGAAGGCTCCCTTCGGGGAGGAATGTCCGACGGCCACTGGCGTCGGTCCGGACGTTGCCTCGCCCAAGGTTCCGCAGGAGTGCGGGGGGACGTTTTCGGACGGAAGGGGTTGCGCCCCAAGGCATGCATTTCTATTCCCTGTAGCTCCTGCACTCCTCGTTCTGCGCTCTCTCGGGACAATACTATTTGAATGGCCTGTTGAAAAGTCAATGTTGGCTCAGCTAACAACTTTCCCTGGGTGGCCGCATTGTTAATACCGCAAACCAAACGGTCGCGTAACATTTCTGACACGGTCTCACCATAGTCACAGTACTCCGCAATCCCGCGTAGCCTGGATAGAAAATTGGCAAGGGATTCTCCAGGGGTCCTCTCAGCGGTATTAAACCGGTAACGCTGGACTATCGTGGACGGGGTTGGGTTAAAATGTTGCCCCACTATATTCACAAGTTCATCAAACGTTTTAGTGTCCGGCGCAGCTGGGTACGTAAGGCTCCTAATCAGCCCAAACGTAGCTGGCCGCAGGCGGTGAGCAATATGACCACCTGGCGCTTGTTTTCGGTGATATTGTTTGCCCGGAAATAGTAACGCATCCATTGTGTGTACTGGTTCCAGCTTTCCAGCGCAGCATCAAAAACATCCAAACGTCCGTAGAGAGGCATGGTATAATAGAAAACAACTTCCAACCTGTATCCCACAAAAATCCAGGGAGGTGGCTTCAGCAGTGTAGACAGCTATTCACTTTAACCCTCATCGCCAGTTTTGTGAGGGCCACGAAGAATCCAGCACGGGTTTTAAGGATACAAAGTAATAACATTTATTTACAATAACATATATATATAAAACAGCAGCAGCAACTTCCCTTGCTGCACACTCCTTCCTGCTGTGTCCAAACTGGCCAGCTTTATTTATACTTGGAGTTTACTAATGGTTTCTCCGCCCCCCTCATTGGGGAAGCTCATACTCCCACAGGATTGTGGGATTGTCATTAGTCCCCAGCCAATGGTAAGCAGGCAGGTTATAACAGAATCTCAATATTAAAATGGAACGCCACCCTACACCAAAAAGGGAGGAGACAACGCGTGAAAAGGTAGAAGCAACCTGTCTCAGCAAATTGGACGCATCATAAGGCTTCTGGCAACTGAAACTGGATAAAGAAAGCACCAAAATGTGCATGTTCAACACACCCTTCGGGAGATATTGCTTTTTAAGAATGCCATTTGACATCATCTCGGCTTCAGAGATCTTTCATCAATCTGTGGAGCATATAGGTGCAGGAATTCCGGGGGTCCGTGTGTATGTGGATGACATTATTATTTGGGGGTCGACCCAGGAAGAGCATGATAAATGGCTTCCCAGGGTCCTAAAAAGTATCAAGATAAAACGGTCTGAATTTGAACAGGGCGAAATGTCAAGTCGGGGTGCACAGCATCACCTTCATGGGAGACAAGCTGTCCGCACAAGGTGTTCAGCCCGACCAAGACAAGATGAGGTCAATTCTGCAGATGCCAAGCACTACGGATAAAAGAATGCTAGGCATGATAAATTTTGTGCGTAAGTTCATCCCCAACTTGCCAGCCAAAACATCACGTCTGAGGGAGACCATAAAGAAGGATGTAACATTCCAGTGATCCAGCAACCATGAACAAGAGTGGCAGGTTTCGCTCACCACGGCGCCAGCAAAAAACACAATCTCAACTGATGCATCATTTGGGAGCAGTCCTACTCCAGCATGATCTGGAAGGAGACAGTTTGCCAGTGGCGTAAGCGTCCAGATCGATGTCTGACACTGAATGATGATACGCTCATTAATGGGCGAACAAAGTTCCATGATTATGTATATGGGCTTCCAACCTTTATTGGGGAGACTGGCTACAGGCCATTGGTTGCCATCATACGAAAAAATCTTAGCGAGTTGTTGCCGAGACTGCAGCGAATGATTATGAAGTTGCAGCGATACGAATTCGAGTTGATGTATGCATCGGGTAAACATCTTATTGTGGCTGACACACTTTCCAGAGATGATAAATGGCTTCCCAGGGTCCTAAAAAGTATCAAGATAAAACGGTCTGAATTTGAACAGGGCGAAATGTCAAGTCGGATAAGAGTGGTCCGAGGATGAATGTGCTAAATTGGGGGAAGGCTAATTATAACAATATTAGGCGGGAACTGAAGAACATAGATTGGGGGCGGATGTTTGAGGGCAAATCAACATCTGACATGTGGGAGGCTTTCAAGTGTCAGTTGAAAGGAATACAGGACCGGCATGTTCCTGTGAGGAAGAAAGATAAATACAGCAATTTTCGGGAACCTTGGATGACGAGTGATATTGTAGGCCTCATCAAAAAGAAAAAGGAGGCATTTGTCAGGGCTAAAAGGCTGGGAACAGACGAAGCCTGTGTGGCATATAAGGAAAGTAGGAAGGAACTTAAGCAAGGAGTCAGGAGGGCTAGAAGGGGTCACGAAAAGTCATTAGCAAATAGGGTTAAGGAAAATCCCAAGGCTTTTTACACGTACATAAAAAGCAAGAGGGTAGCCAGGGAAAGGGTTGGCCCACTGAAGGATAGGCAAGGGAATCTATGTGTGGAGCCAGAGGAAATGGGCGAGGTACTAAATGAATACTTTGCATCAGTATTCACCAAAGAGAAGGAATTGGTAGATGTTGAGTCTGGAGAAGGGGGTGTAGATAGCCTGGGTCACATTGTGATCCAAAAAGACGAGGTGTTGGGTGTCTTAAAAAATATTAAGGTAGATAAGTCCCCAGAGCCTGATGGGATCTACCGCAGAATACTGAAGGAGGCTGGAGAGGAAATTGCTGAGGCCTTGACAGAAATCTTTGGATCCTCGCTGTCTTCGGGGGATGTCCCGGAGGACTGGAGAATAGCCAATGTTGTTCCTCTGTTTAAGAAGGGTAGCAAGGATAATCCCGGGAACTACAGGCCGGTGAGCCTTACGTCAGTGGTAGGGAAATTACTGGAGAGAATTCTTAGAGACAGGATCTACTCCCATTTGGAAGCAAATGGACGTATTAGTGAGAGGCAGCACGGTTTTGTGAAGGGGAGGTCGTGTCTCACTAACTTGATAGAGTTTTTCGAGGAGGTCACTAAGATGATTGATGCAGGTAGGGCAGTAGATGTTGTCTATATGGACTTCAGTAAGGCCTTTGACAAGGTCCCTCATGGTAGACTAGTACAAAAGGTGAAGTCACACGGGATCAGGGGTGAACTGGCAAGGTGGATACAGAACTGGCTAGGTCATCGAAGGCAGAGAGTAGCAATGGAAGGGTGCTTTTCTGATTGGAGGGCTGTGACTAGTGGTGTTCCGCAGGGATCAGTGCTGGGACCTTTGTTGTTCGTAGTATATATAAATGATTTGGAGGAAAATGTAACTGGTCTGATTGCAGACGACACAAAGGTTGGTGGAATTGCGGATAGCGATGAGGACTGTCTGAGGATACAGCAGGATTTAGATTGTCTGGAGACTTGGGCGGAGAGATGGCAGATGGAGTTTAATCCAGACAAATGTGAGGTAATGCATTTTGGAAGGTCTAATGCAGGTAGGGAATATACAGTGAATGGTAGAACCCTCAAGAGTATTGAAAGTCAAAGAGATCTAAGAGTACAGGTCCACAGGTCATTGAAAGGGGCAACACAGGTGGAGAAGGTAGTCAAGAAGGCATACGGCATGCTGGCCTTCATTGGCCGGGGCATTGAGTATAAGAATTGGCAAGTCATGTTGCAGCTGTATAGAACCTTAGTTAGGCCACACTTGGAGTATAGTGTTCAATTCTGGTCGCCACACTACCAGAAGGATGTGGAGGCTTTAGAGAGGGTGCAGAAGAGATTTACCAGAATGTTGCCTGGTATGGAGGGCATAAGCTATGAGGAGCGGTTGAATAAACTCGGTTTGTTCTCACTGGAACGAAGGAGGTTGAGGGGCGACCTGATAGAGGTATACAAAATTATGAGGGGCATAGACAGAGTGGATAGTCAGAGGCTTTTCCCCAGGGTAGAGGGGTCAATTACTAGGGGGCATAGGTTTAAGGTGAGAGGGGCAAGGTTTAGAGTAGATGTACGAGGCAAGTTTTTTACACAGAGGGTAGTGGGTACCTGGAACTCGCTACCGGAGGAGGTAGTGGAAGCAGGGACGATAGGGACATTTAAGGGGCATCTTGACAAATATATGAATAGGATGGGAATAGAAGGATACGGACCCAGGAAGTGTAGAAGATTGTAGTTTCGTTGGGCAGTGTGGTCGGCACGGGCTTGGAGGGCCGAAGGGCCTGTTCCTGTGCTGTACATTTCTTTGTTCTTTGTTTGTTCTTTATGATGGCAATGAGGACCCACTCCCGCTGGATGAGGACGTACAGGCCCACGTAAACATGGTGACAGGCTCTCTGCCAGTCTCGGACAACAAGTCAAAAATAATTAAAGAGGAAACTGACAAGGACACGGCCGCAGAAAGTGGGAAAATACATCCAAGCAGGATGGCCAAGGGCATCATGTTCAAGTTTCCACAATATTCCTGCACAATTAAGTGACGTGAATAGATTTTTGCTGCGGAATCAGCGGAATGTGATTCCACAGGCGCAACGCTCAATGATCCTCGTGAGGTTACATGAAGGGCACTTGGGGATGAAAAAGTGTAAGAGGAGAGCCAGGGAGCCAGTCTATTGGCCTGGGATCAACCGGGACATTGAGTTGATGGTGGAGGACAGTGAAACATGCCAAAGATTTCAGCGCAGGCAGAGCAAGGAACCTATGCAGGTGGGCGAGACAGTCCCAACTCTGTGGCAGAAGGCTGCCATGGATCTTTTCCATTTAAATGGAAAGGAGTATCTTCCGGTCATAGCATATATCTCTAACTTCCCGGAGATAGCACAGTTGTCGAATTCTATGGCAAGATGTGTTATTAAGAATGTCAAATTTGTGCGCGACATGGCATTCTAAATGTGGTTATGAACGATAATTGTCCTTGTTTTTGTGACATTATACAAATATACAGCATGTGAAGATGTAATTTTATGTTAAAACTAGCCACGAGAGGGAGCTAATGGACAGGACTATAAATTGCACTGACTCTTACATTTCTCGGAGAGACGAGAGAGTGAGCTGGAGAGAGTCGAGGAGAGTAGAGTAGAACAGGTAAAAGATGGTTAGGCATAGGTGACATCAGTTGTGTATTTGAGAGTTCTGTAGTTAGAGATAGCATAGTTTAATATAGTAACCTTGTACTTTAGGAATATGTACAAATCTTATTTAGTAGTGTTAATAAATTTGTTCTGTTTGTCGATGAAGCCTGTTGTTCTTTGTTTGACACTCCAAGTCATTAAGGTAAAGCCAAGCAGAGAACAACACGTGGTACCAGGTGTGATTCTTAAAGTAGTGTAGTAGGTTTAGGGAGAAAGAAAAAAATCTCAGTTCGAAGAAAGAAAAAAAAACTTGGGGAAAACAAATCTCAACCAGACTCCAGCAACAACAACCAGCAACGTTTAAAAATACCCAGTTGAAGCTTCATGGGGGGTCTGCAGACTCCAAAGTCATTCAGGACATCGGCTAAAGTAGATGTGAACTGGAAAATTTTCAAACAAGAGTTTGAACAGTACCACTCAGCCTTAAACCTCGAAGCGGTCAGTGAGAAGCGAAAGATTATGCTGTTACTAAATTTGACTGGACCGCTGACTATAGAACTGTATAACTCATTCCACTTTGAGAATGAATTTGTGAAAAATAAGATTAATGTAGTCATTGTAAAATTTGATAGCCATTATGAGAGTAAAAGAAATGAAATGCTGCGTGAACGACTGCAAAGGTAACAAAAAGAAATGCTAGAAGATCCTATTAATATATCCCATGTGAGCAAAGTAACTAAAAATAGATGTTCCGGAAAATTTTCTGGGGAAAGTGACTCAAAAATCCACATCGGGCTGACTCCGTTGAAGCTGTGGCACAGCTAGAAATTCAGCGCACTGCAGAAGAAGGCCACTTTGCACATGAAAAAAAGCGCGCTTTGGAAGACGGACATTTCATGCATGCGCAGTTGAAGAAAAAATGCGATCCGGAATGCGATCTATTCTGCGCATGCACACGACAATGTTGGAGATGCGCTCTTGAAAAAAAGCGCACTTTGGACACCGACCATTCTGCGCATGTGCATGAGAAGTTTGCGCATGACGTCACGAGCATGATGACGTGGCGATGTTGTGGCCACGCCCACTTAAGAAAAAAATGCACAGACTTCGGTAAAAGATGTTTTAAGTGCAGCAAACTAAACGATTTTGCCTCGCAATACAGAACAGGGGTGAAATTTCGACGAACAACTGAACAAGCAATTTTCAGCATAAAACAAGAAGGCAATTTTAACAAATATATGAATACAGTCGGTAACCCCGTCATTGAAGAATGTTACTTAGATATGGAAGATATATTCGGGTTAGATGATTATTGCGTTAGTAGCACGATTGAAAAAATAAATAGTACTCCACTAAAGACAGATGGAACCAATAGATTGATGGAATTGCTCACCGTTGCAACATCGGATAGCAGTAATCTGACAGATGGTGATGCCGATACCATTGAAGACGAATGGACAATTCCAGTGATACTGAATGCCACATTAATCAATTGCAAGCTCGTCACGGGAATGAGTGCCAATCTTCTCAGCCCATCCGATTTGAACTGCTGAGAGTTCCACCAACAATTTTTGATCAAACAAAACGGCTCGGCTAATTGCCTTCAGTAGGAATGTGATTGAAATTCTAGGGGTATGTGACCTAATAATAATAATAATCGCTTATTGTCACAAGTAGGCTTCAATTAAGTTACTGTGAAAAGCCCCGAGAAGCATGGGTGCGCAATCAAAGTCACATTGTGCAATTCGCCATTGTGGACACAGAGCGAGAGTCCACATTGGGAGCGAAAGCATGCAAAATCCTGAACCTCGTTAAGCGACTGTATGTGCTAGAAAGCGTAATGACAGAGGACCAATGTAACTGGCCACAAGATATGATAACCACAATCATCCGATGAGGACAGTGGTGAAACAGATGATGAGCCAAAAGAAGAGGAAGGCTATGAATGTCTATCTACTTTATTTGCAACTAGCGACAAAATGATCACAAGTAGCACATAGCACCAGCTGTGCAGGACAATGGTGAAACTGACAGATCTCAGCTGGACTGTACAGAGGCTGAAAATGAAACTGCAACAGTGAACAGATAAATTGAGAATACATCAATTGTGAACAGCCAATAAGAAAATGAAGACATCTTGGAAAAGTTGACTCCACACAAAGAGCTCAAAGTTATGTCAGATCATCCAAAGGGAATTGATATTAAAAGGTTCAAAGATGAATCAGATAAGCCAAAAGATACTGATCTTGAGAACACAAAGAGTAACTACAGAACAACAGAATTTACACAAAGGTACTACTTGGAAACCAAAGGACAACTAACTAATGCATTGCAATTCAATGGAAACAATGTGTTAGGACTTGCAGTCACACTTGACTAACCATACAGTATGAAAAGCAATCCAGTTGGCAATCGAGCAAGGGACTGCAGGACAGTGTGTGAAAAACATCTACCATTTGTGATAACACAGACAGATGTGTGTGTAGATCATACCAAGTTCAAGCATGATGGCACAAATGCCAGGAAGATACAGAGAAAGAAAAAAACGTCATTCCAACAGTCTAGAAGAATTGGTCCTTGCTAAAAAACCAGAAAGCAAACCGTTTTTTCTGGCAAAGGCGACAAGAAATCAACACCACAAGCACCGAAAAAAGACCACGTCAGTGAACAATGGTGGTTCAGCCAGTCGAAAACCTGATTGATTGAACTGATAACTTGTTGGTGATGTACCACACTACCACAGTGAATATTGAGTACAGACACAATTCATGAACTGTAAAAGACTAATAACTGCATTGTTAACCGACCTTTGTCATTGTTGACATGCTGTGTGATAACTTGTATAAGAAAATGTGTAGATAGTCAGCCTTGCATGTAAAAAAATTTAACATTTTTGTTTCAAATCCAGGGGGATGTGACATTATAGAAATGTACAGCATGTGAAGAGTTAATGTTATGTTAAAACTAGCCACTCGGGGGAGCTAAGAGGGTACTATAAATTGCATTGACTCTTCGATTTCTGGGAGAGATCAGAGATTGAACTGGAGAGAGTCCAGGAGAGTAGAATAGAAGAGGTAGAAGATGGTTAGGAATAAGAGACATCAGTTGTGTACTTCAGAGTTCTGTAGTTAGAGATAGCATAGTTTAATATAGTAACCTTATTCTTTAGGAATAGGTATGAATCTTATTTAGTAGTGTTAATAAATTAGTTTTGTTCGTTAACAAAGCTTGTTGCTCTTTATTCAACACTATGCACCCAAGCCATCCAGGTAAAGCAAAGCAGAGCACAATACAGTTTTGACTGCTATGACTGGACAGAATTTACATGGCAGTATGATTTCCAGCATGTTACTTCCAGTCCGCATTATATTATCCACGACCTCCGAAAACTAGGTGGCAGTGTAAACCCACCATGTGATCCTATGGCTGGGGAGTTGGGAGTTTGTGCTGGAGGATAGACGTATTTTGCCGTAGTTCTACAAGGAGCTGGTTTAGCGCAGTGGGCTAAACAGCTGGCTTGTAATGCAGAACAAGGCCAGCAGCGCGGGTTCAATTCCCATACCGGCCTCCCCGAACAGGCGCCGGAATGTGGCGACTTGGGGCTTTTTGCAGTAACTTCATTGAAGCCTACTTGCGACAATAAGCAATTATTATTAGTGTTAGTAGTTTATTATTTTATTTGTCCCAGCCATCTTATCACGCAGTTGTTCCATTCTTCATTATTTAAACTAAATGTTTTGTAGTTCATCCTTCACTTCGACCACTCTACAGAACATAGTAAGAAGTCTTCCAACACCAGGTTAAAGTCCAATAGGTTTGTTTCAAACACTAGCTTTCGGAGCACTGCTCCTTCTTCAGTTCTCACCTGAGGAATTGGTTGAATTTGATTGAAGTATTGGTTTTATATTGATGTTTGCACATTTCTGTTATCTGTAACTGTTTACAATGCCAAAAAATACCTCAATAAAATTGTTTGTTAAAACAAAAGGCTAATTAAATGTTAGCATTTATTGCAAAAGGACTGGAGTATAAAAGTAGAGAGGCATTGCTGCACTTGGGGATATGGGGAGAATGTGCAGACTCCGCACAGACAGTGACCCAAGCCGGGAATCAATCCTAGGTCCCTGATGCTGTTAAGCAATAGTGCTAACCATTGTGCTACCATGCCATCCACGTAATAGAATCTCCGTGGGGCTGGTTTAGCACACTGGGATAAATCGCTGGCTTTTAAAGCAGACCAAGCAGGCCAGCAGCACGGTTCAATTCCCGTACCAGCCTCCCCGAACAGGCGCCGGAATGTGGCGACTAGGGGCTCTTCACAGTAACTTCATTGAAGCCTACTTGTGACAATAAGCGATTTGCATTTCATTTTCCTTTGATAGCTTTCTTACCGACCTCCAGTTAAAAGCACAAATGGAAACAGGAGCAATCAGTGATATCATGACTATGCAATTAAAACCGAGAATATTGAATAAGCCAAACTTGTTGAAGGACTAGAATGCTCAGAAATTTGACACAGTGGGAATTTGTCAATTGGACGTGCAAGTAAAAAATAAAGTGCACAAATTAAAATTCTCGATAGTTGCTGAAGGTGGTGAATCGTTATTACATGATGAAGCATGTGAAGCATGTGAGAAGAATGTATAGCACTGACTGCACTGAACCCACACAGTAGATCAGTGGAGCCATTGTGCTGTTCCTGAAATATTCCAGGGTTTTGGTGTTTTATTTTTCACTTACAAGATTCAATTACAAAAGGATGCTCAACTGGTGATACATTCCCCGAAAAGGGTTCCAGCACCATTACATAACCATCTAAAGGCAGAATTAGACAGGATGACACATCTTGGCATTATAAAAAAGATTGAAGAGCTGACAGATTGGGTCAATTTGATGGTATGTGTAAAAAAAAGAAACAATGAACTTCGAATGTTTATGGATCCCAAAGATTTAAATGCAAATATAGATGCAAAACTATCCGATACCTAAAAGAGAGGAGATCACAAGTGAGATCTGGTACAAAATAGTTCAGCAAACTTGATGCTTCACAAGGATACTGGCAGCTCAAGCTGGATGGAGAAAGTGCCAAGTACTGTACAATCAATACTCTGTTGGGCAGGTATTGTTTTCTTCATATGCCCTTTGGCATAATTTCAGCGTCAGAAATATTCCACAGAGCGATGGAACATATTGCTGAAGGCATTCAGGGTGTTTGAGTATACTTTTGATGACATCATCATTTGGGGTTCCACCCAAGAGGAACATAATTACAGGCTAATTAGAGTATTACAAAATATCAGAAGAAATGGGCTACGAATCAATTCGGTCAAATGTCAGTTTGGCGTAAAGGAAATAACATTCCTAGGAGACAGATTATCTGTTCAAAGAATAGAGCCTGATGACCTGAATATTCAAGCCATCACAAATATGCCTCAAGCTACAGATAAAAGGGGAATACAAAGAATACTGGGCATGGTCAACATCATTGGAAAGTTCATAACAAATCTCTCAGCAAAGACAGCATGTTTTAGAGATATCCTGAAGAAAGTGAACAACTTCACTTGAACTGAACAGCATGAACAAGAATGGATAAGACTAAAGAAAGCTCTAATGACCACACCAGTATTAACATTTTTCGATCCAACAAAAAAATACTAAGATTTCAACAGATGCACCGAAGGATGGTCTATTGCAGCAGCAGGAAAATGGTAGTGATTGGAAACCAGTAGCATATGCTTCAAGATCTCTGACAGAATCTGAATGTCGTTATGCACAAATAGAAAAGGAGTGTTTAGGGCGAGTGAATGGTTTGAAGAAGTTTCATAACTGCTGGTGCACGATCAATTACTATTAAAACGAGGTAGTAACATAACTGAAGGCTTTAATAGACTAGAACTGTTCCCCAGCAGCTTCGGTACAGAATGAGGGCTGCTGGGACGGCACCGGTTCTTATACCCCGCCTGTCACGGCGGAGCTACATACAAAACAGCTGGAGAGCATGTGCAGGTTCATGTAGATATGGTTACGGAAAGACTACCAGTGTGGATGCAAAGTCAAAGCTGATTGTTGAAGAAACAGAGAAGGATGAATTATTACAAAATGGTGATACACAATCGCAGCAATGGATGGCTGAAAGGTTCATGTTCTAAATATCATCGTATACGATCGGAGCTAAGTGTAGCAAATGGTTTGTTACTGAGGCAAGAGAGAATCGGAGGCAAGAGTCACTGCGCAAGGAGTTGCTACAAACAATTTATCAGGGTCACCTTGGAATCGAGAAATGCAAACGAAGAACGCAAGATATTGTATATTGGACAGGAATAAACAAAGACATAGAGAACATTGTGGAAAAGTATACCATTTGTCAACGATATCAATATGACAAGCAAAGGAACCAATGAAAATAGGTGAAATTGTGTCAGTTCCTTGGCAAAAGGTTGGGATAGACTTATCCTACCTTGATGGTAAAGAATATTTGGCAGTGGTAGACAATTATTCTAATTATCCAGAGATTGCACAAATCAAGCTCATCAGCAAATTGTGTAATCATGCACACAAAAGCAACATTTGCACAACGTGGAAAACCTGAGTCAGTAATGAGTAAGAATGGACCATGCTTCAACAGTAAAGAATGGCAGGAATTTGCACGGCAATATGATTTTAAGCAAGTAACGTCAAGTTCATTATACCCGCAATCACATGGCAAAGCAGAAAAAGGGGTTCAGATAGTGAAGCAATTACTGAAGAAGGCTATGGACAGTAAAGATGATCCATATTTAGCGCTGCTAAGTTATCGAACATCTCCATTAAGTTGTGGTTTGTCGCCAGCAGAAATGTTGATGAATCGGAAACTACGAACAACTCTGCCATGCCATACCAAGCAAAGAGTGAATGAGAAGATAAGAGATCAAATGGAATCTCAGAAGAAGAAGAAAAGGAAAATTTCTCCTGAATTCCTCATTGGGTTTATTGGTAACGATCTTATATTTATGGGTTTGTATCACATCAGCCAGTGACTGTGCCATCTCCCTCTGGGACTAGGCCACCTCCCTCTGTGTCTGTGCCATGTTGGCCAGCGCCTGGGCAATGCCGCCGACGTTCCCAGCCATATCTTGCTTTTACTGCGCCACGCTCAGGAGCGCCGCTTCCAATTGGCTTTGGCACTTGGTTGCCTGTGAGGCGGCAACCCTGTCCTGGGCCTCGGCCAGCACCTGCACAGGATGCTCCAGGTCTTGGACATGCTGACCCATAGCCAAAACCCTCGTCCCAGTGCCTCCGCCACGGACGCCACCCGTGTGATGTTTGTCTGGGTGGCACACATAGTCGACACCACCTTCTGCTCCTGCACGCGGTTGGACTCCCCCAACTGTACCTGCAGGTCCCGGATGCTCGCCGACAACCCCTCATGTAGCTCCTGGCTCTGCGACTGCATCTCCACAATCGATGGGACTGTCCGCTCCAGAAGCCCGAAACCCATCTGGACGGCAGCTAAAACCTGTGGTCGGCCCAGGCGCAGCCACCTGCGGCAGATGGCAGCCTCCTTCCCAGATGTGTTATAGATGCCGCACTATCCCCCTGGTGAGATGCATTCTTCTGCGGCACATGGGGCGGGATTCTCCGACACCCCGCTGGGTCAGAGAATCGCCGGGGAGCGGCGTGAATCCTGCCCCCGCTGGCTGCCGAACTCTCCAGCGTCGGGGATTTGGCGGGGGCGGGAATTGCTGGCAGCGGCCCCCCGCCCGGTGATTCTCCGGCCCGCGATGGGCCGAGTGGCCGCCTCTTTTCGGCCGGTCTCACCGGCGTATGTTACGACAGATACTTACCAGTGGGACCTGGCTCCGAGGGCGGCCTCTGGGGGGGTCGCAGGGGGATCTGGCCCTTGGGGCTGCCCCCATGGTGGCTTGGCCCACCGATTCGCGAGCGGGCCTGTGCTGTGGGGACACTCTATTCCTCCGCGCCAGCAGCTGTAGCAGTCCGCGATGGCCGGCGCGGAGATGAACCCTCCCCGCGCATGCGCTGGGATGACGCCAGCACATGCTGCCACTCCCGCACATGCGCCAACTCGCGCCGGCCTGCGGAGGCCCTTCGGCACCGGTTGCTGTAGCGCCAAGCACCTTCCCCGCCGGCCGGCGCGGCGCAAACCACTACAGCGCCGGCCTAGCCCCTGAAGGTGCGGAGGCTTCCGCACCTTCGGGGCGCCCGCCGCCGGAGTGGTTCACGCCATTCCGTCCCACCGGAGTTGCCCACCCCGCCGGCTCGCGGAAAATCCCGCCCAAGGTGTCTGTCAGCTCGTTGAAGGATCATCATGTCCTGTTAACGCTAGGTCAGCAGTGTGCATTAGGCAAGTTTGTACATAATGTTATGCACGACCTCCGACCACTAAGTGGCATTGTAAACCCATCACGTGACCCTGTGGCTGGGAGTTGGGAGGAGGTTGTGCTCTTCTAGCCCCGCCTCAGTCTGATGGGTGGTCTGTCCATGAGCCTGAGCGGCAGGCCCCTGTTGCTGTGGTGCAGGTTCCAGCCTACGTTGGACCTGACACAGTCACCGACGATCTGGGCGATATCCATCTCAGCTGGCTCTATCCCAAAATTCATAGTAAATCCTGGAGGATGTAGAGAAGGAGAGAGAAAGACAGTATGGTTTTCCATCCTCGGACCATCAACCCCAGCCCTCAGCACCCCCAGCACCCCTTCTCTGCATGATCCTGGAGGCTGACAGCCCATTACCGTCCCTGCCTCACTGCACCCTCGTCAACCACGCACGCTCGGTTTCTTCTGGGTTCTCCGGTACCTCCCACAGTCTAAAGATGTGTCGGTTAGGTGGATTGGCCATGCTAATTTGCCCCTTAGGGTGGGGTTGCAGGAATAGGACAGGGGATTGGGCCTGGGTAGTGTCGGGTCGGTGCAGACTCGAAGGGCCGAATGACCATCTTCTGCGCTGTAAGGATTGTAGTGATCTCTGTAGGGGCACACAAGGGGCTAACGGGTAAATAGCAGCACCATATGATCACTAGAGGGCTGGACCAACAGGGGTATAAAAAACAGCGACGGGATCTCTCTCTCTATCTCGTGGGTGTACTGTGAACAGGGTAACATCAGAATCACATAGATAGTTAGTGGAGTTACGTTTAGTTATTATTGTTAAATCTTGTAAACCTTATCCCTAGTTTCCATGTTAAGGTAAAGAATTCATGCACTTACAGTTATAGTTACTCAATAAATCTTTGTTGTTACTGGATGTGTTTGAGTCTTCTTCAACAAGATTCAGAGGACCTCACCATCAACCAAGTATTGAGTAACACTGTTGTCGACCACGAGGTAGCACCACAGGGATTCTATGATTCTCTGATTTACTTACAAGGGCTTTGAAAAGACAAGTTTGGCAAGTGAATGGAGGTGTTGGTTAAAACTAAGAAAACTTATACGATGTATAAGTTGAGTGTTTGGATCTGTTAGGAACACAGGAGAGCTCATGAACAAGTAATCCAGGTGGCATAGCATCAGAAGCACATTCTGCTGGGGAAACAATTCGGGAGAGAATTAGGTTGAAGTTTGAGCATAAAAGAGACATTTTTAAAATTCTCTCGAAAGGGAATAGGAGATGTGGAAAAAAGATAAAGAAAGAACTTTTCAAAAAGGAAATTGAAATGAGGAAACTTGATGTGGAAATGGAAAGATTAGCAAGAGAATATCAACTTAAAAGGTTTGAGAGCAAAGGCAGATGTTGAGGAAAGCCAAGAGTGGGTAGTAACCCTCCCAGTCCAAATCCTCGTGGGGATATGTTTAAATATGTTCAGGCACTACCAGAATTTTAGGAAAAAGAAGTGGAGGCATTCATCATGGCATTTGGGAAAATAGCAACTCCAATGGAGTGGCCGACGGAAAAGTGGACATTATCCATGTAAACTGACGGGGTGGGTGCAGGAGGTTTATACCTCCCTGTCAGATGGGATGTCTCAGCATCACAAAGAGAAACAATTACTGTGGGTGCATATGAATTAGTTCCAGAGGCATATAGGCAAAGGTTTTGGAAGTTAAAGAAACAGCCAGAAGGGGCCCTGCCAGCTGGGTGCCGGGCTGGCAGTGCCAAAGTGCCAGGCTGGCATTTTTCCTACGACGGGGACCGGGCCCAGGGGTGCCGTGCGTGGGGTGAGTTGGGGCTTTCGGGTGTTGGGAAAGGGGTAGTAGATAGCCAGTTGCATTTTCTGCCCGTTTAATTATAATACTGTACACAATAAAAGGTTACTTGTGATTTAAAGTTACAAACCTGTGACTGTTAATTGGCTCAACCAAGGAGCTCGGGTATTATAAGTAAAATCCAGTCTGACCTGTGTTGTGGCTCTGGATCAAGTGGGGCTGGAAATGACCGCACACTAAGCCAGGGTGACGTGACACCGACTTTCGTGAAACTTTGTGCCTGTCCCACTCCCTCGGCAGGTCTCATTTACCATGTACTAGTGAATTTCTAGCTCCATGAATGAGAAATGAACTGAGAATGTTGTGCTTATTGTAGTGATCTGTACATCTGTACATACATCTGCACATACACCAGGGACTGCAGCACAGATGTGACAGCCACAGCATCACTAGAGGGAGCATCAGAGACGGGTATAAAAGGTCGAGCCCAAGGCAGGATCCGCCTCTTTTAGAAGCACAGAGCTTAGTGAGCAGCAGCATATAGCTTAGCATAGGCAGTTTACCTTAGTTTCACTGGTGATAACTCTTGACTGTTTTACATCTAGTTGAGCTCTGGAAGCAGAACAAACCCTTTGAATAAAGTGTTTGTGTTAACTGTAAGTCTACAGTCGTTATTCAGAATTAGAGAATAACATATAGTACCAGGAGTGGTTTCAGCAAGCCAGCTAGACACCAGCAAGAGAAGAGAACTTAAACCAGACATTCAACCAAGGAAGGCCTCGCAGCATTCGGACCCTTTGGATACTAATCGGCACGATAGACCCAATCCAACCTCCACGCCTGCTCCAGACCACTGGTAATATGCATTCCAATTGGAAACATTTTATACAACAGTTCAAAATATATCTAGAAGCTAAGGATCTAACCTCAGCGTCTGATGCCAGGAAGATAGCCTTGCTCTTATCCCTGGCAGGTTCACAGGCATTAGAAATATATAATTCCTTTACCTACCTGGAAGGGGAGGACAAGGGCAAGCTGGAAATAATCATCAAAAAATTTGAAATCCATGTCAATCTGAAGTCAATGAGATATTTGAAAGATTCAAGTTCACCAGGCGTTTACAAAAACCGGGAGAACCTTTCAGCAGTTTTGGAACTGATTTAAAGTTACGAGCTCAATCCTGCAACTTTGAAAACCTCCGTGATTACCTCATCAGAGACCAGATAGTCAATGGTATATCTGATGAGGGACTTAGAAAATCCTTATTAAAACGAAAAGACCTAACCCTAGAAACAGCCATGCAAAGATGCTCTACTTATGAAAAAAGTAAAGAAGAATATGAGGAGTTTACCTACTGGGACCAAGGCCTTCACTACGAGTTCGAGCCCGTAAAAATAGTTCCCCAGGCGTCCAGAAGGTGCTCCTTGAACGGCAATCCCGCACACGCGAACCTGGGTGCAGGCCACACGCATGCGCAGTTCTCCCAAAGATTTGACACGGAAGAAAGGCCTACTGCGCATGCACAAGCATGGAGGGACAGCATCATGACGTGTCCCCGCTGCGGATACGCCCACTAAAAAGGGCAATGTCCAGCTTCTGGAAAACAATGTTTAAAGTGTGGCAAATACAACCACTTTGCCTCACAGTGCAGAGCTGCACTGCAAATGAAGACAACAAGACAGAAACACATGATCTTCAATGTAAAAAGCATAGACTCAATGGAGCACAAAAAAAACCAATGATGATGAGTATTCCTCGGATGAGGACAACCTCGCTTACGACAACTCGTTTGTCGTGGACACGATCGAGACAATTGAGGAACATGACACAACAATCGCCACGCCTCACCCGGTCAACAGCATTGGTTCCAGCAGTGAGTGGACAGTGACTGTGCAAGTCAATGACTTTCCGTTAGTCTTCAAGCTTGACACTGGGGCCTCAGCTAACCTCCTCACTAGTAAGGATCTCCATTCGATTCCAGAAGACCATGAAATAATACCCGCAGCATGTCGGCTGAAGGACTACAACGGCAATCAGATCGCCTCAAAGGGATCGTGCCATCTCCGGGTGGACAACAAGACGATACGCAAGCAGCTCCGATTCGAGATTGTAGACAACAATAAATCATCACTGTTAGGCGCTCAGGCCTGCAAAGACTTGCAGCTGGTGCAACGCATTTACATGCACACCTAGGATCCATCAAGCCTGGAAGCTAAAATCCACAGCATGCTACAAGAATACCCCGACGTATTTAAAGGCATGGGCACCCTACCCTGCCAATACAAAATCATGCTGAGGACAGACGCAAAACCCGTCATTCAGCTGCCCAGGAGGGTTCCAACTCCACTGCAGGAGAAGTTGAAAGCGGAACTCAACAGACTGCAGTCACAAGGCGTCATATCGCGAGTCACACAGCCGACTGACTGGGTTAGGTCCATTGTCTGTGTTACGAAACCTTCTGGAGATCTTCGCATATGCATAAATCCGAAGGACCTGAACCAGAACATTCGCCGGGAACACTACCCCATCCCCAAGCGTGAAGAGATCACATCTGAGATGGCGAATGCTCGTATCTTCACCAAACTCGACGCCTCGCAGGGATTTTGGCAGATACAGCTCGATGACTCGAGCAGATTACTGTGTACGTTCAACACGCCATTTGGGCGTTTCTGCTTCAATCGCATGCCCTTTGGCATTATCTCTGCATCAGAGATCTTCTACAGGATAATGGAGCAAATGACCGAGGGCATCGAGGGTGTCAGAGTCTATGTGGATGACATCATCGTATGGTCCACCACTGAAGAAGAACACCTCTGTCGCCTGAAGAAGGTGTTTCAGAGGATTCATAAATACGGTTTGAAACTGAACCAGGCAAAATGCACATTTGCGAAGGAGTCTGTAACCTTTTTGGGTGGCACCATATCATCTCAGGGTGTCAGCCCTGATGAGGCGAAAATCGCTGCAATATGGACCATGAAGACGCCACACGACAAGATGGCGGTGCTACGATTTCTGGGCTTCGTCAACTTCCTCGGCAGGTTCATCCCAAACCTGTCCGCACGGACGGCAGCTTCATGCAATCTCCTACGAAAGACCACTGCGTTTGAGTGGACACAACGTCACCAAAATGAATGGGTGGATCTCAAACAGCAACTAACGAGGGCACCGACCTTTGCTTTCTTTGACGCAACCAGACCCACCAAGAACTCCCAGGATGGGAGGGGGAGGGTGAACAGCCAGCTGTCGTGGTGCATATAGGCACCAACGATATAGGTAAAAAACGGGATGAGGTCCTACAAGCTGAATTTAGGGAGTTAGGAGTTAAACTAAAAAGTAGGACCTCAAAGGTAGTAATCTCAGGATTGCTACCAGTGCCACGTGATAGTCAGAGTAGGAATGACAGGATAGCTAGGATGAATACGTGGCTTGAGAGATGGTGCAAGAGGGAGGGTTTGAAATTCCTAGAACATTGGGACCAGTTCTGGGGGAGGTGGGACCTGTACAAATCGGACGGTCTGCATCTGGGTGGGACCGGAACCAATGTTCTCGGGCGTGTGTTTGCTAGTGCAGTTGGGGAGGGTTTAAACTAATGTGGCAGGGGGATGGGAACCGATGTAGGAAGTCAGTGGGGACAGAAACAAAAGGCAGGAAGGGAGAGTGTGTAAAGCATGACCAGAGAAAGCAGGGCAGAGAGCAAGGAAGGTCTACATTAAACTGCATTTATTTCAATGCAAGGGGCCTGACGGGCAAAGCGGATGAACTCAGGGCATGGACGGGCACATGGGACTGGGATATTATAGCTATGACTGAAACATGGCTAAGGAAGGGGCAGGACTGGCAGCTCAATGTTCCGGGGTACAGATGCTATAGAAAGGATAGAACAGGAGGTAAGAGAGGAGGGGGAGTGGCGTTTTTGATTAGGGAGAACATCACGGCAGTACTTAGAGGGGATATATCCAAGGGTTCGCCCACTGAGTCTATATGGGTGGAACTGAAAAATAAGAAGGGAGAGATCACCTTGGTAGGACTGTACTACAGGCCCCCAAATAGTCAGCGGGAAATTGAGGAGCAAATATGTAAGGAGATTACAGATAGCTGCAAGAATAATAGGGCGGTAGTAGTAGGGGACTTTAACTTTCCCAACATTGACTGGGACAGCCATAGCATTAGGGGCTTGGATGGAGGGAAATTTGTTGAGTGTATTCAGGAGGAATTTCTCATTCAGTATGTGGATGGACCGACTAGAGAGGGGGCAAAACTTGACCTCGTCTTGGGAAATAAGGAAGGGCAAGTGACAGATGTGCTAGTGAGGGATCACTTTGGGACAAGTGACCATAACTCCATTAGTTTTAAGATAGCTATGGAGAATGATAGGTCTGGCCCAAGAGTTAAAATTCTTAATTGGGGCAAGGCCACTTTTGATGGTATCAGACAGGAACTTGCAGAGGTAGATTGGGGGAGACTATTGGCAGGCAAAGGGACGGCTGGTAAATGGGAGGCTTTTAAAAATGTGTTAACCAGGGTGCAGGGTAAGCACATTCCCTTTAGAGTGAAGGGCAAAGCTGGTAGAAGTAGGGAACCCTGGATGATGAGATATTGAGACTCTGGTCAAAAAGAAGAAGGAGGCATATGACGTACATAAGCAACTGGGATCAAGTGGATCCCTTGAAGAGTATAGAGATTGTCGAAATAGAGTTAAGAGGGAAATCAGGAGGGCAAAAAGGGGACATGAAATTGCTTTGGCAAATAATGCAAAGGAGAATCCAAAGAGATTCTACAGATACATAAAGGGGAAAAGAGTAACTAGGGACAGAGTAGGGCCTCCTAAGGATCAACAAGGGCATCTATGTGCAGAGCCACAAGAGTTGGGTGAGATCCTGAATGAATATTTCTCATCGGTATTCACAGTGGAGAAAGGCATGGATGTTAGGAAACTAAGGGAAATAAATAGTGATGTCTTGAGAAGTGTGCATATTACAGAGGAGGAGGTGCTGGAAGTCTTAAAGCGCATCAAGGTAGATAAATCCCCGGGACCTGATGAAATGTATCCCAGGATGTTGTGGGAGGCTAGGGAGGAAATTGCGGGTCCCCTAACAGAGATATTTGAATCATCGGCAGCCACAGGTGAGGTGCCTAAAGATTGGAGAGTGGCGAATGTTGTGCCCTTGTTTAAGAAGGGCAGCAGGGAAAAGCCTAGGAACTACAGACCGGTGAGCCTAACGTCTGTAGTAGGTAAGTTGCTCGAAGGTATTCTGAGACACTGGATCTACAAGCATTTAGAGAGGCAAGGACTGATTCGGGGCAGTCAGCATGGCTTTGTGCGTGGAAAATCATGTCTCACAAATTTGATTGAGTTTTTTGAGTGGGTGACCAAGAAGGTAGATGAGGGCAGTGCAGTAGACGTTGTCTACATGGACTTTAGCAAAGCCTTTGACAAGGTACCTCATGGTAGATTGTTGCAGAAGGTTAAAGCTCACGGGATCCAGGGTGAGGTTGCCAATTGGATTCAAAATTGGCTGGACGACAGAAGGCAGAGGGTGGTTGTAGAGGGTTGTTTTTCAAACTGGAGGCCTGTGACCAGTGGTGTGCCTCAGGGATCGGTGCTGGGTCCACTGTTATTTGTGATTTATATTAATGATTTGGATGAGAATTTAGGAGGCATGGTTAGTAAGTTTGCAGATGACACCAAGATTGGTGGCACAGTGGATAATGAAGAAGGTTATCTAGGATTGCAACGGGATCTTGATCAATTAGGCCAGTGGGCCGTCGAATGGCAGATGGAGTTTAATTTAGATAAATGTGAGGTGATGCATTTTGGCAGATCGAATCAGGCCAGGACCTACTCAGTTAATGGTAGGGCGTTGGGCAGAGTTATAGAACAAAGAGATCTAGGAGTACAGGTTCGTAGCTCCTTGAAGGTGGAGTCGCAGGTGGACAGGGTGGTGAAGAAGGCATTCGGCATGCTTGGTTTCATTGGTTAGATCATTGAATACAGGAGTTGGGACGTCTTGTTGAAGTTGTACAAGACATTGGTACGGCCACACTTGGAATACTGTGTGCAGTTCTGGTCACCCTATTATAGAAAGGATATTATTAAACTGGAAAGAGTGCAGAAAAGATTTACTAGGATGTTGCCGGGACTTGATGGTTTGAGTTATAAGGAGAGGCTGGATAGACTGGGACTTTTTTCCCTGGAGCGTAGGAGGCTTAGGGGTGAACTTATAGAGGTCTATAAAATAATGAGGGGCATAGATAAGGTAGATAGTCAACATCTTTTCCCAAAGGTAGGGGAGTCTAAAACTAGAGGGCATAGGTTTAAGGTGAGAGGGGAGAGATTCAGAAGGGCCCAGAGGGGCAATTTCTTCACTCAGAGGGTAGTGAGTGTCTGGAATGGGCTGCCAGAGGTAGTAGTAGAGGCGGGTACAATTGTGTCTTTTAAAAAACATTTAGATAGTTACATGGGTAAGATGGGTATAGAGGGTTATGGGCCAAGTGCAGGCAACTGGGACTAGTTTAATGGTAAAAACTGGGCGGCATGGACTGGTTGGGCCGAAGGGCCTGTTTCCATGCTGTAAACTTCTATGGAATTGGCACCATTCGCCTCCAACAGGCCGACCAGTCTGACTGGGTCCCGATGGGATATGCGTCCAGGGCCATGACCGCAATTGAGTGCAGATATGCACAAATCGAAAAAGAATGTCTCGGACTTCTCACTGGGATTCTGAAGTTCCATGACTATGTGCACGGCCTGCCCACGTTCATAGTGGAAACCAACCACAGACCGTTGGTCCATATCATAGACAAGGATCTAAATGACATGACACCTCGTCTGCAGCGCATCATGATGAAGCTGCGAAGGTATGATTTCACCCTAGTATACACTCCGGGAAGAGATCTTGCCATTGCCGATGCACTGTCCCGATCAATTGGCACTGACAATGCACCATCAGCCCCTATCAGAGAAATCGAGGCCCAAACACAGTTATGCATGGAGAATTTGCCTGCTTCGGATGAGAAGCTTTGCCTAATCCGACAGGAGACGTAGAAAGACGCAACCTTACGGAGGGTGCTGCACCTACTCCAGCACGGTTGGACGAGGGGACAATGTCCACAATTTCAGAATGTCAAGTCAGAACTGATTGGAGTTGACGGCCTGCTGCTACGCTATGCGCAGATTGTGATTCAGGCCACACTCCACGCCAAGATGCTACGTAAGATTCATGAAGGCCACCTAGGAATTGAGAAATGCAAAAGGCGAGCATGACAGGCTGTGTACTGGCCCGGCATGAATCAAGACATAACGGCCATGGTCATGACATGTGACACCTGTCAAAGACATCAACCCGCACAGTGTAAATAACCACTGCAGCTGTTAAGTAATGGGTTAAGAGACATTGCAATTAGTTGTCTCATTTATGTTAAGTATCCATTAATTGACACTGATATGTAAAGGGGCTTCAGGTGGCCTCTGTCAGGTGATGTATAGTTAAAGTTTTGTGCAAATGCTGTTGGAATGAAATAAATGTGTGAACGAGAAAAAATAATAATTAGGTGAAAACAAAATTTCAAGAAACTCAAAAACAGCAGCAACACAAACTCACAATGGCGCCGTGGACAAAAGTGGGCAGTGACCTATTTCATGCCACAGGGCGGGATTACGTCTTGATCATGGACTATTACTCAGACTATCCAGAGGTACTGAAACTCCATGATCTCACGTCTTCATCTCTCATCAAGGCGTGCCAGGAGACATTCGCGCGACATGGAATTCCGCGTGTGGTGATGTCAGATAATGGTCCCTGTTTCGCGAGCTGGGAATGGAAAGAGTTCTCAGACCGCTACAGCTTTCGGCATGTAACATCCAGTCCGCGTTACCCACAGTCAAATGGGAAAGTGGAAAAGGGTGTCTACATTGTTAAACAACTTATTAGCAAGGCAACAGATTCATGCTTGGACATCAACCTAGCGCTGTTGTCCTACCGAGCAACCCCATTGAGCTCAGGACTGTCGCCAGCACAGATGCTCTTTAGCAGGGACATCTGGACAACCCTCCTGGCGATTCAATTCCGAGACCCCGATAACGCTCTGGTACTCAACAAAATGCGGGTACTACGGTCCAAACAAAAACAACACTACGATCAACATCTGATCCCACTCAAGCCACTGAACATGGGCGACATCGTCAGGATCAGGGACCCAGAAGGCGGATGGTCTGAGCCAGCCACGGTGATCAGGCAGGAGGTACCGCGGTCCTACATTGTCAAGTCGTCGGCGAGTGTACTCTTTCGCCCTAACCGCCGGGATCTGTTAATGCTTCAGCCTACAATACCGGTGTTTCCCACACTGGACTTGACCAAGTCCATTAGTCCACAGGACGTTCCTCGCCACACAACGCCAGACAGTACTCATGATGACATCAAAACGTCATCCCCACCACCAGTGTTCAGACGCTCCAGCAGAAGCCGTAAGTCACCCGACCGGCTAGATTTGTAACGACACTTCAACACGCCCACAAGACAAATATGAATATTTCTCACGATGGACTCATAACACTGTTAGTTGTTTCTGTATTACTTTATCATTTTTGCAGTGTACAGCTTTGCTTATTCTCACCACTTGTTATGTACAGTTTTCTTGAGGCCAGTCTAGAAAACATATCAAGTCAAAAGGGGGGGGGGGTGTAGTGATCTGTACATCTGTACATACATCTGCACATACACCAGGGACTGCAGCACAGATGTGACAGCCACAGCATCACTAGAGGGAGCTTCAGAGACGGGTATAAAGGGTGGAGCCCAAGGCAGGATCCGCCTCTTTAAGAAGCACAGAGCTAGTGAGCAGCATCACACAGGGATAGCTTAGCATAGGCAGTTTACCTTAGTTTCACTGGTGATACCTCTTGACTGTTTTACATCTAGTTGAGCTCTGGAAGCAGAACAAACCCTTTGAATAAAGTGTTTGTGTTAACTGTAAGTCTACAGTCGTTATTCAGAATTAGAGAATAACATGTTTGTTATATTCTGCAGCTGAACTGCTTCCGAAAAGTGCCATGGACAATAAGTCATTCGATCTTAATGATGGACAATGTGGTCAGTCAGACAAACAATTGTGTCCTGATGGTGTGGTTTATTTTGGGCGTTGCTTCACATTAGTCTCTGAGAAAAAGAATTGGCTGGATGCTGAGGTAACCTTCATAATTTATTCAAGTACCTGTTCCTCAATGTTTCTAAACTTGACCAAACGCAGAATGAAAGAATCTTCTTGTTTGTACCTGAACAGTTTTGATTCACTCAGTGTACTCCATCACCCGGGTAATATGATCCACACTGCCTTACTCAGAGATTCCCTACAGTGAAAAGGAGTCCATTCGGCCTAACGAGTCTACACCGATGCAATCACTGTCTTTACAGAAAATTAAAAAGATCTTGCTTCTGGATCCTTCTGGTTGGTTGAAGGGACCTTCAGGCCCAACATGACAATCAATCTTCTTTAAAGTCTGGTCTTCTTTAGATGTATTCGCTGATGAGCTCGGTTGCTGTGTCCTATCTTTCCCATGTACAGAGCTATGAGAGCTATCTCTGATCTGATTCTGAGCTGAATCTGCCTACTCTTTAAATTCTAGTCTTCCTTAGATGTACTAGCTATTTTAGCTCGGCTGCTTTGCCCTGTCTCTTTCCCATGACCGAGCTGACTGTAATCTGTCTCTGCTTCTCCCCCCTCTCTCTCTCTCTCTCCCTCTGAGCTCTGGTTCTTGTTTTGGTAGTTCCTGCTCTGGTCTCTCGGTTTATATTTGCTTTCTAACAATTAAGTTTTTATGACGTTATTGTAAAGTAACTCTTATTTTCTTTGATTGTAAAAAGTATCTTTTGATCTAAACCTTTTAATCCAACTAAGTATTCATTTTGACATGACTTCATCTCATAGATCTGATTACATTGTTTCCTTTGTGGTGTTCAAAATGCTTTGACTTCAAGAGGTGTAACTTTTAATTCCTGTAATTTCTATAGTTTTATTTTCCAATTGTGTCCTCAGCTCATAATTTTGACTTTGATTTTGGCTTTGAATTATGATTCTCGTAGACTGATAAACCTGGTATTAGCAAATTTCCACACCTAGAATTATCACCAAATTCAACTGAACCTCATCCATTCTTTTCCAGATCCTTACTAAGATAGTTACTTTCAATGAAGGTGTGAGCCATTGTTTTTGGCTTCATTCAAAATCCTGTTTGTTTTGTTTGCTAAGCCTGCTTGACCAAGGCTATCTGCATTTTACAATCCTTCCATGGCAGCTGCTGTTAACCCTTTGTGGGATCTTTCCCTGTATCCTCTCATGTTTCTCTCAGACTAGATATTGCCAGACTTCCATGTTTCAAATGACACATCTTTCCATATTTCCAATAACAAGGGAAGCCAAACAGAGCGAAGATGGTGTTGAGGACTTTGATTGTCATCATAGATTGTCATCATAGAATTTACAGTGCAGAAGGAGGCCATTCGGCCCATCGGGTCTGCACCGACTCTTGGAAAGAGCACCCTACCCAAGGTCAACACCGCCACCCTATCCCCATAACCCAGTAACCCCACCCAACACTAAGGGCAATTTTGGACACTAAGGGCAATTTATCATGTCCAATCCACCTAACTCGCACATCTTTGGACTGTGGGAGGAAACCGGAGCACCCGGAGGAAACCCACGCACACACGGGGAGGATGTGCAGACTCCGCACAGACAGTGACCCGAGCCGGAATCGAACCTGGGACCCTGGTGCTGTGAAGCAATTGTGTTATCCACAAGGCTACCGTGCTGCCCCTTAGATGTACTAGCTATTTTAGCCGGTGATGCCGGTGGCAGACGTCATATCGGGGCATGGGACAGTGAAGGGGAATCAGGAACACTCGTCGACCACATTAAGAAAATACGTGTTGCGGTCAGTGGAGGGGAGGGGCCCTTTGAAGTCCACACTGAGGCGTTCAAACCTTCACCAGGTGCGCACGGTCTGGCCGGTAGAAGTGCGGTTTGCACTCCGCACAGACCTGGCAGTCTCTGGTGATAGCCCTGACTTCCTCGATGGAGTAGGGCAGATTGTGGGTCTTAATGAAGTGGTAAAAGCGAGTGACTCCTGGGTGACTGAGATTGTCGTGTAGGGTCCGGAGTCATTCCACTTGTGCGCAGGCACATGTACTTCGGGACAGGGCATAAGGGAGCTCGTTGAGCTTACCGGGGCAATTCAAAATCTCGTAATTAAAGGTGGAGAGCTCGATCCTCCACCTCAAGATTTTATCATTTTTGATCTTACCCCGTTGTGTGTTGTTAAACATGAAGGCAACCGACCGTTGGTCAATGAGGAGAGTGAATCACCTGCCGGCCAGGTAATGCCTCCAATGTCACACAGCTTCAACGATCGCTTGGGCCCCCTTTTCGACAAATGAGTGCCGAATTTCGGAGGCATGGAGGGTGCGGGAAAAGAATGCCACGGGCCTGCCTGGTTGAAGGTGGCGGCCAGAGCGACGTCTGATGCATCGCTCTCGACTTGGAAGGGGAACGTCTCGTCGACCGCGTGCATCGCGGCCTTGGCGATGTCGGCCTTGATACGGTTGAAGGCCTGGTGAGCCTCAGTCATCAGTGGGAAAGCGGTGGAGTGGATGAGTGGGCGGGCTTTGCCCGCATAGTTAGGGACCCACTGGGCATAGTACGAAAAGAACCCCAGGCATCGTTTGAGGGTCTTGGGGCAGTGGGGAAGGGGAAGTTCCATGAGGGGGCGCATGCGATCGGGGTCGGGCCCTAGAACTCCGTTCTGAACTACATAGCCGAGGATGGCTAATCGGTTCGTGCTGAACATACACTTCTCCTTGTTGTAAGTCAGGTTGAGGAGTGTGGTGGTGTGGAGAAATTTGGAAAGGTTAGCGTTGTGGTCCAGCTGGTCATGGCCGCAGATGGTGACATTGTCCAGGTACAGAAAAGTGGCCCGTAGCCCGTACAGGTCAACCATTCGGTCCATCTCCCGTTCGAAGACCGAGACTCCGAAGGGAACCCTAAGGAAATGGTAAAGGCCGCCGTCTGTTTCAAACGCAGTGTATGGGCGGCCCGTCTTACGGATGGGGAGCTGGTGGTAGGCAGATTTAAGGCCACTGTCGAGAAGACCCGGTACTGTGCAATCTGATTGACCATATCAGATATGTATGGGAGGGGGTACGCGTCAAGCTGCGTGTACCGTTTGATGGTCTGACTGTAGTCAACGACCATCCTGTTTTTCTCCCCGGTTTTAATCACTACCACTTGGGCTCTCCCGGGGCTGTTGCTGGCCTCGATGATACCTTCCCGCAGCAGCCGCTGGACCTCAGACCTGATGAAGGTCCTGTCCTGGCCGCTGTACCGTCTGCTCCTGGTGGCGACGGGTTTGCAATCCGGGGTGAGGTTTGAGAACAGGGAAGGCGGATCGACCTTAAGGGTTGTGAGGCCGCAAACAGTAAGGGGTGGTAGGGGCCCGCCAAATTTCAGGGTGAAGCTCTGGACGTTGCACTGGAAGTCCAGGCCGAGTAGCAAGGCAGCGCAGAGGTTGGGAAGGACGTAGGGCCGGAAGCCGCAGAACTCTACACCCTGGATGGCGAGGGTGGCGATGCAGTACCCCCAGATCGCCACGGAGTGAGATCCGGAGGCCAGGGAGATTCTTTGGTTAGCGGGGTGTACCGCGAGGGAGCAGCGCCTTACCGTATTGGAGTGGATGAAGCTCTCAGTGCTCCCGGAGTCCAGAAGGCAGGGTATCTCGTGCCCGTCGACCTTCACCTTTGTCGGCGCCGTTGCGAGGTTGTGCGGTCGAGGCTGGTCGATCGTGACCGAAGCGAGACGCCGCTGGTCGTCGGCGGTTGCAGGTGATGAGCAGCCCGATGAGGTGCCCTGACGAGCAGGTGTCCTGAGGTGGGTAAATGGCAGCGCCCAGGGGCCGCACGTGTCCTGGGGCAGGCAAAGTGGCGGCACCCATTGGTTCTGAGGCAAGCAAGATGGCAGCGCCCACGGGCCGCACGTGTTGTGGGTGGAGCAAGATGGCGGCACCCATGGGCCGCACGTGGTCTGAGGAGAGGAAGATGACGGCACCCACTGGCCACACGTGGAGGGTGCAGGGACAATAGCGACGATTGAGCAGGCCTGGCACACTGCAGCATAATATCCCTTCTTGCCACAGGCCTTGCAGAGCGCGCTCCGCGCCGGGCAGCACTGCCGGGGGTGTTTTGTCTGTCCGCAGAAGTAGCACTTGGGTCCCCCGGTGTTGGTAGGCTGCCGCGCGGCGCAGGCGTGGGGTTGGCTGGGTGCGGTCGCTGATGGGGTCCACGGTGGGGTGGCCGCTGGCGGGGTCCACGATGCACAGGGGGGGTGGGCCATGCGGTCGGGGGCATAAGCCTGTACGTTGTGTGAGGTGACCGTGAGTGAGAGCGCTAGTTTCTTGATCGCCGCGAGGTCAAGCGTGGCCCCTTTTAAGAGGCGCTGGCAGATGTAGTCAGACCCTATGCCTGTAACGAACGCGTTTCTCATTAGCAGGTTTGAATGTTCGGTGGCCGAAACGGCCTGGCAATCACAGTCTCTCACCAGGGCGAGCAGGGCACGCCAGAAATCTTCCACCGACTCACCAGGAAGCTGGTGCCGTGTGGACAGGAAGTGCCTGACGTAGATCTTGTTGGTCTGCTGAGCGTAATACTCCTTTAGTAGCGCCATGGCCTCTATGTAGGTAGGCGCGTCCCAGACGAGGGGAAAGACGTTGGAGCTCAGCCCCGTGTACAGAATCTGGAGCTTCTGTGCTTCTGAGATTGGGTCTGGCGCAGACCCGATGTATGCTTCAAAGCAAGCTAGCCAATGTTGGAAGTCCTTTTTGGCGTTGCCTGCTTGAGGATGCAGCTGCAGGCGATCAGGCTTGGTGCGGAGGTCTATCTCTGAAAAATCTCTGTGTAATAAATTGATGCACTATCAATTACGACGAGACGAGGCTAGAGAATAATTGAGGCTTTATTACACAGAGATGTGTGGCCTCCTGCAGCAGCTGGCGAAATGGCTGCTGTTCGGTGCGCACACACATTTATACTCCACCTACTGGGTGGAGCCAGCAGGCAGGGACCTACCCCCGTACCTGTAGTACAGGAGCCTTACCTTAATACATAATAAGAACATAAGAACTAGGAGCAGGAGTAGGCCATCTGGCCCCTCGAGCCTGCTCCACCATTCAATGAGATCATGGCTGATCTTTTGTGGACTCAGCTCCACTTTCCGGCCCGAACACCATAACCCTTAATCCCTTTATTCTTCAAAAAACGATCTATCTTTATCTTAAAAACATTTAATGAAGGAGCCTCTACTGCTTCACTGGGCAAGGAATTCCATAGATTCACAACCCTTTGGGTGAAGATGTTCCTCCTAAACTCAGTCCTAAATCTACTTCCCCTTATTTTGAGGCTATGCCCCCTAGTTCTGCTTTCACCCGCCAGTGGAAACAACCTGCCCGCATCTATCCTATCTATTCCCTTCATAATCTTATATGCTTCTATAAGATACCCCCCCATCCTTCTAAATTCCAACGAGTACAGTCCCAGTCTACTCAACCTCTCCTCATAATCCAACCCCTTCAGCTCTGGGATTAACCTAGTGAATCTCCTCTGCACACCCTCAGTGCCAGTACGTCCTTTCTCAAGTAAGGAGACCAAAACTGAACACAATACTCCAGGTGTGGCCTCACTAACACCTGTACAATTGCAGCAGAACTTCCCTAGTCTTAAACTCCATCCCTCTAGCAATGAAGGACAAAATTCCATTTGACTTCTTAATCACCTGTTGCACCTGTAAACCAACTTTTTGCGACTCATGCACTAGCACACTGTAGAAGCCAGGTATTTTGAATACAACTAGTATAGGTAAAAGATAGCCGTTTAAATACTCATTTTAAAAATGAGAATTTTAGTACACATAAATTCAGATCTTCAACATGATACATGAAACAGCATAAAATTCCATTATAGATTATAACAGAACTAAAATAAAATGGGACTAAAAAAAAAATAGTCACGGCAGTCAGCGATCAAGAAAAGTTATGGCTGATCCAAATCAAAGTGTAGATTCAGAGCCTTTAGCAGGCAGAAAATTACTCCCCACTACATCCAAGGGGGGTACTGGAATACCAGATGTTTTTGTTTAAGATATGTTGGGGAATTGTAGATCTTTCACTCGTAGACAATTTAACCTATGTGAAACCTCAAAAAAAATTGAATCAAAGTATGATATCCGCAGAGGACAGTGGTCCTTCAATAATATCAAGAGAGCATGGGGAAAATGCACACGATTACACGGTGCAGAACGTGTAAAATGGTCCCTGGTAATTACGGGACGGATACACAGTCAGCAAGAGATCATTGTTAAAAATAAAAGTGATCATCAGCTTCAGTCCACTAAAGACCAACTAATTGCAGTTGTTGAAGATTTGCGAGATGCAAAATCCAAACTTGAGCACTATGATGAAATTAGAACAGATTTGCAAAATAAAACCTCTGAACTCCAGCAGTTATCTGTTCAAATCGGAGAATTTCAAAATCAAGTTTTTAAAGTGGAGTCAAAATACCAACAGTTGCAATTCAATACTGAGCGAAGTGATGATGAGTATAGGTCCATTAAAAACCAACTAATTGCAGTTGTTGAAGAATTGCAAGATGCAAAATCCAAACTTGAGTATTATGATGAAATTAAAACAGAATTGTGAGTTGCAAAATCCAAACTTGAGCATTATGATGAAATTAAAACAAAATTGCGAGTTGCAAAATCCAAACTTGAGCATTATGATGAAATTAAAACAGATTTGCAAAACAAAACCTCTGAACTCCAGCAGTTATCTTTTCAAATAACAGAATTCCAAAATCAAGTCTTTGAAGTGGAGTCAAAATACCGACAATTGCAATTAAAAACTGAGCGAATTGTACTTGAAAATTGCAAGTTAATGAAAGAAAGATGTGTTTTAGAAAGAGATATAAACAACGTAACTGAACACTGCAATTCTTTGACAAACAGGCTTTCTGTGCAGAAAATTGAACAAACTCAGAAAGCAGCCCAAGCACCCCACCTAGTGGCACAATCGGCAATTGCACAGCTGAAATCAATTGTTAAAAATAAATCATTTTCTCTGTCAGATGAATCAGACGAAGATAGTGTTCCTACAATACAAAATACTAAAGTAATTCGACTAGCCCCTTTAAAACGCAAACGGGTTAGAGTTGGAAGCAAAAAAATAGAAGAAGATGGTGAAACTATCACTAGAAACATATTTGACCACCAATGGGTTCATGAACAAATTGATCCTTCGAAAATTGATGAATGGTCCAAAGGTCTTCCACACCCTAAAAAGGGT
Source organism: Scyliorhinus torazame (assembly GCF_047496885.1). Taxonomy (NCBI): domain Eukaryota; kingdom Metazoa; phylum Chordata; class Chondrichthyes; order Carcharhiniformes; family Scyliorhinidae; genus Scyliorhinus; species Scyliorhinus torazame. Next base: position 29,516,235 of record NC_092719.1, read on the forward strand.
GGTATGACCACATGGGATGGAATTCACAGATTACAAGCCATTTACAGTCTCCACCCATTTGATGGAGTACAAATTCTGACTATCATGTTAGGTACTCGTGTTAGTTCAAACCTTAGAAATGAAGTAGAAGTTGACCTTGGAGACGATTTGCAAAATTTAGAAGCTGGTTGGCTAGCAGTCAAGAATTGGCTATTAAAATTTCGCCCCCCAAGGACCAATTGGTCTAAGATCACATCTTGCATTCAAAAAAATAATGAAGATATTCAGGATTTTGAGGAAAGATTTTTACATACTTGGATGGAATATTCAGGGATGACGCTCGACCAGGAAAATGACACATGGGATTCAAGCACTTTAAGTCCATTAAAAACGGCTTTTATAGCCGGTGTTAAACCTGAAGTTTCTGCTGCCTTGAATTTGGTTTTACCAGCTTGGGCCATAGCTGGCACATACCGAGACATAGTTGACCGATGCATTCAGATAGATCGTGGTTTGCACAATCAGGCAACTTTTAACACTGCAGCTGCTCAAATGCAGCCTATTGCTCAAATCCAGCCCATGTTACCTGCTGCTCCAGAGGCGGCTGTTGCAGCACCTGCAGGAATATCGGCAGTATCTACAATTTCACCACCAGCGCTAGAACAAACATGTACCCTTGCTCCATTAAAATCACGTAAGGAAATACCAAAATGTATTTTCTGTGGTAGAGTAGGACACTGGATGGCAAAATGCTATCAAAAACAACGGATGGATTTGAGAGATGATAATGAAGTAGACAATGTTCACTGCAATACATTTCCACCTCGTGGTCAACCATGTAACACGTACCAACAAGACACACCCAGTATGGCTTCTGGTCAGCACCATTACAGTTAATCAACAACAGTATCATAATAACCCAACTGTTTACCACATGGCTTTACAGAATCATCTCAGGCAACTGCCTGTTGGCCTTCCACCATTATCCAATATGAAGATGATGTTCTGATAACCTCCATCAATAAAGATGATCATGACAAAGATTTACGGATGGTCTTGAACCACCTCAGTACTAACAGTCACAAAGCTAGCTTTCACAAAGCACAAATTGCCCAGAAAGATGTTAATTTTGGACAGAAAATTTCCAAACGAAAAAGAGAACTTACTCAGAACAGAACGGCTGCCATCAAAGCAGCTTAAGAACCCTCAATGTATCGCTAAAAAGTTGCCAAGAACTGTCAATTTAAGAAAACTGTCATTATTCTGAACGTTGCTTTATTAATATAAAGAAATTAACATATCTTGTTAGCTGTGTTTCCTTAAACAGAATCGACAAATTCATCTACAGAAAATCAAGATACAGCACAAGATTGGTTCAGTTATATATTTAATAAGTTATTGTATTTGATATTTTAAAATAAATGTTTGGAATTAGCCTGGAAATTAAAACTTCAAACAATGTGGAAGCTGGTTTAAAAAAAAACCCCAACAATCTTTGATTAAAAGCCAAAAGAACAGATCGTTCAAAGACATTTGATAACGGGAATTTGGCAGCAATCCAACTTTTACTCCCAGTCCATTTGAGTGACAAAAAAAAAGTTTAAAGATGCGAATGGCATCATTCCAAGCTATACGCCTCTTTTTTGTCTGTAAGAAAATTAACACTTTCAACAAGCTTTTGTGTATAATCCAGAGGATGTCAATTTTGATAATCATTTTACCATTTATTACTAGATCATATGTTCAACTTTTATTGTATAATCATTTTATTTGTATACATGAAGTTATTATTAATTGTTTATTGCTGAATTACGTAATTATGATATCAATTTTCAATCAGTATATCAATGTTAAGATCTGTTAAATGATTAACCGTAGCATTACAAAATCGAATGGCACTTGACTATATGCTAGCTGAAAAAGGTGGCACCTGAGCCCTGATTGGTGCAGAGTGTTGCACTTTCATTCCCGATAACTTGAAAGAAGTTAAAGATTTGGCATTACATATCCAAAAAGAAATCAAAAAACTGGATCCACCCCAATTTATCTCTCTCTGGGATAAAATTTGTGGGTGGTTTGGACACACTGGAATGTCCACAATAAGAATAACCTTATTCTCCTGGGTAGCTGTATTCATCATTTACATAACATACCAATGTGATCACATTTGATTAATTTATTAATTATAAGAATTATTTTGAAATTCCTGTTGCAATGTTAAGTGTCCATTCAATTGTTTAAAACTGTAATGACAATATGAATGAGTTATTCTTTGCGCTTTTACCTATCCTATCGCATTAATGATGTCTTTATCTTATGGTGATATATCTCACTTAATTTTTCGATTTATCAAAGGGCTGACTGTAGAAGCCAGGTATTTCGAATACAACTAGTATAGGTAAAAGATAGCTGTTTAAGCGTAAATATTAAGCCCCAGTTTTAAATACCCACTTATACAGCATAATTCACTTTTACTGAGGTCCGTTGTTCTGGCAAATGCATATTTTCAAAGTCAGTGTGACATTAAAACAGCACAGTTGCAAAACAATTTGACACTGCTTGTGCTAATTGTCAAGGACAAGGACTGAATACCATAGCAACATGAAGGCACCATTGTCCACAACGCAGATAACAGCTAAGCTCGCTTAAAACCAGTCTATTGCTGGTAAAGATTAGCAGAATATCACATTCCATAACATGTAGACATGAAACAATTAAAAAGCTGATGTTGCACATTGAAGATGGACGGCTTGCCATCAAATCAAATGTGTTTGAGTCTAACCCAAACCAATTAGGATTATATTGGTGTGTAATTAGATGACTTAAGACAGATATGAAAGTGTATAACTGAAAAGTTTCCGCCCGCCATTTTAGGGTGTTGTCTTTTGGGTTGTCTGTCCGTAATTGCTGTCTTTAATTCTCTTAGTCTGTCTGTTAATGAGAGATGTCTTTTGGGGGTTCTATCAGCCTGTCAGTCTGTCAGTCTGTGTCAGTGATGGAGTGTACTTTTGACTTTGAGTTTGAGTTTAGCTGAAGATTAGCTCTCTCTCTCTTTTCATGTTTCATTGCCAGACTTTGACCGTTTAAAAGTTACTTTCGAGCTGTCTGCCTAAGCAAAAAAAGATAATGTCTGTAATTCTCTGAAAGCTTCGAATTGTCTACGAATTGCCTTTTAAATGACTTTCAAATTGTAATCAAGCGACTACAAATAAAACAATTCTTTTTGGCACCTGAGAAGTTTCAACTGAAGTTTCTGCTGAGTCCCAGTATCAACTAAGCTTCCTTAAAGATTTGACTATGCCAAAATGTAGAATCTTTAATTGATGGGATCTTAACCTGTCGAACTACGCCAAGTTTGGGGGAAGCTTAGTTGATGAATCAAAGTCCTGGCGCAATACGTCAAGTTGTAAGATTTGTAATATTTCTGAACTCTGCCAAGTTGTTCGATTCCTTGTATTATTCGACTGTGTAAAGTTGAAGGAATTTATATTATCTCTGCAATTCGGTTACCAGTAGCACTTTGCGAATACTGGGACTCAGCAGAAACTTCAGTTGAAACTTCTCAGGTGCCAAAAAGAATTGTTTTATTTGTAGTCGCTTGATTACAATTTGAAAGTCATTTAAAAGGCAATTCGTAGACAATTCGAAGCTTTCAGAGAATTACAGACATTATCTTTTTTTGCTTAGGCAGACAGCTCGAAAGTAACTTTTAAACGGTCAAAGTCTGGCAATGAAACATGAAAACAGAGAGAGAGCTAATCTTCAGCTAAACTCAAACTCAAAGTCAAAAGTACACTCCATCACTGACACAGACTGACAGACTGACAGGCTGATAGAACCCCCAAAAGACATCTCTCATTAACAGACAGACTAAGAGAATTAAAGACAGCAATTACGGACAGACAACCCAAAAGGCAACACCCTAAAATGGCGGGCGGAAACTTTTCAGTTATACACTTTCATATCTGTCTTAAGTCATCTAATCACACCCCAATATAATCCTAATTGGTTTGGGTTAGACTCAAACACATTTGATTTGATGGCAAGCCGTCCATCTTCAATGTGCAACATCAGCTTTTTAATTGTTTCATGTCTACATGTTATGGAATGTGATATTACAACATAGAACATAGAACAATACAGCGCAGTACAGGCCCTTCGGCCCACGATGTTGCACCGAAACAAAAGCCATCTAACCTACACTATACCATTATCATCCATATGTTTATCCAATAAACTTTTAAATGCCCTCAATGTTGGCGAGTTCACTACTGCAGCAGGTAGGGCATTCCACGGCCTCACTACTCTTTGCGTAAAGAACCTACCCCTGACCTCTGTCCGATATCTATTACCCCTCAGTTTAAGGCTATGTCCCCTCGTGCTAGCCATTTCCATCCACGGGAGAAGGCTCTCACTGTCCACCCTATCTATCCCTCTGATCATTTTGTATGCCTCTATTAAGTCTCCTCTTAACCTTCTTCTCTCTAACGAAAACAACCTCAAGTCCATCAGCCTTTCCTCATAAGATTTTCCCTCCATACCAGGCAACATCCTGGTAAATCTCCTCTGCACCCATTCCAAAGCCTCCACGTCCTTCCTATAATGCGGTGACCAGAACTGTACGCAATACTCCAAATGCGGCCGTACCAGAGTTCTGTACAGCTGCAACATGACCTCCTGACTCCGGAATTCAATCCCTCTACCAATAAAGGCCAACACTCCATAGGCCTTCTTCACCACCCTATCAACCTGGGTGGCAACTTTCAGGGATCTATGTACATGGACACCTAGATCCCGCTGCTCATCCACACTTTCAAGAACTTTTCCATTAGCCAAATATTCCACATTCCTGTTTTTCCTTCCAAAGTGAATCACCTCACACTTCTCTACATTAAACTCCATTTGCCACCTCTCAGCCCAGCACTGCAGCTTATCTATATCCCTCTGTAAACTGCTACTTCCTTCCACACTATCGACAACACCACCGACTTTAGTATCGTCTGCAAATTTACTCACCCACCCTTCTGCGCCTTCCTCTAGGTCATTGATAAAAATGACAAACAGCAACGGCCCCAGAACAGATCCTTGTGGTACTCCACTTGTGACAGAACTCCATTCTGAACATTTCCCATCAACCACCACCCTCTGTCTTCTTTCAGCTAGCCAATTTCTGATCCACATCTCTAAATCACCCTCAATCCCCAGCCTCCGTATTTTCTGCAATAGCCTACCGTGGGGAACCTTATCAAATGCTTTGCTGAAATCCATATACACCACATCAACTGCTCTACCCTCGTCTACCTGTTCAGTCACCTTCTCAAAGAACTCGATAAGGTTTGTGAGGCATGACCTACCCTTCACAAAGCCATGCTGACTATCCCTGATCATATTATTCCTATCTAGATGATTATAAATCTTGTCTCTTATAATCCCCTCCAAGACTTTACCCACTACAGACGTGAGGCTCACCGGTCTATAGTTGCCGGGGTTGTCTCTGCTCCCCTTTTTGAACAAAGGGACCACATTTGCTATCCTCCAGTCCTCTGGCACTATTCCTGTATCCAATGATGACATAAAAATCAAAGCCAATGGTCCAGCAATCTCTTCCCTGGCCTCCCAGAGAATCCTAGGATAAATCCCATCAGGTCCCGGGGACTTATCTATTTTCAGCCTGTCCAGAATTGCCAACACCTCTTCCCTACGTACCTCAATGCCATCTAATCTATTTACCTGGAGCTCAGCATTCTCCTCCACAACATTATCTTTTTCCTGAGTGAATACTGACGAAAAATATTCATTTAGTATCTCGCCTATCTCTTCAGACTCTACACACAACTTCCCATCCCTGTCCTTGACTGGTCCTACTCTGTCCCTAGTCATTCGCTGATTCCTGACATACCTATAGAAAGCTTTTGGGTTTTCCTTGATCCTTCCTGCCAAATAGTTCTCATGTCCCCTCCTTGCTCGTCTTAGCTCTCTCTTTAGATCCTTCCTCGCTACCTTGTAACTATCCATCGCCCCATCTGAAACTTCACACCTCATCTTCACATAGGCCTCCTTCTTCCTCTTAACAAGAGATTCCACTTCTTTGGTAAACCACGGTTCCCTCGCTCGGCACCTTCCTCCCTGCCTGACCGGTACATACTTATCAAGAACACGCAGTAGCTGATCCTTGAACAAGCTCCACTTATCCAGTGTGTCCAAAACTTGCAGCCTACTTCTCCACCTTATCCCCCCCAAGTCACGTCTAATGGCATCATAATTTCCCTTCCCCCAACTATAACTCTTGCCCTGCGGTGTATACTTATCCCTTTCCATCATTAACGTAAACGTCACCGAATTGTGGTCACTGTCCCCAAAGTGCTCACCTACCTCCAAATCCAACACCTGGCCTGGTTCATTACCCAAAACCAAATCCAATGTGGCCTCGCCTCTTGTTGGCCTGTCAACAAACTGTGTCAGGAAACCCTCCTGCACACACTGTACAAAAAACGACCCATCTAATGTACTCGAACTATATCTTTTCCAGTCAATATTTGGAAAGTTAAAGTCTCCCAGAATAACTACCCTGTTACTTTTGCTCTTATCCAGGATCATCCTCGCCATCCTTTCCTCTACATCCCTAGAACTATTTGGAGGCCTATAGAAAACTCCCAACAGGGTGACCTCTCCTTTCCTGTTTCTAACCTCAGCCCATACTACCTCGGAAGATGAGTCCCCATCTAGCATCCTCTCCGCCACCGTAATACTGCTCTTGACTAGCAGCGCCACACCTCCCCCTCTTTTGCCTCCTTCTCTGAGCTTACTAAAACACCTAAACCCCGGAACCTGCAACATCCATTCCTGTCCCTGCTCTATCCATGTCTCCGAAATGGCCACAACATCAAAGTCCCAGGTACCAACCCATGCTGCCAGTTCCCCTACCTTATTTCGTATACTCCTGGCATTGAAGTAGACACACTTCAAACCACCTACCTGAACACTGGCCCCCTCCTGCGACGTCAAATCTGAGCTCCTGACCTCTATACTCTCATTCTCCCTTACCCTAAAACTACAATCCAGGTTCCCATGCCCCTGCTGCATTAGTTTAAACCCCCCCAAAGAGCACTAACAAATCTCCCCCCCAGGATATTTGTGCCCCGCAGGTTCAGATGTAGACCATCCTGTCTGTAGAGGTCCCACCTTCCCCAGAAAGAGCCCCAGTTATCCAGAAATCTGAATCCCTCCCGCCTGCACCATCCCTGTAGCCACGTGTTTAATTGTTCTCTCTTCCTATTCCTCATCTCACTATCGCGTGGCATGGGTAACAACCCAGAGATAACAACTCTGTTTGTTCTAGTTCTGAGCTTCCATCCTAGCTCCCTGAAAGCCTGCCTGACATCCTTATCCCCTTTCCTACCTATGTCGTTAGTGCCAATGTGGACCACGACTTGGGGCTGCTCCCCCTCCCCCTTAAGGACCCGGAAAACACGATCCGAGACATCACGTACCCTTGCACCTGGGAGGCAACATACCAAACGTGAGTCTCTCACGTCCCCACAAAATCTCCTATCTGTGCCCCTGACTATAGAGTCCCCAATTACTAATGCTCTGCTCCTCTCCCCCCTTCCCTTCTGAGCAACAGGGACAGACTCTGTGCCAGAGGTCCGTACCCCATGGCTTACCCCTGGTAAGTCGTCCCCCCCACAAGTATCCAAAGCGGTATACTTGTTTCTCAGGGGAACGACCGCAGGGGATCCCTGCACTGACGGTGTGGCGCTGCTAGTCAAGAGCAGTATTACGGTGGCGGAGAGGATGCTAGATGGGGACTCATCTTCCGAGGTAGTATGGGCTGAGGTTAGAAACAGGAAAGGAGAGGTCACCCTGTTGGGAGTTTTCTATAGGCCTCCAAATAGTTCTAGGGATGTAGAGGAAAGGATGGCGAGGATGATCCTGGATAAGAGCGAAAGTAACAGGGTAGTTATTATGGGAGACTTTAACTTTCCAAATATTGACTGGAAAAGATATAGTTCGAGTACATTAGATGGGTCGTTTTTTGTACAGTGTGTGCAGGAGGGTTTCCTGACACAGTTTGTTGACAGGCCAACAAGAGGCGAGGCCACATTGGATTTGGTTTTGGGTAATGACCCATCTATCTCCAATCTTTGGTGTAACTAATTCCCTGAAGGTGCTATCTATGACCCCCTCTGCCTCCCGAATGATCCGAAGTTCTTCCAACTCCAGCTCCAGTTCCCTAACTCGGCCTTGGAGGAGCTGGAGATGGCAGCACTTCCTGCAGGTAAAATCAGCAGGGACACTAACGGCATCCCTCACCTCAAACATCCTGCAGGAGGAACATTGCACTCCCTTCCCTGCCATTCCTCTAACTTTCTACCAAGATCTGGCTAACAACTAAATTTAAAAAAATTTATATATTAAAAAAAAAAATTATTAATAACAATAATAAAATATGGTACTTACCTCACACCAAAGGGTTTTATTATTAGGTTAGAGGAGGAGGGCGGGTGGGAGACACTACACGTGTAGTGTCTCGGGTTACCTCTCCACCAGAATTTATTGGTGAGGGTCTTCCCAGAAGTCCGCGGGTCGACTTCCTGTTCCCACCTTAAACACTAGAATTTTTTAAAAAATCTATTTAAAGGAGAAACTTACCTCCCAGAAATCACTTCCGCACTGCCCCCGCTGAAATGGACTAGCCTGCTCCGCTCCTGCTGAAATCGACTTGGCCTGCAAGGTAAGCAAGTTGTTAATCTGTACTCACCTCACCACAGACAGCGACCTTTTAAATGGTCCCCTCTGCCTCGCAGCCCCCGCACTTTTTCAAAATTCCTGCGCTGATTCTAAGGTCCCAGCTCTCACTCCCGAACTCAACAGCTGACCTGCAAGGTAAGTAAGTTAATCTGTACTCACCTCACCACAGACAGCGACCTTTTAAATGGTCCCCTCTGCCTATTCTGCTAATCTTTACCAGCAATAGACTGGTTTTAAGCAAGCTTAGCTGTTATCTGCATTGTGGACAATGGTGCCTTCATGTTGCTATGGTATTCAGTCCTTGTCCTTGACAATTAGCACAAGCAGTGTCAAATTGTTTTGCAACTGTGCTGTTTTAATGTCACACTGACTTTGAAAATATGCATTTGCCAGAACAACGGACCTCAGTAAAAGTGAATTATGTTGTATAAGTGGGTATTTAAAACTGGGGCTTAATATTTACGCTTAAACAGCTATCTTTTACCTATACTAGTTGTATTTGAAATACCTGGCTTCTACACACACCCAGGTCTCTCTGCACAGCAGCATGTTTTAATATTTTATCATTTAAATAATAATCCCTTTTGCTGTTATTCCTACCAAAATGGATAACCTCACATTTGTCAACATTGTATTCCATCTGCCAGGCCCTAGCCCATTCACTTAGCCTATCCAAATCCCTCTGCAGACTTCTAGTATCCTCTGCACTTTTTGCTTTACCACTTATCTTCGTGTCGTCTGCAAACTTGGACACATTGCCCTTGGTCCCCAACTCCAAATCATCTATGTAAATTGTGAACAGCTGTGGGCCCAACACTGATCCCTGAGGGACACCACTAGCTACTGATTGCCAACCAGAGAAACACCCATTAATCCCCACTCTTTGCTTTCTATTAATTAACCAATCCTCTATCCATGCTACTACTTTCCCCTTAATGCCATGCATCTTTATCTTATGCAACAACCTTTTGTGTGGCACCTTGTCAAAGGCTTTCTGGAAATCCAGATATACCACATCCATTGGCTCCCCGTTATCTACTGCACTGTTAATGTCCTCAGAAAATTCCACTAAATTAATTAGGCACGACCTGCCCTTTATGAACCCATGCTGCGTCTGCCCAATGGGACAATTTCCATCCAGATGCCTCGCTATTTCTTCCTTGATGATAGATTCCAGCATCTTCCCTACTACCGAAGTTAAGCTCACTGGCCTATAATTACCCGCTTTCTGCCTACCTCCTTTTTTAAACAGTGGTGTCACGTTTGCTAATTTCCAATCCGCCGGGACCACCCCAGAGTCTAGTGAATTTTGGTAAATTATCACTAGTGCATTTGCAATTTCCCTAGCCATCTCTTTTAGCACTCTGGGATGCATTCCATCAGGTCCAGGAGACTTGTCTACCTTTAGCCCCATTAGCTTGCCCATCACTACCTCCTTGGTGATAACAATCCTCTCAAGATCCTCACCTGTCATAGCCTCATTTCCATCAGTCACTGCCATGTTATTTGTGTCTTCCACTGTGAAGACCGACCCAAAAAACCTGTTCAGTTCCTCAGCCATTTCCTCATCTCCCATTATTAAATCTCCCTTCTCATCCTCTAAAGGACCAATATTTACCTTAGCCACTCTTTTTTTTTTAGTGTATTTGTAGAAACTTTTACTATCTGTGTTTATATTCTAAGCAAGTTTACTCTCATAATCTATCTTACTCTTCTTTATAGCTTTTTTAGTAGCTTTCTGTTGCCCCCTAAAGATTTCCCAGTCCTCTAGTCTCCCACTGATCTTTGCTACTTTGTATGTTTTTTCCTTCAATTTGATACTCTCCCTTATTTCCTTAGATATCCACGGTCGATTTTCCCTCTTTTTACCGTCCTTCCTTTTTGTTGGTATAAACCTTTGCTGAGCACTGTGAAAAATCACTTGGAAGGTTCTCCCCTGTTCCTCAACTGTTTCACTATAAAGTCTTTGCTCCCAGTCTACCTTAGCTAGTTCTTCTCTCATCCCATTGTAATCTCCTTTGTTTAAGCACAAAACACTAGTGCTTGATTTTACCTCCTCACCTTCTGTCTGTATTTTAAATTCCACCATATTGTGATCGCTCCTTCCGAGAGGATCCCTAACTATGAGATCCTGAATCAATCCTGTCTCATTACACAGGACCAGATCTAGGACCGCTTGTTCCCTCGTAGGTTCCATTACATACTGTTCTAGGAAACTATCGCGGATACATTCTATAAACTCCTCCTCAAGGCTGCCTTGACCGACCTGGTTAAACCAATCAACATGTAGATTAAAATCCCCCATGATAACTGCTGTACCATTTCTACATGCATCTGTTATTTCTTTGTTTATTGCCTGCCCCACCATAATGTTATTATTTGGTGGCCTATAGATTACTCCTATCAGTGAATTGTTTGCCTTACTATTCCTGATTTCCACCCAAATGGATTCAACCTTATCCTCCATAGCACCGATGTCATCCCTTACTTTTGCCCAGATGCCATCCTTAAATAACAGAGCTACACCACCTCCCTTACCATCCACTCTGTCCTTCCGAAAAGTTTGATACCCTCGGATATTTAACTCCCAGTCGTGACCATCCTTTAACCATGTTTCAGTAATGGCCACTAAATCATAGTCATTCACGATGATTTGCGCCATCAACTCATTTACCTTATTCCGAATACTACGGGCAACACCAATATATACAATATAATACAACAGTGGTGACTACCACACCCATCAGGAGATCATGGGACATATAGCAGGAGGTTGTAGTTTTATTGAACAAAGTTTCAGCATTAAACATATGGCAGAAAAGCAATTGAATATGTTTATTGTAAAAAGATAGCGAGCAATAAAATGATCTTTCTCTTCAAAGTTGTGTTAGCGGGAGAGAATCTCAGATCACTCAACACCCGGGGCTACTGGTCCTCGCATCAAACGGTTTATTTTGCCGGCAGGGAGATGCGCCTGTAAAGTCCCAGACCATCTATCCACCGAACAAAGGAAAACATCCATTCTTATATTTTTCAAAACAGCTAGACAGCCCATTTCAGGCCACCAGCTGCCTACCCTTGACAAATCCGGTTTGATCTTCCACAATGACGTCTGGGTCACAGTCCGCAATCCTAGCAGCCAAGAGCTTGGCCAGTATTTTAGCATCTACGTTGAGCAGAGCGATCGGCCTATAGGACCCACATGCCTCCGGGTCTTTGTCCCGTTTAAATACCAGGGAGATGGTGGCCTGTGACATTGTCGGGGGTAAAACCCCTCTGTCTCTTGCCTCATTAAAAACCCTAACCAGCACCGGCCCCACTGTCTCGGAGAACTTTTTATAAAACTCCACCGGATACCCATCCGGCCCCGGGGCTTTACCCGATTCCATGGTCCTCAAGCCCCCAATATTTCTTCGATCCTGATCGGGGCCCCCAACCCGTCTACCAGCCCCCTGCCCACTTTTGGGAAGGTCAGTCCATCCAGAAAGCGCCTCATCCCCTCCGGCCCCGCGGGGGGTTCGGAGGTGTAAAGCTTACAATAGAAGTCCCTGAACACCTTGTTCAGCCCTGCCGGATCTCCTACCAAGTCGTCGTCCCCCCCCCCCCCCCCCCCATCGACTACCTTCTCTATTTCCCTGGCCGCCTCCCTCCTCCTCAGTTGCTGTGCCAGCATTCTACTGGCTTTCTCCCCGTGCTCATAAATCACACCCCTCGCCTTCCTAAGCTGCTCCACAGCCTTACCTGTGGACAACACCCCAAATTCAGTCTGTTGCCTTCGTCGTTCCCTTAATAGTTCTGCCCTCGGGGTCTCCGCAAATCTCCTGTCTATCTGTAAGATCTCCTTTACAAGTCGGTCCATTCCTGCCCTGTCCGTCTTGTCCCTATGTGCTCGAATTGAGATCAGCTCCCCTCTGTCAACTGCCTTCAGCGCCTCCCAGAGCATCACAGCTGAGGCTTCTCCTGTGTCATTGAGCTGCAGGTAGTTTTGCATACATTTCCTCACCCTCTCACACACCGCCTCGTCCGCCAACAAACCAATCTCTAGTCTCCATTGAGGGTGCTGAAAGCTTTCCTTGCAGACCGCAGATCAACCCAGTGCGGGGCATGGTCCGAAATAGCGATCGCCGAATATTCTACGTCTGTCACCCCCGCCAGCAAATGCCTGCTCATGATGAAAAAATCAATTCGGGAATACACCTTATGAACATGTGAATAGAACGAAAACTCCCTCCCCGTCGGCCGACTAGCCCTCCATGGATCAGCCCCCCCCCCCCATTTTCTCCATAAACCCCCTCAGTTCTTTTGCCATTGCCTGCATCTTACCCGTTCTTGAACACGACCGGTCTAGGCCGGGGTCAAGGACCGTGTTAAAATTCCCTCCCGTAATCAGCCTGTGCGAGTCCAGGCCAGGTATCTTCCCCTGCAGTCTCTTAATAAAATCCACATCATCCCAGTTTGGGGCATATACATTGACCAAAACTACCCTCATCCCCTCAAGCTTGCCACTCACCATGACAAATCTGCCTCCCCCACCCGAGATTGTGTTGCCCACCTCAAATTGCACCGGTTTGTTGACCAAAATCGCGACCCCCCCTGGTTTTAGTGTCCAGCCCCGAATGGAAGACCTGACTGATCCAGCCCTTCCTCAATCTGACCTGGTCAGCTACTTTCAGATGGGTCTCCTGAAGCATTATTACCTCGGCCTTCAGCACCCTCAGAACACACGTGCCCTCTTCACCGGCCCGCTTAACCATCTAACGCTTCAGGTGATCAGCCTGGTTGAGGGGCACCATGCACCCCCCCCCCCTCCACCGATCAACCATCTCCTTTCTTGAGGCCGCCCCCAGCCCCTGTGTCGTGCTTCCCCTGGCCTGCCTCCTGGCAGCCCCCACCTCCGATCTCCTCCATGTTCCCGAACCCAAGTCCCTCCCCCGTCAGCAGATCAACTACCCCCCCCCCCCCCCCCACCCTAGCAACAACACCCTGTAACCTAACCCCTGCCATAAACTAGCTATATACCATCATTCTTTCTTGTTTCCCTGACTAGTGTGGTAAACCACGTGATTCTATTGTCTGGACTGTACTGTACCATACATGCCTGGGCTTGTCCAGGTTGGCTCCGCCTGTGGCTTCTCCCCTCGGGGCTTCTGTATAAAAGTGGCAGGTCTCCGCCTCCGGCCCCAGTTCGGGTCCAGAGGCTGGAGGCTTGCTGTTTAGTGTATTAAAGCCTCAGTTAACTTTATCAACTCGTCGTGTATTATTGATGGTGTATCAACTAGCTCTGCTGTCTGTAATTAAATGCTATTATTTATACTAGTTTGCAACTCAACCCAGCTAATGCTTGTTCAGGAATGTGGCTACTTAAGCTAAAAGCCATTTTGAGGCTTTAGTGTGGCTAGCTCAGCTGACAGCCATTTTGTGTTGTTTCTGATATTAGTAATTCTCAGGTTATAAAATCACAAGCATGTTTATATACCATCTAAACCTACAAATTGCCTCTTATACAGGCATCTAACCCAATGGGTACCTGTGGTAATACCAGGTATTGCGGTACCTGAAAGGTGGATGACCATTGGCTAGACCCAGGAGTCTACCATTGGCCTATGTACATAGCTCCACCCTGAGAGGCGGAGTATAAGAGCTAATGCCGTCCCAGCAGCCTTCACTTTCTGTATCGAAGCTGCTGGGGAATAGTTCTAGCAGATTAAAGCCTATTAGTTATGACTCACCTTGTCTTGAGAGTAATTGATTGCAAATCAGTGCCTTTTGTCTGAAAACCTTTTTTCTAAATCTGACCTCAACAGGCGCATTGCCAAAAGCTGGCTCCAGGCGGCCATCTTGCCTCCATTCACTGCGAGAAACAGTTTGACTTCATTATAAGCACGATACCTAAAGTATCGAACAAACATCTCATTGTTTGGATTGGTTTGAATGACATCAAGGCGGTAAGGTTTCTTGAATTGTTGTGTCACATTGTTTATGGTGAACAAATTGTACATTTTCAAATTAGATGATTTTATATTTCCACAGGAGGGCAATCATATTTGGATTGATGGAACTCCAACAGATTTTACTAAGTGGCACAAGGATGAACCCAATAACATGGGAAATGAGGACTGTGTGCAGATTGAAGAAAGTAAGTTGCTGTTGTTTAATAGTATCTTATAGGTAAATAGCTCCAAGCAAATAGATCAGTGGATGAGATTCTGAGTGGACTCCATGTGGTTGAGTTTTAGACTTTGACAGATCTCTACTTCCTGCCCCTCTGACAGTCACCTTCCAGGTAAAACTGTTTCCTGGGGGAAAGTACATGGGTGACATGCTGTGGATAAAGGAACGGTCACTGGGAGTGACACTAAAGTTTCTCCTTCTGCTCAATTGTGCGTCTCTGTGGGATCTGCAGTGATGAGGTCAGACCAAGAGCAGCTTCGTAACTGCTGCACATTTACTGAGCTGATCCTGACACGTCCCTGGCTGCAGCCGTGCTCCCGGTGAGCAGGACACCACTCTGTTTATACACCATTCCCAGGAAAAAGATTCAACCTTCCTGTATCCAGCCCGCACTTCACTAATGCACCAAACATCCTTCCCCCTTTCCACAGGATTCAATTCCCAGATTGAAGATAATGTAACCCAAATAGATATGGGAAAGCTGAATTCTAATTGGGAATGTTCTAATTGTGTGAAGTCTGTGCAATTGGAAAGGAGACTGTTAAACCCTGGTGGTGAGGCCGTGCTGTCCACTGTTATGGGCCAGGGTTTAGAGAACCCCAAAGTGTATCATGGAGTTCACCTGCCCACAACTTTTAATAGTTTGTGGTATGGGGAGCACACGGCCCACTCTACAGGTTGTGGTACAGCAGAAATGGAAAAGTATTTTTCAAGCAAAACAATGTTTATTCTATGACCTCAAGTTAACCTTTTTAAAACATACAGTGAACATCTTAGCAACCATCAATTCAAATACAATCCTCAAAGAATACAACACTAAGTAATCCTTAATAACTTCCCAAACAACATCCAGAAGACAAAAAAAACATCTTTTAACAGAAGCACATTAGGTTTACATTCACTACTGAGAACATTTATAATTCTGAATTCACGAAATGACAAAGAGATAGTCTTTTCACGGCAGAGAGATCAACAGTACACCTGCTCTGTCTGGCTTCAGCTCCAACACTGAAAACAAAACTAAAATGCACCCTGCAGCAAACAGTCTAAAACAAAAGTAAAAAGCTGATAGACAGCCCAGCTCCACTCACACTCTGACATCACTGCAGTAATATGAGCAGCCCAACATATCTTAAAGCAACATTCCCATGACACCACCCACACAGGAGAATCTCACCCAGGGTAAACTCAGCATCTTCACTCAGGAACTGTCCAAACCCACACTGAATATCATCAGGTTTTCAGGTTTCAGTGACTCACACATTGATTGAAAACGGCGTAACAACAAAAAATATCTCCGGTTATTTACAAAGTTATTCATGGATTAAGATGTGGAGATGCCGGCATTGGACTGGGGTGGGCACAGTAAGAAGTCTTACAACACCAGGTTAAAGACCAACAGGTTTGTTTTGAATCATTAGCTTTCGGAGAGCTGCTCCCGCTCTGAAAGCTAGTGATTCGAAACAAACCTGTTGGACTTGGGTGTTGTTAGGCTTCTTACCAAGGATTAAGAGATGGGGAAAATGAAAAGACCATTAACATTCTCAAAACAGAAAGAATGGGAACAATAAACACTAAGCGGCTCACTTCACTGAATTCAATCTTTCTTTCTTTCTCCAGGGACCATAAGTAGCTGGAATGATATGCATTGTGGTCACCTATATTCTTCCATTTGCTCCTACAAGCTGCCCTGTGAGTAGAAGAATCTGGTGATGCTCCGTGATCCTGTCCAGGACTGGATTCAGTGTTTGATTTGTTTGTGACACAGTTACTGCCTCTGTGACTGTTCTTAGTCTCTCAGTCAATAATAAATACAATTGCATCATGAGCTGTGTGTTTGATGCTGTGTGAGTCTAGTTAATAGCAGCCTTCCTGTCCCACTGTCGCTTCCTACCCACCTCTTCACTCAATACTACATTGGGGAGGAAGACAGCACAGACTTGGATGCTTCTTTAAATTCATTCATGTGATGTGAGCATTGCTGGCAAGATCCAAATGTATTCTTCTTTGAGAAGGTGCTGATGGTGAGGCACCTTCTTCAACTGCTGGAGTCCATCTGGCGATAGGGAGGGAGTTCTGGGGTTTTGATCTAGTGACAGTGAAGCAACAACTATATAGTTCCAAGTCAGGATGCTGTGTGGCTTGGAGGGGGAACTTGCAGGTGGCAGTGTTCTGTCGCAATTGCTGCCCTTGTTCTTGTAGGCGGGACAGGTCACAGGTTTGGGAGATGCTGCCAAAGGAGCCGTGGTGAGTCACTGCAGTACATCTTGTAGATAGTGGACAATGTTGCCATGTGGTGCTGGTGGAGGCAGTGCCAATCAAGTTGGCTGCTTTGTCCTGGATGGTTCCGAGCTTCTTCAGTGTTATTGTAGCCGTATTGATCCAGGCAAGTGGGGAATATCACAGCACAGTCCTTACTAGTACCTTGTAAATGTTGGACAGGCTTTTGGAAGTCAGGAGGTGAATTAGTCACTGCATAATTCCCGGCCTCTAACCAGAGGTGGATTTACATTTTGTGAGGTCCCACATTCACCATCATGTATGCCCCACCCCATGACTGCCTCCGACCCCGACCCGCGAGCTCACCACGTGGCTCTCATCCGGTGCCTCAAGACTAGAGCCCGAGTCTCCTCTCGCTGTTACTGCCTGGCTTGCCCTCCTCTGATCTGGAGATCAAGTTGCCCCTCAATGGCTCCTGATCAGCTGGCTCACCTTGGTTTGTGGCTTTAGCCCAGCACCACGTGCCTCACATCTCTGTTGCTGGCTGACCTGCCTCAGCCCTGGGTCGAGAAACCTGCTGGTTGCGCCTCTTTTCAAAAAAGTGAAATAAAGGCGGCGGAATTCTTCATCGGCAGATCCTCTGCTCCGCCAGCAGCACAACCATGCCCGCGGGATTCCCGGCGGCTTGGGGTGGCCACAATAGGAATTCCAATTGGTCGGCTGGCGGGATGGAGGATCCCATTGCTGGTGAGAGCATGCCGTGCAAGAAAACGCGACTGGCGGACCAGAGAATCCCGCCCAGGATCGTGTGCCTCTCCCTCCTCACCTTGTCGCCTCTCGTTCCTCGCGTGCACAGTGGTTAGCACTGCTACCTCACGGTGGCGAGGATCCAGATCCAATCCAGGTCACTGTCCATGTGGAGTTTGCACATTCTCCCTGTGTCTGCATTGGCCTCACCCTCACAACCCAAAAATGTGCAGGGGAGGTGGATTGGCCACGCTAAATTGCCCCTTAATTAGAAAATTTGACAAAATATTTGGACCAACCAGCTTCCCTGCTCGAAGGGGACTCGACCAATCTGACGTCGCTATGCATTGCCTGCTGATAGGCTCAATTGAGCCCATCAGCAAATGCAGAGTTATCAGGCTCTGATTGGTGCCCACAGACCCCGGACAGCACAGGAACCCCCATTGGTCAGGGCGATGTGTTTCATCGATGTGTAAATCTACATCTGCCTCTGACCTGTGTTTATATGGCTGAATCAGTTAAGTTCCTGATCAATGATAACGACCAGGGATATGAAGATCAAGGGCAGATTGTTAGATTATCTCTTGTTATTGACAGAACTTGCTTGGCACAAACGTTACTTATTACTTGTGAGCTCAAGTCTGAATGTTGTCCGGGTTTCTCTGCATCCAGGCAGGAAGTACTTCAGTATCTGAGAGTCTCGAACGACACAAACTCGATACAATTATCAAACTTCTGACCTTATCGTGGAGGGAAGGTCATGGAGATGGTTGGGCCGACGACACTAACTCCTGCAGCAAAGTCCTGCTTGCGGAGGATATGCTTGGCCTCCAGCAACTACACCCCATGTGCCTGTCTCAATAGGAACGCTCCAACCAGTGGGACGATTTCCCATTGCCTTCATTTTGCTGCGGTCTCTTGATTTCGTACTTGTTTAAATGCTGCCTTAATGTCAGGGCGGTGACTCTCACTTCGTCACTGGAATTCAGCTCTTTTTAGTCCATGTTTGGACCAAGGCTGCAATGAGGCCTGGTGCTACTGCCATCAGGAGATAGCCATAAAACACTGTCAATGATGAGAATATCAGTTTGATTTCCAAGTGTGCAATACATTTAATAAAAGCAAATTACGGCAGATGCTGGAATCTGAAACCAAAGGGAAAATGCTGGAAAATCTCAGCAGATCTGGCAGCGTCTGTAGGGAGTGAAAAGAGCTAACACTTCAAGTCCAGATGATCCTTTGTCAAAGCTACCTTTGTCAAATGCAATACATTTAGTATTTCTAATATGTTAAACAATGATTTAAATTCAGATTTGACAACTGTTATGGGCCAGGGCTCAGAAACTCCAAACTATTTTAGGAAGTCCACCTTACCTACGTCCTTTATGTTTAATTTGGGGAGGATGAGCACAAAAGCCTTCCCTTCAGGTGGGATTCAACAGTCAACCAGACACTTTCATCAAAACAAGCTTTATTCTAAGAACTTAGTTGACATATATAAAAATAAACAGCAAGAATTTTTATCAATTACAAGCATAAAGACACCCTACAGCGACAGTAATTATGTATAACACTTAATGAATTCCCCCTTAACTGTTCCAATTCAAAAACAAAATCCCATAAATCAAACCCCATTTTCAAGGGCGTGGCCCAGCACTCTGCATTCTCACTTCACTAAGACTGGCTTTTCCTGAGATACTGACCCTATTTCACCAGCAAGTTTAAACCCTTCCGGAAAGCAAACTATATCTTTTAAGTTACCAAAACAGGTAACTATAATCAATGTTTTTTTTTAGGAACAACTCTTCAAATGAAAATAGAGAGATAGGTCAAAACACTTATTTTTTCTGTCTATACTCCACAGCACTCAAAATTAAAGAGAAACTAAAACCTCACAGCCACAGCTCAGCTCCAACCACAAAATGACATCACTGAAGCCATGCGGTAAGACAACAACCTTTCTTAAAGGACACCCCCATGACACAACAAACATGGGATACATGGACCTCAATGGACTAAGTATGGGGGAGTTCCTTGGGGTAGTGTCCTGGGTTCAATCATCTTCAGCTGCTTCATCAATAACTTTCCTTCCATCATAAGGTCAGAAATGGAGATGTTCGCTGATGACTGCACAATGTTCAGCATCATTTGCGACTCCGCAGGAACTTAAGGTAATCTAACCATTGTTCCTTGACGTTCACTGGCATTACCATTCGCTACCGGAGGAGGTGGTGGAATCAGGGACGATAGTGACATTTAAGGGGCATCTTGACAAATACATGAATAGGATGGGAATAGAGGGATACGGACCCAGGAAGTGTAGAAGCTTGTAGTTTAGTCGGGCAGCATGGTCAGCACGGGCTTGGAGGGCCGAAGGGCCTGTGCTGTACATTTCTTTGTTCTTTGTTCTTTGTTCTCTTACTGAATCCCCCACTATCAACATATAAATACTGTGGCTACAAGAGCAGGTCAGAATTCAGGAATCCAGCAGCGAGAAAGTCACCTACTGACTCCTCAAAGTTTGTCCACTATCCACAAGGCAAAAGTCAGGAGAGTCTTTGCGCACTGTCCCCTTACCTGGATGAGTGAAACTCCAACAACACTGAAGAAGCTTGATACCATCCAGGACAAAGCAGCCACTTGATTGACGCCTCATCCACCACCTCAAACATTCACTCCCTCCACAACTGACACACAGTGGGGACAGTGTGTTATCTACGAGATGCACAGCAGGATCTTTCCAAGGCTCCTTGGGCAGCACCTTCCAAACCCACGACTGTGGCCAGAAGGACATGGACAGCAGATACATGGGAATACCACCGCCTGGATGTTTCCCTCCCAGCAGCTCTTCTTCCTGACTTGGAAATGTATCATGGTTCCTTCCCTGTCATTGGAACTCCCTCCCCAACAGCAGTGAGGATGTACCTACAGCACGAGGACTACCGTGGTTCAAGATAGCATCTCACCACTGATTTGTTATGTTGTACGTGTAACATAAGCGGCTTCCTTGTGGTGCACTTGACAAAGGAAGGTTCAGACGTGGAGATAACTTCAACACGTTTATTAAACTATTTACACTTCTATTACTCGGGTTCGACACTACTGCTAATCCTACTATAGCTACCCAGACTGACTAACCAGTTGCTGCAATCCACATGGTGGGAGTGATATTTAATCAACCCTGTGTCTCTACTCACTGACTGTCTCCACTGGAAAGAGGCAGATCATGTGTGTGGTGTGCTTTATATATGGGTTGGTGCAATGCCCTCCTGTGGTGGTGTCACCTCTGTGTGTATCGTGAATGCCCATTGGTCGTGTCCTATCTAACTGATCTATTGGTTGAGCGTGTGTGTGTGATGTTTCTGGTGCTCCCTCTAGTGTCCAGCTAGCCTACATGCATTTACAGTGATGCACATCACCACATCCCCCCTTTTTTATATGTTACATATCTTCTGTACACTTTAAGAAAATTGAACAAAAAACAGGTACATAAGTTAAGGTATATACAAGTCATGGGAACAGTAATTAAACAATAAGTCCAAATCATTCATGTGAGTCCAAAAACCATCAATCATCATGGTCAAATATCTCTCTTTGTTATGAATGCCATCAACGTCCCTGTGCCACAGGAACCAAGAAGTGGTCAAATCACTTCGCTGTCTGATTTGGAGTCCCTTTCTTTTTCGATGTTTGTGATGGTGCTGTCGGGTGGCATCTTGTAGCTGATAAGGTGTTGACGTTGAAGAGGTACCATCCACAGTATCATTCGGGGTCATGGATGTGCCATATGTTGAAGTTGGAAAGACTGTACATACTGGTTCTGGCCACGTGCTGTGCAGGAAGGGTGATCCTGCTGAGAACCGTTGAAGCTTGTCGAATTGAAAACAGAATTGCTGCTCGCATAAATACTTGGTGAGGGTGTGATACTAGAACCATGCATCTGATAGGAAAATGCCGCCTGGCCAGGCTGGGGTGCAGCAAATCCTGGGCTGTAACTAAGGCATCCAGTCTGTAGTGCAGATTGTGCTTGCGGTAGTCCTCCTTCGGTCTTGATTCCATTAGTGGGCAATCCGTAGTGCTGGCCTGTTTGAGAATATGCTGCATAGACTGCTGGCTGCTGCATGCCTGAATACTGGGTTTGTCCAGCATGAGCTGTCATTGGCTGCACTGCTGGTGTGGAAAAAATGTGTGGATATAGCTGTGATGAATATCCGTGTATTCCCCTTGGACTGTAGCCACTGCTTATTATTACTGACCCAGTGTAATTGTTAAGTGATCCATCTCCTATCGTTGTGGCATCTGCTGTCACCCTGAGCATGCCATCACCGAGGTTGCGGCACTCCCAGTCTGGAGTAAAGTCCGGCTTATGTGAATCAGAGTCGGCGTTTGGTTGCCCCCCATCTGGAGTCTGGTCAGTTTTAACTGAGTCAGTGTTGGTTTGTTGATGCTCCCCGTCCGGAGTCTTAGCAGGTTCACAGGAGTCAGCTGAGATTTCTTGAAGCTGCACGTCTGGAGTCAGAACATGCAGGAATGCATTGACTTGTGGCGAGGTTCGAGCGAATGAGGGTGGAAGTATCATGGTGTCACCGGAGTCACCAGTGGTCTCACAGTGATCGTCGAGTGCCTCTGTACACACTAGCTGAGGTCTGTCACTTTGCACATCTTGCATGGGAAGTGGGATGCTGTCGTCACTCGTCTCACATACCATGGGTAGAGCCTCAGTAGCTGCTTGTTGTTCACTTGGGTTGGGTAAATTGTCAGAGTCTTCATCTGGTGGCGCAAACAATGTGGGTGGACTGTCATTGTCTTGTTGTCCTTCAATTGGGCTTGGACTGTCATCGTCACTTTGTTCTTCACTGTAGCATGATAGACCGTCATGGTCGTCCTGCTGTGCACTGGAGCGTGGTAGACTGTTACAGTCTTCTTGCTGTTTACTTGAGCATGGCAGACTTGCATCGTCTGCTGCTAGTTGGTCAGAGGAAGTTGCAAGACCCACATGGTCTTGATCCTGCAAGGACTGCGCGCCGGAGTCTTGCGTTGATTCTATCGTGGAGGCTGTCCACGAGCTCGCTGCGGAGGCTTATGACACTGGAGTCACGTCTTGTGTGTGCAAGGACTGCGCTCTGGAGTCTTGCGTTTCTTCTATCGTGGAGTCTGTCCACGAGCTCACTGTGGAGGCTTGTGACATTGGAGTCACTTCTTGTTCGTGCAAGGACTGCGTTCTGGAGTCTTGCATTTCTGCAATTGTGGAGTCTGTCCACGAGCTTGGTGTGGAGGCTTGTGACACTGGAGTCACATCTTGTGTGTGCAAGGACTGCGCTCTGGAGTCTTGCGTTTCTTCTATCGTGGAGTCTGTCCACGAGCTCGCTGTGGAGGCTTGTGACACTGGAGTCACTTCTTGTTCGTGCAAGGACTGCGGTGCGGAGTCTTGCTTGTCTTCTATCGTGGAGTCGGGAACCCTTAGCGGTGCGTGGAACACTCTCTGTGTGGCAGCAGGCCGCTCTCTGTGGGTTTGTACCGCTCTCTGTCTCTTGGTGTCAGGCCGCAGCATAATCCTGCACTCACGAGTCGGGATGTCGTATCTGCTGGGCTGAAGATCCTCAAATCCGAAGAACAACTCCACGTCTCCGTTGGATTCGGTACGGGGGTCGCCAATGTGCAACAAGTCTAGTTGCGGTTCGGATTTGGTACTGGAGTAGCCTCCCAAGGTGAAAGCTTTGTCTGAGTCGTAGTCTTCTAGGATCATATCATCACTGTTTGAGTTGGAGCTGGCATTGGGCTCGCGAGGTCCATAGAAAATGTAAAGGTCGGTATCAAAGTATTCAAGGTCTGAATCATCGGTTTGGGCGTAGGTAACTGCTTGTTGCAGGGTTCTTCGGAGGTTAATTTCATTTCCTGGTTCAATTTGAGGCATTGTGCTGTCATTCCAGGTGAAGGAAGGTTGTTTTACGGCTTTAAAAGATTTTTTGTTTGATTTGGGACGTTTCCCCTTTAAATGGGCGTGGTCCGGGCCTCTGATGTCATGACGTATGTGACATCATATGTAGGAAGCTTTTGCGCATGCGCAAATCGCTGTTCCTGTACCGATAGCCGTTTTCGTGATTGCACATGCGCGGCGTCTCACGCATGCGCAAAAGGACCTTCCCGTTCTGTGCGCTTCTCGCGCAACTGCGCAAGTTCAGTCCCTTTAGAAAGATGGCCGGCGATAAAAATTGTTCTCTGCTCTGGGAACTCAGCCTCGTGGTGAGCACTGGCGCTTCTCTTACCTTTTCTTGCTGGTTGGAGTGTGTTTTCCTCACAGTATTTGCCGAATTTGTCCAGGACTGCCTGGAAGTCGCTCCTGTTTTGCCCCTTGGAGAACTTGAATTTTTTAAAGATTTCTTCTGCTCTGGCACCGGTGATGGTGAGGAGAAGCTCTGTCTTTTCAGCATTGGCCACTTCTTCCAGTTCGGCTGCTACCAGGAAGATTTCAAACATTTGCCGGAATGCCCGCCAGTTATCGCGGAGATCGCCGTGGCACTGGAGCTGCTGCGGAACCCGGATCTCGAACATCTTGCCTGGGTATCGTTGCTGGTTGTCACTGTACGCTGAGGTATGGCTATGTGGATTGAAACAGTTCAGTCCTGGTATCATGATTTGTAATGTTCTAGGTGTAACATAAGCAGCTTCCTTGTGGTGCACTTGACAAAGGAAGGTTCAGACGTGGAGATAACTTCAACACGTTTATTAAACTATTTACACTTCTACTACTCGGGTTCGACACTACTGCTAATCCTAATATAGCTACCCAGACTGACTAACCAGTTGCTGTAATCCACGTGGTGGGTCTAATATTGAATCAACCCTGTGTCTCTACTCACTGACTGTCTCCACTGGAAAGAGGCAGATCATGTGTGTGGTGTCCTTTATATATGGGTTGGTGTAATGCCCTCCTGTGGTGGTGTCACTTCTGTGTGTATCGTGAATGTCCATTGGTCGTGTCCTAATTAACTGATCTATTGGTTGAGCGTATGTGTGTGATGTTTCTGGTGCTCCCTCTAGTGGCTAGCCAGCCTACATGCATTTACATTGATGCACATCACCACAACCACCTCCTTCTGAAAGGCAGCAAGGCCTGTGTAATAAATGGTAGCTCACCAACGACTCTCACATTCCATAAATTCATTTTAAAAATTGTATCCAAAAACCAGATGGCAGAGACGACGCAGTTCACTTGTGCTTTGAAAAATCGTAAAACCGGCATGGTGTGGAGAGCAGATGTAGGACACAGAGAGGTGTGACACTGGGCTACCGGGCACTGGCTGGACTGGCTGCGGTGGGAGGGGATCTGTCAGGGGGGCAGGGCAGGTGACCAGGGTACGGCCTGTGGGGCCGGGGTGACCTCCCCCTACAGGATTGGTGCAGTGTCCAGGCATGGATCGCTATTGCCACAGCCTGAAAGGCAGCCATCTTGCTCCGCACCCCACTGACCATCTACCTTGGCCCCAGGTTCTGCAGAGTGACACAGGCTGTATGGGTGCTCCCACCCCCATTCCCTACCCACCGCCATTCCAGCCCCCACACCCAGCCATAACCCGTGGGCAAGGTGTCACACAGCCCATTCAAGGGCAATGCCAACTGTAGCCCCTATGGGGGCACCAGCGGGAGCTGCGGAGTGGACCACTGGCATGGGCAGCGCCAGCCGACGGTACCCCTGGCAGCAGGGATGGCGCCAGAGACCCCCACGGTGCCAAGCAACGTCGGACTAGGGGTGCGGGGATGGTAGGAGTGGAGGGGAGATACCTGGGGCAGAGTCCACGGCGCCAAACACAACCACCATGTAGCCCGTTGGAACTGTTTGGGCATGGGGGTAAGTTCCATGCTAACATGTTGGCCTTTCACCGCCTGCAGACAATGGATATTGGAATTCAACCAGCAATGGTGACCTTCCTGCTAGTTGCTGCAGCCCTGTGGGATTCCCTTTGGTTGTACAAGCTGGTGCTGCTTGAGGAGGAAGCTGCAGTGGCAGAGTGTATCGCAGCATAGCCTGCCCCAGAGGGACAGGAGGCAGCCTCCCAGGATGGAGAGCCGGCGGCTCAACACGCCGAGGAGGAGGTGCAGAGGAGATACTGCATGAAGCCTTGAGTGTACCGGCAGCGCCTGTCATTCGAGGACCTGCCAGACCGGGCATGCTGTCGAAGAGTCCGGCTGAGCAGGGAGACAGTGCGACATATCTGCCAGATCATAGCGCACCTGGAACCGCGGGGGTATGCGGGAGGATATCCGCTCCTGGTGGCTGTCAAGGTGATGGTCGTCCTAAACGTTTCCGCAACAGGCTCCATCCAGGCGCTGAGTGGGGACCTGTCCAGGATCTCACAGACCTCGTTGCACAAGTGCATCCGTGCCAACACGGAGGCCACATATGCCCAGTTGCCACAAAACATCCATTTCAATGCGGACCGAGCCCACCAGGATTCCCGGGCAGTGTGGTTCGCTGCCATCGCCAACATGCCCCGAGTCCCGGGGGTGATCGAAGGATACATGACCTCGAGGAGCACCTGCAGATGACAGGCTGTTCTACACAAACCAAAAAGGGTTCCACTTGATGAACGTGCAGCTGATATGTGACCATCAGATGCACATCATGCATGTCTGCGCCAGATCTCCGGGCAATGTGCCGAATGCCTTCATCCTGGCACATTCGACGAATCCTGAAATGTTCGAGACGCCCCGCCTGGCTTGGGGGTTGACTGCTGGGCAACAGGGTTATTCACTGTGATTGTGGCTGATCACACCTACCCAGAAGCCACAGGTCAACGGGGAGCCCCGCTACAACGACGGCCATTACAGCGGCCAGGTCCGTGGTCGAGCAGCGCTCTGCCCTCCTGAAGATGCGGTTCAGGTGCGTGGACCGCTCTGTGGGGGGGGTCCTCCAGTATGATGCTGAGAGGGTCACCCGTAGAGTGGCGGCCTGCTGCATCCTCCACAGCACCACGCAGCAGAGGGGTGACATGCTGGAGAAGGAGAATGAATGGCAGACCTCGCCCGACGAGGAGGATGTGGGGGAGGGGGAGGTGGGCATGACACGGCAGGACGCATGATATGTGTGCCAGAACCAACGTACACATGATGCTCTGATCACCTCCAGGTTCACCGACTGGGGGGGGGGAGGAGGTGGAAACTGGCCAGGGGCAAGGACACTGCATCCCACCCCCACAAATCCCCTCCCCTTGGGTTGACAGTAACACCGGGTATGGCCCATGGTATGGAAGAAGGTGACAACCCGCTCTGCCGTGAGCTCTGGTGCTCTGCATCGTTTGACAATGTCTGAATCCTGCCCAAGGTAGCACTTTCCACCAACCACCAGGGTGAAACCTGCATACGAGTTGGTGATTCCATGACACGGTGTCATCGAAACACCGGGGTGACGGTGGTGTGGACGGTCAGGACAGGGTGGGGGGAGGGACGGGGACGGGGGAACCCAGGTCACCCACAACGTCCGCCCCCCCCCCCCCCAACACACATACCCCGGCACCTCTTCTGTGGCCAGCCCACCTCACACACCCATCGAGCACCGAGGCAGGTTGTAACAGTGTAAACAGGTGTTTAATGTGCCAACATATACACAGATTTGTGCATGAACCTCTATAACTAAACTGTGCTCTGCACTCTAACTTTCTGGCCGTATGGGACCTAACGCTATGTCTTGGTGGATCCCCAGACAGTACATGAGGGGTGGAGGAGGCCCACTGTGATTTCCGCCCCGCGACCGTGGTCCCTGTTGGCGGCCGTCTTCTTGGGCAATCGGGTCTGGATGGGTCTGGCTGCAGCTCGGGTGTCTCAGGTGGCATGGTGCGGCCTGTTCTGCCCTGAAGGAATCACTGGCATGGGCCCCAACGCCTCCTCCTCCCTCGGGGCGCCCGGTTGCCCCGAGGCTACTCCATGCACTGGTGGTGCGAGCGGAGCTATCTCCCGAGGCTCCCTGGGATTATGGAGGGTGTGATGGAAAATCTGTGTCAACATCGAGCTCCAGGGTGTCCTGAGTCTTGTGACAAGGGCTGCTGCCCGGGCTCCTCCCCTTGTCACTGATCGGCACACGGGGGAAGGGACTCCGACCGTGGCACTGGCGGGGGACACCGGATGGATTCGCCCCATCACCAGCAGGTCCTGCAAAACACACGATAAGATGCATGATTAGACCGCGGGCTGGGTGGTGGTGGGGGAAAGGGTGGTGTGGGGGTGAGGGTCAAGGTGGTGTTGTGGGGGGGGTGGGCGTGAGGGTGGTGTGAGTATGGTATTGGGGGGGTTGTTGACACACGTGTCATGAGGAACCACAACTCAGCAGGGTCTCGCAACCTTGCCCGCGGCCGAACTCCACCCCGGCAACCTCCCTTTCCTCTGGGCTGCCGACCACAGCCAGGGCCCTCTGCTCTGCCACAGTGAGGGGCCTCCAGTCCGGCGGTCCCCCTCCTGTCTTCTCCCATTCCCGGCAGTTATGAGCAGCCTTCTCCTGGTGGAGGGGAAACAGAAAATGACAGTGTTAGTCAGTCCGACGCATGCAGCCCAGGGGGTGGGTAGCTTTGGCCTCAGTGGTCAGGGCACCCCATGGTGGCCAGTATGGATGCCGGCATGTGGTGCAGCGTGGAGGTCCAGCCGCCCTCCGGGTGGGGGGGGTCAGGTTACGGGTGTTTGGGACGCGGGTTACTGCCAGTGTTGCCTCCTCACCCTGGCCACCCTGAGCAGGATGTGCAGTATTTTCCTGCACTGCTGGTGGGTCCAGATGGTGTTGCTCACGCCGCTGACCCACTCTGCCACTTGCGTCCAGGCACGGCAAACAGCGGTGGCTGGCAGCCTCCTTCCCGGGGCCGGGTACTTGGTCCACCACCTTTCCTCCACCACTTCCAAGAGGGTCACCAGCTCAACGACGTGAAATGGGGTGCCGCTCTCCTTGCTGCCATCTTGTTGGCTGGGATGGTGTGTGTGGAGAGTGATGTACGGCTGAGGCTTGTCAGCCCCCTGAGTGTCAATCTTGGACTCGGCGAATCCGGCACCGTTTCCCATTGGAATCGATTGCATTCCACATGGAGCCGGTGCTAGCCCCTCAACAGTAGCGGAATCTGTCCAGGTGCGCCACCAGTTTTGCTGCCGTGGAACTCCACGAATCCTGCCCCAGCGTCAATACTTAGTCTCAGGAATGGAGAATGCTGCCGAAGTCTTTTACTTTTAGTTTATTTTTTCACCCCTCTGTTTGTCTGTCTGTGTGTGTGTGTGTGTGTGGATAGAGAATGGGGGCAAGTTAAAGTGGAGAATTAGGAATTAGACAATTAACCAATTGGAGTTGGAGGGTCTGATCCTGTGCTGTACTTTTTTTGTTCTTTGTATTTATTTCATTGTAGAAACATAGAATCCCGACAGTGAAAAGGAGACCATTCAGCCCACCGAGTCTACACCAACTTTCCGAAAGGGCACCCTATCCAGGTCCATGCCCCCAACCTCTCCCCATAACCCAGTAAACCCATCTAACCTTTTGGACACCAAGGCGCAATTTTGCATGGCCAAACCCCCAAATCTTTGGACTGTGGGGGGAAACCAGAGGATCTGGAGGAAACTCACGCAGACACGGGGAGAAAGTGCAACATAGCTCTTGTTATTAATAAAATGTAATTGTGTTTAAATTTACAAACCTGGTGACTATAATTGTTGGGCAGCGAAAGATCAAAGACGTTGGATATTTTTGTCAGAATTATTTGTTAATTCAATTGTATTGCGACTCTGGGTCTAGGGGGGCTGGAATTAATGCACTCTAGCCCAGGGTGTCGTAACAATACATCATGGCATTATACTCATACCGAGAAGGCAAATTAGACTAAAAGGTCAATGCAATAGCGAACATGAAGATCCCAATTCCAGATCATAGACAGTGCACACCAGCCAGCCATCTCAGCTGGAGCAAGCCTGGATTGGTAACTCCAAATGTGGCACAGCACACAAGACCACTGACTGCTGAACAAATACAAGAGCAGTACAAAGATGTGTTTACAAGGTTTGGATGTCTTCCTGCTGAAGTGGATGGGTGTGTAAAACCAGTTCAACATCGGTCAAGAAGGGTTGCAGCCGTCTTCAAGTCAAGCCTAATAAACAGGATAGAAGAGCGGGAAGAGAGCGGCGTAATCAAGAAAGAGGCAATCCCTCGAGGCTGGATTTGCAGCATGGCGGCAGTGGAACAACCTGGACGGCTGAGAGTGTGCTTCGACCCAAAGGATCAAAATTAAGCTGAAGTGCTCTCACTACGCCGTGTCAGCCATCATAGGAATGTTGCCAATTTGCCAAGGCAAAGATCTTCACTGCCCTGGAGGTGAAGCTGGATGAAAGCAGTAACTTTCTAACCACATTCTTCATGTCACTTGGGGGGAAACAGATGGTTATGTTTGCCATTTGGCATTTCCACAGCTCCAGACGCATATCAATACAGGCAGCATGTGATAGCCAGTGACCTTCCCGAGTGGAAGCCATGGTGGATCAATGCAGTGTGACGTTAGCGAGGCAGGTCTTGGAGCAAACCTAATGCAAGGAGGAAAAGCAGTTGTATTTGCATCCAGGGTATTAGCACAAACTGACTAACATTACGCTCAAATGGCAAAAGAGTGTTTGACCATTGTTTTTGCTTGTGAGCATTTTCATCGATACCGACATTGGAGAGACTAAGTAGCAGTGGAGTCTGACCACAAGCCACTTCAAAGCATTTTTGTCAAACCGCAACTGCCTGCTCCAAAGTGTCTGTAAAGATTGTTACTTTGTTTACAGAGATATCTGAATATGACATCCAGGCAAGGGAATCACTGGCATGCTGCTGAGAGCCATACCTCATGAAGGAAGTTAAAGAGGCTGCAATAGAGTGTGGAGTCTTCCAGATGCAATCTGAAACAGATCAACATGCTCTGGAAGTTGTCAACCCAGCAGAGACATTGGGTGGGATATTTTGGTATTGCCTACCGCAGGACAGGAAATTCCCACTTAAAGACCTTTTGTCATTCTCTTGGATATTCCAGCCCACCCACGACAATTCCAGTGGTGGGTGGGACCAGAAGAGACCCCCCCCCCCACCCCCCCCACCCCGCCATTGAATCTGACAGACGAACGCTGTTCTCAAATCCACCCAACAAGATTCAACTTTACAAGTGATGCGAGAAGTAGCAGTGAAGTAATGGTCTGCGAGGATCAAGAATACAGCAATTGTCACAAGAGCATATTGAATATACTGAGATGACCTGACAGCCAAAATGACAGCATGTAGAAAGTAAATGGAGTCATCATCCAGAAAGAAATTAGAAGAAAGTTGCTGAAGCAACCATTAAAACCATCAAGGAATCAAAATAAGTCCAAGGAAGTTAAGAGATCAATAGGCCAAACATGCACAATGCAATTAGAGAACATACTGTCCAGTGTGTCGCTTGTAATGTGTACGAATCTAAACAAGCACGAAGCTGTTGATGATGCATGACATCCCAGAGAGACCATGGATGAAGTTGGGAGTAGACCTCTTCACTGCTGTCTGCCACTGCCCCACTTGCCCTCGCTGCCACACCGCAATACCTCTGCTGTTCACTCACTCTCCCCTTTGCCAGTTCACCTCCACCCCCATGCCAATACCTCCTAGAGGCTTCTGCCACTTCCCCCTCACCCATGCCATTGCCCTTTCTCCTCCCTGAGTCAGTGGTGTCCTGTGGTGAGCTGCACATTCACCTACAAACTCCTCTCTCAGGGCAGCTCACCCAATGCCTGTATTTTGGAAGCAATTGTGAATCACGCCATCGTGATGTCACACCGCCATGGGCGGACTTTTCAGCACGGGGGGGGGGGGATGATTGCTGTGGGGAGGCCCCATAATGAGATGCAAATGAATGGAAATGTGGTGCTTGACGTTGCGAGATGGGGAAACCCATTATGTCACTGGCAAGGAGTGGGGACAATCGCGATTAAACTTCCTGCTGACATAAAACGCGATTTGGGCTCCGCGGGATTTTCCATTCCCGTCGCCATTCCCGCCCAATAACAATGTGAGCGGGAATCCAAGCCATTGTTTTCGACTTGACCTTCCAATGACCCAGTTCAAAATTCAAGCTTCGAAAAACCTGGGTGGGGGTCTCTGGGTGTGTGGGTGTGTGGGAGGAGTTCAGCACAGCAAATCTTTACTGATTGAAGGGGCAAACTATTATTGTCTTGGTCAGACCACAGAGAGAATGGTTCAGCTGAGTGTTGGACTCGAGGGATTAATGCAAAATAAGTGATTTTGACTCCTTTTCTAATGATGCACATTCAGGCAACAATCCATTAAGATTAGGTGGTGTGGTGTCTATGGTCTTAACATATATCTGATCCACACAGAGACATGGCCCAATGGATACAGGTTCCAAGAATCAATGGCAACATCGATGTGTGGAAGCAGCACGGACTCCACAATGCTCCATTTTCCCAGCACATTGGTCATGGCATTCAGGGCACCAGCTTGCAGTCAGGACATTAGTGCAAGGACTGGTTATCCATACTTGTTCGAAAGGCCACTGGAGGAAACCAACACACTGACTGGAGTCTGTAACAATGATCACTATTGGACCACAGGAGATAGATATCCATGATTCAATACTGCTGATTTTGTTGTTACATTGGTCGAGTCCATGTCACTGGAATATTTAAACAGCACATTGCAGAAAACAGTCCACAGAATCTACTTAAAAAAGCGGCTCAAAAATCAGCAGCAACCTCACCCAATAAAGGCAGGTTTAAACTTCAGTAAAATACAGTGAGTGGGGGATAGCTACAGATGAATAACTTGCGTGAAATCAATCCCAGCTCGCACAGAGATGCAGCCTTCAGGTGTGATTGACAGGAGATGTATCCAATCAAATCCATTCTGCCTGTGGAATTAAAGGATCCACAGTCCAAGATCCCAACAGCCACCTCCACTAAACCCACACCCAGTCCCCTCGCCAAGTTCCGATCAACGTCGCTAATGAGGCAGGCTCTCAGTGAATACAATGTTTCACCAAACTCATCCCATCCATCACTTCCAATAATCCTCAATCTTTGCCAGGATGATCCTCCCCTGGAGGAGGGCTCATTTCAGTGAATGGGGAAGAAATCTGACCCAGTTAGATTGCCTGGTGAAACAGTCAATGAGCAGTGGGAAGGCTCCAAAGTGGAGCTGGTTTGTGTACAGACCAGACACCCAACTACAAGGGGAAAAGGAAAGGAACCTAATGCTGCAGCTCCCTGTATAACTAAAGATATAGAGATTAAAATGAAACACAAAAGGGAGATTTCTGATAAACGTTGTATTCAGAGTTCAGGAGAGAGGCAAGATGAATACAGAGTACAGCAGAGAAAGAATAGAGGGACAAATGGAAAGTATAAAAATTGATTGGTGGGTAACACATACGGGAACCAAAGTTTGAAAAACACCGATTAGACAAAGGAGCGGGAATGGAATGACGGAGCAGTCTGAGGGGGAAAAGGAGATGTTGTGGAATCAGAGGGTGTGACTGAGATACAAAATGAATACTTTGCCTCTGTCTTCACTGAAAAGGATGTTGGTAAAGTCACAGTGAAGGAGCACAGATTGAGCATCATCGCAGGAACAGACTGAGAATTTTCAGCGACTCAGACAGAGGCTCTTCACAATAATGATGCTGCAGTCAAGCAGCTTGGAATGTTTTTATTAGGTTAAAGGTGTTATATAAAAGCAAGTGGTTGCTGTGTTGTGAGGCCACTCACTAATAGCAGGAATAGATTGGGTGACACTTTGGCACAGTGGTTAACACTGCTGCCTTACAGCTCCTGGGTCCCGTGTTCAATTCCGGCCGCGGGTGACAGACTGTGTGGAGTTTGCACGTTCTCCTCGTGTCTGCGAGGGTTTCCTCCAGGTGCTCCAGTTGCCTTCCACAGTCCAAAGATGTGCAGATTAGATGGATTGGCCATGCTAAATTGTCCCTTAGTGTCCAAAAAAAGGTTTGGTAGGGTTACTGGGTTCTGGGGATAGGGTGAAAGCGGGGGCTTAAGTAGGATGCTCTTTCCAAGAGTCAGTGCAGACTCGATGTGCCGAATGGCCTCCTTCTGCACTGTAAATTGTATGATTCTATGAAATTCACAAATTTATGCATTATCCAATGCTGCAAGTGAAGGTACTGT
Organism: Scyliorhinus torazame; assembly: GCF_047496885.1. NCBI lineage: Eukaryota > Metazoa > Chordata > Chondrichthyes > Carcharhiniformes > Scyliorhinidae > Scyliorhinus > Scyliorhinus torazame. The sequence goes on from NC_092719.1 coordinate 29,550,267, forward strand.
AGCTCCAGGATTGACCTCTTGGTGGCACTACTGAGGCCAAATGTTCCTGCAGCTCAACACCATCATCTGCAGGCCTCTGCTGGTACTGCATGTGCAATGAATTCGAATCATCGACATTTACAGCAGCAAACTGGACCATTCGGCCCACTCTGAGTTTGGCAGCTCCCAGAGAGGGACATTCAAATGGGGGTGCATTTTTCTGGTCTCCTGGAGACTGATTTGGAGGGAGAGTGAGTGGTGGGGCCGTGTGATGGGTGTGAGTGTGTGAGTGGAGAATGATGAGAAGAGTGACTTTTCGTGACTGAATGGAGGAGATCATGCATCCTCTTCCTGCATTGGATGCCACCCTCCTCTGCAGGGAGCTGGCGCTGACCAACGCAGACCCAGCCTCCCATGCATGGGTACAGGATGTGCAGACGCACCTCCACTGTATTCAGCAGTCTGCCCACAGGGATGTCTCCTCGAATTGAGGCGCTGATTTCTCTGCTGCCATCCTTGGACCATGAGGAAGTGGCTGGGAGTCTTATAACTGGAGCGTACTGCCGATTGAACTGTGCAGCTGATGGAAGGATGAGTGAATCAGAGGGTGCCCTCCATGCAGGTGGGGTCAAACTCCTTGGAGAAATTCCTGATTCCCCAAATTGATGGAAAAAATATGGCGCAGAAACCTGGCACCACCTCCAGCTGTCTAAACTCTGCTTTTCCTGCCCAAACCCACACTTTACCAAAAAATGGGAAAATTCAGGCCATTCTGCGTCACTGTGAGCTTGGACTGGCTGTGTGTTGGAACCAACGGCAGAGACCCAGCTGGGATCTTTCGTGCTGTGTCAATAATTATTGCAATTTGTTTCCCTTAACAATTCAGTGTGGACTCCTTCGTGGTCAGCAAAACAGAGCCAAGCAGAAGCAAATGTAGTTTGTACCTGTGCCCACTGACTGAGCACAAAGACAATAACTAATAGGACAGAGCCAGACAGGATGCATCATTAAACCAGATCTAGTTTCAGTTACCGATAAACAGGACCACAGTGTTGTTTTTGATAAAAATCCTGTCCTTTCCATTTTGTCTTTGCCTTTGTTCCATATTGTGTCCCCGGAGAAGTTAACTGTTTCCAGAAATGTTTTATGTTATGAACTTCATAATGTGCCCATCTGAGAACTGGTTTTAAGATATTCCCATCCAAACACAGACTGAGTTCTGCAAATGGATGGAAAGTCAGTGGAGAAGCAGCTGAAGATGTTTAGGCCAAGGACACTGAACAGGAGCATCTGCAGTGATGTCCTGGGACTGAGATGAGTGGCCTTTAACAAGCACAACCTCTTTGATAGATTATAGATTATCGATTTACTGATGTTTTCATTGATTTATTTGGCACCTTTAAAAACTGATGCAGTATAATTTTTAAATTCAGTACTTAGACAGAAAATGGAATATCCACAAAGCCAAAGTCATGATTTCAGATGTAAAATATGAGAATTGTTGTCCAAAGCTAATATTGTTTCAAAAGACACTTTCATAAGGCCTTCATAATGAATAGACCATTGTTCCACAATGCATTTAGTAATCAAAATATATCAAAAGCAAGGTTAGTGCAAGCACCTTACCTTTGTAGAAATGGCACACATGGCAGGTGCACATTGACATTTAATTAATTTGATGGACATTCGTGAATTTTAAGTAATGACCAATGCCTGCATAACAAATCATGATCGAAGTGACAGACAGTTGTTTGAATAAATCAGAAAGCCTCAGCTGAGAATTAGAACCAATGAAAGTAAATAAGGGGCTAAACCATAGATAAAGATTCCCTTAAGAATGTGATCCGTATGACTGATTAGGAGAAGAATTTTAGCCTTCTGCGATTCTTGATACATTTGTGATTACCTTTTAAAAAGCCTTTTGTTGAAATGACTTTTATTTTGTAATTCTGGAGTTACTTTTATCTTGAAGCTTTTTGCTTTCATTCTTCAGTATCTCAAGGACTTTTCAATGTACTCTCAAAAAAATTTCGATTTAATTTTGTGCAAATGTACCAAATGAATTATTGAAAATAAAGAGTGCTTGGACACCTCAAACTAGACTGAGTACCTTATCCTGAGTAAGAGATAAGAGGATCTTTCACTCCTGTAGTGATACACATAAACAAGTGTATGTGTAAATATGTATAGCTTCTGACCAGCAGGTGTCAGGCAAGTAATAGCACATGGCACTGTTGCCTGGGGGAGTCTGGAGGAGAAACCATCGTGGTCAGTCGTGTTTGTATTAGTTCCTATTTGATAGCATTAGTTTCCTACCCACAGTTTATTACACTATAATAAAATTAACTAGTCTTGACCTAGATGTTCTTCAGTATGCCTTCTCCGTAATTGTGTCTGTACGAGAACAAACTCTGTGCTAGGTATTGCTCCAACCATTGGGGAGATTTCCCATTGATTTCTCTTTGCTGGTACTTGATTTCGTACTTGGTTAAATGTTGCCTTAATGTCAGGGTGGTGACTCTCACTTCATCTCTGGAATTTAATTCATTTTAGTCCATGTTTGGACCAAGGCTGCAATGAGGCCTGGTGCTCCTGCCATCAGGAAATAGACATAAAAAACTGTCAATGGAGAGAATATCAGTTTTTCAAGCGTACAATGCATTTAGTTTATCTAATATGTTAACCAATCTAATTTATCGAATATGTTTTACGTTTCGCTTTGACAACCAACATGGAATACATGGACCACCATTTCTCCACGTGTCTGATATCAGCCGTTTTTAGTATAGTCCCACACTTACTGTGTCTTTAATGTTCAGGCCCTGCCTGCTGTGCTCCCTGACCCTGGATACTCAACATGTCCACAATAGCCCCCGGTCATTGTCCCTCTGTCATTTCCTGCTACTTAAACCACCAAAACCAGGTTACCACTGAACAGAGAATCCGGACTTCTTGAGTGTTTTGAGCTCTTAGAAAATAATTAATAAGGAAAAGAACTTTTGAACCTTAGTGTCAATTCCTGCCCGAAATGACTATGATTGAAGTAGTGGTGAAATTCTCCTCACAAACAAGGAAATCTCCTGATGTTTAGTACCTATGCCCCACCCTCTTGCTTAGCTAATGCCTGGTGTTTTTATAATCATAACCTTTAAATTGACGTCAACAGGATCAAGTGAAACCCTCAACTAACTTCCCTTAACTTCAGCCAGAGGGAGGTGAATTTCAGAACATGTGGTTTGGACTTGTAGAGTCCAACGAACCCTGCAGCCAAAGGAGGAAAGTCAGCCAAGTGTGTTACCTTCATCATGATTGTCTAAGATCCAAGGAGGGGCAATTTAGCATGGCCAATCCACCTAATCTGCACATCTTTGGACTGTGGGAGAATGTGCAATATAGTTCTTGTTATTAATAAAAAGTAATTTCAATTCACAATTTTACAAACCTGGTGACTGTAATTGTTGGGCAGCAAAGGGTCAAAGCCGTTGGGTATTTTTCTAAGAATGATTGGTTAATTCAATTATGTAGCACCTTGGGTCAAGGAGGTATTGACCGTGCCCTAGCCCAGGGTGCCGTAACAATACATCATGGCATGACACTCATACCCAGAAGACTAGGCTGAAAGGTCAATGCAATAGCGAACTTGAAGATCCCAAATTCCAGATCATAGACAGTGCACACCAGCCAGCCATCTCAGCTGGAGCAAGCCTGGATTGGTAACTCCAAATGTGGCACAGCACACAAGACCACTGACTGCTGAACAAATACAAGAGCAGTACAAAGATGTGTTTACAAGGTTTGGATGTCTTCCTGCTGAAGTGGATGGGTGTGTAAAACCAATTCAACATCGGTCAAGAAGGGTTGCAGCCGTCTTCAAGTCAAGCCTAATAATCAGGATAGAAGAGCGGGAAGAGAGCGGCGTAATCAAGAAAGAGGCAATCCCTCGAGACTGGATTTGCAGCATGGCGGCAGTGAAACAACCTGGAAAGCTGAGACATTGGGTGGGACATTTTGGTCCTGCCTACCACAGGATAGAAAATTCCCACCAAAAGACAATGGACCTTTTGTCATTCCATCAAATTGTCCAGCCCATCCACGACAATTCCAGTGGAGGGTGGCACCAGAAAATATCCCCCCCCACCATTGAATCTGACAGACAAACACTGTTCTCAAATCTACCCAACAAAATACAGCTTTACAAGTGCTGTGAGAAGTAGCAATGAAGGAGTGGTCTGCGAGGATACAGCAAATGTCACAAGAGCATATTGGATATACTGAGATGAACTGACAGCCAAAATGGCATCTTGTAGAAAGTAAATGGAGTCATCACCCAGAATGAAATGAGAAGCATCTGTACAAGCCATCAAGGAATTGAATGAAGTGTGAGGAGGTTGAGAGAAGTGCTCCATTATCTCACTCTTCCCATTACTGTATTCAACCACTACTTGTACCACCTGACCATACTTTTCCCTTTCCATCCTCCTCCCTACCATAGTATTTTATCCAACATTGAGGATTTGTCCTCTGGTTTTTGAAACATCTCTTTCATCAATTGGAATGGACCCTGTATCTCACGGTCATAAACTAACTCAAATGGGTCTAACCCAATAAATTCATTTGGGGAATCCATGTGGCAAATAATAAAAAATTCCAATCTCTTGAATATTCATGGAAAGAGGCCCTAATCATGGTTTTGAGAGTCTGATGCTAGCTCTCCAAAGCTCCTTGAGTTTGTGGATGATAAGGAGTCCTTTTTCTTTTAGACTCAGCACACAATATCTATCCAATTATCCAAGGCTGCCTTTATATGGTCCGCATCCTGATGGTAGGACAGAAGAATCCAGCCCCATGTGTACGATAATTGAAACTACTGTTGGCGTTGGAATTTTTGATACATCTGTTGGTTTGGCCTTGTTCTGTAACTTCTGATATAAAACGTGAAAAGTCCAAGAAGAAATATTTTTTTAAAAAAGAATATTTGTCCACCCAGAGTATATTCTTTAATAATCTTTATTAGTGTCACAAGTAGGCTTACATTAATACTGCAATGAAGTTACTGTAAAAATCCCCTAGTCGCCACACTCTGGTGCCTGCTCGGGTACATGGAGGGAGAATTCAGAATGTCCAAATTAATTACCTAACTGGGGGCACGACTTTCGGGACTTGTGGAGGGAAACCGCAGCACCCAGAAACATGTGCAAACTCTGCACAGACAGTGACCCAAGCGGGAATCGGACCTGGGACCCTGCCGCTGTGAAGCAGCAGTGCTACCCACTGTGCTACTGTGCCGCCCTTGTTTCCTTCAAGTGTTTCTTTCAAATGGAAGAGTTCTGATTCATTAGCTGAACAAGGGGTGGGGCATAGGTACTAATCATCAGGAGGTTTCCTTGTCCGTGTGGCGAATTCCACCACTACTTCACTCAAAGCATTTTGCACGTGCAGGAATGGACACTAAGGTTCAGAAGCTCTTTTTCTTATTAATTATTTCCAAAGGGCTCAAAACACTGAAGCCCAGAGTCTCTTCCAATTCCTGTTCAGTGGGAGCGGGCTTTGGTGGATTAAGTAGCAGGAAGTGACAGAGGGACAATGACCAGGAATTGTTGTGGGCATGTTGAGTATCCAGAGTCCGAGGGCGCAGCAGGCAGGGCCTGAACATTAAAGATACAGTGAGCGTTGGACTATACTAAAAATGGCCGATATCAGACACGCGGAAAGATGGCGGTCCATGTATTCCATGTTTGTTGTCAAAGCTGAATTTAGAACATTGGTTAACATATTTTTTTTAAATTTAGAGCACCCAATTAATTTTTTCCAATTAAGGGGCAAGTTAGCGTGGCCAATCCACCTACCCTGCACATCTTTGAGTTGTGGGGGCGAAGCCCATGCAAACATGGGGAGATTGTGCAAACTCTACACAGACAGTGACCCAGAGCCGGGATCGAACCTGGGACCTCAGCACCGTGAGAGTGCTAACCATTGCACCACCGTGCTGCCCCTTGGTTACCATATTTGATAAACCAAATGTATTGTACGCTTGAAAAACTGATATTGTCTTCATCGACAGTGTTTTATGCCTATCTCCTGATGGCAGTAGCACCAGGCCTCATTGCAGCCTTGGTCCAAACATGGACTAAAAAGAGCTGAATTCCAGTGACGAAGTGAGAGTCACCGCCCTGACATTAAGGCAGCATTTAAACAAGTACGAAATCAAGAGACCGCAGCAAAATGAAGGCAATGGGAAATCGTCCCACTGGTTGGAGCGTTCCTATTGAGACAGGAACATGGGGTGTAGTTGCTGGAGGCCAAGCATATCCTCCGCAAGCAGGACTTTGCTGCAGGAGTTAGTGTCGTCGGCCCAACCAACTCCATGACCTTCCCTCCACGATAAGGTCAGAAGTTTGATAATTGTATCGAGTTTGTGTCGTTCGAGACTCTCAGATACTGAAGTACTTCCTGCCTGGATGCAGAGAAACCCGGACAACATTCAGACTTGATCTCACAAGTAATAAGTAACGTTCGTGCCAAGCAAGTTCTGTCAGCGACAAGGGACAATCCCGCCATCTGCCCTTGATGTTCAAATCCCCATTATCATTAATCTGGCGGTTATCATTGATCAGGAACTTAATTGATTCAGCCAAATAAACACAGGCCAGAGGCCGGGATCTTTGTAGCGAATAATTCACCTCCTGATCCCCCAAAGCCTGTCCACCATCTACAAGGCACAAGTCAGGAGTGTGATGGATATTCCCCACTTGCCTGGGTGAGTGCAGCTACAAAAGCGCTCAAGAAGTTTGACTCTATCTGGGACACCATGGCAACATTTTTTATTTAAACCTATTTTATTACAAACTTGTATCAAAGCAGGTTATAGCAAGTAAACATCCCTGGAAACATACTTCCCAGCAATCAACTATACAGTCTGTACAGATTTTTCCCCTTTTTCACCCCCCCCCCCCCCGCCGCGACGAACAGCTCCTCAAACACGGTCACAAACATCCCCAACCTTTGCTCAAACTCCCCCTGCCGAGCCCCTAAACTCATACTTTATCTCCTCTAATCGCAGGAAGTCGTACAGGTCACCCAACCAAGCTGCTGCCCCCGGTGGCGATGCCGACCGCCACTCCAGCAAAATTAGTCACCGTGCAATCAGAGAGGCGAAGGCCACGACATCGGCCTTCCTCCTCTCCATGAGCTCGGCTTCTCTGAAACCCCAAATCTCGCCACCAAAGGGTCCGGGTCCACCTCCTCCTTTCGCAACCCCAAAACATATACTCGTGATTCGCTGGCCCTCGCCCACACCTCTCACACTCATCTGCTAACCCCTGAAAGAACCCACTCATTCTCGCCCGAGTCATATGCACCCTGTGCACCACCTTAAACTGTATCAGGCTCATCCTTGCACAGTCCCTAACCTGCAGATACCTGAACTCACTCCCCCTCGGCAGATCTACCCTCGTCCTCAGCTCCTCCAGTCTGGCGAACCCTTCCTCCAAATACAAATCCATCACCTTGACCAGCCCCACCCCACTTCCCTCCACCTCCTGTACACACTATCCATTCCCCCCCCCCCCACCCCCCCCCCACCCCCACCCCCGCTCAAACACATGATTCTCGCACAGCGGCGTTAGCACCGACAACCCTTCCACTATAAAATGCCTCCTCAACTGATTCCATATCTTCACCGTGGACTGCACCACTGGGCTCCCTGAATACCTACTCAGAGCCATTGGCAATGCTGCCGTCCCCATAGCCCTCAAACTAGACCCCTTGCAAGATTCCTCCTCCATCGTAACCCACCCTTCCCCTTCTCCTTCCCACCACCACCACACCATGTGCACATTCGCTGCCACACCTTGTGCACATGCGCTGCCACACCTTGTCCACATTCGGTGCCGCACCTTGTGCACATTCGCTGAAGCACCTTGTCCACATTCGCTGCCGCAGCTTGTCCACATTCGCTGCCGCACCTTGTCCACATTCGCTGCCGCACCTTGTCCACATTCGCTGCCGCACCTTGTCCACATTCGCTGCCACACCTTGTCCACATTCGCTGCCACACCTTGTCCACATTCGCTGCCACACCTTGTCCACATTCGCTGCCACACCTTGTGCACATTCGCTGCCACACCTTGTCCACATTCGCAGTCGCACCTTGTCCACATTCGCTGCCGCACCTTGTCCACATTCGCTGCCGCACCTTGTGCTCATTCGCTGCCACCCCTTGTCCACATTCGCTGCCACACCTTGTCAACATTCGCTGCCGCACCTTGTCCACATTCGCTGCCACACATTGTGCTCATTCACTGCCACACCTTGTCCACATTCGCCGCCGCACCTTGTCCACATTCGTTGCCACACCTTGTCCACATTCGCTGCCACACCTTGTCCTCATTCGCTGCCGCACCTTGTCCACATTCGCTGCCGCACCTTGTCCACATTCGCTGCCACAACTTGTCCACATTCGCTGCCGCACCTTGTCCACATTCGCTGCCGCACCTTGTCCACATTCGCTGCCACACCTTGTGCAGATTCGCTGCCACACCTTGTGCAGATTCGCTGCCACATCTTGTGTACATTCGCTGCCACACCTTGTCCACATTCGCTGCCACACCTTGTGCACATTCGCTGCCACACCTCATGCACATTCGCTGCCACACCTTGTGCACATTCGCTGCCACACCTTGTCCACATTCGCCGCCACACCTTGTGCACATTCGCTGCCACAACTCGTCCACATTCGCTGCCACACCTTGTCTACATTCGCTGCCACACCTTGTGCACATTCGCTGCCACACCTTGTCCACATTCGCTGCCACACCTTGTCCACATTTGCTGCCACACCTTGTGCTCATTCACTGCCACACCTTGTGTACATTCGCTGCCACACCTTGTCCACATTCGCTGCCACACCTTGTCCACATTCGCTGCCACACCTTGTGCTCATTCACTGCCACACCTTGTGTACATTCGCTGCCACACCTCGTGCACATTCGCTGCCACACCTTGTGCACATTCGCTGCCACACCTTGTGCACATTCGCTGCCACACCTTGTGCACATTCGCTGCCGCACCTTGTCCACATTCGCTGCCACACCTTGTCCACATTCGCTGCCACACCTTATCTACATTCGCTGCCACACCTTGTCCACATTCGCTGCCACACCTTGTCCACATTCGCTGCCACACCTTGTGCACATTCGCTGCCGCACCTTGTCCACATTCGCTGCCACACCTTGTCCACATTCGCTGCCACACCTTGTCCACATTCGCTGCCACACCTTGTGCACATTCGCTGCCACACCTTGTCCACATTCGCTGCCACACCTTGTCCACATTCGCTGCCACACCTTGTCCACATTCGCTGCCACACCTTGTGCACATTCGCTGCCACACCTCGTGCACATTCGCTGCCACACCTCGTCCACATTCGCTGCCACACCTTGTGCACATTCGATGCCACACCTTGTGCATATTCGCTGCCACACCTTGTGCACATTCGCTGCCGTACCTTGTGCACATTCGCTGCCACACCTTGTCCACATTCGCTGCCACACCTTGTCCACATTCGCTGCCACACCTTGTGCACATTCGCTGCCACACCTTGTCCACATTCGCTGCCACACCTTGTCCACTTTCGCCACCGCACCTTGTCCACATTCGCTGCCACACCTTGTCCACATTCGCTGCCTCACCTTGTCCACATTCGCTGCCACACCTTGTCCACTTTCGCCACCGCACCTTGTCCACATTCGCTGCCACACCTTGTCCACATTCGCTGCAACACCTTGTCCACATTCGCTGCCGCACCTTGTCCACATTCGCTGCCACACCTTGTGCACATTCGGCTCCACACCTTGTGCACATTCGCTGCCACACCTTGTCCGCATTGGCTGCCGCACCTTGTCCACATTCGCTGCCACACCTTGTCCACATTCGCTGCCGCACCTTGTCCACATTCGCTGCCACACCTTGTCCACATTCGCTGCCATTCGCTGCCACACCTCGTCCACATTCGCTGCCGCACCTTGTCCACATTCGTCACCGCACCTTGTGCACATTCGCTGCCACACCTTGTCCACATTCGCTGCCACACCTTGTCCACATTCGCTGCCGCACCTTGTCCACATTCGCTGCCACACCTTGTCCACATTCGCTGCCACACCTTGTCCACATTCGCTGCCACACCTTGTCCACATTCGCTGCCGCACCTTGTCCACATTCGCTGCCACACCTTGTCCACATTCGCTGCCGCACCTTGTCCACATTCGCTGCCACACCTTGTGCACATTCGCTGCCGCACCTTGTCCACATTCGCTGCCACACCTTGTCCACATTCGCTGCCACACCTTGTCCACATTCGCTGCCACACCTTGTCCACATTCGCTGCCACACCTTGTGCACATTCGCTGCCGCACCTTGTCCACATTCGCTGCCACACCTTGTCCACATTCGCTGCCGCACCTTGTGCACATTCGCTGCCACTCCTTGTCCACATTCGCTGCCACACCTTGTCCACATTCGCTGCCGCACCTTGTCCACATTCGCTGCCGCACCTTGTCCACATTCGCTGCCACACCTTGTCCACATTCGCTGCCACACCTTGTCCACATTCGCTGCCACACCTTGGCAACATTCGCTGCCACACCTTGTGCACATTCGCTGCCACACCTTGTCCACATTCGTCGCCGCACCTTGTCCACATTCGCTGCCACACCTTGTCCACCTTTGCCGCCGCACCTTGTGTACATTCGCCGCCGCACCTTGTCCACATTCGCTGCCACACCTTGTCCACTTTCGCCGCCGCACCTTGTGCACATTCGTCGCCGCACCTTATCCACATTCGCTGCCACACCTTGTTCACATTCGTCGCCGCACCTTGTCCACATTCGCTGCCACACCTTGTCCACTTTCGCCGCTGCACCTTGTGCACATTCGCTGCCACACCTTGTCCACATTCACTGCCACACCTTGTCCACTTTCGCCGCCGCACCTTGTCCACATTCGCTGCCACACCTTGGCAACATTGTGTACCTTCTACAAGATGTACTGCAGTGACTCACCACGGCTCCTTTGGCAGCATTTCCCAAATCTGTGACCTGTCCCGCCTGCAGGAAAAAGGCAGCTAATGCGACAGAACACTGCCACCTGCAAGTTCCCCCTCACCGAGCAGCCCGCTATTTTTCAGCAGAGGCGGTCCCGCCGTTGTCAATGGGTTTCCCCGTTGACTGCACCCCTCATCGCCGGGAATACCGTGTGCCATTGGTGGGACCGGAATATTCCGCCGGCGTGAACAGCCGGCAAATTCCGCCCATATAGCCACACAGCATCCTGACTTGGAACTATATAGTTGTTGTTTCACTGTCACTGGATCAAAACGTGTGAACTCCCTCCCTATCGCCAAATGGACTCCAGCAGTTGAAGAAGAAGGTGCCTCACCATCAGCACCTTCTCAAAGAGGAATACATTTGGATCTTACATTTGGACGCATACAAAATGATCAGGGGGTTCGATAGGGTGGACAGTGAGAGCCTTCTCCCGCGGATGGATGTGGCTGGCACGAGGGGACATAACTTTAAACTGAGGGGTAATAGATATAGGACAGAGGTCAGAGGTAGGTTCTTTACGCAAAGAGTAGTGAGGCCATGGAATGCCCTACCTGCTACAGTGGTGAACTCGCCAACATTGAGGGCATTTAAAAGTTTATTGGATAAACATATGGATGATAATGGCATAGTGTAGGTTGGATGGCTTTTGTTTTGGTGCAACATCGTGGGCCGAAGGGCCTGTACTGCGCTGTATTGTTCTATGGTCTATGTTCTATCTTACCAGCAATGCTCACTTCACGTGAATGAATTAAAAATGCATCCAAGTCTGTGCTGTCTTCCTCCCCAATGTGGTATTGAGTGAAGAGCTGGGTAGGAAGCGACAGTGGGACAGGAAGGCTGCTATAAACTAGACTCACACATCAAACACACAGCTCATGATGCAATTGTATTTATTATTGACTGAGAGACTAAGAACAGTCACAGAGGCAGTAACTGTGTCACAAACAAATCAAACACTGAATCCAGTCCTGGACAGGATCACGGAGCATCACCAGATTCTTCTACTCACAGGGCAGCTTGTAGGAGCAAATGAAAGGATATTTTCTATCACAAGGCACATCATTCCAAGTTTCCGTATTCGCTGGAGAAAGAAAGAAAGATTGAATTCAGTGAAGTGAGCAGCTTATTGGCTTATTGTTCTCATTCTTTCTGCTTTGAGAGTGTCAAGGTCTTTTCATTTTCCCCATCTCTTAATCCATGGGCGGGATTGTCCGTAGCCCGATGCCGAAATTGGAATCAGCAATCGGGCAGAGAATAGTTTCCGATGCAGGACCTGAGGCAGGCAGCCGTTTGACGCTGGTTCACGACGCCCCCTCCAAATCGGCGTCATCGGGAAGCGCTCTGCGCGCATTCGCAAGGTCATTGGCACATCATCCGCCGGCCCACCCACGATGCTCCGCCCCGGATGAGACGAGTTCCTGGTGGCAGCGTGCCGGCGGTGGACACTGTCCACCGCCGCCACACTCATCCGGGATCTGTGCCGCTAGCCAGGGGGCTGCTACTAGGGCTGGGGGGATTGGTGAGGGGTGGCGAGGGGGTGGGCTGTGGGGTCAGGGTGGGCGGGTTAGGGTTCCAGCATGGCCGGCGCCATGTTTTCAGGACTGCGCATACGCAGCTCAGGACCCGTCGATTCTGCGGCCGTTTTCCGCGCGATCCGCGGGTGTCCCACCTGGTACCAGAATCGTTGCGGGGGGGGTTTGCGCCGATTTTCCTGTCATGAATCACCCACGGATTCGCCGTTGGCACCGGCACTTAGTCTCAGGAACAGAGAATTCTGCCCTCTGAGGAACTTTGTAAAGTACCTGAGATATTTACTGTTCTTACACCGTTTTCAATCAGTGTGCGTGTGAGTCACTGAAACCTGAAAACCTGGCGATATTCAGTGTGGGTTTGGACAGTTCCGGAGTGAAGATGCGGAGTTTACCCTGGGTGGGATTCTCCTGTGTGGGTGGACAGCACGGCCTCACCACCAGGGGTTAAACTGTCTCCTTCCTCATTGCACAGACTTCACACAATTGGAACATTCCCAATTAGAATTGAGCTTTCCAATATCTGTCTGGGTGACATTATCTTCAATCTGGGAATTGAATCCTGTGGAAAGGGGGAAGGATGTTTGGTGCATTAGTGAAGTTAGCTGGATACAGGAAGGTTGAATCTTTTTCCTGGGAATGGTGTATAAACAGAGTGGTGTCCTGCTCACCGGGAGCACGGCTGCAGCCTGGGCCGTGTCAGGATCAGCTCAGTAAATGTGCAGCAGTTACGAAGCTGCTCTTGGTCTGACCTCATCATTGCAGATCCCACAGAGACGCACAATTGAGCAGAAGGAGAAACTTTAGTGTCACTCCCAGTGACCGTTCCTTTATCCACAGCATGTGACCCATGTACTTTCCCCCAGGAAACAGTTTTACCTGGAAGGTGACTGTCAGAGGGGCAGGAAGTAGAGATCTGTCAAAGTCTAAAACTCAACCACATGGAGTCCACTCAGAATCTCACCCACTGATCTATTTGTCTGGAATTGTTTCCCCACAAGACATTGTCACATTTCGCAAAATCATCTTACCAGACCAAACATGCACACAGTTTTCAGTTTTATTCAGATTATTAGGTTCACCAGTTCTCCATTTTGTAAAACCTGATGAAGATCCATCAGTCCAAAGGAAAGTCCCCTCCTGTGGAAATATGAAATCATGCATTCATGTCTCAGGTAGGCAGATATCATTTTCTTCATTAATGTCCTGACGCGGTTACTTAAGAGGTCACGTGACAGAAGCAGGGGGGTTCTCGTTGGAGTACGGGCAGAGTATAAATAGCTCCTCAGTCCAGTGAATAAATTACTATTGTTATAAGGCCTTGGTCACCAGTCATTGTAAGCCAGCACTTATACCTGGTGTAAGGAGTTGACAGTATGGCACAACAACGTGGCCTGCCCTTATTCAATGGAAACATTGCAGACAAGTTTGAAATGGAGCAGTGCATCTACTGCGGTGCTGGATTATCGGATAAATCCAAAAAGGCACAAGCTCACTCCTTACTAAGTCCAGTGGACCACAAGGCAGTCCAGAAGTTTGAGTCATTTGTGTTTCAAATGGATGAGGACAAAGAGCATCCTGAAATAGTTCTGGAGAAGTTTGAGAACACTTGGCTGCCAGTGAAGAGCATAATACTAGACATGCCCCATCAGTGCTCCAATACTCTGATGTTCACCGTCATATCAGTAAATGCCTCCCTGCAAAGGCTTGGCGCAATCTGCATCCAGAATGGCAAGCCTTTGCATCAAGGGTCCTCACTAATGCTGAAACCCATTATGCCCAGGTTGAAAAGGAAATCCTTACTCTCCTCTTCACCTGTCAGAATTTTATGATTTCATATATGGTCATCCTGCAACCATTGAAACTGCTCATCAGCCACTCATAACCATCCTCAAAAAGTCTCTTCACACTGTGTCTGCACAACTGCAGCAGATGTTAAGGCTATAACGCTACAATCTCTGCGTTGTCTCTAAATGGCGTAAGGAGCTGTGTTTGGCTGATTCCCGTTGCAGAGCCTTCCTATCCACTACAGACCAGGCAGATCGTGAGGAAGACATAGACATCATGACTATAGAGGTGCTGTTCTCTCATAATCCAGGAACTCAAAGATGCCCTGGAGGCAGACGTTACCTGCAGTCAACTGCACAACATCATGAGGGGCTGGCCAAAGTCCTCAAGGGAGCTTCCCCACAAACTACGCAGATTTCTTTCCATTAACGATGAACCAACCGCACAGGATGGCCTGATACTGCATGGTCAGCGATTTATCATTCCTTCATGTTTTCAGAGGTACGACACCTATCAACTTCACCAGGAGCACCCAGGGTTGGAAGAAACCAGATACAGGGTCAGGGATTCATTGGACTGGCCTTCCATGTATGCAGACATAGAAAGGGAAATCTCCAGATGTGCACCGTGCAACGCACTCAAGTCATAAAAACAAAAAAAAACACTGTGGCTGCATAAGTCCTGGGTCTCCCATAGTCATTCACAACAGCTGACATTTTCGAATGGAATGGTAAGCATTTGGTCTTAGTTAATTCGTATTCCGGATGGCTTGAACTCAACCACCTGCCAGACATGTCCATTCGCTGGGGGTGGGATTAACGCTCAGCCCTCTTAACACCTGATCAAACGAACAGGGTCCATACCACATGCAGCCATGACAATTGTACGGTGGGACATAACTATGCCCTGCACCCAAATAGTTGCGTGGTAGCTTCAGACAGAACCCACTATGCACAAAACCGGCATCACCTCCTACAGATATCGGAACCAGCGCCAGTAGAAACCACAGTTACTCCAGCCATTCAACCCCACAATACAGGCCTCCCACATCAGTGGAAATGGAGGCCTCTCCTGAGGCCGATGCAACAAGTCTTGCACCCATTGGGCACCCCAATTGCATGCCCCAGTTCGCCCATGTTGAGGACACCAGCCCAAGAATATCTAGAGCACAGTCAACTGTCAGAATGACATGCTCAGGGCACATGACCAAGCCAACAACAAGGTTCCAGGACTACGTAATGAATTAGCCTACAACTTGCCGTCATCTTTCTTCTTTCCATAACAACATGTGGAGAAGGGGGGGAAGGAAACACAAAGGACTCTGCAGCAGCTGCAACAGCTGAATCTGTGTCTCACCCTATGTAAATAGCTATGTATTCATAGATTCATAGAATTTACAGTACAGAAGGAGGCCATTCGGCCCATCGAGTCTGCACCGGCTCTTGGAAAGAGCACCCTACCCAAGGTCAACACCGCCACCCTATCCCCATAACCCAGTAACCCCACCCAACACGAAGGGCAATTTTGGACACTAAGGGCAATTTATCATGGCCAATCCACCTAACCTGCAGCACGGTAGCATAGTGGTTAGCACAATTGCTTCACAGCTCCAGGGTCCCAGGTTCGATTCCGGCTTGGGTCACTGTCTGTGCGGAGTCTGCACGTCCTCCCCGTGTGTGCGTGGGTTTCCTCCGGGTGCTCCGGTTTCCTCCCACAGTCCAAAGATGTGCAGGTTAGGTGGATTGGCCATGATAAATTGCCCTTAGTGTCCAAAATTGCCCTTAGTGTTGGGTGGGGTTACTGGGTTATGGGGATAGGGTGTGGAGGTGATGACCTTGAGTAGGGTGCTCTTCTCCAGGAGCTGGTGCAGACTTGATGGGCCGAATGGCCTCCTTCTGCACTGTAAATTCTATGATAATCTATGATAATCTTTGGACTGTGGGAGGAAACCGGAGCACCCGGAGGAAACCCACGCACACACGGGGAGGATGTATTGTTATCCTGTACAATCTGCATGTTATAAAATAATTTGCACACAATTAATATTTGCGTCCACTAGCCGCGATTCACCAAAATAAATGCTAAGTGCTGCTGTCAGCAGGAAAATCAATGCATTTCCCATTGGCCCGGTAACACCAATCAGGTACTGTTCAACAGGACTTGGAAATGTTTTTGGAGAAGAGCAGGTTTTGCACTGGCCTTGAGAGGGGAGGGGCCTACAACACATTGACAGATCCCGCTCCTCAAAGAGCCCCCACAATTGTTAGCAAGCCCCCCCCCCCCACTTTGCATCACTGGCAAGGCCCTCCCCAAAGTGAGCGACACCCCGCTATGGGTTTGCCAATGGCCCCCCCTTCAGACTCCTCCTCCCTTCAGGGCCCTCCATTCCTGTCTTCAGGATTCAACCCTTGGAAGTGCCAATCTGGTGTCCGTGGCCTTCGAGGAGAAGCAAGTGGGCGAATACCCTCTCTGCACTTCCCTCCAGCGTACTAAGGGTTCCTTCAGAGCTGGTAATGGTTGGGGGGATTTGGCTGGGCTGGAGGGGCTCAGGTCATGAGCCATCCTCAGGATAGGGTTGTATGGCAAGACTTCCCTCTGTAGCCTTGAAAACCTTTAAACTCTACCAGCATGTCAAAGTTCAAAGATATGTCAGATGAAGGCTTCGCTCTGTATCCTTCAAACCTGTGAGGTGTCTCCCAGCACGTCAAATTCAAAGATCTGTCAAATAAAAGGTGAAAGACTTCCCTCTGAAGCCTTGAAACCCTTGAAACGCTGATGCCACAGCCTCTGAAAAAAATAGTGGTTAGAAACAACACCTGCTCAAAAGAGGAAGCACTTCATATATATGGACCTTAAAGAGATATATAAACAAACAAAGCTAATCTTCCGATGAGATAGTCTGGGCCTATCAATCAAGAAGCTTACAAGGCAATAAATCATGAAATTGAATGTAAACAATGCAATTGAAAACTTTTAGGCTTTCCAGCATGCTCATAGGCTTGAAAAAGTTAAAGGGGGTTGAAATTGACTGTGAAAAAAGCACTTCTGTTTGCAACATAGGAGAAGGAAGACTTTCACCTTCATCTGACAGATCTTTGAACTTGACGTACTTGTTGAACCAATATGATGTCTTTGAAAGACATCATATTGGTCCAACGCCTCAGCAGCAAGGCAGCACGGTAGCCTTGTGGATAGCACAATTGCTTCACAGCTCCAGGGTCCCAGGTTCGATTCTGGCTTGGGTCACTGTCTGTGCGGAGTCTGCACATCCTCCCCGTGTGTGCGTGGGTTTCCTCCGGGTGCTCCGGTTTCCTCCCACAGTCTAAAGATGTGCGGGTTAGGTGGATTGGCCATGATAAATTGCCCTTAGTGTCCAAAATTGCCCTTAGTGTTGGGTGGGGCTACTGGGTTATGGGGATAGGGTGGCGGTGTTGACCTTGGGTAGGGTGCTCTTTCCAAGATCCGGTGCAGACTCGATGGGCTGAATGGCCTCCTTCTGCTCTGTAAATTCTATGATTAACTACAACTTGACATGCTGAAAGAGAGTTTATTGATTTTCAGAACTATAGAGGGAAGACTTGCCACATGACTCCCAACCCAGAAAAGAACCCTGACCTGACCCCCCTCCAGCCCAGCCCGAGCTCTGCCGACCCCCACCATTCCTAAATGGACCCCTTTGGCATCCTAAAGGTAAGTATAGAAAGACCCCCCCTTGGTGTCCAGGGTGTCTGATCACTGCTTTTAGGGACCGGAATCATAGAATTTACAGTGAAGAAGGAAGCCATTCGGCCCATCGAGTCTGCACCGGTCCTTTGAAAGAAGGTCGCAACGGGTTTGATGCCTGGCGAGAATTCTGATTTTGCCCTCACGCAGCGGGCCATTGGGAATCCCGCCAGGGGCTAGCGGCCTTGGAAAATTGCCCCCACTGTTACATCTCAGCACCACCAGTTGTCCCAACTGGAGCAGGGGGACCAGGTGGTCACGTGATGACATGGTTACTTACTCTGCAGAGCGCAGGAAGAGTACAAGCATGTAAGAGCTGCTCGTACTAGTGAATACACTATTGTTTGTTGTAAGTCCTTCGTCTTTGGGAACTTAGCACTTCTACACATATCATTGAAAAATGTATAATTTCTTTACCATGAACAATGTGACACAGCAAATAAGAAAAGTTACCTTGTAGAGGTCACTGAAACCAATCCAAGTGGGGACATGAGATCGTTTGGCTTCAAATATCAGCTCAAAAACAAAATCGTTCTGTTTCTCCCAGTGTATGGAGGCAAGATGGCTGGCTGGACCCAGAGTCTGGCAATACAGCTTTAAATAGAAACAGACCATTTATATCTTATGATATTTTTACAACTGAACATATTCAATTGTTTTGTTCCAATATATTTAATGCTGAAACTTTGTTCTTTTGCAGAACGTGAACAATAAAACTACAACCTCCTGCTATGTCCATGATCTCCTGATTGGGACTGATTCCAAATGTCAGTGAATGGGGACACACTCACATTGATTCGACTGATTACTTGGAACCAATCGCATTGTAGTTCCAAACCATCACATCGAAATTCCAGCACAATGGTTAGCACTGTTGCTTCACAGCTCCAGGGTCCCAGGTTCGATTCCCAGCTTGGATCACTGTCTGTGCGGAGTCATTTCTTCCCGTGTCTGCATGGGTTTCCTCCAGGTGCTCCGGTTTCCTCCTACAAGCCATGCTAAATTGCCCTTAGTGACCAAAAATAAGGTTAGGTGGGGTTACTGGGTTGAGGGGATAAGGTGGAGGTGTGGGCTTCGGTAGGGCGCTCTTTCCAAGGGCTGGTGCAGACTCGATGGACCGAATGGCCTCCTTCTGCACTGTAAATTCTACGATTCTGTGTTACTGAACTTTCAACCCCGGCAGCACTGAACCCCCGCCTCCCCCCAGCCCTCCATGAAACCACCTGCGGGGAGTTGGAGTGGGGGGGTGGGTTCTGTAAACTTTCACCCAGAGAGTAAGTAGAATGGGTTGCCCGCAGGTTTTAGGATGAGACACGTAATGAGCTCTGGAATCTATACATTTTTAAAGGGTTGAATGAAGGAAGGTGGAGCCGTTTTGACTGATGTCGCCACATTAGTAAATAGCATAGTTGGATACTGGAAATTGCAAAGGGACATTGATAAACTGTCTCAGATGGAGCTAGATGTGGGGAAGTATGAGATGACTTTGTTTCCGACCTAATGAAAGATAAATTGGAGTAATCATTAACATGGTGAGAAACAAGGAACTGTGGTGGAGCCGAGAGATTTAAAAAATCATTGCAAGGCCGTGGACAGGTACAAACAGGTAATGAGATTAAAGGTTAAAAGAAGCGGATTCAGCAGAATAAAGCTGGTGCTAAAACGGGTAAATAATAAATTGCACAAAACTGGGCTTGTATTCCCTGAGAATAGAAGATTAATAGGTGAACTAACTGAGATGTTTAACATAATTTAAAGGAGCTGATGAGATAGATGGAGGAACTATTAAGTCATAACCTTACAATTAGTATTATACCTTTAAGGGTGACGTCAGGGAGCTTTCCTCACACAAAGTGTAGTGGAAGTAAGGGGCGCGATTTCAGAGAATTGCCTGGGTCGCCAAATTTTCCCGCAACGCCGGTCCGCCGCCCTCCCGCGATTCACGGAAGCGGCCAGATAGGCACAATCGCGTTTTGCGCGGCGCGGTCCAGTGAATCGCCCGAGACAGCCAAAATGACGATTCACCAGTACTCCTGCGATTCTCAGTGCCGGATGGGCCGAGCGGCCTGCCCAAAACGGCGGGTTCCCCCCGGCGCCGTCCACACGTGGTCGCTGCCGCTGGGAACAGTGCGGGAACGCTGGGGGGGGGGGGGGGGGAGGGGGGGGGGGGCTGCAGGGGGGGGGGGGGGGGAGTGGGGATCCTGCACCGGGGGGGGGGCTCAAATGGGGTCTGGCCCGCGATCGATGCCCACCGATCGTCAGGCCGGCCTCTCTGAAGGAGGACCTCCCTTCTTCCACAGCCCCGCAAGATCCATCGGACATCTTCTTGCGGGGCGGACTCGGGGAGGACGGCAACCACGCATGCACGGGTTGGTGCCGGCCAACCCTCGCATTCACGGGTGACGCCAGTTATGCGGCGCCAGCCGCGTCATGTATGCGGCACCGCTTTTATGCGGCGCCAAGGCCTGGCGCGCGTAAATGACGCGGCGCCGCTCCTAGCCCATTTTCAGGCCCTGAATCGGTTGGGATAGGCGCCGTTTCGTGCTGTCGAGAACCTCGACGGCGTTCACGACGGCGCGAACACTCTGTCTCCATTTCAGAGAATCGCGCCCCCTGTGCTCACTCCCTGAAGTTTAGTTAGCTCGGTTGGCTGGCTCATATTCCCGTATTGGCTGAGGTGATCGTGAAGTCTCTCCTTTCTCAACCCTGCCCGTCGCCTGAAGTGTGGTGACCCTCAGGTTAAATCACCATCATTCAGCTCTCAAAGGGGAGAGCAGCCTGTGGTGACATTTACATTTTACACACTCCTTTAATAAGCCTGAGGGTCAAAGGAAAATTACAGAAGGGTACTTAAAGTTTCTCAAACCTAAGTGGGTAGATGGAGTTAAGATCCAGATCAGCCATGGCCAATTTGAATGGGGGAACAGTTTTGAGGGGACGAATGGCCTATTCTTGTTCCTATGTTCTACACATCATCCCCCTGGTTGTTGAGCTACATAAGCCATGAAGCAGCAATGTCTTGATCATAAAATTTGCATTTTTGTTTTCAAATACTACTATGGCCTCACCCCTGACCCTGGACCAGCCTCCCATACCAGCCTCCCGAACAGGCGCCGGAATGTGGTGACTAGGGGCTTTTCACAGTAACTTCATTTGAAGCCTACTTGTGACAAGGAGCGATTTTCATTTCATTTCATTTTCATCTCCTCCAGCTTTACAATCTGCCAGGACCTCTACCCTCCCCTAATTTTGGCCATTTGCACAATGTTGATTTTTAATTAATGAACCATTGGCAACCGGGTCTTCAAGTGCCTTGGTCACAACCTTTGCAATTCCCTCTTCAAACTTCCCCGACTCTCTATTTCTCTCTCCTTTAAAACATTCTTTAAAAGTACAATTTTTGATCAAACGTTTGGTCACCTGCAATGGTGAAAATGGGTGGAGTGCGTACAATGCAAACTCCGCTGAATTGTATCTGAATTTGAATCAAGGTCCAGCAGCCAGTGTTAAGAACACACCCTGGTTTGCATTTGAGTGAATGGAGGCTGGCTTGAGGTGTGGGTCTGGAGCCGAATAGTGCACTGGGCTGGATTTGGACATCAAACAATGACTGAGGTGAACACCCGCCATCCCCCCCCTCCCCCCCCACCACCCCCAAATCACGTGTTTATTCATACAAAAGGAATTGTTAGAAGCAGAGGTTACCTCATAGGCGGCTTTAGAGGTCGCCATGGCTCTGAAAAGTGCCAAAAGAGTGGCGATGGAGTTTGGAGCATGAAAGCAGGCAAGGACCACCAGGTCTGGCAGGAAGCCACTGGCAATCACAGCGCCAGGGATGATGGCATAGAAATCATTGGGCAAAGAGGGTCAGGGCAAAAGTACAGAGATACAGGGAATTTGGTCCGCAGCCCAGGAGCTATGAAGACTACTTCCAGTTGCCGTGGAGATCACGCCCATGAGAGATGTAAATTGAGGAAAGTTACATGTTAAGCCACCAATAGGAGGGGGCACATTGGGAGGAAATGCAAGACTAGGCAAATCCCACAGGGAGACATCTAAAACAAAACCTGACTCGAGTACACAGTGTTGAGAATAACCCCGAAAACAACCAGAATTTTACAGCTCAAACCACATCAAAGTGGGAAAGATGCCCCCAATTGGGATTGTGTTGGTAGTAAATGGTCAGCCATTTAGAATCGAGATGGATGTGGGTGTTAAGTAATGGGTTAAGGGACATTCTATTTAGTTGTCTCATTTATGTTAAGTATCCAATAATTGACACTGATATGTAAAGGGGGTTCAGGTGGCCTTTGTGTCAGATGATGTGATGTTAGAGTTTTGTACAGAGTCTGTTGAAGTAAATTAAAGGTGTTTGTGGAAAAGGAGCAGAACCTTTGACTCTTTATACAACAACAGCAGCTAAACATCTAACAGTGGGGCCCACCGTAAGGTGGCATACAGCCCCTGAAGTTAAGAAGGTCAGCAGCCAAATTATCCATGAATAGCGGGGAAGCTTCAAAACTCCTAAGACCGGCCACAATGACCATAAGCTACCAGAATCAGTCAGCTCAACTCCCCCAATAGCAATGGAGTCCAAGGGTACAGTCTGATGGACCAGGATTGGCTTTGCCAAATTAAATTAAATTGGCTAAAAGCCTTCCAAGTTAGCCAAGGAGGCATTCATGACCTCTTTAAAAAAAATCAGGAGGTTATCCAAGACAGGCTTGGCAAGATACAGGGCCTTAGAGCAAAGACTAACAGGGATCCAGAAGCCATGCCCAAGTTTTTCAGAGCTTGATCCATCCCGTGCCTTAAACGAGAAGGATAAATCTGAACTCAGGCGACTAGAAGAATTTTGATAGGCATCCTCAAACCTGTGCAGTTTTGGGAGTGGGCAGCTCCAATCGTGCCAGTGGTGAAGCCAGATGGAACCATCAGAATTTGTAGGGACTACAAATCAAATGTGAATCCAGCAGCCAAATTAAACCAGTATCCAATACCAAAAAAAGATTTATACCGTAAATTACCCTTGATATGAGTCATGCATAACAACAGTGGAGTTCCCTTCCAGAGAGTTTATTACCACAAACACCAACAAAGGCTTCTACAAGTCTACCCGGTTACCCTCATCTGCCAGTGCAATGTATATTCCAGTGATGATGGAAAGTTTATTGCAGGACCTACCCAAGGTGGTTTTCTGTCTAGATGCTGTACTGATTACAGGAACAGCCAAAGAGGAGTAGCTAACCAATCTTGAAGAGGTCTTAAAAAGATTAAAGATGGCCAGAAAAGGTTGAGAAGCAAACAATGTATGTTCCAAGCTCGTGAAGTTACATTGTTAGGGTTCAGGGCTGCACCCTATGGAGGGGAAAATCAAAGCAATTAAGGTTGCACTGGCCCCCAAAAATACATCAGAATTGAAATCCCTTTTCGGAATGGCAAACTATTACGGCAGATTTATTCCCAATCTTTCCACATTGTTGACATTCTTACACAAACTACTTAACAAGGACCAGAGTGGTATTGGAAAGAGCGTCAGAAAGAAGCCTTTGAATGGGTTAAAATTGCTTTACAGTTATCCAGTCTCTTGGTCCATTTTGACCCATCAAAATAGATAATCGTTAAGAGCGACGAGTCACCTTACGGAATAGGGGCAGTTTTGGCCCACATGTAGAAAGATGGTGCCGAAGGCCTTTCGCCAATGCCTCGAGAACTTTGACCAGTGCTGAACAAGCCTACTCCGAAATTGAAAAAGAGGGACTAGCCTTAATACTCAGAGTCAAAAGGTTCCACCAATACGTCCATGGATGGCATTGACCACTACAAGATTATGAGGGGCATGGATAGAGTGGATGGGCAGGCACTCTTTCCCAGGGTGGAGGGGTCAGTCACTAGGGGGCATAGGTTTAAGGTCGTGAGGCAAAGTTTAGAGGAGGGTTTTTACAAAGAGGGTGGTGAGTACCTGGATTGCGTTGCCGGGGGAGATTGTGGAAGCAGAGACATTAACGGCGTTCAAAAGGCATCTCGACAGATACATGGATAGGATGGGCATAGAGGGATACAGCACTAGGAAGTGCTGAGGGTTTTGGCCAAGGTTGGTATCATGACCGGTACAGGCTTGGAGGGCCGAAGGGTCTGTTCCTGTGCTGTATTGTTCTTTGTACTAACCCCTGTTGGGGCTATTTAGGGATGACAAGGCCATTCACCCCATTGCTTCAGCCAGGGTCCAATGCTGGGTTCTATTATTAGCAGCCTACGGGTGCATGTTTAAACCTAGGTCGGGCACCCACATTTCAAACGTGTGTTCCCCCTATCTCAGAGTATACCTCGTCCACCAGTACCAGAGGAGATCCTCCTTCCTTTGCACTTTCTTGATACATTGCCAGTGTCAGCAAGGCAGATCAAGCTTTGAACCCAAAAGAACCCCTTATTATCTCGTGTCCTTCACAGCTGGCATTATGATAACAGGTCTGAGCTGCTGTGACCCTTTCAGATAAGAAGAAAATGAGCTAAGTTGTGAAGGTGGTGAATCATTATGGGGAGCAAGGGTGGTTGTTCCCACTGCCGTGAGGAAGCTATTGTTGTACTGCACCCATCCTGGAAAATGAAAATGAAGATCCTCAAACGTGTCACAGCCCTTCTGGTCTCAGCTAATGGGACAGCTGTAATAGTGAAGAATTGCAACATTTTACGAGGGCTAATGGCATTCAACATATTCAAACTACTCCCTAACACCCTGCTTCAAATGGACTGGCTGAGAGAGCCAAAGATTCAAGGCTTCCATAAAAGAACAGTCATCAGTCCCTTTACAACTTAGACTGGCCCAGTTCCTTCTCACCTATCGAACTACACTTCATGTCGCCACAGCCGTTACATCGTCAAGTTATTAATGGACAGATGCATTAGAATGCAATTGGATCGTACATTACCAAACTTGGCAGGCAATCATAGATTTTACAGTGCAGAATGAGGCCATCCGGTCCATCGAGTCTGCACCGGCCCTTGGAAAGAGCACCTTACTCAAGCCCACGTCTTCACCTTATCCCCGTAACCCAGTAACCCCACTTAACCTTTTTGGACACCAAGGGCAATTTAGCATGGCCAGTCCACCTAACCCGCACATCTTTGGATTGTGGGAGGAAACTGGAGCACCCTGAGGAAACCCACACAGACACGGGGAGAACATGCAGACTCCGCACAGACAGTGACCCAAGCCAGGAATCGAACCTGGGACCCTGGAACTGTGAGGCAACTGTGCTAACTACTGTGCTACTGTGCACCCGTGGGAGGATGAACCAATGGGACCACCTGGCCAGGGTAGGCTGGTCGGTGAATGGTTATGGACAAAAGTGATGTCGCAGTAAGCTACCCAGAGGGCAAACTCGGTAATGCTCCAGGGGTAATTGGGAAAGTACCTGCATGGATACCCTTTTGCAAATTGAGAGATAACCCATTGAGGGTCAATAAAAGATCCCTCTACTGCTGAAGCGTCAGTGAATTAGTGAATTACGTCGCTCCGAATGGATTAAGAAGTCTCCTGACTGACTTACCTTATAAGAGACCATATTGAGAGACACTTCTTGTATACTTTTGTAAATAGTTCCTTTGTTATTTGAAGAATGTTAATCAGAAACGTAAAGGGAGAGGGATGGGGCAGTGTCCCCCTTTGAGGAGGTGAGTTCCTGGATGGTAATGTGACCCGATTGACAAATGCACGTGATCCCTGGGGAGTGGAGCGTGGGTTTCCCAGTTAGCTGGGATTTTGGAGTCTTGGAACATGGTCGCCTTGATCTCACTCTCTGTGCATAGTTTAATAAAGCACTCATTTGTTACTCGATCTGGCTGTCATCCGCCTGTCAGGATAGGGGCAGCATGGTAGCCTTGTGGATAGCACAATTACTTCACAGCTCCAGGGTCCCAGGTTCGATTCCAGCTTGGGTCACTGTCTGTGCGGAGTCTGCACATCCTCCCCGTGTGTGCGTGGGTTTCCTCCGGGTGCTCCGGTTTCCTCCCACAGTCCAAAGATGTGCAGGTTAGGTGGATTGGCCATGCTAAATTGCCCTTAGTGTCCAAAATTGCCCTTAGTGTTGGGTGGGGTTACTGGGTTATGGGGATAGGGTGGCGGTGTTGACCTTGGGTAGGGTGCTCTTTCCAAGAGCCGGTGCAGACTCGATGGGCCGAATGGCCTCCTTCTGCACTGTAAATTCTATGATAATCTATGATATTACATATTACCAGGGGATTGAACACTTGTAAATCAGAAAGATCCAGATACAAACAAGAAGTTTTCCTTGAGCGTTTTGTCATGTTTAGAAACATTGAGGAGCAAATACTTCAATAACTTACAAAGGTTCCAGGGACTTACCTCAGCTTCTATCCAAGTCTTTGTATCAGGAATAAATTTGTAGCAATGGCCAAAGTAAGGCACGCCATCACGACAAAATCCTCTCCCCAATTGACCACCATTCTCAAGGTGCCGATTCGGCAATTCAGTGTGCGGAGGAGAAGTTGCTGCAGATTAAAACAAGCTGTAATAATCACAACATTCACAGTTCATTTCTCATTCAGGAGGCTAGAAATTGATGAGCACATGGTAGACGAGACCTGCCTGGGACTGGCAGGTTTCACCTGACTGCATTAATCCTCTGCTCACACACCAGAGGTTTCCATCACAATATAGAGAGGTTACAGAACAGGAAGAGAATGTTTGCTCCAATTGGTCAATGCCTATGTTTCTGTCCCTCATGACTCTCCTGATCTGTTTATTTCCTCTAACCCTCCCACCAAATCACTTCATTCCCATCTTCCCCCTGTGCTTATCTAGTTTCCCTAAAGCACACTGGGCTAAATCGCTGGCTTTGAAAGCAGACCAAGGCAGGCCAGCAGCGCGGGTTCAATTCCCATACCAGCCTCCCCGAACAGGCGCCGGAATGTGACGACTAGGGGCTTTTCACAGTAACTTCATTTGAAGCCTACTTGTGACAATAAGTGGTTTTCATTTCAAGTGAATCATGGCCACCTGCCCCAACAACGCCATCTGTTGACATGTTTCACATCCTCACATTTCTCCTGAATTCCTCATTAAGTTAATTGGTGACGAGCTTGGCCAGAATTCTCCATTTGGGAGACTATGGGCTGGATTCTCTGTATCTGAGACTCAGTGTTGACGCCAGCGGAGGAAGTGTGGCATTTTGCGACAGAGAAAACAGCGTAACAGCTGCACCGATTCAGCTACTTTAAATGGGCTAGCACCGTCGCCACGTGGAACACAATCGGTTCCATGGAAAACACTGCCAGATTCGGCGGGTCCGTGATTGGCACTCATTAGGCTCAGACGCTGCAGACGCCCTTCAACGGTCCCCCCACTCACACCAGCCAAGCTAACAAGATGGCTGGAAGGAGAGCGGCGCCATGGTTCAGGGACGATGAGCAGGACACCCTCGAGGAGGAGAGAAGGATGACCCTGTACCCCGACCCGGGCGGAAGGCCGCCAGGCGCCGCCGTTTGCCATGCCTGGGCACAGGTGGCAGAGGCAGTCAGCGCTGTGGGCAACATTGTCCAGACTGGCATGCAGTGCCAGACGAAAGTGCATAACCTTCTCAGGGCGGCCAGGGTGAGTTGGCTGCTCCATGTCCCTGGCACTAACCGTGCCCCCCCCCCCCCCCCCCCCAACACAGACCCGTAACCCGGCCCCCAGCCCCCAAGGACGGCCAAACCCTCGCCCTGCCCCACATGCTAGCATCTATGCCAGCGGCCATGGTCGGGTGACCTGGCCACTGAGGACACCATCTATCCAGCCCCTGGGTTGCAGGCATTGAACTGTCCAACGGTGTCGTTGTTTGTGTTTGTTTGTACCCCCCCCCCCCCCCCCCCCCCCAAGCAGATGGAGGTAGGATTAGCCGAGAGGTCAGACGGTTGGAGGGCAGGACCGCCCGAGGAATCAGCTGCCGTCCAGACAGGTCCCGGGCTTCTGGAACATCCAGTCCCAGCCACAGTGCAGATGCAGTCAGAGAGCCAGGGGACATAGGAGGGGATGTCGGCGAGGATCCAGCACCTGTGAGAGTAGGTGGAGGAGTCCAACCGCGTGCAGGAGCAGGGTGTGGCGCCGGCCGTGCGTGCAACCCAGGCCAACACCGCACAGCTGGCGCCTGCAGTGGAGGCATTGGTGGCGACGGTTTCGGCTATGAATCAGCATGTCCAAGGCCTGGGGCATTCTGTGCAGGCGTGGGCCGAGGCCCAGGACAGGGCTGCCCTCTCACAGGCAGCCATGTGCCAGAGCCACCTGGATATTGCTGCAGCGCTCCTCAGAATGGCCCAGTCACAGCAGGCCATGGCTGGGACCATCAGTGGCATTGCCCAGGCGCTGGCTGGCATTCACAGGGGGAGGTGGCCCAGTCCCAGAGGGAGGTGGCCCAGTCACTGGCTGACGTGGCACAGTCGCAGCCAGATGGAGATGGTCCACTCGCTGTGCTGCATGGCCACGAGCGTGCAGACCCTGGTCGAAACCAGAGCGGGCCTCCAGGACCTGCAGCGCCCGGTGGCAGGGGAGGGCTCATGGGGATGGCTCCACTCGCACTCCCATCCAATGGAGTAGCTCGGGGGCTATCAGATACCCCGAGGGAGGATGCCGGAACACCGCAGCACCTCGGACTTCAACCCCCCCACCCTGTCCCTGGTGCATCTGGTGGACAGCGGCAGAACAGGGTGGCACCACACCACCTGGGACACCAAAGCAGCAGCCGGACCCATATAGGCCGGGTCGCCCAAGGAAACATGCGCCAACAGGGACCCTTGTCCCAGGGCAGGAATCACAGCAGGCTGCCTCCACTCCTGTTGTACCGTCTGAGGAACCACCTCGGCATGGGCAGCACGGTAACATTGTGGATAGCACAATTGCTCCACAGCTCCAGGGTCCCAGGTTCAATTCCGGCTTGGGTCACTGTCTGTGCGGAGTCTGCACGTCCTCCCCGTGTGTGCGTGGGTTTCCTCCGGGTGCTCCGGTTTCCTCCCACAGTCCAAAGATGTGCGGGTTAGGTGGATTGGCCGTGATAAATTGCCCTTAGTGTCCAAAATTGCCCTTAGTGTTGGGTGGGATTGCTGGGTTGTGGGGATAGGGTGGAGGTGTTGACCTTGGGTAGGGTGCTCTCTCCAGGAGCCGGTGCGGACTCGATGGGCCGAATGGCCTCCTTCTGCACTGTAAATTCTATGATAGTATAGGGCCCGTAAGGCTAGAAAGCTAGACACTTGTTAGGTTGGCACGGGCAGGGGCGGATCTATTATTAAACTAATGAAGCTTAAGCTTCAGGGCCCCTAATCCCGGAGGGGCCCCAGAAGCGACTTTACAAGGCAGTCATAAATTAATTGACAGGACTTCACTGATCTATGAGCAGATAAGTCACTGCTGGGTCCCAGGTTAAAAGGAAAGTGATTATTCTGCTGCAAAAATGCGATCAGGAAATGCTGAGGATCAAAATTCGCCTCCTCTTCCGAATGTAGATCTGTCTCGATGAAGAGTGTCACCCCGCGTAAGTGTTGTGTTAATGCAGTGTGTGTGTGATTGGGTATTCCAAGAATGCTGATGTGGCCTGGCTCACGGGACTGCTCTCCCCTCACGCACTGTTCACTTGGCCAGTTTCACGAGGGTCACATATTTTGCAGCTGTGTATCGGAGGAATGAGAAAGAGCTGGCTCCAAACCTCAGCACAAACACTGGCGCCCTGCTTTGCTAGTTTTGTCTTTAGCCACAGGGGCCCTTTCTCTGCCTTCTTTGAAACGCAAAGCTCACTCAGCCTGGGAACTCGCGGTGTGAATTCAGATGTCCCCCTTTGCCGGTTTGCTATTTCACGATCCCAGCCTTCATCTCAGTTTTTACCAGCAGAACTTTGCAGTGTCGTGCAAACATTTAGAGTTAGGAAATTGCAAAGGAGAGCATATCGCTCTCGCACCCCGGTATACAGGTTTAGGTCCCCCATTTTCGGATTTCACCAGACCCCCGAACCCATTGGGACAGATTAAAGTGCATCCATTTTCTTTATGTATTCTGTGGAATAAAGAGATGTAAACCTCTGTGTCTGACTGCCAGGCCAGAGAAATTTGTGTGCTGCTATTTTGTACAGGTTAAGATGTATGGATTATTTTTGGATTGTTTAAATGAGGATAGTTTATTGAGAATAGTTAGAGGTTCCAGTTTTTTTTTATTTTCTGCAATTCATGTATTAATGTCATAGCGCCCCGTAGAGTTTTATGACAATGAATGTATTTAAAATGGTTTAGGTAAAATTGTGTTGCATAGGTTAGGACAGTGTAGAGCCTAAGTCTAGGTGCCCCGGTGATCAGAGGATGAAGACGACATAGTAATGCGATTCTTCACGCTTCGCGTTGAGGATCACAAGGAGGATGTGTAGCCAACTGGGGTGGCCACGTCCTGATTACAAAATGGACACTTGCAAAGAATGCAGGGAAAATTGGACAATGCTAAGAAACAAGCAGGTGCAAGCTCTGTCTGTTGATTAGAACCTTAAACTCCTAGACAGGACAGAAACCACCAAACACTCTACATACCAATGAGCCATATACGGGGACAAAAGGGAAACATTTAGATACACAATGTTAAGGCAGACTCCCCGGCGCCAGAAGAAGCTAAGACAAAGCAGACTGACAGTCACCAGGACACGCCCAGCAATCAGGGAACCACCCCTCTATTAGAGGAAAATCGATACAGATGATTGGGAAAGACCCAATTAGTTGAGGCCAAGTTCAAGGCCCACCCAAAAGCGCGCAAAGCCCTTTTTAGTATAAAAGGTATCTCCCAAGGGAGAACGCCCTCCTTTGGCTTTGGCTCTCACCGAAGAGAGAGAGACCAGCCTAGCAGCTGCACCAGACGAAATAAGTTCCAAGTCAACGCACGCTACGAGATAGACGCTCCTAGTTGCTAACCTGTAAACAGCTCAACCCAGCAGCCTCAGAACCGAGCAACGGCCATTGTTCCTCTGACTGAGTGGGCACCCGAAGCTAAGTATAGGCTTTAGTAATAGTGGTAGTTTAGTTTGTAGAGTTTATGCATGAGTAGATTTGACTGTGTGTAAATAAATGAGCATTGCTTTTGAACTTACTAACTGGTGTATCGAGTCATTGATCAGTATTCGGTTCTGAACCTTGTGGCGGTGCCGAAAAATACCTGGCGACTCTTGAGCAAAAGTGATTAAACAGAGCCAAATTAAGGGCCAACCAAAAGTTAGCAACAATTCTATGATGCATCATGCATGTACATAGCATTTCCCTAATTTTCATCCCCCCGTAACTCGAAATCTATAAGGCATAGGAAATCTTTATTCACACCAGTGACTTTGACATGTGAGATGATCCAGTACAGCAATTTCTATCAAAATCTGAGGTGCAGTGGTTAAATTTTAAAACAGTTTGTGGTGATCTGTCGTGGAACAACCCCATTGAAGAAGATAACAGTGGTTACCCAGACCTCGTTGCTGGTTGCGAAGGGGCCCCCATAACAGTTCAAGCTTCAGGGCCCCAAAAATGTAGGTCCGCACTGGGCACGGGTGCAGAGCAAAGTTTAGTTGTAGGGGCTAGGGCACAGACTATATATATTTCTTCAAAATAAACACCTGTTAACACCGTTAAATCCTGCCTCGGTGCCCTGTCTGGTGTGTGTGGGGGTGGCTGGTCCGGGCTGGCTGGTGGGAAGTTGGGGGGGGTCACCAGTGCACGCATTGTGGGAAGACCATGCTCCACACCCTTCTCCCCCCACCCTCACCCCCGCGCCCCGATCGTCCCCAGAACCCCATCCCAGGGATTCAACGGGACCATGAGATGTACTGACCAGCTCAGAAGGTGCTATCATGGGCATGAGTCAGGCATTGTCGTACGATGCGGAGCACCAAAGCTCATCGCAGAGCGGGTTGGCATCATCCTCCATCCCATAGACCAGACCCGCTGTTAATAATTTGGACATTCTGAATTCCCCCTCTGTGTACCCAAACAGGTGCTGGAATGTGGCGACTAGGGGCTTTTCACAGTAACTTCATTGCAGTGTTAATGTGAGCCTACTTGTGACAATAATAAAGGTAATAATAATTATTATTATTCAAAAGTTTCCTTTTGTGGGGACGAGGAGAACTCAAGGCCGTCAATATCAGACCGTCACCAAGATTGCCAGGAGGGAGTTCAGGAGAAACATCTTCAGCCGAAGAATGATGAGAAAGTGGAACTCACTACCACAGGGAGTGGCTGAAGAAAATAATGAAAATGTATTTAAGGTAAGTGAAATAAGCATGTGTGAGGAGAATAGAGGGTTACAATCATAAATTTGGATGAGGAAAGATGGGGCAAGGATTTAGTGGAGTATAAACTCCACCATGGACAGATTGGGCCAAGTGTCCTGTTTCTCTGCTGTATATCCTGTGTAATTTGCATCTATCCTGCAGCCTTCATTCTTATCCTCACAGAAAACAAGTACTGGAATCAGTATCCATAGGGTCTCCTTCTCTACCTCCTCTTGTGTCCTGACAGACACACAGTCCTTTTCCTGCAATGTGCTTCACTATGAGTTGACTGTGATCTGGAGAGAGCCGTGTGGGTATTTCCCCTCCTCCCCTGTGTTGGAGAGTCTCAAACTCACACTTCAGCTCAACAACTCTGAGCTGCTGTGTCTCAGGCAAGAGACACGAACGGCAGGTGTAGCCATCCCGGACAGTCTGATTGTCCCAAATTCCCATATTCTACGATCCGGTTACACCTCCTGTGCTGCCAATTTTAATCTTTATTTTTTGTTCACAGTCATTGATTTCTACAGATAATAGAATCAGTTTACCTGCCACCTCACTGCTGAATAATGCAGCAAACAGCAAAACTCCAATCAGCATCATATCTGGCTTGAAGTTCCTCTCCTCAAACCTGAAATACAAAAACAATTCAACATTAACATCAAGATTTCCAATGAAAGGTGGGAATCTCCTGCTCCCATTCCTACCTCTCTCTTTCCCAGTTGTCTGATGTGATGAGGTTCCAAGTGTGACTGTGAATATATAGAGCAGACTGAAGAGCAGTGGAGCCACTGAAATCAAATCCAATTGGCTGGATCAGTAATGATGTCACATGAATTATTGACCAATTGGTGTCTGAGAGCCAACAGGAGGGACTGGAAGATATTCAAATATTTCCTGTACCACATCTGAGATTGTTTAACGTGGCTCTGTAACTCCTCAGTGAGGAATGGAAACTGCAGTCAATGTTCCAAACACCATTAATCATTCTGGAAATAAATGGATTTAAGAAATTAAGATTTAAGAATCAATGAAACCAGTTAGAATTTGCTCCTTACCATTATGAGCTTACAGCCCTAAAATAAATGGATTAAGTTCTAAAAACACAGACAGTTTCATTCTCCATTCCGGAGACTAACTGTTGACATTGGCGCAGGATTCGTAGAGACCTATGTTATGATATGCAAACATGCAGCTAATGAACACGTAGAATAGGACACGACCAATGAGCAGTCAGGACACTCAGGGCTGGTATCTCACTATAAAAGGGATGCGGCACTCACTCCCCACCTCTTTCCACAGACCAACATCTACAGAGTGAGACAGGGTGTATCCTCAGCATCACACCCCAGCACGTGGCTTAGAGCAAGGCTGGTTCAGTTAGACTGAGTTACTACGTTTAGATTAGCAGAGAGTCGAACTCATTGAGAACTGTGCTAATAGTTCAATAAAACACATTGAACTCACTTCAAAGTCTGGAGCATCTTTTATTCAAAACTGCATCAAGTGGTTGCTTGTGTTATTCCAAATTACATAACACAACATGATACCAGGAGTCTGTTCAATCTAGTTAGTTCAACTCAGCAAGATCCGTGATGACCAGCGAATGTATACCGGCACAATGGAAAAGACTCCGGCTCCTCACCAGCTCAGGACCTCCGGCAATCTCAGTGCCAACTGGCGGACATTCAAGCAGAAATTTCAGCTTTACGTCGAAGTATCAGACCTCAATGGAGCGTCTGAAGCACGGAAGATAGCTCTTTTCCTCACCACAGCGGGTGATCATGCCTTGGAAATATTCAACTCCTTTCACTTCGCCGAAGACCAGGACAAGACAAAGTTTCAGACCATCCTGGACAAGTTTGACAGCCACTGTGAGGTGGACACCAACGAAATCTTCGAGCACTACATATTCCAGCTGCGATTGTAAGGTAAAGACGAATCCTTGAACTCATATTTAACTAACCATAGACTGCTAGCGCAATCCTGCAACTTCGGTGATATCACTGACTCCATGATCCGAGACCAAATTGTTTTTGGAGTTCACTCTGATCCTCTGAGAGAGCAGTTACTGAAGTATGACCCTGCCAGTCACGATTGAAACATGCACAGTGCATGAACACGCTAAAAATCGCTATTCCCAGTACAAAATGGCAGAAAATGATAAACTAGCCTCCCACGAGGTGGAGAGTGTGCAGACCATCTCCGATGCAGCGCCTCAACATTCGCGCGCCCGGGGCCCGACACATGCGTGATGCGAACGGGATAACGAAGCGGCTGAAACCCGCACTGCGCAGGTGCAGACATCTGAGAACCGCACTGCGCATGTGCAACGACGCCTGGAGTGTCAGGACGCTGACGTCATGACGTGTTCGAACTGTGGCATCGGCCATTTAAAGAAACACTGCCCTGCAGAAGGCAGACGCTGTTTAAACTGCGGGAAGCCAGGCCACTGTGCAGCCCTGTGCAGATCTGCACCACCAGTCAGGAGCCAGCGCTCCCAATTCCGACGACGGCACATCCGGAGTGTGCAACAACGCCTACAGGATTCTGATCCCGGCAGTGCAACGGATCCAGATGCTGAATGCCTGGACAACGCCTACCGTGTGGCAATATTACAACATGTGAATATGCCACACCAGACACATCGCAAGTCCAATCAATCCTAGCTGTGGATTCCGAGGATGAATGGCGAGCAGTGATGAAGGTCAACCACTGCCCCATCCAGTTCAAGCTGGACACAGGTGCCTCTGCCAACCTCCTCTCACAGGCAGATTTCTGACGCATTAAGAAGCCCCCCATGGTCCTCCCAGCTGCCTGCAAGCTCCTGGATTACAACGGGAATGCCATCACGGCACTGGGATCATGCCATCTGCACATATCCAACCGACACACACAAGCACGGTTACGCTTTGAAATTGTTGAGCTGGACAGGGCATCCCTACTAGGTGCACACGCCTGCAAGCAGCTGCACCTCATTCAAAGGGTTTGCACCACAACATCCTCCCATGTGGATCTTCAGGCCGGCATCGACGCCATCCTCGCCCAGTATCCAGATGTGTTCGACGGGATGGGCACGCTGCCTTATCGATACAAGATTCTGCTATGGCCTGATGCCAACCAGTGGTCCACACACCACGACGTGTCCCTGCTCCACTGAGAGAGCGCCAAAGGCACAGCTCAAGGATCTTCAGCAAAAAGGCATCATATCCAAGGTCACCGAACCGACTGACTGGGTCAGCTCGATGGTGTGCGTAAAGAACCGTCGGGGGACCTGAGCATCTGCATTGATCCCAAGGATCTCAATCAGAATATCATGCGGGAACACTACCCCATCCCGAAGCGGGAGCAACTCACGAGTGAGATGGCACACGCCTGCTTCTTCACCAAATTGGATGCATCACAGGGATTTTGGCAAATCCAGCTGGAAGAGTCCAGCAGAAGGCTCTGCACCTTCAACACGTCTTTTGGCAGATGCCGCTACAATCGCATGCCATTTGGCATCATCTCGGCATCGGAGATATTCCATCGCATCATGGAG
Organism: Scyliorhinus torazame; assembly: GCF_047496885.1. NCBI lineage: Eukaryota > Metazoa > Chordata > Chondrichthyes > Carcharhiniformes > Scyliorhinidae > Scyliorhinus > Scyliorhinus torazame. The sequence goes on from NC_092719.1 coordinate 29,586,208, forward strand.
CAGATGATGGAAGGCATTGAAGGGGTTCGTGTGCACGTGGATGACTTCATCAGATGGTCCACGACCCCTGAAGAATGTGTCCCGTCTCCAGAAGGTATTCTGCCGTGTACATGACAACGGCCTAAAGTTAAACAGGTCCAAATGTTGTTTTGGCACATGGCCGCTCAAGTTCCTAGGCGACCAGATCTCACAGCATGGTGTGCGCCCGGACACATACAAAATCAAGGCCATCGAGGTGATGAAGGTCCCTGAGGACGAAAAAGTGGTGCTGCGCTTCTTGGGTATGGTCAATTTTCTGGGCAAGATCATTCCAAACATAGTCACACACACCACGGCCCTATGCAACCTGGTGAAAAAATCAACTGCCTTTGAGTGGAAGGCGGCACACCAGACAGAGTGGCTGGAGCTGAAAGCCAAGCTCACCACTGCACCAGTCCTGGAATTTTTCGACCCGGACCGGGAGACAAAGATATCCACAGATGTGAGTCAGGATGGCATCGGTGAGATGTTGCTTCAACGAGATGACACATAATCCTGGGCACCAGTAGCCTACGCATCAAGGGCGATGACGCCCACTGAAACCAGATATGCTCAGATTGAGAAGGAGTGCTTGGGTCTTCTCACCGGCATCCTCAAATTTCATAATTATGTCTACAGCCTGTCGACATTCACTGTCGAGACGGATCATAGGCCTCTGGTCCACATCATCCACAAGGACCTGAACGACATGACGCCTCGGTTACAGAGAATCCTGCATAAACTTAGGAGGTATGACTTCAACTTGGTGTACACACCTGGCAAGGAGCTCATCATCGCTGTTACATTGTCCCGCTCCGTCACCTCGCCCAGTGAGCCGCTGGAGATCAAACAGCACATCGAATCGTAGGTGCAGCTGTGTGCTAGCACTCTCCCGGCGACAGATGAGAAGGTAGTTCTCATCCGTGGTCATAGAATTTACAGTGCAGTACAGTGATGAGACAGCCAAGGACCCCCCTCTTGCAGCGCGTCATCCACAACCTCTCCAATGGCTGCCAGAAAGGGCAGTGCCCACAATTTTAAAATGTGAAGGATGACCTGACAGTGATTGATGGTATCCTCCTCAAGCTGGCGAGGATTGTCCGCTCAGTCTCCAGAGCCTGGTGCTGTGCCAGATTCATGAGGGACACCTGGGCGTCGAGAAGTGCAGATGCAGAGCCCGGCAAGCTGTCTACTGGCCCGACATCAGCCAAGACATCACGAACAAGATCCAGAACTGTGCTACCTGTCAGCAGTTCCAGCCAGCGCAGAGCAAGGAGACCCTCCAACCGCATGACCTAGAGACCTCTCCGTGGTCCAAGGTTGGCATTGACCTCTTCCATGCGAATGGTCACGACTACGTATTGATCATCGACTATTTTTCGAATTACCCTGAGGTGCTGAAGCTCCCGGACCTCACCTCTCGGACCGTCATCAAAGCCTGTGAGGAGACGTTCTCAAGGCATGGCATCCCAATCACCATCATGAGCGGCAATGGCCCGTGCTTTAGCAGTCGAGAATGGTCCACATTTGCAGGTCATACAATTTCCAGCATGTCACCTCCAGCCCACACTATCCACAGTCCAATGGAAAAGTCGGGAAAGGGGTGCACATTGTGAAACAGCTCATCTGCAAGGCCGCGGACTCTGCTTCCGACATACACCTTGCACTGCTCGCGTACAGGGAGACTCCATTGTCCACTGGCATGTCACCGGCTCAACTCCTGATGAACAGGGACCTGCGGACGATGTTTCCAGCCATAAACCTGCCCAACCTGGATCACCTCCCGGTGCTGCAGAAGATGCAGCAGCTCAGAAACCGTCAAAAGCAGGGCTATGTTGCCCATGCCACCGATCTGGCCGTGCTAGCCCCGGCAGACACTGTCAGGATCCAGATACCGGATGGTGGGTGGTCTGCCCCGGCTGTCGTTGTTTGACAGGCCGCGCCCCGCTCTTGCGTTGTACGTATGGCTGATGGCTCAATCGTGCGAAGGAATCGATGGGCACTGCGCAAAGTTGCCTGCCCGCAACCACTTTCTCCTCCATTTCCATATGTTGAATTGCCACCTCCTGATACCTCGCACCACGAGGCCACCAGTCAGGCTTCCATCCCGCCTGTCAAGGCGCCGTCGTCCCCTCCGCCACCTCTCCGGCGGTCGACCAGGCTCAGGCGCAAGCCTGAGAGACTGGACTTATGAACGTTTGTTTTGTTTGCTCTGTTCTGTTGTCCTCCATCAGTCACGTTAGACAGACTCATTCACATGTAAATACATTCACATACGCCAGCAAAACATAAAAAAAGGGGAGATGTCATGATACGCAAACATGCAGTTAATGAACACATAGAATAGGACACGGCCAATGAGCAGTCAGGACACTCAGGGATGGTATCTCACTATAAAAGGGATGCGGCACTCACACCCCGCCTCTTTGATATCTTAAATGATAGCATCATTTAAGATGCATCTAGACAGATATATGAACGGGTGGGGAACAAAGAGAAGTAGATCCTTGGAAAATAGGCGACAGGTTTAGATAAAGGATCTGGATCAGCACAGGCTGGGAGGGCCGAAGGGCCTGTTCCTGTTCTGTAATTTTCTTTGTTCTTTCTTTCCACAGACCAACATCTACAGAGTGAGACAGGGTGTATCCTCAGCATCACACCCCAGCACGTGGCTTAGAGCAAGGCTGGTTCAGTTAGACTGAGTTACTACATTTAGATTAGCAGAGAGTCAAACTCATTGAGGACTGTGGTAATTGTTCAATAAAACACATTGAACTCACTTCAAAGTCTGGAGTATGTTTTACTCAAAACTGCATCAAGTGGCAGCTTGTGTTATCCCAAATTACATAACACAACAATCCACAACAGCTAAACTGGCGCCGCACCTGGGCTGATTCAGAGACCCTGGAGGGGCTAGCACCAGCTATCGATTCCAATGAGAAATGGTATTGGATTCGCCAGGTCCATGATTGACACTCGGGAGGTTGACAAGCTACAGCCGTACATGCACATTACACTCCCCACACACACTCATCCCAGCCCACAAGGTGTCACTGGTTGTGCTGGAGCGCGCCCATCCTGCTGATGGGTCGGCTGGGGCCAGAGGTCACCCAGACGACCTGTGGCCTTAAGTTCACAGTGGGTCGTTAGTGGTGTGTGCAGCTGCACAGCTGCCTTGTAGGTCGCGCCAATGATGCTCCGTGCCCTCCATCCCAACCCCACAGCCTACCTCCTGGCCGCCTCCCGCTACTCCCCTCGGCCCTGGTAGAAACCCCCTGGCCAGCGACATGATTATTAGCAAACTCTGGTGATGTTGGACACTTTCCGTACCCCGTCTCTCTCCCTCAGCTGCCACGGCGCCTGTTTCACCATTTTTAAAAGCACTCGTGAACCTCGCCGTCGGGAACTCGGCCCAGTGGAGACGGAGCAGCACGTAGGCCCCGGAGAGTATCGGGTCAGGCCTGCTCATGATATGCCAACGATGTTTACTGTACATGCATTCTGGGATGCATTGACACCGCTGTCAAAGCACCAGAGAACCGGCGCTCACCACGATTTTGGTGTCAAAACCGATCCTCCGCCTAATCGCGTTTCTCGCTTCCAGCATCGGCCGACGGAGAATCCAGCCCGACAACGTATATCAGATAATCCGATCCCTTTTGTAAGAGATCCGTTCCTCTCATTTCTCCCCATAATGATAGATCTCCTTCACACACTGGCAGCAGTGGGAATGTTACCCATTTGTAAAGAATAGTACAGGAGACTCATGACAAAGGTCAGAGCAGCTAAAGGAACAAGTAGTAGAATGGATAGCACTTCAGTTGTACCTCCAATGTCACCCTCCAAACATACACACTTACATCCCAAGTTGGTACTCACTCTTGGGGCACACCGAGGATCACTGAACCATTTCTAGGACTGGCTCCACGTGCGATGGACCACCTCATGCCCACTCACCTGAACAGCCACGCCTATCCAGGCCTTCTTCATCTGATGGGGTGACTTCCTCTTGCCTTCCCATGCCATGGGTATGTCAAACTGGGCACGCACTACCCCGACTAGAGCACACAGACTCTCACCAGCGAACTGGGGCAGAGTGCCCACTGGCATTGCCCCCGAGGCTTGTGTGTCAAATGGGTGCAGATGCCATCATGCTTACCAAATACCTTGCAGTCTCATGTGGAGAGGCATTCTAATTCAAGATGGAATAAAACCACTCCAGCTAAAGGTCAGATAGAGGTTACCACCTGATGGGAGAGACTCCAAGCTGGTTCGAAGGACTCATTAGTATCAAACTATTAAAGACTTTTCTTTGATAGACCATAAATCCTTTGAGACGAACTCCCCTCCCAAGAAGTATTCAAAATATAAGGACAGGGAATTCTCCAGATAAATAGATACACAAATCTTTCTCAAACTATACCTTTGGACACTTACAATAACGCCTTCACAAAAGTGTCTGTTTTGATATCTGGAGAGGATGTCACCCTGACAAGAGGCAGGCACCAACCAGTGCCTCCCTTGCCAATATATCTTAGAACCCTGGACAATTACACAGACACTACAACCATTAAAAGATCTATCAGTGATAGTACATCCAATTAGCCATTTGGCTATAGGTAATTAACCAACAATAAATGCTAAGGTAACAAATGTCTTCTGAACCGATAAGCAAGTTTAATGTATATAAAGAGAAGGCATTTTAGCAGAAGTATCTCTCTCTGATTCTGACCCCCCTCTTAGGGCGAGAGTCAGTTCTGTTCTCAGGAAGCTTGTCTCGTCGGACAAAACCTGTTGTAAGTATGGTTTTGCAATAACTTCTTAGAAATGTATTAAGAAGCTTATAGAGATGCTTTAAGGATTTTTCCATGTTTAGATATCTCATTCGATTGAGAGAAGTTAGTATGTTCGTGTCATGATATCCACATTAACATATCATGGTGCAATCACACACACACACTGATGGACAGGTAGATGGACCAATCAACACACACACAACATCACAGCCAATCACCAGTGAGAGCTCACGCACTATAAAACAGGGAACACCACAGTTCCAGCTCATTCTACCAGGCGATAGCACAGAGCTCACAGCGTGCCACTCAGACATACACCATGTGCTGAGTGCCTCACTAAGATAGTGCTAGGGCTGGGTCCACAGGTTAACTGGTGAAGTACGAACCACAGCCAGAAGTTAACAGTTATTATTGTACAGAATAATAAAACAGAGTTGTCCCATCTACAACCGTGTTGGTTCGTTTGTGTATCGGAACACCCAACACAACAGTTAGTAGATAACTAGAAGGACTGTTTAGTCCACTTATACTTTAACTCTGTAATTCAGTATGTATCCATTGGTAGTATTTTCACAATAAAGATACTTTAATTAAAATCATACTGTGTGAAAATTAATCTCGAGATTGATCTCCTAGACCCTCATTTAGGAAGCCTAAGTCGGCGATAGGACCCACGACCTCAAGAGGTATTGATTTAGTTATGAGTGACGAATCTGAACTCTCCCAAAAGAAAGTAACTGAAATCCTGTCTGAGACCCAGAAAAGCATTCTCCCTTCGTGAGATCTATTCTGAGTCTTGGCAGGAAAACAGGTTTCCCTCTTATAATAGGTTAATCTAGGGCATAGGTTAGTAATGGAGTATTATCAGATCCGGAATAACCTAAACCCACGACACACCTGGATCAGACGGTAAAATTAGCCTCCTCTCTGGAAGTAGCGTTCCAGAGCCTCAACACGTTCCCGTCTGACCACGCGACCCCCTCGTGGACCCCCGACCAAAGACTACCCCAGGCCTGTGCCGCGCGGCTACCGCCTCCCATGGGGGGCTACCCTGCTATTTCTGCGGCCAGCCCCAACACCCCCGGCTGCACTGCCTGGCCCGTAACGCGAACTGCAGCAGCTGAGGGAGTTTGCCTGGCCAGGTCCAAGAACTCTAAATCATAGGCCCGATCCTCAGACTCACAGGCCCGCAGACCCCGCAGTGTGGCAGCATGTCTGCCGACTCCACCCCCTGTAGGTGCGTCATCAGCCTTGTGCTATCCGTGGGGGCAGCCATCTTCCAGCCCACACAGCACGTGCGACTCACGGGGGCCGCCATTTTGGCCATCCTCCCCCACGCGGCCTGCCGCGTGCGCTCCATGCGGGCCACCATCTTGGACGCCATCTTCCTCACTGCCTGACACGCTCGACCAACGGGGGCCGCTATCTTATCCGCCAGCTGCTACACCGCTCAACACGCTCGACCAACGAGGGCAGCCATCATGGAACCGCCCCAGCGCCTCCGACCACGCCGGCTACCCGCAACTCAGCGTGGTCACCTTTGACCAGTAGCGACCCAAGCACCTCCGGAGTTCCATGATGACCGTCCGGGTAAACGGGCACAAAACGCGTTGCCTCATTGACTCCGGGAGCACAGAGAGCTTCATTCGTCCGGACATGGTAAGACGCTGCTCGCTCCCAATCTTCCCGGCGCACCAAACCATCTCCCTCGCGTCTGGGTCGCACTCGGTGCAAATCCGATGGTGCACTACCGCAACCCTAGCGATACAGGGCGCCGAGTACGCCAATTTTAAATTATCCGTACTCCCAGACCTCTGCGCTCCTCTCCTATTGGGACTAGATTTCCAATGCAACCTCAGGAGCCTAACCCTGAAATTCGGGGGGCCCCTACCCCCACTCACCATATGTAGCCTTGCTAAAGGTCGACCCTCCCCCACTCTTCGCAAACCTCACCACCGACTGCACACCAGTTGCCACCAGAAGCAGGCGGTATAGCATCCAGGACAGGACTTTTATCAGGTCCGAGGTCCAGCGACTCATGCGGGAGGGAATCATCGAGGCCAGCAGTAGTCACTGGAGAGCTGAGGTGGTGGTCGTAAAGACCGGGGAAAAGAACTGGATGGTTGTAGATTACAGCCAAACCATAAACCGGTACACGCAACTCGATGCATACCCCCTTCTCCGGATCGCAGACATGGTTAACCAGATCGCACACTACCGGGTGTTCTCCACGGTGGATCTGAAGTCTGCATACCACCAGCTCCCAATCCGCCCGGAGGACCGCCACTACACGGCTTTTGAGGCAGGCGGCCGCCTTTTAAACTTCCTCCGGCTCCCCTTTGACGTCACGAACGGGTCTCGGTGTTCCAAAGAACAATGGACCGAATGGTGGACCAGCACGGGCAGTGGGCCACATTTCCGTACTTGGACAATGTCACCATCTGCGGCCATGATTAGCAGGACCACGATGCCAACCTCCACAGATTTCTCCAAACCGCCCAAACTCTTAACCTCCCTTTCAACAAGGAGAAATGCGTTTTCCGCACAACCAGGCTAGCCATCCTCGGCTACGTCGTGGAAAACAGGGTTCTAGGACCCGACCCTGACCGTATGCGCCCCCTCCTGCAACTCCCCCTCCCCCACTGCCCCAAGGCCCTGAAGAGGTGCCTCGGGTTCTTTTCATATTATGCCCAGTGGGTCCCCAACTATGCGGACAAAGCCCGCCCACTAATCAAGGCCACCATCTTCCCACTGGCGACTGAGACCCGCCAGGCCTTCCGTTGCATCAAGGCGGACATCGCCAAAGCCACTATGCGCGCGGTGGACGAGTCCGTCCCCTTCCAGGCGAGAGCGACGCATCAGAGGTCACTCTCGCCGCTACCCTCAATCAGGCAGGCAGACTGGTCGCGTTTTTTTCGCGCACCCTCACCACCTCCGAAATTCGTCATCCCTCAGTCGAAAAGGAGGCCCAAGCCATCGTGGAAGCCGTACGGCACTGGAGGCACTACCTCGCTGGTAGGAGGTTTACCCTCATCACCGACCAACGATTGGTAGCCTTCATGTTTGATAATATGCAGCGGGGCAAAATCAAGAATGATAAGATCTTGAGGTGGAGGATCGAACTCTCCACCTATAATTACGAAGTAATATATCGTCCTGGGAAATTCAACGAGCTCCCAGATGCCCTGTCCCGCAGCACGTGTGCCAGTGCGCAAGATGACCGACTATGTCACCCGGCTTCTCCACTACATCAAGGCCTGCAACCTGCCCTACTCCACCGAGGAGGTCAGAACTATGACCAGGGACTGCCAGATCTGTGCAGTGTAAACCGCACTTCTAGCGACCAGATAAGGCCCACCTGGTAAAGGCATCCCGGCGCTTTGAGCACCTCAGTATCGATTTCAAAGTGCCCCTCCCCTCCAATAACCGCAATACATATTTTCTCAACATTATTGATGAGTTCTCCCGCTTCCCCTTTGCAATCCCTTGCCCCGACATGACCACGCCCATCGTCATTAAAGCCCTACGTAGTTTCTTCACCCTGTTTGGTTTCCCCAGTTATGTCCACAGTGACCGGGGCTCGTCATTCATGAGCGATGAACTGCGTCAGTACCTGCTCAGTAAGGGCATCGCCTCGAGCAGGACTACCAGTTATAACCCCAGGGGAAACGGGCAGGTGGAGAGGGAGAACGCGACGGTCTGGAAGACCGTCCTACTGACCCTGCGGTCTAGGAATCTCCCAGTTTCCCTCTGGCAGGAGGTCCTCCCCGTTGTGCTCCACTCTATTAGGTCCCTACTTTCCACGGCCACAAACGAGACCCCTCATGACTGCCTATTTGTTTCCCTCAGGAGATCCACCTCAGGGGCCTCGCTTCCATCCTGGCTGAAGACACCGGAGCCCGTTCTGCTCAGAAAGCACGTCAGGAGCCATAAGTCCGACCCTCTGGTAGAGAGGGTCCAGCTCCTACACTCCACCCCTCAGTACGCATATATCGAACACCCCGATGGCCAACAGGATACGGTCTCCCTCCGGGTCCTGGCACCTGCCGGTTCCACCACAATCACCACCGCCACTCCACCCTATCCCGCCGAACCTATCATGACCAGCGCCCCGCCCCTATATGGTTCCCGTGCTCCTTCCCACCTGCCATCCCCCCTTCACCGATCCACAGGAATGAAGCTCCAGAAGAGACGCTCCCGGAATCCACGTCTGTACCCGCACCGGCGCCCTCACTACTGATGCCAGCAAGGATGAGTTTGACTCCCGGGCCAGCAACAGCACCAGAGCTTCAGCGATCACAGCGCACAATCCGTGCGCTAGACCGGCTGAACTTATGAACCCGTCACCCCCCCCGGACTTCATTTTTTTAACAGGGGGTGAATGTGGTGAATGTATTATATTACTAATCCACCATTGTATCTGTGCTATGCTGTTGCCCTTGTGGGCTCCACCTATGGGCCATTGTATGGCATTATCCATAAGGAAACATGTTGGGGCCAGTATGGTCTCCGCCCATGGCTCCTCCCCTTGAAGGGAGGTATAAAGAGCAATCAACCTATAGGCAGCTCTCAGTGTTAGATCAGTCGCAGGCAGGCACTGTTCTAGTTGATTAAAGCCACAGCTTATTTCTACTCTTGTCGCGAGTGAATTGATGGTCGCATCACTCTCTCACACACACAGTCTCTCCGTCTCCCACACACTCTCTTTCTCCAACACACAATCACTCTCTCCCACATACACACTCTCTCCCTCTCTCTCATACACACGCTCTCTCCCTCTCCCCCATACGCTCAGTCTCTCCCACACACACTCACTCTCTCTACCACACACACACTCTCTCTCCCACACACTCACTCTCTCCCACACACACACTCTCTCTCCCACACACACACACTCTCTCTCCCACACACACACACTCTCTCTCCCACACACACACTCTCTCTCCCACACACTCACTCTCTCCCACACACACACTCTCTCTCCCACACACACACACACACTCTCTCCCACACACACACTCTCTCTCCCACACACTCACTCTCTCCCACACACACACTCTCTCTCCCACACACACACACACTCTCTCTCTCACACACACACACTCTCTCTCTCACACTCTCTTTCTCCCTCTCTCCCACACACACACTCTCCCACACACACACTTTCTCACTCTCTCTCCCACATGCACACTCAATCTCTCTCTCACACACACTCTCTCTCTCCCACACGCACACTCAATCTCTCTCTCACACACACTCACTCTCTCTTCCACACACACACTCTCTCTCCCACACACTCACTCTCTCCCACACACACACTCTCTCTCCCACACACACACTCTCTCCCACACACACACTCTCTCTCCCACACACACACACTCTCTCTCTCACACACACTCTCTCTCACACACTCTCTTTCTCCCTCTCTCCCACACACACTCTCCCACACACACTTTCCCACTCTCTCTCCCACATGCACACTCAATCTCTCACACACACTCTCTCTCTCCCACACGCACACTCAATCTCTCTCTCACACACACTCACTCTCTCTTCCACACACACACCTTCCCTCTCTCTCACACACACTCACTCTCACTCTCCCACACACACTCACTCTCTGACACTCTCTCACACACACTCACTCTCTCTCTCACAGACTCACTCTCTCCCTCTCCCACACACATACTCTCTCTCCCCCACACACTCAGTCTCTCCCACACACACTCACTCTCTCTCCCACACACACACTCTCTCTCCCACACACTCTCGTTCTCCCTCTCTCCCACACACACACTCTCTCCATCACACACACTTTCTCTCCCACACGCACACTCAATCTCTCTCTCACGCACACTCTCTCTCTCTCCCACACGCACACTCAATCTCTCGCTCACACACACTCACTCTCTCTTCCACACTCACACTTTCCCTCTCTCTCACACACACTCACTCTCTCTCCCACACACACTCACTCTCTCACACACTCTCTCTCACACACTCTCTCTCTCCCTCTCTCCCACACACACTCACTCTCTCTCTCCCACACACACACTCTCTCCATCACACACACTCTCTCTCTCTCCCACACGCACACTCAATCTCTCACACACACTCACTCTCTCTTCCACACACACACTTTCCCTCTCTCTCATACACTCACTCTCTCTCCCACACACACTCACTCTCTCTCTCACACACTCTCTCTCACACATTCCCTCTCTCCCTCTCTCCCACACACACTCACTCTCTCTCTCACACACACTCACTCTGTCTCTCACACACTCTCTCTCTCTCCCACATACACACTCTCTCTCTCCCACACATACTCACTATCTCTCTCCCACACACACTCACTCTCTGACACACTCTCTCTCTCTCACACTCTCTCTCTCACACACTCCCCCTCTCCCACACACATACTCTCTCTCCCACACACACTCACTCTCTCTCCCACACACACACTCTCTCTCCCACACACTCTCGTTCTCCCTCTCTCCCACACACACACTCTCTCCATCACACACACTTTCTCTCCCACACGCACACTTAATCTCTCTCTCACACACACTCTCTCTCTCTCTCCCACACGCACACTCAATCTCTCTCTCACACACACTCACTCTCTCTCCCACACGCACACTCAATCTCTCTCTCACACACACTCACTCTCTCTTCCACACTCACACTTTCCCTCTCTCTCACACACACTCACTCCCTCTCCCACACACACTCACTCTCTCTTGTGGTGTTGGGTGTTCTGACACACAGATGAGCCAACACAGTTGCATATGGTACAACGCTTCTTTATTTAAACTCACTATTTACAGTTTGGTCTTTGCACTCTGCACGTGGGGGGCTCCCTGCTTGTGGTGTTTCAACAGTTTGTTCTTGTTCCCTTCTCCCCAGACCTACTGACCTCCAGGTGTCGTGCTCGTGCTTTTTATGTGGTTGGTGTTCTTGTCTGTGATTGGTTGTGGTGTTGTGTACTCTGATTTGCCTGTTAGTGTGTCCATCATGATGTGTGTGTTTGAATATCATGACATCCCCCCTTTTTACAAAGATATGTGCCTACGTGGTAATAAAAATGATCGTGACGTGAGTGCATCTAAGAGTGTGTGTGTGTCGTGTGCAGCATGTGTCTATGACGGAACTATGTACATGGGGCGATGTCGAGTGCGTCACATGAATCCAGTTGTACCATAACATAACAGAAATGCGAACGAGAGAAGAAGAAAAAAAATTTGAACAGTTGTCCAGTCAGACGACATCTGGAACGATAAACAACAACAGGTTATCATGTAAAATTGTCCAACTTATTAAACATATGAACTGTATTATAAGTCCATTCTAATGGGTTTGCGACGAATTCGGGTTGACCGCCTCAAGGGTGGATCAAGAACCACCGGCTGCTGTGCAGGCATGGCCATGGGTGGCGATGGAAAGGGCGTGATGTACGGCAGCTCCACAAAGTCATCCTCGGAAGCCTGTTGAAGATCTGGCATGTTGTGTGGCTGTGAGCGTGGAAGTCGGCGAAGGGCGCGCCGATTGCGGCGACGCACGGAACCATCCGGCATGCGAACCAGGAACGAGCGGGGAGCCACTTGTCGGAGGACTTCGGCCGGTGCTGACCAGCCACCATACGGTTGATGGACGCGTACTTTGTCTCCGGAGGACAGGGGGGGCAGGTCCGTCGCTCGTGTGTCGTACCGACCTTTCTGGCGATCACGCTGCAGTTGCATGTTCCGAAGAACCGCCTCATTGTCTGTTGTCGGTGCCAGGACGGAAGGTACCGTCGTCCTGAGGGAGCGACCCATTAGTAGCTGCGCTGGCGAGAGGCCCGTGGATAACGGGGCCGATCGATAGGCCAGCAAGGCAAGGTTAAAGTCCGATCCGGCATCAGCCGCCTTGCACAGGAGCCGCTTTGCGATGTGGACACCCTTTTCAGCCTTCCCGTTCGATTGTGGATGCAGAGGGCTGGATGTCACATGAGTGAAACCATATGCTGCGGCAAAGGACGACCATTCACGGCTGGCAAAACAAGGTCCATTGTCTGACATGACAGTCCTTGGAATGCCATGGCGAGCAAACGTTTCCTTGCAGGCCCCAATGACTGCGGACGACGTCAGATCATGGAGAGGCATGACTTCCGGGTAGTTTGAGAAGTAGTCTATAATAACAATGTGATCTCTGCCGAGCGCGTGAAATAGGTCCACACCCACCTTCGCCCAGGGGGACGTCACCATCTCGTGTGGTAGAAGTGTTTCCGGAGGTTGAGCCGGCTGAAACCTCTGACAGGTTGTGCAGTTGAGCACCATGTTGGCTATGTCTTCATTAATACCCGGCCAATATACCGCCTCCCGGGCCCTTCGTCTGCATTTTTCGACGCCCAAGTGGCCTTCGTGTAGTTGACGAAGAATCATCTGGCGCACACTGTGTGGAATAACGATCCTATGCGATTTCATAAGGACCCCGTCTATATTGGTGAGATCATCTCGCACATTATAAAACTGGGGGCACTGCCCTTTTAGCCACCCTTCCGTCATGTGGCGCATCACTCGCTGCAGCAGAGGGTCAGTCGCCGTCTCTGCGCGTATGTGGGCCAGACTAGGATCATCAGCTGGCATATTTGCTGCTGTCAGAGTCACGTGTGCCTCAATTTGACGCACGAACCCCTCTGCATCTGGTGGTGTGCTCACTGCTCGGGAAAGAGTGTCCGCCACGATGAGTTCCTTCCCCGGAGTGTAGATCAGTTCAAAATCGTACCTCCTGAGTTTGAGTAAGATGCGCTGGAGGCGAGGAGTCATGTCGTTCAGGTCTTTGTTAATGATGTTGACCAGGGGGCGGTGGTCAGTTTCGACCGTGAATCGTGGCAGGCCATACACATAGTCGTGGAACTTGTCCAGTCCAGTTAACAAGCCCAGGCATTCTTTTTCGATTTGCGCATAGCGCTGTTCGGTAGGGGTCATGGCTCGTGAGGCATACGCAACCGGGGCCCATGATGACGTGCTGTCTTTTTGCAGGAGTACCGCTCCAATACCAGATTGGCTGGCGTCTGTTGAGATCTTTGTAGGGCGAGCCGTGTCAAAGAAGGCCAGCACTGGTGCCGTGACCAGTTTGTGCTTGAGCTCCTCCCATTCCCGCTGATGCGATTGGTTCCAGTTGAATTCCGTCGATTTTTTTACGAGATGGCGCATGTTTGTTGTATGAGAAGCCAGGTTGGGAATGAACTTCCCAAGGAAGTTGACCATGCCCAGGAATCTTAAGACAGCCTTCTTGTCAGCCGGTCGTGGCATGGCTGTGATGGCGCTAACCTTGTCTGCATCGGGACGGACCCCGGACCTTGAGATGTGGTCCCCGAGGAATTTCAGCTCCGTCTGGCCGAAAGCACACTTCGCACGGTTGAGACGCAGGCCATTTTGCCGTATGCGGGTAAAGACACGTCGAAGACGATGCATGTGTTCCTGCGGAGTGGTGGACCAAATGATGATGTCGTCCACATATACACGTACCCCTTCGATGCCTTCCATCATCTGCTCCATAATGCGGTGGAATACTTCAGATGCCGAAATGATGCCGAATGGCATCCGGTTGTAGCAGAATCTGCCAAAAGGGGTGTTGAATGTGCATAGTCTTCGGCTGGCCGGGTCCAGTTGGATCTGCCAGAATCCTTTGGACGCATCCAATTTAGTGAATATGTTGGCTCGCGCCATCTCGCTGGTGAGGTCTTCTCGTTTCGGGATGGGATAGTGTTCCCGCATGATGTTGTTGTTCAGATCTTTTGGATCTATACATATACGGAGCTCGCCAGAGGGCTTCTTTACACAGACCATGGAGCTGACCCATGGCGTGGGCTCCGTGACCTTGGATAGGACCCCTTGGTCCTGAAGAATCTGCAGTTGTGCCTTGAGGCGGTTTTTGAGAGGCGCAGGAACCCTGCGAGGTGCGTGAACGACAGGGATGGCGTCCGGTCTGAGTCGAATCTTGTACGTGTGTGGCAATGTCCCCATGCCTTCAAAAACCTCCTGGTTGTGAGCGAGGAGGGAATGGAGATTCGCGTGGAACTCAGCATCCGGGAAGTCGGATATCTCATCTGGAGAGAGAGACATAATGCGCTGTACCAGGTGAAGGACCTTACACGCTTGTGCGCCCAGTAACGAGTCCTTTGATGAGCCCACAACTTCGAAGGGGAGTGTGGCCGTGTACCCCTTGTGAGTCACCTGTAGCTGGCAAGATCCTATGGACGGGATAACGTTCCCGTTATAGTCAACCATCTTAAGCCGGGATGGTGTGATGGGTGGCTTGACCTTCATGGCCTGGACTGCAGAGTAAGCAATCAGGTTGGCGGATGCGCCGGTGTCCAGACGGAAGGCGACGCGCGATCGGTTGACTGTCAGGGTGGCACACCACTCATCGGCTGGATTGATGGCATTGACCTTGTTGACATCAATGACGGCAACTCGGAAGGCATCCTGGTCATCTGCATCACTTAACTGGAAGTCTTGATGCGTGGGCTGGACGGTCCTGACTCGTGTGCGAGGTTGTCGAGGATGCGCCGGATCCATGGGTTGAGCCGCACGACAGCGGGCTGCGTAGTGGCCCATCATGGCACATCTGTTGCACTGTCGGTTTTTTGCAGGACATTGCCCTTTTAAGTGTAGACGTCCACAATTGCTGCACGTGATGACGTCACGGCGTTCGTTGCGCCACTGCGCATGCGCAGTGCGATCTTGCGGTGGGCGCGCCTGCGCAGTGCGTCCCTCGTTGTGGCCGTTATTTTTGGCGCGCACCTGCGCGGGAGACCGCGAAAAGCGCGGGAAGCGGCCGCTGTCGTCCGGGCCGTGGGGCGGGAAGAAATCGACGGCCTGGATGCGTTCGACGTCGTGGGCGGCCTGGCTTGCCGATTCGACGGCTGGGGACCCCCTCCGTGCCAACTCGGACGCCTGAAATCGGGCAAAACGGCAGGTAGCATTTTCATGGAGGACACAGGCTTCCACAGCAGACGCTAAGGTGAGGCTTTTCATTTTAAGAAGCTGCTGGCGTAGGCCACTAGAGGCAACGCCAAAAACAATCTGGTCCCTGATCATGGACTCTGTAGTGGTGCCGTAACCGCAGGACTGCGCTAGAATCCGGAGGTGCGTCAAAAAGGGTTGAAAAAGTTCCTCCTTACCTTGCAGGCGTTGCTGAAAGATGTATCTTTCGAAACTTTCGTTTACTTCAGCTTGAAAGTGCTGGTCCAGTTTGAGGATGACCGTGTCATATTTGGCCTGGTTTTCGCCTTCCTCGAACACCAGTGAGCTAAAGACATCGGTTGGGTACGGGCCTGCGTAGAAGAGGAGCATTGCAATCTTCGAATCATCCGAGACATTCTGTTTTTCGGTGGCACGGATGTACAGGTCAAATCGCTGCCTGTAGAGCTTCCAGTTGGTGCCTAGGTTCCCCGTGACTTGCATCGGCTGCGGTCCGTCGGTCTGGTCCATGTCCAGAATGGCAGGTTAGTAGGCAGGTATCGATCCACTCCTGTACCATGTGGTGTTGGGTGTTCTGACACACAGATGAGCCAACACAGTTGCATATGGTACAACGCTTCTTTATTTAAACTCACTATTTACAGTTTGGTCTTTGCACTCTGCACGTGGGGGGCTCCCTGCTTGTGGTGTTTCAACAGCTTGTTCTTGTTCCCTTCTCCCCAGACCTACTGACCTCCAGGTGTCGTGCTCGTGCTTTTTATGTGGTTGGTGTTCTTGTCTGTGATTGGTTGTGGTGTTGTGTACTCTGATTTGCCTGTTAGTGTGTCCATCATGATGTGTGTGTTTGAATATCATGACATCTCTCACACACTCTCTCTCACATACTCTCTCTCTCCCTCTCTCCCACACACACTCACTCTCTCTCCCACACACTCTCATCGTCCCTCTCTCCCACACACACACTCTCTCCATCACACACACTTTCTCACTCTCTCTCCCACACTCAATCTCTCTCTCACACACACTCACTCTCTCTTCCACACACACACTTTCCCTCTCTCTCATACACACTCACTCTCTCTCCCACACACACTCACTCTCTCTCTCACACACTCTCTCTCTCCCTCTCTCCCACACACACTCACTCTCTCTCTCCCACACACTCACTCTGTCTCTCACACACTCTCTCTCTCCCACATACACACTATCTCTCTCCCACACATACTCACTATCTCTCTCCCACACACACTCACTCTCTGACACACTCTCTCTCTCACACACTCTCTCTCTCACACACTCTCTCTCTCTCTCTCTCACAGACTCACTCGCTCCCTCTCCCACACACATACTCTCTCTCCAACACTCATTCTCACTCTCTCACACACTCACTCTCTCTCTCACACTCTCTCTCTCCCACTCCCCCACTCTCTCTCCCACACTCACTGATGCGACCATCAATTCACACGAGACGATGAGTAGAAGTGAACAGTGGTTTTAATCAGCTAGATCTGTGCTTGCCTGCGACTGCTCTGTACTGAGAGCCGCCTACAGGCTGCAGATCTATATACCTCCTCTGAGGGGGCGGAGCCATAGGCAGAGCCTACAAGGGCATCAACAGAGTACAATACAGTGTAATGCAAAGCAATGGTGAATGGTAGCAGTAATACATTCACTCTCTCCTAAACTCTCTCCCACACTCTCTCTCTCTCCCACTCTCTCTCTCACACTCTCTCTCTCACACAGTCTCTCCCTCTCTCACAGTCTCTCTCTCTCACACACTCTCTCCCCCTCTCTCTCTTCCCCTCACACACTCTCTCTCACAGTCTATCTCTCTCACACTCTCTCTCTCCCACACTCACTGCCTCTCTCTCCCACACTCACTCCCCCTCTCCCAAACTCTCTTTCTCCCACACCCTCTCTCCCACACTCTCTCTCTCACACTCTCTCTCTCACTCACTCTCTCTCCCACACTCTCGCTCTCACACTCCCTCTCACTCCCACACTCACTTTCTCCCAAACTCTCTCTCTCCCTCACCCTCTCTCCCACACTCTCTCTCTCCCCCACTCTCTCTATCACACTCTCTCTCTCTCTCACACAGTCTCTCTCTCTCTCACACACTCTCCCCCACTCTCTCTTCCCCTCACACACTCTCTCTTCCCCTCACACACTCTCTCTCACACAGTCTATCTCTCTCACACTCACTCTCTCCCACACTCACTCCCTCTCTCTCCCACACTCACTCCCTCTCTCTCAAACTCTCTCTCTCCCACACTCTCTCTCTCACACTCACTCTCACTCACTCTCTCTCCCACACACTCACTCTCTCACACAGTCTCTCTCTCTCTCACACACTCCCTCTCTCTCACACTCTCTCTTCCCCTCACACACTCTCTCTCCCACACTCTCTCCCACTCTCTCTCCCTCTCTCTATTCCTCTCTCTCTCTGTGGTAAACCACTGTTGCACCTGTATTCGGTGATGTAAGGTAAGACCTGGACTACAGGTTCGCCGGTAGCTCCTGCCTGCTGGCTCCGCCCAGTAGGCGGAGTATAAATATGCGTGTCCTCTATTCAGCAGCCATTTCGCCAGCTGCTGTGGGAGGCCCCACATTTTACTGCAATAAAGCCTCAGTTGTATCCAACCTGAGTCTTTGTACAATTGATCGTGCCTCAATTTATTGCAGTAAGATTTTCTAGAAGATGGACCTCCGAATCAAACCAGATCGCCTGCAGCTGGATCCGCAATCTAGCGACGCCAAAAAGGACTTTAATCACTGACTAGCTTGCTTCGAGGCCGATATCAACTCAGCGACCACCCCTGTTCCGGAGGCTCAGAAGATACAGATCCTGTACTCAAGGTGGAGCTCCAACGTGTTTCCGCTGATCCAGGACGTCCCGACACGCCTCAAAGGAGGCCATGGCGCTCCTCAAAGAAAACTACGAACAGAAAACAAACACACTCTTCACCAGGCACGTACTCGCCACTCGCTCTCAACTCCCTGGTGAGTCCATAGAAGACTTCTGGCGGGCCCTAATCACATTCGTCCGGGACTGTGACTGTCAGGCCGTTACGGCCACCGAACATTCCAACCTTCTTATGCGCGATGCGTTTGTAACGGGGATTGGGTCGGACCTCATACGCCAAAGGCTGTTTAAAGGGGCCACACTCGACCGAGCGGAGACTAAAAAGCTAGCACTCTCCATGACAGTTGCCTCACGAAATGCTCAGGCCTACCCCTCCGGCCGCGGGGCCCACCCCTCCTATCCCTCCTATCCCTCGTGGACCCCACAAACGGCCGCCCCAGCCGGGGCTTTACCCAGCCAGTACGCCTGCGCCACACACCAATCCGCGCACCCCGGGGGTCCCCGATGTTACTTCTGTGGCCAGCAGAAGCACCCTCACCAAAGCTGCCCGGCCCGCGCTGCCATTTGCAAGGCTTGCCGCAAAAAGGGGCAGTTCACCGCGGTGTGCCAGGCCAGCACAGTCGTCGCTATCGTCCCCTCCCCCCTGACCTACACACAATGGGCGCCGCCATCTTAGTCCCGGACCACGCACGGCCAGTGGGCGCCGCCATCTTCACCTCCCCAGACCAGGCGCAGCCAGTGGGCGCCGCCATATTCACCTCCCGAGGTCGCGGGCGGCCAGTGGGCGCCGCCATCTTCCCCTCCTCAGTCCACATGCAGCCCATGGGCGCCGCCATCTTGTCCAGCCCCCGCAACGTGTGGCCCATGGGCGCCGCCACCTTGTCCCGCCCCCACAACGTGCGGACCATGGGCGCCGCCATTTTGTCCCCCGCAGGATCTTCAGGCGCCGCCATCTTGTCTTCCCCACAGGGCATGGACGCCAACAACATTCCACTACCTGGGCCCACCATGCTCTCCACCTTCTGACTCCAGCGACGACCGACCGCAGCTCGCCTCAGTGACGATCGACCAGTCTCATCTGCACAACCTGGCCACCGCTTCGACGAGTGTGAAAATGGCCTGCTGGACTCCGGGAGCACCGAAAGCTTCATCCACCCGTATACGGTAAGGTGCTGCTCCCTCGTGGTCCACCCCGCCAATCAAAGAATCTCCCTGGCCTCCGGATCCCATTCCGTCGCGATCCGGGGGTTCTGCACGGTCACTCTCATGGTCCAGAGCGTAGAATTCAGCGGCTTCCGCCTCTATGTACTTCCTAATCTCTGCGCTGCACGACTACTAGGCTTGGACTTCCAATGCAATCTCCAGAGCCTTACCCTCAAATTCGGCGACCCCTACCACCCCTCACTGTGTGCAGCCTCGCGACCCTAAAGGTCGGCCTACCCTCCCTCTTTGCCTGGCTAACTGCAGATTGCAAGCCCGTTGCCACCAGGAGCAGATGGTACAGCACCCAGGACAAGACCTTCATCAGGTCCGAGGTCCAGCGGCTGCTTCGGGAAGGCATCATCGAGGCCAGCAACAGCCCCTGGGAGAGGCCAAGTTGTAGTCGTTAAAACTGGGGAGAAACACAGAATGGTCGTGGACTACAGCCAGACCATCAATCGGTACACGCAGCTTGACGTGTACCCCCTCCCACGCATATCTGATATGGTCAATCAGATTCCACAGTACTGGGTCTTCTCAACGGTAGACCTCAAACCCGCCTACTACCAGCTCCCCATTCGTAAATCGGACCATCCATACACTGCCTTTGAGGCAGACGGTCGTCTCTACCACTTCCTCAGGGTTCCCTTCGGCGTCACTAACGGGGTCTCGGTCTTCCAAAGGGAGATGGACCGAATGGTCGACCGGTATGGCTTGCGGTCCACCTTCCTGTACCTAGACAACGTCACCATCTGCGGCCATGACCAGCAGGACCACGACGCCAACCTCGTCAAATTCCTCCACACCGCCACTCTCCTCAACCTCACCTACAACAAGGAGAAGTGTGTGTTCAGCACAACCCGCTTAGCCATCCTCGGCTATGTGGTCCAGAACGGAGTTCTGGGGCCAGATCCCGATGGCATGCGCCCTCTCATGGAGCTTCCTCTCCCCCACTGCCCCAAGGCCCTCAAACGCTGCCTGTGGTTCTTCTCCCACTACGCCCAGTGGGTCCCAAACTATGCGGATAAGGCACGCCCACTCATTCAGTCCACCCACTTTCCCCTTACGGCCGAGGCACAACAGGCCTTCGCCCGTATCAGAGCTGATATAGCCAAGGCCGGGATGCACACAGTAGACGAGACACTGCCCTTTCAAGTAGAGAGCGATGCATCAGATGTCGCCCTAGCCGCCACCCTCAATCAGGCTGGCAGACCCGTGGCATTCTTTTCCCGCACCCTTCATGCCTCAGAAATTCGGCACTCCTCCGTCGAAAAAGAGGCCCAAGCTATCGTTGAAGCTGTGCGGCATTGGAGGCATTACCTGGCCGGCAGGAGATTCACTCTCCTCACTGACCAACGGTCGGTAGCCTTTATGTTCAACAACACACAGCGGGGCAAGATCAAAAACGATAAAATCTTGCGGTGGTGAATCGAGCTCTCCACCTATAATTACGAGATTTTGTATCGCCACGGCAAACTCAACGAGCCCCCAGATGCCCTATCCCGAGGTACATGTGCCAGCGCACAGGTAGACCGACACTGGGCCCTACACGACAGCCTTTGTCACCCGGGGTCCCACGATTGTACCACCTTGTCAAGGCTCGCAATCTGCCCTACTCCGTCGAGGAAGTTCGGACAGTCACCAGGGACTGCCAGGTCTGTGCTGCACTTCTACCGGCCGGAACGCGCGCGCCTGGTGAAGGCCTCCCGCCCCTTAGAACGCCTCAGCGTGGATTTCAAAGGGCCCCTCACCTCCCCGACGGAACCACGTATTTCCTCAGTGTGGTCGACGAGTACTCCAGATTCCCCTTCGCCATCCCATGCCCCGACATGACGTCTGCCACCGTCATCAAAGCCCTCAACACAATCTTCACTCTGTTCGGTTTCCCCGCCTACATCCACAGTGACAGGGATCCTCATTCATGAGCGATGAGCTGCGTCAGTTCCTGCTCAGCAGGGGTATCGCCTCCAGCAGGATGACCAGCTATAAACCCCGGGGAAACGGGCAGGTAGAGAGGGAGAACGGGACGGTTTGGAAGGCCGTCCAACTGGCCCTACGGTCCAGGAACCTCCCGGCCTCTCGCTGGCAGGAGGTCCTCCCTGATGCACTCCACTCCATAAGACACCCATGAACGTCTTTTTGTCTTCCCCAGGAAGTCCACATTGGGGTGTCGCTCCCAACTTGGCTCGCAGCTCCAGGACCGGTCCTGCTCCGTAGGCACGTCCGACTCCACAAGGCGGACCCGTTGGTGGGTAGGGTGCATTTGCTCCACACCAACCCCCAGTATGCCTGTGTGGCGTAGCCCGACGGCCGCCAAGATACTGTCCCCCCTCAGGGACCTGACACCAGCAGGTTCCACACACACACACCTCTCCGGTCCAGCGCCACCCTCCCCTTCCCCGGCGCTCCCAGCATTAACCCCACCAGGACCATCCCTCCTTCCCCTGCCCACGCAAGAGGATGAAGAGGATTTCAGCATGCTCCCGGGGTCACCCAACATCAGGCCAGCACTGACGTCGCCAGCATTGACATCGCCACCACTGCTACGTCGCTCCCAGCGGAACGTCAAGGCATCAGGCCGGTTGAATCTCTAACTGGCACCGGACTTTCAAAAGACATTTTTTTTTCTCCTAATAAAATTCACTACTGTATATAGTTCTCCACCACCCCTGCTGGACTCATTTTTAACAGGGGGTGAATGTGGTAAACCACTGTTAAATCTGTATTAGATGATGTAAAGTAGGACCTGTATTACAGGTTCGACGGTAGCTCCTGCCTGCTGGCTCCGCCCAGTAGTAAGAGTATAAATATGCGTGTCCTCTATTCAGCAGCCATTTCGCCAGCTGCTGTGGGAGGCCACACATTTTACTGCAATAAAGCCACAGTTGTATCCAACCTGAGTCTTTGTACAATTGATCATGCATCACTCTCTCACACACACTCTCTCTCTCTCACAGTCTCTCTCCCTCCCACTCTCTCTCACACACTCTTCCCTTCACACAGTCTCTATCTCTCACACACTCTCTCTCTCTCTCAGTCTCACTCGTTCCCACTCTCTCTCTCACACTCTCTCTTCCCTTCACACAGTCTCTCTCTCTCACACTCTCTCTCACATACTCTCTCACACACTCTCTCTTCCCCTCACACAGTCCCTCTCTCTCACACTCTCTCTCACACTCTCTCTCTCCCACTCCCTCTCTCACACTTTCTCTTCCACCCACACACTCTCTCTCACATTTTCTCTCCCACTCTCTCTTCCTCTCACACACTCTCTCTCTCACACTCTTTCTCTCTCCCACGCACACAATTACTCTCCCACTCTTACTCTCTCTTCCTCTCACACACTCTCTCTCACACGCAAACAATTATGGCCAGTTACACACAAACTGCTTGTACTCATAAGAAGTCCTTGGATTGCTTTATTTTTGGAAGCCAGTTATCCTGACATCTGCATATTTCAGACATAAACAGAAGACAAAAAATTCCTGCATTCGAAAGAACTTATTAATAACATGTTTTTGGAAAGTACAATTTTTCTGAAGGCGACGAAGAATCCAACATGAGTTTGTGAGTCAAACGAACCTTAACTTTATTTACACTAATATTTACACAGCACCCGTATGTCGCTCCTGGTCTTCTCTCGAGCCAGTACCTAACTGGCCGGCTCTATTTATACAACAGAACAGGTTATCGATTACCCCGCTCCACTTGAGGGAGCTCATATTCCCCAAGATCCATGGGGTAACCATTTGTCCCTACCCAGTACAGGTTCCAGCAACAACAGAAACTTGACTTCTGCTGGATTGTTTTAATAAAGGATAGCAGCAGCAGGAGAAGTAATTCAGCCACCTTGGTACACAGGGTATCAAGTTCTTTCCGAATTCCACAAAGGTTAAGACAAATATACTCGTTATTGTCATGATATGCAGATAAGGATATACAGACAGGCACAGACAGGCAGCCAATGAACACAGAGAACAGGACATGACCAATAAGCAGGCAGGACACTCAGGGGTGGTATCTCACTGTAAAAGGCACGAGGCACTCACACTCCGCCTCTTTCCACTGATGAACATCTACAGAGTGAGTTGGGGTGTATTTACAGTATCACACCTCCAGCACGCGGCTAAGAACTAGTCTGGTTCAGTCAGTCAGAGTAACCACACTTAAGTTAGCAGAGAGTCGAACTCATAGAGAACTGTGCTAACTGTGCTACTGGTTCAATAAATCAGATTGAACTAACTTCAAGGTCTGGAGTATCTTTTGGTTAAAGCTGCATCCAGTTGCAGCCTCTGTTATCCCAGAGTACATAACACATCATGCTACCAGGAGACTACTTAATCTAGGTGGTTTACCTCAGTCCATTCCGTGACGACCAGCGAATGTATCCCGGCACCATGGAGAAGATTCAGGCCCCTCACCAGCTCAGGACCTCCGGCAATCTCAGTGCCAACTGGCGGACATTCAAGCAAAAGTTTCTGCTGTACACCGAAGCTTCAGACCTCGTGGGTGCGTCTGATGCAAGGAAGATCGCGCTTCTCCTCTCAACAGCGGGTGATCAAGCCATCAAACTCTTCAACTCTTTTCACTTCACCGAAGGCCAGGACAAGACAAAATTTCAGACCATCCTGGACAAGTTTGACAGTCACTGTGAAGTGGACACCAATGAAATCTTTGAGCGCTACATATTCAAACAGCGTCTACAAGATAAAGATGAATCTTTCAACTCCTTCTTAACTAACCTCTGCCTGCTAGCGCTGTCCTGCAACTTTGGTGTTATTGCTGACTGCATGATCAGAGACCAAATCGTTTTTGGAGTTCACTCTGATCCTCTGAGAGAGCAGCTGCTGAAAATCAAGCATATGACCCTGCCAGTCGCGATTGAAACATGCACAGTGCATGAGCACGCCAAAAATCGCTATGCCCAGTACAAATCGGCTGAAAAGGAGAAACTTGCCTCCCACGAGGCAGACAGTGTGCAGGCCATCGCCCGGATACAGCGCCTCAGCATTGATGAAAGCGGCCATTTTGCGTGCTTTTCCCGGGGCCCCACACATGCACGATACGAACGGGGTAACGAAGCGGCCGACAGCCGCACTGCGCATGTGTGACGACGCGCGGAGCGTCAGGGTGCCGACGTCATGATGTGCTCGAACTGCAGCAACGCCCACTTAAACAAACACTGCCCTGCAAGCGGCAGGCGATGTTTAATCTGCGGGAAGCCTGGACACTGTGCAGCCCTGTGCAGGTCTGCACCACCAGTCAGGGGCCAGCGCTCCCAATTCTGACGACGGCACGTTCAGATTTCGCAACAAATTTCAGGATCCTGATCCTTGCAGCACAGCGGACCCAGAGGACGAATGCCTGGACTCCGCCTACTGTGTGGGCATCATTACCAAATGTGAATATGCCACATCCAACTCGTCACAAATTCAATCCATCCTCGCTGTGGATTCTGCGGACGAATGGCGTGCGGTGATGCAGGTCAACCGCTGCTCCATCCAGTTTAAGCTGGACACAGGTGCTTCTGCCAACCTCCTCTCACGGGCAGATTTCAAACGCATCAAGAAGCCCCCCAAGGTCCTTCCAGCAGCCTGCAGGCTCCTGGACTACAACGGAAATGCCATCACGGCACTGGGATCCTGCCATCTATTCGTCTCCAACCGGAGCACCCAATGCACGGTTACGTTTTGAAATTGTCAAGCCAGACAGGGCATCCCTACTTGGCGCGCATGCCTGCAAGCAGCTGAACCTCGTGCAGCGGGTTTACACAACAATATCCTCCCATGTGGATCTTCAGGCCGGCATTGACGACATCCTCGCTCAGTATCCGGATGTGTTCGACGGGATGGGCACGCTGCCATGTCGATACAAGATTCTGCTACTACCTGATGCCACGCCAGTGGTCCACGCACCACGCCGGGTCCCGGCTCCGCTGAGGGAGCGCCTGAAGGCACAGCTCAAGGATCTTCAGCATCATTTCCAAGGTAACCGAACCGACTGACTGGGTCAGCTCGATGGTATGTGTTAGAAAGCCTTCAGAAGGCCTGCGCATCTGCATTGATCCCAAGGATCTCAATAAGAATATATTGCGTGAACACTACCCCATCCCGAAGCGGCGAGATGGCACAAGCACGTTTTTTCACCAAGTTAGATGTGTCACATGGATTTTGGCAAATCCAGCTGGATGAGTCCAGCAGAAGGCTCTGCACCTTCAATACACCGTTTGGCAGATACTGCTATAATCGCATGCCGTTTGGCATTGTCTCGGCATCGGAGATCTTCCATCGCATCATGGAGCAGATGATGGAGGGCATTGAAGGGGTTCGTGTGTACGTGGACGACATCATCATATGGTCCACCACCCCTGAAGAGCATGTTTCCCGTCTCCAGCAGGTATTCCGCCATGTCCATGCCAATGGCCTGAAGCTGAACAGGTCCAAATGTTGCTTTGGCATGTCGACACTCAAGTTCCTAGGTGACCAGATCTCTCAGCAGGGCGTGCGCCCGGGCACAGACAAGGTCAAGGCCATCGCAGCCATGAAGGTCCCTGAAGACAAGAAGGCGGTGTTGCGCTTCCTGGGCATGGTCAATTTTCTGGACAAATTCACCCCAAACCAGGCCTCACACACTACGACTCTACGAAACCTGGTGAAAAAGTCCACTGCCTTTGAGTGGAAAGCAGCACATCAGGCAGAGTGGCTGGAGCTGAAAGCCAAGCTCACCACTGCACCCGTATTGGCAATGTCCGACCCAGACAGGGAGACGAAGATCTCGACAGATGCGAGCCAGGATGGCATCGGTGCGGTGCTGCTTCAACGCGATGACACTTCATCCTGGGCACTGGTAGCCTATGCATCGAGGGCCATGACGCCCACCGAAACACGGTATGCGCAAATAGAGAAGGAATGCCTGGGACTTCTTACTGGAATTTTCAAGTTTCACGACTTATGTCTACGGCCTGCCGGCATTCACTGTCGAAACGGATCACAGGCCGCTGGTCCACATGATTCACAAGGACCTGAATGACATGACGCTTCGATTGCAGCGCATCCTCCTCAAACTCAGAAGGTATGACTTTGACGTAGTGTACACGCCTGGCCAGGAGCTCATCATCGCTGATGCATTGTCCCGCTCCATCACATTGCCTAGTGAACCGCTGGAAATCATCCGGCAGATTGAATCACAGGTGCAGCTGTGTGCTAGCACCCTCCCGGCGTCTGATGAGAACTTGGTTCGTATCCGCGAGGAGACAGCCAAAGACCCCCTCTTGCAGCGTGTCATGCACCACCTCGCCAATGTCTGGCAGAAAGGGCAGTGCCCTCAATTTTACAATGTAAAGGACGACCTGACAGTGATTGATGGAATCCTCCTCAAGCTGGACTGGATTATCATTCCACTCAGTCTCCAGAGCTTGCTGCTCAACCAAATCCATGAGGGACACCTGGGCGTTGAGAAGTGCAGACGCAGAGCCAGGCAGGCTGTCTACTGGCCCGGTATGAGCCAGGACATCTTGAACATGGTCCTCAATTGTGCGACTTGTCAACGCTTCCAGCCAGTGCAGAGCAAGGAGACACTCCAGCAGCATGAAATCGAGTCCTCCCCGTGGACATGGTTGGCATCGACCTCTTTCGTGTGAATGGTCATGACTACGTGTTGATTATTGACTATTTCTCCAATTACCCTGAAGTCGTGAAGCTCTCAGACCTCACATCTCGGACCGTCATCAAGGCTTGTAAGGAGACGTTCTCCAGGCATGGTATCCCACTCACTGTCATGAGTGACAATGGCCGGTGCTTCAGCAGCCATGAGTAGTCTATGTTTTCCAAGTCGTACCATTCCAAACATGTCACTTCCAGCCCACACTATCCGCAGTCCAATGGGAAGGTTGAAAAAGGGTGCACATTGTGAAACAGCTCATCAGCAAGGCCGCGGATTCTGCTTCTGATATCCACCTCGCGCTGCTTGCGTACAGGGCGACCCCACTGTCCACTGGCATGTCGCCAGCTCAGCTCCTGATGAATAGGGACCTGTGGATGACACTTCCAGCCAGACATTTGCCCAACCCGGATCACCTCCCGGTGCTGCAGAAGGTGCAGCAGCTCCGAAACCAGCAAAAGCAGGGCGATGATGCTCATGTCACCGATTTGCCCATGTTATCCCCGGCGGACATTGTCAGGATCAAGATACCGGATGGTGGCTGGTCTGCTCCAGCCATCGTTGTTCGACAGGCTGCGACCCACTCCTATGTTGTACGTATGGCTGATAGTTCTGTTGTGCAACAAAACAGACGGGCACTGCGCAAGGTTGCCTGCCCGCGATTGCTTTCTTCTCCGTTTCCGTCCGTTGTTCTGCCACCTCCTGATACCTCGAATTACGAGGCCACCAGTCAGGCTTCCATCCCGCCTGTCAAGGCGCTGTTGTCCCCACCGCCACCTCTCCAGCGGTTGACAAGGATCAGACGGAAGACCCAGAGACTGGACTTATATGAATGCTTGTTTTGTTTGCTATGTTCTGTTTTCTCGCATTAGACATCTGTCTTCACATGTAAATACGTTCACATATGCCACCGTTTTGTAGATATGTTCATCTAGGCCACCGCATGTAAATACATTCCCACATGCCACCAGAACATACAAAAAAGGGCGATGTCATGATATGCAAACATGCACATAATGATATACAGACAGGCAGCTAATGGACGCAGAGAACAGGACATGACCAATGAGCAGGCAGGACACTCAGGGGTGGTATCTCACTATAAAAGGCATGAGGCACTCACACTCCGCCTCTTTTCACTGATGAACATCTACAGAGTGAGTCAGGGTGTATGTACCGTATCACACCTCCAGCACGTGGCTAAGAGCTAGTCTGGTTCAGTCAGACAGAGTAACCACACTTAGGTGAGCAGAGAGTCGAACTCATAGAGAACTGTGCTAACTGTGCTACTGGTTCAATAAATCAGATTGAATTAACTTCAAGGTCTGGAGTATCTTTTGGTTAAAGCTGCATCCAGTTGCAGCCTGTGTTAACCCAGAGTACATAACACATCCGAGTGTATTTGTCTTAAGCTTTAGGGTGAATTCTAAAAGAACTTGGCCCCCTGTGTCCCAAGAATGTTGAATGACTTCTCTAGCTGTTCTGTCCTTGATTAAAAAATTGTAGCAAAAGTCAAACAAGTTTCTATTTTCCATTGTCCTTTCCAAATACATGTTGTTAATAAATTCTTTCAAAGTTAAGAATTTTGAAGAGTGTGTTTATATCTCGTAAATGCAGATGACAGGACAGCTGGCTGCCTTCCAGGAATAACTCACACTCCTCAACCACCTCGTCCGCCAGCTCTACAGCAGACGACGCAACCTGGAAACCAAGATAGAGGCCATATTCTCAACTTGCGCTCAGGACGCAGCAGACCAGCTGCGGAACACCGCCAAACAGATGAGACAACAATACTATGCCACCTATATGCACACCAAGAACAGAAAGCTTGAGAAACTTGGTGTCACCACCGGCAGCAACCAAGCCACCCCCGGTGCCACAGTAGAAAACAATACAGGGAAATCTATTGTCAACTTGTCAGACTACACCCTTCAACCAGACGAAATCGAAGTCCTCAGCAGAGGGCTCAATTTCTGCACCACCACCAAAATGGACCCCATCAGTCTCGCGGCAGACACGGAGGAATTCATCAGGCGAATGAGGCTCCGGGAATTCTTCCACAGACCCCAAGAGGCCAACAGCGAACCCAAGCAGACTACCAATGAACCGGAACAGCAGACCGAGAGATCTGTGGTGTGGCAACCGAAGAGGAAAGAATCGAATTGGACCCTTCCGGAAGGCCGCTGCCTTAGACTCGACATGTATGCTCAAGCCGTCAGGAGTCTCGTCAATGCCAGATTCATCAGTCGCATTCACAAGACAGTCCTGAACGTCACCCAAGCACAACGCAATGCCATCCGCGCTCTCAAGACCAACCGCAGCATCGTCATCAAACCAGCAGACAAAGGAGGGGCCACTGTCGTACTGAACAGAACGGACTACTGCAAAGAAGTATACCGACAACTGAACAACCAAGAACACTACAGACAGTTACCCGCAGATCCGACCAAGGAACACATCCGCCAACTTAACAGACTGATCAAGACCTTGGATCCAGATCTTCAGAGCACCCTACGTGCTCTCATCCCACGTACTCCCCGCATTGGAGATCTCTACTGCCTCCCGAAAATACATAAGGCCAACACACCAGGCCGCCCTATCGTTTCAGGCAATGGGACCTTGTGTGAGAACCTTTCTGGCTACATCGAGGGCATCTTGAAACCCATCGTACAAGGTACGCCCAGCTTCTGTCGCGACACGACGGACTTCCTACAGAAACTCAGCACCCATGGACCAGTTGAACCAGGAACATTCCTCGTCACAATGGACGTCTCGGCACTCTACACCAGCATCCCCCATGACGTCAGCAATGCGCTGCAACAGCCTCAGTACTCAACACCGACAACTGCCAATCTCCAGACGCAATTCTGCAACTCATCCGCTTCATTCTGGATCACAACGTCTTCACCTTCGACAACAAGTTCTTCATCCAGACGCACGGAACAGCCATGGGGACCAAATTTGCACCCCAATACGCCAACATCTTCATGCACAAGTTTGAACAGGACCTACTCACCACACAGGACCTTCAACCAACGTTATACACCAGATACATCGATGACATTTTTTTCCTTTGGACCCACGGCGAAGAATCACTGAAACGACTACACGATGACATTAATAAGTTCCATCCAACCATCAGACTCACCATGGACTACTCTCCAAAATCAGTTGCATTCTTGGACACACTCGTCTCCATCAAGGACGGTCACCTCAGCACTTCGCTTTACCGCAAACCCACGGATAACCTCATGATGCTCCACTTCTCCAGCTTCCACCCTAAACACATTAAAGAAGCCATCCCCTATGGACAAGCGCTCCGTATACACAGGATCTGCTCAGACGAGGAGGAGCGTAACAGCCATCTACACACGTTGAAAGATGCCCTCGTACGAACGGGATATGGCACTCGACTCATCGATCGACAGTTCCAACGCGCCACAGCGAAAAACCGCACCGACCTCCTCAGAAGACAAACATGGGACACAACCGACAGAATACCCTTCGTCGTCCAGTACTTCCCCGGAGCGGAGAAACTACGTCATCTTCTTCACAGCCTTCAACACGTCATTGATGACGATGAACATCTTGCCAAGGTCATCCCCACACCCCCACTACTTGCCTTCAAACAACTGCGCAACCTCAAACGAACCATTGTTTGCAGCAAACTACCCAGTCTTCAGAACAGAGACCACGACACCACACAACCCTGCCATGGCAATCTCTGCAAGACGTGCCAGATCATCGACATGGATACCACTATTACACGTGAGAACACCACCCACCAGGTACGCGGTACATACTCGTGCGACTCGGCCAACGTTGTCTACCTCATACGCTGCAGGAAAGGATGTCCCGAAGCGTGGTACATTGGCGAGACCATGCAGATGCTGCGACAATGAATGAACGGACATCACGCAACAATCACCAGGCAGGAATGTTCCCTTCCAGTCGGGGAACACTTCAGCCTCTGATCTCCGGGTAAGCGTTCTCCAAGGCGGCCTTCAGGACGCGCGACAACGCAGAATCGCCGAGCAGAAACTTATAGCCAAGTTCCGCACACATGAGTGCGGCCTCAACCGGGACCTGGGATTCATGTCGCATTACACTCATCCCCCACCATCTGACCTGCGAAATCCTACCAACTGTCCTGGCTTGATGCAATTCACACCTCTTTAACCTGGGGTCACCCCATCTCTGGATCTGTAAAGATTTAATCGCCTGCTAATGGTCGCATTCCAAGCATTGTTTGGCATCTTTGAATTTGTCTATATATGTGTTTCTGGAACATACCTCTTCATTCACCTGAGGAAGGAGCAGCGCTCCGAAAGCTAGTGACATCGAAACAAACCTGTTGGACTTTAACCTGCTGTTGTAAGACCTCTTACTGTGCTCACCCCAGTCCAACGCCGGCATCTCCACATCATTCCAGGAATAAGGCATTCCAAGGACATCTCATGAGTTCCAGCATTTTCTGTGTAATTGGCCATAATGCTCAGTATCCTTTAACCTTTTATTAATCTAATTGACATCTCAATTTTCCCATAAAATGTGTTATTTTCATTCTAACATCACCCGCTGGGCTAACACGTGAACCTTCTTTCCACCCATCCTCACCTGATTGTCACGTCATGGTGTAGTGCTGGATGCCCTTCAGGTGCAAATTAGTGCAAACATTTACAAGCGGGGCCCAAACTTGCTGGGGGTGGGGGGGGGTCGGGGGTGTTGGGGGGAGGAGGCACTAGTGGCTGTAGTGGGGAATTTCTTGGTGCCATATCTGTGGTCTTAGGGTATCCCCTCAGGATCGGGGTGACCTGACCTGACCCAGAGTGCCATTGCTGCAGTATATCTTATAAATGCACCCCTCTGGTGCTACTTACAGGCACCTGGCTGCTCACACTGCTGAATTCTTCCTGTGTCCTTTGAATGTCATCTGGGAACTCACACAGGCCGCATCGCTGGGCACCCGCAAAGCCCAGCTGTTTCATCAAGGGGATGGACGTGGCCAAGCTCAATCACTGGTCCAGAGGAAGCGGGGCATCAGCAGAGCTCACTCCAACCAATGGACACTTGCACCGTTGGTGTCCTTTGGACTCCTGCCTGGTTCTCTGCCCCTCTCAAGACCGTGGCCTCACCTGTGCACCCCCTCCACCCCTCTGGATCACCAGCTGTCTCCTCCTGGTGAGGCTGACAGTGCTAGCTGCCTCTGCCAACACCTCCCAGGTGGCGTTCAGGAGGGCAAGGTTGGACACCTGGGGAAAAGGTGTCCCTCCTCGCCTCACTGACATGGAGCTGTGGGTCCACTGCGGACTCCCGAACTTGGGGGGAGCAGGTCGTCTGTGAGTCCTCTTCATGGATGCAGTGAGGGTGTGGTCAGAGGAACGCTCAGGCTCTTTAGCGCTAACTCCAGCCCCAGTGGTTGCCAGGCCTGCTGGGCCGAGAATTACTCTCAGATCGCGCTAGCAGTGTGCTGACCCATTCGCATGTCCTGACTTGCTAACCGAATAGCACCCCCAATGGAAGTGCAAATCGCACGTTATTCTATCTCGGCGGCAACACTTAAGGGGCAATCCAACCAAATGAGTTCAAAGTGTGGTAGCGAGTGGGAATCACCGGGTGTTTCCCGCAGTCACCAGTATGTAACGTTATTGAGGCACTTAATGATGGCCCATCTGCTTCAGGCCGCAAATGACTGTCCCGCCGGCCATTTCATTAGGGCCGGGCCTGGCAGGTCCCTGCTAACGAGGGGGAGCAGCACTTTAACCAATCCCGCAGAGCAAACCCCAGACATCACGCAGCCATGTCACCGCGTAGACCAGCGCCAAGATTCGGAGATGCCGACTGAGCCAGAGTGATGGACACGTTGGAGTCCAGGCGGGACACCCTATTCCCCCAAGGGAGCCAGAAGGTCAGCCAGAGGTCAGCCAGTGACGCCTGGGAGGCAGTGGCAGCAGCCATCAGCTCGGGGAGTGTAACCAGGAGGACCCAGTGCCGCAAGAAGCTCAATGACCTCCACTAGGCTGCACGGGTGAGTTGGCACCGGCCCCCTGTCACCGGCCCTGCCTGCTACCACCCACTACCTTGTGCCTTTCACCGCACCCGCCCCCATCAGCACAATACCGCGATGTGCCCCTTACACACCCCACCCATGCCCCGCAGTGGCGCACCCGCATATCCCTTGCCATGCCCCCCGCCCACCCCCGATGACTGAAGCGCGTGGCACATGGTGGCCCCTCTGTGTCCCCGCAGGAGAAGTTGGCCCACAACAGATGGGAAAGGGCACTGGAGTACTGGACCTATGGTCCTCGTCCTCCATGAGGAACGACCCCCTGGAAGTAGCGGGGGTTGCCCGAGGTCAGTTCGGCCTGCGGCGCAGAGATAAGCATCCACCACCCTCACCCACGAGACCTGTCACACGGGAGCTGTTCATGCCAGCATGGTGATCATCCCTTCCCACTGACCACACTTTCATTCTCCCGGAGGATCACCATCTGATGGTGCTGGCCCATCCGGGGTGGCTGCCCCCCCTCACCCCCCCCCCTCCCTCCCCCACAACCAACAGTACGCTTGGCAGCAGGGGTTGGCCCCAGGGCCAAAGGCCCCCAGGGTGCCAGGGACCGATGGGGCCAGAGGTGCAGGGAAGCGGGAGGGGGGCACATGCAGGGGCAGGGTCTGCTGTGCCAACCAGGAACACCATGTAGCCCACTTGACCTGGTTGGTCACGCGGGTACGCACCCTGCTGTCATGTCGGCCTTTCACCCCCTGCAGACAATGGATTTTGGACCTCGACCAGCAATGGTGACCTTCCTGCTGCTCACCGCAGCCCTGGCAGACGCACTGAGGTTGTATGAGCTGCTCAGGGAGGGCCTTGCAGAACCAGAGTCTGCCCCAGAGGAACAGGGGCCAGCCGGTGAGACTGGAGAGCCGGCAGCCTAACAGGCCGAGGTGGGAAGGAGGCGCCGCATCACGCCACGTGTGTACCGGCAGCAGCTGACATTCGAGGACCTGCCGGAGCGAGCATGCCGCTGAAGACTCTAACTGAGCAGGGGGACTGTGAAAAATCTCAGCCAGAGCGGGGGTATGGGGGGAGGATACCTGCTCCCGGTGGCCGGCAATGTGACGGTGCCCTGAACGTTTACGACACGGACTCCTTCCAGGCGCCGAGTGGGGTCCTGTCCAGGATCTCGCAGACTTCGGTGCACAGGTGCATCCGTGCCGTTATGGAGGCCCTGAATGCTGCCCGATCGGCACAATACATCAAATTCAATGTGGATCAAGCCCACCAGGATGCCCGGGCAGCAGGAATCATCACCATTGCCGGGATGCCCCAGGTCCAGGGGGTGATCGACGAGATGCATAGAACATACAGTGCAGAAGGAGGCCATTCGGCCCATCGAGTCTGCACCGACCCACCTAAGCCCTCACTTGCACCCTATCCCCGTAACTCAATAACCCCTCCTAACCTATTTGGACACTAAGGGAAATTTTAGCATGGCCAATCCACCTAACCTGCACGTGTTTGGACTGTGGGAGGAAACCGGAGCACCCGGACAAAACCCACGCAGACACGGGGAGAACGTGCAGACTCCGCACAGACAGTGACCCAGTGGGGAATCGAACCTGGGACCCTGGGCACTGTGAAACCACAGTGCTAGCTTGTACCCCACTATGAGCTCCGGCGCATCAGGGAGTGGTCTTCATGAACCGAAAAGGTTTCCATTCCTTGAATGTGCAGTTGGTGGATCACCACAAGATGGCCATCATGCACATCTGTCTCTGATACCAGGCAGCGTGCACAACGCCTTCATCCTGCCACACTCGACAGTTCCAAACACCTTTGAGGCGCACTCCTGGGTGCAGGGTTCGCTCCAAGTCAGGGGTTATCCGTTGCGGTCGTGGCTAATGATGCCTATCTGGAGGCCACAAACTGACAAGGAGAATCTCTACAATGACGCCCATACAGAATCCAGTGATTGAGCAGTGCATCAGCGTGCTGAAGATGTGGTCCAGGTGCTTTCTGGAAAGCGCAGGGCACCGTCACATCTTGGTGGCCTGCTGTATCCTCCACTGCACGGTGCAGCTTGGGGTAACATGCTGGAGGACGACAAACACCAGGCCTCATCCGAGAATGCAGAGGAGGGCCATGATGGGCAGGGCATGGGGCCGGGCAGCCACAGGAGGCCGCACAGCATGTCCGTCTAGGTCAGTGGGCACGGGACAATCTAATCATTTCCAGGTTCATCGACGAGGGGTCATGGCCACTGCCAGCTCTCCGCTCAGCTCCGCCCAATGCTACCCACTAGTCCATCTGGTGGAGGCTGTTTTGGCCGGTTGGGGGAGTCCATTGGTGTGGGGGTGGGGGGTGGGGGGGGGGTGGCATCAGGGGCGCGGTGCTGGTAACTCCTCCTAGCCGCCCTGAGAAGGTCGTGCAGCTTCTTGCGACAGAGCTGGGCGGTCCGGGTGGTGGGGCCCACGGCGCTCCTGGTTGACGTCTGCAGGTGGCAGCCACCTTCTCACCCTGGGGAACAAGGTGCCTCGCCTCTACTCGAAGGCATTCGGCAGGATCAGAAGCTCCGCATCAGAAACATGGGTGATGCTTTTCGGAGTGCCATCTTGCTGGCTGGAATGAGTGTGTGTGCGGACAGGAACGCTGATAGGCAGCTGCAGCTTGTCCAGCTCTCGAGCGCTAGTCCTAATCCTGGCGAATCAAACACCGTTTTACATTGGAATTGAACTAGTTCTATGTGGCGCCGGTGCTAGCCCATTAACGGGGCTGAATTGCTCAAGGACCGGCACCTCTTTCACCTACGTAGAACAATCAAGATTCAGCCCTGGCGTCAGAAATTAGTCTCTCAAATTGAGGATTTCACCCACTCCCTTTCACACACACTCCCTCTCTCCTTTACACATTCTTTCTCTCTCACACAAACAGAATTATGGCCAGTTACACAGAAACCGCCGGAACATATAAGAAGTCCTTGGATTGCCTTATTTTAGGACGCCAGCCAGTTATCCTGCCATCTGCATATTTCCAGACATAAACAAGCTCTTCACGATCAGAACAGATACGACAGATAAATCAAATGGAATCGACTCTGTTCAGGAAGTACAATGGAAGTGAGTGTAATGAGGGTGTGTGTGGGAGTCAGTGTAATGAGGGTGTGTGTGGGAGTCAGTGTAATGAGGGTGTGTGTGGGAGTCAGTGTAATGAGGGTGTGTGTGGGCATCAGTGTAATGAGGGTGTGTGTGGGAGTCAGTGTGATGAGGGTGTGTGTGGGAGTCAGTGTAATGAAGGTGTGTGTGGGAGTCAGTGGAATGAGGGTGTGTGGGGGAGTCAGTGTAATCAGGTTGTGTGTGGGAGTCAGTGCAATGAGGGTGTGTGTGGGAGTCAGTGTAATGAGGGTGTGTGTGGGAGTCAGTGTAATGAGGGTGTGTGTGGGAGTCAGTGTAATGAGGGTGTGTGTGGGAGTCAGTGTAATGAGGGTGTGTGTGGGAGTCAGTGTAATGAGGGTGTGTGTGGGAGTCAGTGTAATGAGGGTGTGTGTGGGAGTCAGTGGAATGAGGGTGTGTGGGGGAGTCAGTGTAATCAGGTTGTGTGTGGGAGTCAGTGTAATGAGGGTGTGTGTGGGAGTCAGTGTAATGAGGGTGTGTGTGGGAGTCAGTGTAATGAGGGTGTGTGTGGGAGTCAGTGTAATGAGGGTGTGTGTGGGAGTCAGTGTAATGAGGGTGTGTGTGGGAGTCAGTGTAATGAGGGTGTGTGTGGGAGTCAGTGTAATGAGGGTGTGTGTGGGAGTCAGTGTAATGAGGGTGTGTGTGGGAGTCAGTGTAATGAGGGTGTGTGTGGGAGTCAGTGTAATGTGAGAGTGTGTGGGGGTCAGTGTAATGAGGGAGTGTGGGGGAGACAGTGTAATGAGGGTGTGTGTGGGAGTCAGTGTAATGAGGGAGTGTGTGGGAGTCAGTGTAATGAAGGTGTGTGTGGGAGTCAGTGTAATGAGGGTGTGTGTGGGAGTCAGTGTAATGAGGGTGTGTGTGGGAGTCAGTGTAATGAGGGTGTGTGTGTGTCAGTGTAATGAGGGTGTGTGTGAGAGTCAGTGTAATGAGGGTGCGTGGGAGTCAGTGTAATGAGGGTGTGTGTGGGGGTCAGTGTAATGAGGATGTGTGTGGGAGTCAGTGTAATGAGGGTGTGTGTGGGAGTCAGTATAATGAGGGTGTGTGTGGGAGTCAGTGTAATGTGGGTGTGTGTGGGAGTCAGTGTAATGAGAGTGTGTGGGGGAGTCAGTGTAATGAGGGAGTGTGGGGGAGACAGTGTAATGAGGGAGTGTGGGAGAGTCAGTGAAATGGGGGTGTGTGTGGGGGGGAGTCAGTGTCATGAGGGTGTGTGTGGGGGGGAGTCAGTGTAATGAGAGTATGTGTGGAAGTCAGTGTAATGAGGGAGTGTGAGGGAGTCAGTGTAATGAGGGTGTGTGTGGGGGGAGTCAGTGTAATGAGCGAGTGTGGGGGAGTCAGTGTAATGAGGGTGTGTGTGAGAGTTAGTGTAATGAGGGTGTGTGTGGGAGTCAGTGTAATGAGGGTGTGTGTGGGAGTCAGTGTAATGAGGGTGTGCCTGGGAGTCAGTGTAATGAGGGTGTGTGGGAGTCAGTGTAATGAGGGTGTGTGGGAGTCAGTGTAATGAAGGTTTGTGGGAGTCAGTGTAATGAGGGTGTGTGTGGGAGTCAGTGTAATGAGGGTGTGTGTGGGAGTCAGTGTAATGAGGGTGTGTGGGAGTCAGTGTAATGAAGGTGTGTGTGGGAGTCAGTGCAATGAGAGTGTGTGTGGGAGTCAGTGTAATGAGGGTGTGTGTGGGAGTCAGTGTGATGAGGGTGTGTGTGAGTCAGTGTAATGAGGATGTGTGTGGAAGTCAGTGTAATGAGGGTGTTTGTGGGAGTCAGTGTAATGAGGGTGTGTGTGGGAGTCAGTGTAATGAGTGTGTGTGTGGGAGTCAGTGTAATGAGGGTGTGTGTGGGAGTCAGTCTAATGAGGGTGTGTGGGAGTCAGTGTAATGAGGGTGTGTGTGGGAGTCAGTGTCATGGGTGTGTGTGTGGGAGTCAGTGTAATGAGGGTGTGCGTGGGAGTCAGTGTAATGAGTGTGCGTGTGGGAGTCAGTGTAATGAGGGTTGTGTGGGGGTCAGTGTAAGGAGGGTGTGTGTGGGAGTCAGTGTAATGAGGGTGTGTGTGGGATTCAGTGTAATGAGGGTGTGTGTGGGAGTCAGTGTAATGAGGGTGTGTGTGGGAGTCAGTGTAATGAGGGTGTGTGTGGGAGTCAGTGTAATGAGGGTGTGTGTGGGAGTCAGTGTAATGAGGGTGTGTGTGGGAGTCAGTGTAATGAGGGTGTGTGTGGGAGTCAGTATAATGAGGGTGTGTGTGGGAGTGAGTGTAATGAGGGTGTGTGTGGGAGTCAGTGTAATGAGGGTGTGTGTGTGAGTCAGTGTAATGAGGTTGTGTGTGGGAGTCAGTGTAATGAGGGTGTGTGTGGGAGTCAGTGTAATGAGGGTGTGTGTGGGAGTCAGTGTAATGAGGGTGTGTGGGAGTCAGTGTAATGAGGGTGTGTGTGGGAGTCAGTGTAATGAGGGTGTGTGGGAGTCAGTTTAATGAAGGGTGTGTGGGAGTCAGTGTAATGAGGATGTGTGTGGGAGTCAGTGTAATGAGGGTGTGTGTGGGAGAGTCAGTGTAATGAGGGTGTGTGTGGGAGTCAGTGTAATGAGGGTGTGTGTGGGAGTCAGTGTAATGAGGGTGTGTGTGGGAGTCAGTGTAATGAGGGTGTGTGTGGGAGTCAGTGTAATGAGGGTGTCTGTGGGAGTCAGTGTAATGAGGCTGTGCGTGGGGGGGGTCAGTGTAATGAGGGTGTGTGTGGGAGTCAGTGTAATGAGGGTGTGTGTGGGAGTCAGTGTAATGAGGGTGTGTGTGGGAGTCAGTGTAATGAGGGTGTGTGTGGGAGTCAGTGTAATGAGGGTGTGTGGGAGTCAGTGTAATGAAGGTGTGTGTGGGAGTCAGTGTAATGAGGGTGTGTGTGGGAGTCAGTGTAATGAGGGTGTGTGTGGGAGTCAGTGTAATGAGGGTGTGTGTGGGAGTCAGTGTAATGAGGGTGTGTGTGGGAGTCAGTGTAATGAGGGTGTGTGTGGGAGTCAGTATAATGAGGGTGTGTGTGGGAGTGAGTGTAATGAGGGTGTGTGTGGGAGTCAGTGTAATGAGGGTGTGTGTGTGAGTCAGTGTAATGAGGTTGTGTGTGGGAGTCAGTGTAATGAGGGTGTGTGTGGGAGTCAGTGTAATGAGGGTGTGTGTGGGAGTCAGTGTAATGAGGGTGTGTGGGAGTCAGTGTAATGAGGGTGTGTGTGGGAGTCAGTGTAATGAGGGTGTGTGGGAGTCAGTTTAATGAAGGGTGTGTGGGAGTCAGTGTAATGAGGATGTGTGTGGGAGTCAGTGTAATGAGGGTGTGTGTGGGAGAGTCAGTGTAATGAGGGTGTGTGTGGGAGTCAGTGTAATGAGGGTGTGTGTGGGAGTCAGTGTAATGAGGGTGTGTGTGGGAGTCAGTGTAATGAGGGTGTGTGTGGGAGTCAGTGTAATGAGGGTGTCTGTGGGAGTCAGTGTAATGAGGCTGTGCGTGGGGGGGGTCAGTGTAATGAGGGTGTGTGTGGGAGTCAGTGTAATGAGGGTGTGTGTGGGAGTCAGTGTAATGAGGGTGTGTGTGGGAGTCAGTGTAATGAGGGTGTGTGTGGGAGTCAGTGTAATGAGGGTGTGTGTGGGAGTCAGTGTAATGAGGGTGTGTGTGGGAGTCAGTGTAATGAGGGTGTGTGTGGGAGTCAGTGTAATGAGGGTGTGTGTGGCAGTCAGTGTCATGGGTGTGTGTGTGGGAGTCAGTGTAATGAGGGTGTGTGTGGGAGTCAGTGTAATGAGGGTGTGTCTGGGAGTCAGTGTAATGAGGGTGTGTGTGGGAGTCAGTGTAATGAGGGTGTGTGTGGGCGTCAGTGTAATGAGGGTGTGTGTGGGAGTCAGTGTAATGAGGGTGTGTGTGGGAGTCAGTGTAATGAGGGTGTGTGTGGGGGTCAGTGTAATGAGGGTGCGTGTGGGAGTCAGTGGATTGAGGGTGTGTGTGGGATTCAGTGTAACGAGGGTGTGTGTGGGAGTCAGTGTAATGAGGGTGTGTGTGGGAGTCAGTGTAATGAGGGTGTGTGTGGGAGTTAGTGTAATGAGGGTGTGTGGGAGTCAGTGTAATGAAGGTGTGTGTGGGGGTCAGTGTAAAGAGGGTGTGTGTGGGAGTCAGTGTAATGAGGGTGTGTGTGGCAGTCAGTGTCATGGGTGTGTGTGGGAGTCAGTGTAATGAGGGTGTGTGTGGGAGTCAGTGTAATGAGGGTGTGTGTGGCAGTCAGTGTCATGGGTGTGTGTGTGGGAGTCAGTGTAATGAGGGTGTGTGTGGGAGTCAGTGTAATGAGGGTGTGTCTGGGAGTCAGTGTAATGAGGGTGTGTGTGGGAGTCAGTGTAATGAGGGTGTGTGTGGGCGTCAGTGTAATGAGGGTGTGTGTGGGAGTCAGTGTAATGAGGGTGTGTGTGGGAGTCAGTGTAATGAGGGTGTGTGTGGGGGTCAGTGTAATGAGGGTGCGTGTGGGAGTCAGTGGATTGAGGGTGTGTGTGGGATTCAGTGTAACGAGGGTGTGTGTGGGAGTCAGTGTAATGAGGGTGTGTGTGGGAGTCAGTGTAATGAGGGTGTGTGTGGGAGTTAGTGTAATGAGGGTGTGTGGGAGTCAGTGTAATGAAGGTGTGTGTGGGGGTCAGTGTAAAGAGGGGGTGTGTGGGAGTCAGTGTAATGAGGGTGTGTGTGGGAGTCAGTGTGATGAGGGTGAGTGTGAGTCAGTGTAATGAGGGTGTGTGTGGGAGTCAGTGTAATGAGGGTGTGTGTGGGAGTCAGTGTAATGAGGGTGTGTGTGGGAGTCAGTGTAATGAGTGTGTGTGTGGGAGTCAGTGTAATGAGGGTGTGTGTGGGAGTCAGTGTAACGAGGGTGTGTGTGGGAGTCAGTGTAATGAGGGTGTATGTGGGAGTCAGTGTCATGGGTGTGTGTGTGAGAGTCAGTGTAATGAGGGTGTGCGTGGGAGTCAGTGTAATGAGTGTGTGTGGGAGTCAGTGTAATGAGGGTGTGTGTGGGGGTCAGTGTAAGGAGGGTGTGTGTGGGAGTCAGTGAAATGAGGGTGTGTGTGGGATTCAGTGTAATGAGGGTGTGTGTGGAAGTCAGTGTAATGAGGGTGTGTGTGGGGGTCAGTGTAATCAGGGTGTGTGTGGGAGTCAGTGTAATGAGGGTGTGTGTGGGAGTCAGTGTAATGAGGGTGTGTGTGGGGTTCAGTGTAATGAGGGTGTGTGTGGGAGTCAGTGTAATGAGGGTGTGTGTGGGATTCAGTGTAATGAGGGTGTGTGTGGGAGTCAGTGTAATGAGGGTGTGTGTGGGTGTCAGTGTAATGAGGGTGTGTGTGGGTGTCAGTGTAATGAGGATGTGTGTGGGAGTCAGTGTAATGAGGGTGTGCCTGGGAGTCAGTGTAATGAGGGTGTGTGTGGGAGTCAGTGTAATGAGGGTGTGTGTGGGAGTCAGTGGAATGAGGGTGTGTGGGGGAGTCAGTGTAATCAGGTTGTGTGTGGGAGTCAGTGTAATGAGGGTGTGTGTGGGAGTCAGTGTAATGAGGGTGTGTGTGGGAGTCAGTGTAATGAGGGTGTGTGTGGGAGTCAGTGTAATGAGGGTGTGTGTGGGAGTCAGTGTAATGTGAGAGTGTGTGGGGGTCAGTGTAATGAGGGAGTGTGGGGGAGACAGTGTAATGAAGGTGTGTGTGGGAGTCAGTGTAATGAGGGAGTGTGTGGGAGTCAGTGTAATGAAGGTGTGTGTGGGAGTCAGTGTAATGAGGGTGTGTGTGGGAGTCAGTGTAATGAGGGTGTGTGTGGGAGTCAGTGTAATGAGGGTGTGTGTGTGTCAGTGTAATGAGGGTGTGTGTGAGAGTCAGTGTAATGAGGGTGCGTGGGAGTCAGTGTAATGAGGGTGTGTGTGGGGGTCAGTGTAATGAGGATGTGTGTGGGAGTCAGTGTAATGAGGGTGTGTGTGGGAGTCAGTATAATGAGGGTGTGTGTGGGAGTCAGTGTAATGTGGGTGTGTGTGGGAGTCAGTGTAATGAGAGTGTGTGGGGGAGTCAGTGTAATGAGGGAGTGTGGGGGAGACAGTGTAATGAGGGAGTGTGCGAGAGTCAGTGAAATGGGGGTGTGTGTGGGGGGGAGTCAGTGTCATGAGGGGGTGTGTGGGGGGGAGTCAGTGTAATGAGAGTATGTGTGGAAGTCAGTGTAATGAGGGAGTGTGAGGGAGTCAGTGTAATGAGGGTGTGTGTGGGGGGAGTCAGTGTAATGAGCGAGTGTGGGGGAGTCAGTGTAATGAGGGTGTGTGTGAGAGTTAGTGTAATGAGGGTGTGTGTGGGAGTCAGTGTAATGAGGGTGTGTGTGGGAGTCAGTGTAATGAGGGTGTGCCTGGGAGTCAGTGTAATGAGGGTGTGTGGGAGTCAGTGTAATGAGGGTGTGTGGGAGTCAGTGTAATGAAGGTTTGTGGGAGTCAGTGTAATGAGGGTGTGTGTGGGAGTCAGTGTAATGAGGGTGTGTGTGGGAGTCAGTGTAATGAGGGTGTGTGGGAGTCAGTGTAATGAAGGTGTGTGTGGGAGTCAGTGCAATGAGGGTGTGTGTGGGAGTCAGTGTAATGAGGGTGTGTGTGGGAGTCAGTGTGATGAGGGTGTGTGTGAGTCAGTGTAATGAGGGTGTGTGTGGAAGTCAGTGTAATGAGGGTGTTTGTGGGAGTCAGTGTAATGAGGGTGTGTGTGGGAGTCAGTGTAATGAGTGTGTGTGTGGGAGTCAGTGTAATGAGGGTGTGTGTGGGAGTCAGTGTAATGAGGGTGTGTGGGAGTCAGTGTAATGAGGGTGTGTGTGGGAGTCAGTGTCATGGGTGTGTGTGTGGGAGTCAGTGTAATGAGGGTGTGCGTGGGAGTCAGTGTAATGAGTGTGCGTGTGGGAGTCAGTGTAATGAGGGTTGTGTGGGGGTCAGTGTAAGGAGGGTGTGTGTGGGAGTCAGTGTAATGAGGGTGTGTGTGGGATTCAGTGTAATGAGGGTGTGTGTGGGAGTCAGTGTAATGAGGGTGTGTGTGGGAGTCAGTGTAATGAGGGTGTGTGTGGGAGTCAGTGTAATGAGGGTGTGTGTGGGATTCAGTGTAATGAGGGTGTGTGTGGGAGTCAGTGTAATGAGGGTGTGTGTGGGAGTCAGTGTAATGAGGGTGTGTGTGGGAGTCAGTGTAATGAGGGTGTGTGTGGGAGTCAGTGTAATGAGGGTGTGTGTGGGAGTCAGTGTAATGAGGGTGTGTGTGGGAGTCAGTATAATGAGGGTGTGTGTGGGAGTCAGTGTAATGAGGGTGTGTGTGGGAGTGAGTATAATGAGGGTGTGTGTGGGAGTGAGTGTAATGAGGGTGTGTGTGGGAGTCAGTGTAATGAGGGTGTGTGTGTGAGTCAGTGTAATGAGGTTGTGTGTGAGAGTCAGTGTAATGAGGGTGTGTGGGAGTCAGTTTAATGAAGGGTGTGTGGGAGTCAGTGTAATGAGGATGTGTGTGGGAGTCAGTGTAATGAGGGTGTGTGTGGGAGAGTCAGTGTAATGAGGGTGTGTGTGGGAGTCAGTGTAATGAGGGTGTGTGTGGGAGTCAGTGTAATGAGGGTGTGTGTGGGAGTCAGTGTAATGAGGGTGTGTGTGGGAGTCAGTGTAATGAGGGTGTCTGTGGGAGTCAGTGTAATGAGGCTGTGTGTGGGGGGGGTCAGTGTAATGAGGGTGTGTGTGGGAGTCAGTGTAATGAGGGTGTGTGTGGGAGTCAGTGTAATGAGGGTGTGTGTGGGAGTCAGTGTAATGAGGGTGTGTGTGGGAGTCAGTGTAATGAGGGTGTGTGTGGGAGTCAGTGTAATGAGGGTGTGTGTGGGAGTCAGTGTAATGAGGGTGTGTGTGGGAGTCAGTACAATGAGGGTGTGTGTGGGAGTGAGTGTAATGAGGGTGTGTGTGGGAGTCAGTGTAATGAGGGTGTGTGTGTGAGTCAGTGTAATGAGGTTGTGTGTGGGAGTCAGTGTAATGAGGGTGTGTGGGAGTCAGTTTAATGAAGGGTGTGTGGGAGTCAGTGTAATGAGGATGTGTGTGGGAGTCAGTGTAAT
The DNA here is from genome assembly GCF_047496885.1 of Scyliorhinus torazame. Classification (NCBI taxonomy): domain Eukaryota; kingdom Metazoa; phylum Chordata; class Chondrichthyes; order Carcharhiniformes; family Scyliorhinidae; genus Scyliorhinus; species Scyliorhinus torazame. Next base: position 29,630,945 of record NC_092719.1, read on the forward strand.
GAGGGTGTGTGTGGGAGAGTCAGTGTAATGAGGGTGTGTGTGGGAGTCAGTGTAATGAGGGTGTGTGTGGGAGTCAGTGTAATGAGGGTGTGTGTGGGAGTCAGTGTAATGAGGGTGTGTGTGGGAGTCCGTGTAATGAGGGTGTCTGTGGGAGTCAGTGTAATGAGGCTGTCTGTGGGGGGGGTCAGTGTATTGAGGGTGTGTGTGGGAGTCAGTGTAAAGAGGGTGTGTGTGGGAGTCAGTGTAATGAGGGTGTGTGTGGGAGTCAGTGTAATGAGGGTGTGTGTGGGAGTCAGTGTAAGGAGGGTGTGTGTGGGAGTCAGTGTAATGAGGGTGTGTGTGGGAGTCAGTGTAATGAGGGTGTGTGTGGGAGTCAGTGTAATGAGGGTGTGTGTGGGAGTCAGTGTAATGAGGGTGTCTGTGGGAGTCAGTGTAATGAGGCTGTGTGTGGGGGGGGGGTCAGTGTAATGAGGGTGTGTGTGGGAGTCAGTGTAATGAGGGTGTGTGTGGGAGTCAGTGTAATGAGGGTGTGTGTGGGAGTCAGTGTAATGAGGGTGTGTGTGGGAGTCAGTGTAATGAGGGTGTGTGTGGGAGTCAGTGTAATGAGGGTGTGTGTGGGAGTCAGTGTAATGAGGGTGTGTGTGGGAGTCAGTACAATGAGGGTGTGTGTGGGAGTGAGTGTAATGAGGGTGTGTGTGGGAGTCAGTGTAATGAGGGTGTGTGTGTGAGTCAGTGTAATGAGGTTGTGTGTGGGAGTCAGTGTAATGAGGGTGTGTGGGAGTCAGTTTAATGAAGGGTGTGTGGGAGTCAGTGTAATGAGGATGTGTGTGGGAGTCAGTGTAATGAGGGTGTGTGTGGGAGAGTCAGTGTAATGAGGGTGTGCCTGGGAGTCAGTGTAATGAGGGTGTGTGTGGGAGTCAGTGTAATGAGGGTGTGTGTGGGAGTCAGTGGAATGAGGGTGTGTGGGGGAGTCAGTGTAATCAGGTTGTGTGTGGGAGTCAGTGTAATGAGGGTTTGTGTGGGAGTCAGTGTAATGAGGGTGTGTGTGGGAGTCAGTGTAATGAGGGTGTGTGTGGGAGTCAGTGTAATGAGGGTGTGTGTGGGAGTCAGTGTAATGTGAGAGTGTGTGGGGGTCAGTGTAATGAGGGAGTGTGGGGGAGACAGTGTAATGAAGGTGTGTGTGGGAGTCAGTGTAATGAGGGAGTGTGTGGGAGTCAGTGTAATGAAGGTGTGTGTGGGAGTCAGTGTAATGAGGGTGTGTGTGGGAGTCAGTGTAATGAGGGTGTGTGTGGGAGTCAGTGCAATGAGGGTGTGTGTGTGTCAGTGTAATGAGGGTGTGTGTGAGAGTCAGTGTAATGAGGGTGCGTGGGAGTCAGTGTAATGAGGGTGTGTGTGGGGGTCAGTGTAATGAGGATGTGTGTGGGAGTCAGTGTAATGAGGGTGTGTGTGGGAGTCAGTATAATGAGGGTGTGTGTGGGAGTGAGTGTAATGTGGGTGTGTGTGGGAGTCAGTGTAATGAGAGTGTGTGGGGGAGTCAGTGTAATGAGGGAGTGTGGGGGAGACAGTGTAATGAGGGAGTGTGGGAGAGTCAGTGAAATGGGGGTGTGTGTGGGGGGGAGTCAGTGTAATGAGGCTGTGTGTGGGGGGGGTCAGTGTAATGAGAGTATGTGTGGAAGTCAGTGTAATGAGGGAGTGTGAGGGAGTCAGTGTAATGAGGGTGTGTGTGGGGGGAGTCAGTGTAATGAGCGAGTGTGGGGGAGTCAGTGTAATGAGGGTGTGTGTGAGAGTTAGTGTAATGAGGGTGTGTGTGGGAGTCAGTGTAATGAGGGTGTGTGTGGGAGTCAGTGTAATGAGGGTGTGCCTGGGAGTCAGTGTAATGAGGGTGTGTGGGAGTCAGTGTAATGAGGGTGTGTGGGAGTCAGTGTAATGAAGGTTTGTGGGAGTCAGTGTAATGAGGGTGTGTGTGGGAGTCAGTGTAATGAGGGTGTGTGTGGGAGTCAGTGTAATGAGGGTGTGTGGGAGTCAGTGTAATGAAGGTGTGTGTGGGAGTCAGTGCAATGAGGGTGTGTGTGGGAGTCAGTGTAATGAGGGTGTGTGTGGGAGTCAGTGTGATGAGGGTGTGTGTGAGTCAGTGTAATGAGGGTGTGTGTGGAAGTCAGTGTAATGAGGGTGTGTGTGGGAGTCAGTGTAATGAGTGTGTGTGTGGGAGTCAGTGTAATGAGGGTGTGTGTGGGAGTCAGTGTAATGAGGGTGTGTGGGAGTCAGTGTAATGAGGGTGTGTGTGGGAGTCAGTGTCATGGGTGTGTGTGTGGGAGTCAGTGTAATGAGGGTGTGCGTGGGAGTCAGTGTAATGAGTGTGCGTGTGGGAGTCAGTGTAATGAGGGTTGTGTGGGGGTCAGTGTAAGGAGGGTGTGTGTGGGAGTCAGTGTAATGAGGGTGTGTGTGGGATTCAGTGTAATGAGGGTGTGTGTGGGAGTCAGTGTAATGAGGGTGTGTGTGGGAGTCAGTGTAATGAGGGTGTGTGTGGGAGTCAGTGTAATGAGGGTGTGTGTGGGATTCAGTGTAATGAGGGTGTGTGTGGGAGTCAGTGTAATGAGGGTGTGTGTGGGAGTCAGTGTAATGAGGGTGTGTGTGGGAGTCAGTGTAATGAGGGTGTGTGTGGGAGTCAGTGTAATGAGGGTGTGTGTGGGAGTCAGTGTAATGAGGGTGTGTGTGGGAGTCAGTGTAATGAGGGTGTATGTGGGAGTCAGTGTAATGAGGGTGTGTGTGGGAGTGAGTATAATGAGGGTGTGTGTGGGAGTGAGTGTAATGAGGGTGTGTGTGGGAGTCAGTGTAATGAGGGTGTGTGTGTGAGTCAGTGTAATGAGGTTGTGTGTGAGAGTCAGTGTAATGAGGGTGTGTGGGAGTCAGTTTAATGAAGGGTGTGTGGGAGTCAGTGTAATGAGGATGTGTGTGGGAGTCAGTGTAATGAGGGTGTGTGTGGGAGAGTCAGTGTAATGAGGGTGTGTGTGGGAGTCAGTGTAATGAGGGTGTGTGTGGGAGTCAGTGTAATGAGGGTGTGTGTGGGAGTCAGTGTAATGAGGGTGTGTGTGGGAGTCAGTGTAATGAGGGTGTCTGTGGGAGTCAGTGTAATGAGGCTGTGTGTGGGGGGGGTCAGTGTAATGAGGGTGTGTGTGGGAGTCAGTGTAATGAGGGTGTGTGTGGGAGTCAGTGTAATGAGGGTGTGTGTGGGAGTCAGTGTAATGAGGGTGTGTGTGGGAGTCAGTGTAATGAGGGTGTGTGTGGGAGTCAGTGTAATGAGGGTGTGTGTGGGAGTCAGTGTAATGAGGGTGTGTGTGGGAGTCAGTGTAATGAGGGTGTGTGTGGGAGTCAGTACAATGAGGGTGTGTGTGGGAGTGAGTGTAATGAGGGTGTGTGTGGGAGTCAGTGTAATGAGGGTGTGTGTGTGAGTCAGTGTAATGAGGTTGTGTGTGGGAGTCAGTGTAATGAGGGTGTGTGGGAGTCAGTTTAATGAAGGGTGTGTGGGAGTCAGTATAATGAGGATGTGTGTGGGAGTCAGTGTAATGAGGGTGTGTGTGGGAGAGTCAGTGTAATGAGGGTGTGTGTGGGAGTCAGTGTAATGAGGGTGTGTGTGGGAGTCAGTGTAATGAGGGTGTGTGTGGGAGTCAGTGTAATGAGGGTGTGTGTGGGAGTCCGTGTAATGAGGGTGTCTGTGGGAGTCAGTGTAATGAGGCTGTGTGTGGGGGGGGTCAGTGTATTGAGGGTGTGTGTGGGAGTCAGTGTAAAGAGGGTGTGTGTGGGAGTCAGTGTAATGATTGTGTGTGTGGGAGTCAGTGTAATGAGGGTGTGTGTGGGAGTCAGTGTAATGAGGGTGTGTGTGGGAGTCAGTGTAATGAGGGTGTGTGTGGGAGTCAGTGTAATGAGGGTGTGTGTGGGAGTCAGTGTAATGAGGGTGTGTGTGGGAGTCAGTGTAATGAGGGTGTCTGTGGGAGTCAGTGTAATGAGGCTGTGTGTGGGGGGGGGTCAGTGTAATGAGGGTGTGTGTGGGAGTCAGTGTAATGAGGGTGTGTGTGGCAGTCAGTGTAATGAGGGTGTGTGTGGGAGTCAGTGTAATGAGGGTGTGTGTGGGAGTCAGTGTAATGAGGGTGTGTGTGGGAGTCAGTGTAATGAGGGTGTGTGTGGGAGTCAGTGTAATGAGGGTGTGTGTGGGAGTCAGTGTAATGAGGGTGTGTGTGGGAGTCAGTACAATGAGGGTGTGTGTGGGAGTGAGTGTAATGAGGGTGTGTGTGGGAGTCAGTGTAATGAGGGTGTGTGTGTGAGTCAGTGTAATGAGGTTGTGTGTGGGAGTCAGTGTAATGAGGGTGTGTGGGAGTCAGTTTAATGAAGGGTGTGTGGGAGTCAGTGTAATGAGGATGTGTGTGGGAGTCAGTGTAATGAGGGTGTGTGTGGGAGAGTCAGTGTAATGAGGGTGTGTGTGGGAGTCAGTGTAATGAGGGTGTGTGTGGGAGTCAGTGTAATGAGGGTGTGTGTGGGAGTCAGTGTAATGAGGGTGTGTGTGGGAGTCCGTGTAATGAGGGTGTCTGTGGGAGTCAGTGTAATGAGGCTGTGTGTGGGGGGGGTCAGTGTATTGAGGGTGTGTGTGGGAGTCAGTGTAAAGAGGGTGTGTGTGGGAGTCAGTGTAATGAGGGTGTGTGTGGGAGTCAGTGTAATGAGGGTGTGTGTGGGAGTCAGTGTAATGAGGGTGTGTGTGGGAGTCAGTGTAATGAGGGTGTGTGTGGGAGTCGGTGTAATGAGGGTGTGTGTGGGAGTCAGTGTAATGAGGGTGTGTGTGGCAGTCAGTGTCATGGGTGTGTGTGTGCGAGTCAGTGTAATGAGGGTGTGTGTGGGAGTCAGTGTAATGAGGGTGTGTCTGGGAGTCAGTGTAATGAGGGTGTGTGTGGGAGTCAGTGTAATGAGGGTGTGTGTGGGGGTCAGTGTAATGAGGGTGTGTGTGGGAGTCAGTGTAATGAGGGTGTGTGTGGGAGTCAGTGTAATGAGGGTGTGTGTGGGGGTCAGTGTAATGAGGGTGCGTGTGGGAGTCAGTGGATTGAGGGTGTGTGTGGGATTCAGTGTAACGAGGGTGTGTGTGGGAGTCAGTGTAATGAGGGTGTGTGTGGGAGTCAGTGTAATGAGGGTGTGTGTGGGAGTTAGTGTAATGAGGGTGTGTGGGAGTCAGTGTAATGAAGGTGTGTGTGGGGGTCAGTGTAAAGAGGGGGTGTGTGGGAGTCAGTGTAATGAGGGTGTGTGTGGGAGTCAGTGTGATGAGGGTGTGTGTGAGTCAGTGTAATGAGGGTGTGTGTGGGAGTCAGTGTAATGAGGGTGTGTGTGGGAGTCTGTGTAATGAGGGTGTGTGTGGGAGTCAGTGTAATGAGTGTGTGTGTGGGAGTCAGTGTAATGAGGGTGTGTGTGGGAGTCAGTGTAACGAGGGTGTGTGTGGGAGTCAGTGTAATGAGGGTGTGTGTGGGAGTCAGTGTCATGGGTGTGTGTGTGGGAGTCAGTGTAATGAGGGTGTGCGTGGGAGTCAGTGTAATGAGTGTGTGTGTGGGAGTCAGTATAATGAGGGTGTGTGTGGGGGTCAGTGTAAGGAGGGTGTGTGTGGGAGTCAGTGTAATGACGGTGTGTGTGGGATTCAGTGTAATGAGGGTGTGTGTGGGAGTCAGTGTAATGAGGGTGTGTGTGGGGGTCAGTGTAATGGGATGTGTGTGGGAGTCAGTGTAATGAGGGTGTGTGGGAGTCAGTGTAATGAGGGTGTGTGTTGGAATCGGTGTAATGAGGGTGTGTGTGAGAGTCAGTGTAATGAGGGTGTGTGGGAGTCAGTGTAATGAGGGTGTGTGTGGGAGTCAGTGTAATGAGGGTGTGCGTAGGAGTCAGTGTAATGAGGGTGTGTGTGGGAGTCAGTGTAATGAGGGTGTGTGTGGGAGTCAGTGTAATGCGGGTGTGCGTGGGATTCAGTGTAATGAGGGTGTGTGTGGGAGTCAGTGTAATGCGGGTGTGTCTGGGAGTCAGTGTAATGAGGGTGTGTGTGGGAGTCAGTGTAATGAGGGTGTGTGTGGGAGTCAGTGTAATGAGGGTGTGTGTGGGAGTCAGTGTAATGAGGGTGTGTCTGGGAGTCAGTGTCATGAGGGTGTGTGAGGGAGTCAGTGTAATGAGGGTGTGTGTGGGAGTCAGTGTAATGAGGGTGTGTGTGGGAGTCAATGTAATGAGGCTGTGTGTGGGAGTCTGTGTAATGAGGGTGTGTGTGGGAGTCAATGTAATGAGGGTGTGTGTGGGAGTCAGTGTAATGAGGGTGTGTGTGGGAGTCAGTGTAATGAGGGTGTGTGTGGGAGTCAGTGTAATGAGGGTGTGTGTGGGAGTCAGTGTAATGAGGGTGTGTGTGGGAGTCAATGTAATGAGGGTGTGTGAGGGAGTCAGTGTAATGAGGGTGTGTGTGGGAGTCAGTGTAATGAGGGTGTGTGTGGGAGTCAATGTAATGAGGGTGTGTGTGGGAGTCAGTGTAATGAGGGTGTGTGTGGGAGTCAGTGTAATGAGGGTGTGTGTGGGAGTCAGTGTAATGAGGGTGTGTGTGGGAGTCAGTGTAATGAGGGTGTGTGTGGGAGTCAGTGTAATGAGGGTGTGTGTGGGAGTCAGTGTAATGAGGGTGTGTGTGGGAGTCAGTGTAAAGAGGGTGTGTGTGGGAGTCAGTGTAATGAGGGTGTGTGTGGGAGTCAGTGTAATGAGGGTGTGTGTGGGAGTCAGTGTAATGAGGGTGTGTGTGGGAGTCAGTGTAATGAGGGTGTGTGTGGGAGTCTGTGTAATGAGGGTGTGTGTGGGAATCAGAGTCTGAGATAAAACGTGAAGAAGGGGGGAGAATTTGAAATGAAATTGATGTTTTAGTTCGGGTCATAAAACATAAGATCGTCACCAATAAACTCAATGAGGATTTCAGATTTGTGCGAATGTGGAGCTTGTCACTAGATGGCGCTGTTGGGGCAGATAGCACAGACTCACTTTCGCGCGCGAATGGATAAGCACTTGGTGCAGATTGGAATGAGTTGATTCGTTGGGAGAGTTATAGAAACTAAACAGTATAGGAGGAGACTCCTGAGTGACAGTTACACAGGCATTGACTAATTGGAGCAAATATCCTCTTCCTTTTTTGTAACCTCTCTATATTGTGCTGGAAACGTGGGCCGGGATTCGAACCCCGGGGGACGCGGGAATCGCGCCCCGCTGCCGGCTTCCTTATTCTTTCCCCACCGATTCTCGGGCACCCGCGGGATTCCCGCCGTGCCAGTCGGCGGCCGTTGTAAGCGCCCCCCGGCCCCCACCGGCAATTCTCCGGGCACCGATGAGCCGAGTGGCCGACGAGTTCGGCCGAGTCCCGCCGGCGAGGGTGACTCATGTCCGTGACCGGGGCCTGCCGATCGGCGGGTGGGCTGGTTCCCTGGAGGCCTATTTCTGCACATGTGTGGAACGGCCGGTGTGATTCCACGCATGCGCGGGGGTTTCCCTTCTCCGCGCTGGGCCCCGGGCAATGTGGCGGAGCCCTACAAGGGCCTGGCGCGGAGAAGGGAGCCCCCACGCATGCGCGGAAATACGCCGGCCGTTCCGCACATGCGCGGAAATACGCCGGCCGTAGCGCACATGCGCGAACTCGCACCGGCTGTTCCGCGCTGGCTTGAGCGTCTGGGACCATACCGGCGCCGACCTAACCCCCGAGGAAGGGGAGCATTCAGCATTATCGGGGACCGTTGACGCCGGAGTGGTTGGTGCCGCTTTTCACGCCAGCGTGGGGACATAGCCCCATTATTGGAGAATCCCCGCCCAAGGTCTGTGAGTAAAGGATTAATGCAGTCAGATGAAAACTGCCACCCCCAGGCAGGTCTCCCCTACCATGTGCTCATCAATTTCTAACCTCCTGAATGAGAAATGAATAGTGAATGTTGTGATTATTACAGCTTGTTTTAATCTGCAGCGAACCCTCCTCCTAGCAGTGACTTAGGGAATCAGACAGTGGCGATTAATCTATGGCAGGAAAACATAGGCCTGTAACTTCCAGGTATTGACAGAAAGCTGCGCACTCACCTGCTCTCAGAAATGGCGGCGAACCTTCCTGTTCCAGCCTCGGGCCTCCAGTGCGCCAGTTTGCACAGACAGCGCGGTGCAGTTTCGGTGTAGCCACGCTCTCTTCATCACAGAAACAACAGGAATGCCCCTTGAGGGCCAGCATTTAAACTGCAGATTTACATTGAAGACAGCAGGCAACAGCTTTAACAAATGTTTCAAAGATATGTAAAAGGTGTTTGAACAGTTTTTGTGCTCTTTCTTTCCCTCAGCTATTGCTGTTGCTATTGGTTCTTTTAAAGTAATTTTTAATTTTATATTTTTATGATTAAGGTTAATTATTGTTCAATGGAATGGAGATTGGTCTTAATTGGTGATTATTGGTTTCTCGCCACACCGTCACAGTTCAGGGTCTCACCAACGGGAGTGGGCCAGTTATATAGGAAACTGATCGCGCCAAGAGTGGTTCCCGATTTCCGCCTCTCCTGCTATTTAACCGCTCATTTTCACGCCAGGTGTGACCCAGTAGATCGTGCCCTTAATCCAACCAATTTATGGAATAACAATAAATGGAATTTTTGCAAAAAAACCTGAGCATTTAAGGAACAAATCAATTGATGATCAACAACTCAGCAATGTCAAAGAAATAAAATGTATAGTTAAAAAGAGTAGGTGATGGAGATAAGAGAAGAGCAGTATCCATGGGTGGATGAGTGGAGTGTATGTAAGGCAGAGAGAGACAGAGAGTGGGCTAAATTCTGCGCCTCATGCTGCCAGTCGTGGAGTTGGCGCTGAGGCAGAGAATCCAGCGTGAGGGAGAGAACAGGACCCCGCCTAATGCTCGAGGTTCACGCCCCATGCCAGCGGGAGGGCCGGGCACCATATTCTCCAGACCGGCGTGATTCTCCGGGTCCTCTGAGTTGGGTATCACATGGCCGAGAATGACTGCTGGGCCTGACAATCGTGGCCCTGGCGCCGTGGACCTCACAGTGGCCAAGGGGGATATTCTTCAAAGGAGTTGCCCCTAATGTCCATCAGAGGTCACGCAGCCCCCCACAGTGCAAGACCTGTCCACCCTACCCCACCATACACCCCCAGTCTCCCATCACCAGAGACCCCCAAAGTATAGAGGCCCCCACACAGAGACCTCCTAAACAAGAAGACCCCTATGCAAAGAACCCCTAAATAAGGAATCCCCCCCCCACCAACAGACCCCCCAGAAGAGAGTAACTTTGAAGTGCTCGAACCACAATGTTTATAAACATCCAGTTTTGATTAACAGTTCCTGGATCACTTCAAACAGAGTTAACTGATTTCAGTTTCAAGCTGACCACTCCAAAGTCACTCAACCATGGAAAGCACTTAATGCTGTTTGAAGTTGTACAGGAGCTGTTCATCAAAGCTTGATGAATTGCGATGGTGGGGCTGTGTGGCCAGCCGTGCAACCTCACTATCAGGCTGCCAGCTCCAAATGGCAACCTGACAGCCAGATTCCCTCGCAAACCACTCCCAAACCCCGCCACGCATGAATTTGCATGGCTAAAGATTGTTAATTGCTTCCTGATTCGCGCTCCCGAATCAGGTGTAATTCAACTCCGGCGGAGAACATACGCTCTCCCAAATGAAGAATCTTTCCCACTGTCTCACTCTCTCGCACACACACTCTCATACACACATTGGGTGGGATTCTCCATCAGCCAACGTTGGAATCGGTAAAGGCGATTGGGCACAGAATCAGTTTTGACACCGAAACCGTGGCGGGTGCTGGTTCACGCCAAACCGCAATTCTCCGAAGCCTCGACAGCGGCATCAATACATTCCACATCCATTTGCGTATCATTTGCAGGCCTGACTTTGTATTCTCTGGTCCTCCGCGATTCTCCGCCTTCATTTGAGGGGGAATACCCGATGACGAGGTTCACTTGCTTTTAAAAATGGGGATCCAGGCGCTGTGGTTGAGGGAGAGAGAGGAGGTTGGACACAGAGAGGTGGACACAGAGAGGCGTGACCATGCACTGCCAGTCCTGACAATAGTCGGTCTGGCTTGGGTGAGGTGGGCCCTGCCTGGGGCGTGGGGTTGGGTGACGGGGAGACGGGCCGTGGGGCCGGGCTGACCCTCCAGGGGACTGGGGCAGTGTCCAGACATGGACCGCCATTGCCATGGACCGCAAGGCTCCCACTGGCTACCCATCTTGGCCCTTGGTTCCACAGAGTGCCAGCGGCCGTATGGGTGCTCCATACCACCCCACCACCCCTGCACCCCAGCCCCCACCCTGCTGCACCTGCACCCCAACCCCCACACCTGCACCCCACCCTTTGCCATACCATCACTGCCAAAATTCGATCTCCGGCCCCCGTACTGGTGTCATTAGCCAGGTTCTCAGAGATATTCCTTATCCCCCAAGAGCCAACCATCCACCGTGTTCTTTGAAGAGGACAGGGATGACCGACTGCCCCTGGATGTAGTTGTCGTGCACACTCCCTGGGAAGCGTGCACACACGTGCATTATCTGCAATTCATGGTCGCACTTGAGTTGTATGTTGAGGAAGTGGGACTCCTCTCGGTTCACATGGGGCACACCCAGATGGCCTGGTGCGTGCAAGGTGACATGCGTGGCCAGGGGCGGGTCGACTATGAAACTAATGAAGCTTAAGCTTCAGGGCCCCTAATCCCCAGAAGCGACTTTAGTCCACATTGCTTAAAAATTTTGGGTCTACTGTATGAGAAGGGTTTTTTAAAAAAAATAATAATATTAATAATAGTGTAATTCAATACAAAATAATAGTTAAAATAAAAATTAAAAGGTTATTAAAGTATCATGTAGGCTAGCCGTAAACGACAAAAAGTTCAAATTAAGGATGTTTCATTCTAAATATATTTAATATAAAATAATTATAAATAGTTTAAAATACTATTAACATTTATGACGGAAATACAAACAGTAGATGACTTGTCGTAACAAAAAGGGGAGCCGTTGAAGAGGCAATCACAATGTTAACGTGAATTTCCAACGTGATAGCACTCGTGATAGCGATCGAGACAAGAAGTTTTTTCAATAACGTGTTCATAAGGATACAATATTTTAATTACCTCTACTCAAAAATAAATGTTATATTTAGAAAAGTAAGGTAAGAAATAGTGTTAGATTATCCTAAGCCTATTGTTTTTATGAAGAGGTGAACGGAAGGTAGGCTACGACAGCATAGCCCAGGCTGATTCTAAATTCCAAGTACTTATGAAAAAGTAATAAAAGGGTGAATTTATGTTAAATTACAGGTGTTTATTATGAAAAGTGTTCAAATAATGGTAAAATTGTGTTACATTACCTTAGCCAATGAGTTTTGGTGGCCTAGTCTTGCCTAACTTAGTTTAGCCGAGCGTAGGCTAGCTTGAACATAGCCTAGTTTAGCCTATTTAGCTTATTTATTATAAATCTGAAAAAATGGTGCTTTACTTTCTGAGGAGGGTTTTTAAAAAAAAACCTTTCTCAGAAAGTAGACCTAATTTTTTTTCCTTTCAAAGCATGCGACAAGCAAGAGGTTTGGCATTTAGAGGTCATGAGGAGAAGTGGGGCTCACCAAATAATGGAAACTTCATGGGGGCCATTGAACTTATTGCAGAGTTCAACCCATTTTTACATGAACATCTCGAGAAATGTAAAAATGCTACTTACCTAACCAAACCCATGTATGAAGAATTGATAGAAATCATGGGAAAACATGTGCAAGATGAAATTGTGAGTCAAATCAACAACCTAGACACCAAATACTACTCTATTATTGTTGACTCTACGCCTGACCTGACACATGTTATAGAACATAGAATCTACAGTGCAGAAGGAGGCCATTCGGCCCATCGAGCCTGCACCGGCCTTTGAAAAGAGCACCCCATTTAAGCCCAGAACTCCGCCCCATACCCGTAACCCAGCAACCCCACCCAACCCCTTTGGACACTAAGGGCAATTTAGCATGGCCAATCCACCTAACCTGCACGTCTTTGGACTATGGGAGGAAACCGGAGCACCCGGAGGAAACCCACGCAGACACTGGGAGAACGTGCAGACTCTGCACAGACAGTGACCCAAGCCGAGAATCGAACCTGGGACCCTGGAGCTGTGAAGCGACAATGCTAACCACTGTGCTACCGTGCCGCCCCAGCTGGTAATTGTGGTTCGATACTGCTATAATAGAAAACCCTGTGAGAGATTTTTAACATTTTACCGATAGAAAACCATTCATCCATGACCTTGTTCAACAAAATACAACAAGTCCTGGGTGAACATAAGCTTTCACTTGAAAATATCCGTGGTCAGTCCTACGATAATGCATCTAACATGAAGGGCTCGGAGAAAGGGCTGCAAGCACTCTTTAAAAACATTAACAGGTACGCAGACTATGTACCATGAGCAGCCCATTCACTTAACCTTGTTGGAGAAAGGGCAGTGTCTACTGTACCTGAAGTTGTTGACTATTTTGGCAATTTGCAGGAGCTGTATGTTTGCTTTTCTGAATCTCCACGAAGATGGGGGATTTTAAACACACAGGGCAATTTACATTTTTCTCTAAAGAGCTTAAGTGTAACTAGATGGTCTGCACACTATGAAGCAGTCCGGGCAATTAAAAATGGATATATGGGTATTTTACAAACTCTCAAACATATTTCTGAAGACTCAGTAGAGAAGCCTGAATGTAAACGAGATGCAAAGAATTTATACCACAAGTTGGTAAAGCTGGAATATGCTATTTTAACAGTCGTTTGGGAAGAAGTGCTGCAGCACTGGTTTTGATGTATTTGAAGGTTATCTTCCATCATCTTTACTTTTGTTTGTTAAAGAACTCAGAGAAAACTCAGCCGATAGGATTGCACACTATGAATCAGAAGCAAAAGGTTTGTGTGAAGATATCACCTAAAGTTACTCTGATGCTCCCAAACACATTGTTACAAGGAAATTGTCAGATGGAACAAGTGGTATTGCTTCTTTGAGAGGAGCTGACAAATTTAGGATAGAAGTTCTATATCAACTCTATGATAATCCAGTTACGCAAGAGGATTGACCCATATGAGCAGATTGCGGAAAAGTTCAAGCTCCTCTCAGAATTGGTGAACAATTCTGAAATTGATGAGGACAGTATTAAACTTATAATATCATATTACAAAGATGGTATTGACCACAAATTAGTAAACGAGTGTTATCAGTTCAAAGAATATTTGCACCTTAGGAAATCCCAGTACACAGAACAAAACCCGCCATCTAAAATGCAATGCGCAGAAGTTCTTCAGCTTATTTGTGAGCAACACCTAATTGAAGTGTTCCCCAATATTACTACTGCGCTTTAGCTGTACTTGACAATGCCTATCACGAGCTGTGAAGCAGAAAGGAATTTTTCAAAAGCTATCCTTTATAAAGAACAAATTTCGGTCCTCCATGTCTGAAGAGCGCTTAAATTCTTTATGCATAGTGTCTCTAGAAAATGACATTGCAAGGAAGCTCTCATATGACAAAACTGTACATGAATATGTTGCTAGAAAAAACATTAAAAATAGTATTTTGTAACATGTGCTTCATGTAGTATGTATTCTCAGAGGTGTCTAAAATAAAAGATTATATTGACTGTGGTCTTTTCTATGTTTTATTTCATCATTCTATGATGCATCATGCATGTATATAACATTTCCCTAATTTTCATCCCCCCATAACTCAAAAACCATAAGGCATAGGATATTTTTATTCACACCAGTGACTTTGACATGTGAGATAATCCAGTACAGCAATTTTAATCAAAATCTGAGATGTAGTGGTTAAATTTTAAAACAGTTTGTGGTGATCTGTCGTGGAACAACCCCATTGAAGAAGATAACAGTGGTTACCCAGACCTCGTTGCTGGTTGCGAAGGGGCCCCCATAACAGTTCAAGCTTCAGGGACCCAAAAATGTAGGTCCGCACTGTGCGTGGCATTTATTAGCCTCTGAACACGAGGCATCCCGGCGATGGTGGAGAGACCGGTTGTCCAGGCATCCTGTTGGGCTTGGTCCATGTCAAAGTGGATGTAGTCTACCGCCCAGACATACAGGGCATTCTTGACCTGCCGGATGCACCTGCGGGCTGTGGCCTGTAAGGTACCACACAGGTCCAAGCTCAAGCCCCGGAATGATCCCGTAGCATAAAGGGTCAGGGCTGCAGTGACCTTGCAGGCTACTAGGAGCAGGTATCCTCCTCCTCCATGTGGTGCCAAGTCCGTGAGGACATGGCACAAGTGCCGCACCGTCTCCTGAGGCAGAGCCTCCTGTGGCACAAGCTGTCCGTCATCTGTTCAAAGGACCAGTGGTACCTGTACACCTTGGGCCATCGCGGGACCCCTCCTCTGAGTTCCTCCCCAGCCTGATGGGCGACCGGGTCCTCAGGGTGTGGGGCGGGGTATGGTACAGGGGATGCCGCCTCGAGCATCTGCAGACCCTGCTGCTGCTGCCACCTTCTCCGGCGTCTGGCCGCTGTGTGTAACACCAGCACCAACATCCCTGCCATAGCGGTCAGAATTGGGAGAGTGCGTTAGACTGACAAACAGCGGTGGCTCCCACCCCAGAACCCTCCATTCCCCTACTGACCTGCCCCCACCCACCCGGCCGCAACGGCCCCCCATCACCAGGCCCCAGACCCTGAACCCTGGACACCCTCTCACAACATCAACCGGACCGGACTCTGGCCCCCTCGCCGTGGCACTCACCCACCCTCCAGCCGTGGACATGCCACCCAGAGCTGTGCCCCATCCCTTGGGTGTTCGGATGCTGACTGCTGCGTTTGGGGTATTGCCTCCCGCAGTGTTCTGGCACTGTCCATGCATCATGGTGTGATTGAGATGCTAGGCAATGCTAGCATGCTACATGGCCCACCCACCCACAAAATCCACTTGGGTTGTATGAAGTGCTCACTTAACCACGATTGCCAATTCCCTAGAGGCTATAGCCTTCAGTCGGGCAGCCAGAGGCCCAAGTCGGTGTGGGCTATGGGTGGTCTATGGGGCAGACGGGCAGGGACAAGGGTTGTCCCCAGAATGGGTCCACACAATCCAGCATGGCGGTGCAGCGAGCGGTTGCCCCCCCACAGCGCTTCCCCCACTCTCTCATGGTGGCCTACCCTGCGGAGGGTCCCCCCACCCCCAGCCAAGGGACCCCCATCCCCATCGAGCACTGGGGCAGGAGGCTCTTTGCCTATTAGCAGAGATGGCTACTCACCCCCTTGGCTCCCCACAAAAGCCTTCCCCCCAGGGTTCACGTTTTCCAAAAGGAGTCCTAATTGACGCCACCGTGAGCACTTGCAGGGGAGGCCACTGAATGATAGGAGGTCGTAGGATATGGGGTGGATCTCGTTAATTGTATGGAATTGGGGCTTAGGTGGTGATAAGTGATTTCTCGCCACGCCACGGCAAGATTCCGATTTCGCCTACGAGAGCGGGCCGGTTGCATCGCAAACTGGTTGGCGCCTGGTGCGATTCCCGTTTTTGGCCTTGTGGTAGTCGGTATTAGAGGTATTACGGTACCCTGTAATGCTGTAAGACCATTGGTGTAGGAGGTACTGTTTTAATTAGTTAAGCCTGCCTGCTGGTTCCGCCCAGTAAGGCTGAGTATAAGAGCCCGTGTCTCCCCAGCACTGCCTTCTGTACCTGCGCTGCTGGGGGAAACATCTAGTGTAATAAAGCCTTCAATTGTCTCCAATCTCGCTTCTGGAGTTATTGATCGAGCATCAATTTATTACACTAGATTTTAAAGAATGGAGCTCCGAATCAAGCGGCAACCTTCAAGCACTGGCAGGCGTGTTTCAATGGATATCTCAGGACGACCACAAGTACACCCACGGAGGACCAGAAAATTCAAGTTCTGCACTCGCGGGTGAGCCAGAGATCTACACTCTCATCGAGGACACGGACGATTTCGAGGCCACAATGAATCTGCTGAAAGGACACTATATTCGCCCTATGAACCAGGTCTATGCCCAACATCTACTAGCGGAGGCGACAAATCCCTGGGGAATCGTTGGAGGAGTTCTACCGTGCGCTCCTAGTGTTGGGGAGGAACTGTAACTGCCCGCAAGTTTCGGCCAGCGACCACACAGAACCTTTGATCCGGGATGCATTTGTTGCAGGTATGCTGTCCTCGAAAATCCGCCAGCGATTGCTGAAGAAAGAGACACTAGGCCTCAAGGAGGCACGGGCCCTTGCTAGCTCCCTGGATGTGGCCTCCCGAAACGCCCGCGCTTACGTCCCCGACGGCAGCCCCTTGGGCAGCGTGGAACGCCCCTGCGACCGACTCCGATGCATCCCCCATCCCACCACAAGCTTGTGCTGCGAGACTGCCAGGCAACCCCGGGGGGCCCCGCTGCTATTTTTACGGGCAAGCCAAGCACCCCCGACAGCGCTGTCCGGCACGCTCATCCCTCTGCAAAGGATGCGGCAAAAAGGGGCACTTTGTGGCGGTATGCCATGCCCGGGCAGTCGGTGCAGTCTCCGGAGGTGAATCGGGACCGCCACCACAACCCTCTCCATGGGCCACGTGCGGCCAACTGGCGCCGCCATCTTCCTCCTTGAGGGCCACGTGTGGATCCGGGCGCCGCCACCTTGTCTCTCGGACACCACGTGTGATGGATGGGTGCCGCCATCTTGTGCACCCCAGCCATGTGCAACCAGTGGGCGCCGCCATCTTGGCTGGACTCTCAGGACCCTGACACGGATGACCACACACCGCCCGAGGAGAACATTCAACTTCTGCCACGACTAGCCTTGGTGACCCTGGACCAGTCTCGGACCCAAACACTCTCGACTGCAACGACGACCGTGCTCATCAATGGGCATGAAACATCCTGTCTGATCGACTCTGGGAAAACGGAGAGCTTTATACACCCCAACATGGTAAGGCGCTGTTCTCTCCCCGTTCACCCAGTTAACCAAAAAATCTCGCTGGCCTCCGGGTCTCATTCAGTGGAGATCAAGGTGTTCTGCATAGCGAACCTCACGGTCCAGGGAAGGGAGTTTAAAAATTACCGGCTCTAATGTCCTTCCCCACCTCTGCGCTGCCACACCCCTAGGGTTAGATTTTCAATGCAACCTCCAAAGCCTAACCTTTAAATTTGGCGGCCCTATACCCCCCTCTCACTGTCTGCAGCCTCGCGACCCTCAAGGTCGATCCGCCTTCCCTGTTTGCGAACCTCACCCCGGATTGCAAACCCGTCGACATCAGGAGCACACGGTACAGTGCCCAGGACCGGACCTTCATTAGGTCGGAGGTCCAACGATTACTGAGGGAAGGTGTCATTGAGGCTAGCAACAGTCCCTGGAAAGCTCAAGTAGTGGTCGTAAAGACCGGGGAGAAGCATAGGATGATCATCGATTATAGCCAGATCATCAACAGGTATACGCAGCTTGACGCGTGCCCTCTCCCCCACATATCCGATCTGGTCAACAGGATCGCACAATATAAGGTCTTTTCCACGGTGGATCTAAAGTCCACCTACCACCAGCTCCCCATCCGCCCTAGCGACCGCAAATGCACTGCTTTCGAAGCAGATGGTCGGCTCTACCACTTCCTAAGGGTTCCCTTCGGTGTCACTAATGGAGTCTCGGTCTTCCAACGAGAGATGGACCGAATGGTTGACCGGTACGGTTTGCGGGCCACGTTTCCGTACCTCGATAATGTCACCACCTGCGGCCACGACCAGCAGGACCACGACACCAACCTCCGAAAATTCCTCCATACCGCAAAAATCCTTAACCTCACAAAAAACAAGGGTAAATGCGTGTTCAGCACCGACCGTCTAGCCATCCTCGGCTACGTAGTGCATGATGGAGTTATAGGCCCAGACCCTGAACGCATGCGCCCCCTCATGGAGTTCCCCCTCCCTCACTGCTCCAAGGCCCTGAAATGCTGCCTGGGATTTTTCTCTTATTATGCCCAGTGCGCCCCCAACTATGCAGACAAGGCCCGCCCGCTAATCCAATCCACGGTATTTTCCCTGTCGATAGAGGCCCGCCAGGCCTTCAGCTGCATCAAAGCGGACATCGCAAAGGCCACGATGCACCCCATTGACGAGTCCCTCTCCTTCCAAGTCGAGAGCGACGCGTTCGACGTAGCTCTGGCGGCCACCCTCAACCAAGCGGGCAGACCCGTGGCCTTCTTCTCAGGCACCCTCCACGCTTCAGAAATCCGCCATTCCTCAGTTGAAAAGGAGGCCCAGGCCATAGTAGAAGCTGTGCGGCATTGGAGGCATTACCTGGCCGGCAGGAGATTCACTCTCCTCACTGACCACGGTCAGTCGCCTTCAAGTTCGATAATACACAGCGGGGCAAGATAAAGAACAAGATCTTGCGGTGGAGGATCGAACTCTCCACCTACAACTACGAGATCTTATATCGTCCCGGGAAGCTAAACGAGCCTCCTGACGCCCTATCACGCGGCACATGTGCCAACGCACAAGTGGACCGTCTCTAAGCCCTCCACAAGGACCTCTGCCACCCGGGGGTCACTCGATTCTTCCACTTCATTAAAACCCGCAACCTGCCCTACTCCATCGAGGAGGTCAGGACCGTCACCAGGGACTGCCAAATCTGCGCGGAGTGCAAGCTGCACTTCTACAGGCCAGAGAAAGCGCACCTGATAAAAGCTTCCCGTCCCTTTGAACGCCTCAGTATGGACTTCAAAGGGCCCCTCCCCTCCACTGACCGCAACACGTACTTCCTGAACGTGATTGATGAGTACTCCCGGTTCCCATTCGCCATTCCCTGCCCCGACATAACCGCAGCCACCGTCATAAAAGCCCTCCACAGTATCTTTATGCTGTTCAGTTTCCCCGCCTACAAACACAGCGATAGGGGGTCCTCCTTTATGAGCGACGAACTGCGTCAATTCCTGCTCAGCAAGGGCATCGCCTCGAGCAGACGACCAGTTACAACCCCCGGGGTAACGGACAGGTAGAGAGGGAGAACGGAAAGGTCTGGAAGACCGTCCTACTGGCCCTACGGTCCAGGAATCTCGCAGTCTCCCGCTGACAGGAGGTCCTCCCGGATGCCCTCCACTCCATCCGGTCACTACTGTGTACCACGACCAACCAAACACCTCACGAACGTCACCTTGTCTTCCCTAAGAAGTCCTCCTCCGGGACCTCGCTCCCAACCTGGCTGGCAGCTCCTGGCCCCATCCTGCTCTGCAAACACTTGCGGGCGCACAAGTCAGACCCATTGGTCGAGAGGGTCCATCCCCTCCACGCTATCCCTCAGTACGCCTACATGGCGTACCCGGACGGCCAACAGGATACAGTCTCCTTACGGGACCTGGCGCCCGCTGGATCCCCACACACACCGCTACCACCAATCCCACCCTCCCTCCCACAGCCGCCCCCTTCCCAGGTGGATCGGTCCTCCCACCAATCCCGTCTAGGGGTGATGAAGTTGCCGAAGAAGCCAAAGCCATGCTCCCGGAGCCACAGATGCCCAAGCCGGCGCCTGCATCACCACCGAAGCTACGACGATCGCAGAGGACGACCAGGGCCCCCGATCGACTAATTGCTTCATTCTGAACTGTAAATAAATTTTGTAAATAGTTGCGATGTAACGAGGCAAAACCACTATACTGATGTATACCGGGTACCTCCATAACCTTAACCTCTACCACTGTGTAATGCGAGGCCACCACCCCCACCGGACTCTTTTTTGAACAGGGGGTGAATGTGGTAGTCGGTATTAGAGGTATTACAGGACCCTATAATGCTGTAAGACCATTGGTGCAGGAGGTACTGCTTTCATTGGTTAAGCCTGCCTGCTGGTTCCGCCCAGTAAGGAGTATAAGAGCCCGTGTCTCCCCAGCAGCTGCCTTCTGTACCTGTGCTGCTGGGGGAAACATCTAGTGTAACAAAACCTTCAATTGTCTCCAATCTCGCTTCTGGAGTTATTGATCGAGCATCAGGCCTCTAACCGCTGTTCACCGGCCTCGTTTCGCTTGAGCGTGGGTGTAACGAGGCCGGAAGATCGTGCCCTTTGTTTTTTTTAAAAAGTATTTTTATTAAGGTTTTGCAGAATTTATCATAATAAAACAGTAGTAACAATAATAACAAAACAAACTAGAGTGAACATTAACATAGTGTAAAAAGAGAATATACAATAACAATTAAATAGACATTACCCCACGCGACTCAGTCTTCCCACACCATCCCAATGAAGCACTCATCCACCCCCCCCCCCCCCATGGATTGCTGCTGCTGCTGACGTTTTAATTTTCCCCGAGAAAGTTGACGAACGGCTGCCACCTACGAGAGAACCCTAGCGTAGACCCTCTGATGCATGATCAATTACACAAAGACGAGATTGAATGCAATTGAGGCTTTATTACTTTAAGATGTGTGGCCTCCTACAGCAGCTGGCAAAATGGCTGATGTATGGGGAGCACACATATTTATACTCCGCCTACTGCGAGGAGCCAGCAGGCAGGGAACTACCCCCGTACCTGTAGTACAGGGCCTTACCACAAATCACCTAATATATACATCAGTGGTGACTATCACATTCACCCCCTGTTAAAATTGAGTCCGGCGGAAGTGGTGGAGAACTAGATACAAGTACATGTTTTAACTACAGAGAAAAAATGGAGTCCCGATCAAGTTACAGGTTCAGTCGGTCCAGAGCTTTGATCTGCCATTGGGAGCGCCGCAGTGATGGCAGCGATTCCAGTGTTGGTCTGGTCATCGGTGACTCCGGGAGCGTGCCGAAATCCTCGTCATCCTCTACCATCCTCCATTTCTCTACCATCCTGAGCGGCAGCTCTTTCAGTCTCTCCTCCTGCCCCTTGGCCTGGATCACAAATAACTTGCTCTTTCCCATGTTCAGTTTGTACCCTGAAAAACTACCAAAATCCCTCAGGATCCACAGAACCTCCCCCATCCCCTCCACAGGGTCCGAAATGTACAGGAGCAAATCATCCGCGTATAGCGAGACCTGATGTTCCACCCACCCCCCGCCCCGAACCAGTCACCCCGCAGTTCCTCGAGGCTCTCAGCGCCATAGCTAGCAGTTCTATAGCTAGGGCAAATAGTAATGGAGAGAGGGGACACCCCTGCCTCGTTCCCCGGTGAAGCTCAAAGTACCCTGACCTCAGCCGGTTTGTACATACACTTGCTACAGGCGCCTGGTACAGCAATTTCACCCAGCCAATAAAGCCCTCACCAAACCCGAACCTCCCCAGCATTTCCCACAGGTACTCCCACTCTACCCGGTCAAAGGCTTTCTCTGCGTCCATCGCTGTTACCACCTCCGCCTCCCCTCCCTCTGAGGGCATCATAATACTATTCAAAAGTCTCCGGACAAAGGTATTGAGTTGTCTGACTTTAACAAACCCAGTCTGGTCTTCCTCCGTCACCCCTGGGACGCAATCCTCAATTCTTGTGGCCAGAATCTTAGCTACCAATCCACGTTTAAAAGCGAAATCGGCCTGTATGACCCGCAATGTTCCGGGTCCTTCCGTCGTTTAGGAATGAGTGAGATCAAGGCCTGTGACATTGTTGGGGGGAGGGTACCTTTCTCTCCAGCCTCATTGAAGGTCCTCATCAGGAGTGGGCTCAATATTTCTGAAAGTTTCTTTTAGAATTCTACCTGGTAACCGTCCGGCCCCGGGGCTTTACCCGATTGCAGGCCCTCTATACCCTTGACAATCTCCTCCAATTCAGTCGGGGCCCCCAGCCCCTCCACCAGGTCCTCTTCCGCCTTTGGAAACCTCAACTGGTCCAAAAATTGCCTCATCCCTTCCGCTCCCGTCGGGGGCTCTGACTCGTATAGTTTACTATTGAACTCCTTAAAGACTCCATTCACCCCCCCGGATCCAAGGCCATGTTACCCTCCTTATTCTTTACTCCCCCGATTTCCCTGGCCGCCTCCCTCTTTGATTGTGTCCTTTGTAAACCGCTTCAGGGTAGCTTCCAAATTCTCCAAAGTTTCCTGTTCTCTTAAACCGGTGATGATAATGTAATTTAAATAACATTGAGCCCACTTAGAATATGAGGCGGGATTCTCCCGAATCGGCGCGATGGCCCGACGCCGGCGTAAAAAACGGCGCAAACCACTCTGGCGTCGGGCCGACCGGAAGTTGCGGAATTCTCCGCACTTCCGGGGACTAGGCCGGCGTCAGAGGGGTTGGTGCCGCGCCAGCCGGTGCCGAAGGGACTGCGCAGGTTAGCGCAATGTGCAGAACTGCCGGCGTGGTTACGCGCATGCGCAGACCGGCCGCCGTATTCTTGCGCATGCGCAGGGGGGTGTCTTCTCCGCGCCAGCCATGGCGGAGCCCGACAGGGCCCGGCACGGAAGGGAGAAGTGCCCCCATGCACAGGCCCGCCCGCAGATCTGTGGGCCCCAATCGCGGGCCAGGCCACCGTGGGGCCCTCCCCGGGGTCGGATCCCCCCCCCCCCCCGCCCCCTAGGATCGCACCAGCCAACCTACCTAACAGGTCGCACCGTGTGGGACCGTGTCCAATCCACGCCAGCGGGACTGGCCAGAAACCGACGGCCGCTCGGCCCATCAGGACCCGGTGAATTGCCGGGGGGGGCCGCTGCCAACCGCCCCCGGATGCCGTGATGTGATCCCCGCCCCTGCCCGAAAACTGGCGCCGGAGAATACGGCAGCCGGCGTCTGATCGACGGGGCGGGATTCACGCCGTCCCCCAGGGATTCTCTGACCCGGCGGGGGGTCGGAGAATCCCGCCCATGATCAATGGATCTCTGAGCAGACACAGATGTCATTCCAAAAAGAAATCTTCTGTTATGAAACGTGCCTTTGTGCATTACGATGGTGAATAGCAGCTGGGATTCAGCAGCCACATTCTGCAGATAAGACTGTGAAAGATCAATTTTACTGAATTTCAGTCATCCAGAAAGATTAGCAAGCACGTCTGCAATCGGCGACAGTGGATAATAATCTACGCACAAAACTGGGTGAATCGTAGTTTTAAAATCGCCACATATTCTCACAGTGTCATCCCGAAATGATTGGTGTCACCTAATCACTTGTAGCAACAGGTTCAATGACTCCTGTCCATGCTAATCTTTCTAGTTCTTCTTCAACCTTCGACCCAATGACACATGGTACGGTTCTAGCTTTGAGACATTGGGTGTGCTGTCTGGCTTGATTTTTAGGTGCAGTTCTGCTCCATCATGGAGACTAACGGACACTTTCTCATATATCTGCAGAAGTTGTTGCAAGCTGCTCCTTGTATCCACGAATTGATTGACTGTTTCCCAGTCAAACTCTATCTTCGCCAACCATGCTGTCAAATAGAGCAGGAAAATTTCCACAGAAAACGTGAAGAGGCAACTTTGTCGTCTGTCTATTTTGTTCTACTATCCTTTTAGTGGTACAGCCTCTTCAGTGAACATCTTTAGGATGATGCTTGATGGTTTCAAAGGCAGATACTTTAGCTTTTGATGATAAATTGTCTCCGATATTGCTGCGCCTGTGTCCACTTCCATTTTAATTTCATGACCTTCAAGTTTGAATATGCCCAAGAACGTTGTTGATTACCCTGCATTGACAAGACGCATAGTTTCTGCAGTAGCTCGGTTACATTGTCTTTCTAGTGATTTTGAACTTCATCTACTAATTTATAGACACGATTAGTCTGATTAGATGTGTTTTTTTTCCTTGCACATTGTAGCGCACAAAGACTCCATGAGACGAATAGAGTGAAGTCGATGAGGCTTTATTAAGCGTGTCTGTTCCCCCGCAGCTCGATAGTAAACTGGCCTGCGGGGGAAGACTCCGGCTTCTTATACTTCGCCTTCAGGGCGGAGCTTGAGGTCAACGGCCAACCAGGACCCGGGATCTGTCAGCCAATGACATTAGGGCTTCCAGTCCCACGTGACCCCCAATACATACTACCACATTCACCCCTTGTCAAAAATGAACCCGGCGGGGTGATGCTTCGTATGGTGGTAAGGGTTTACAGGGCTGGTCCTGGGAGGATAAAACATTCACATGGCAATACAGTATTGGACAATTTCGTCCTGTTGCAATTATTTACAGAGGGTATAGGAAGAAAGCAAAATGTTCTTGTGAACAGTCCATATTTGTTTTACATCGACGCCACGAGTCGGTCGGGCGGTCTGGTCGTCCGTGTCGATCGCCTCGGCCCCGGCGGTGGTGGTGGTGCTTGTACCAGTGTTGTCGCCTCCAGGAGCCGTACGGTTTCAGCTGTCGGTGCAAAGGGGAGGGGGACCGATCCTCCTGGGAAGGGGGCGGTCGCGGGGTGCGGTGGTGGCAGGAAGGGGGTGGGTTGGGTTGATGGTGTCGGGGGGGTGTGCGTGTTGCCGGCGGGCGCCAGATCCCGCAGGGAGACCGTGTCCTGTCGGCCGTCGGGGTACTCCACGTAGGCGTACTGGGGGTTCGCGTGGAGGTGAACCCTTTCGACCAACGGGTCCACCTTATGTGCCCGCACGTGCTTTCGGAGCAGGATGGGTCCTGGGGCAGCCAGCCAGGTCGACAGCGACATTCCAGAGGAGGACCTCCTAGGGAAGACAAGGAGACGCTCATGCGGCGTTTGATTAGTGCTCGTACATAATAACGACTGGATGGAATGGAGAGCGTCCGGGAGGACCTCCTGCCACCTTGAAACTGGGAGGTCCCTGGACCGTAAGGCCAGTAGGACGGCCTTCCAGACCGTGCCGTTCTCCCTTTCTACTTGCCCGTTCCCCCGGGGGTTGTAGCTGGTCGGCCTGCTTGAGGCTATGCCCTTGCTGAGCAGGAACTGGCGCAGCTCGTCACTCATGAAGGAGGACCCCCTGTCGCTGTGGACGTATGCGGGGTAACCGAACAGTGTGAAGATGCTGTTCAGGGCTTTAATGACTGTGGCCGCGGTCATGTCAGAGCAGGGAATGGCAAAAGGGAAGCGGGAGTATTCGTCCACTACGTTAAGAAAATATGCGTTGCGGTCGGTGGAGGGGAGGGGCCCTTTGAAATCGAGACTGAGGCGCTCGAAGGGGCGGGAAGCCTTAATCAGGTGCGCTCCATCTGGCCTGAAAAAATGCGGCTTGCATTCCGCGCAGATGTGGCAGTCCCTCGTGACTGTATGGATCTCCTCTAAGGAGTATGGGAGATTGCGGGACTTGATGAAGTGGTAAAACCGAGTGACCCCCGGATGGCAGAGGTCCTCGTGGAGGGTTTGGAGGCGGTTAATTTGTGCGTTGGCACATGTGCCGTGGGATAGGGCATCGGACGGCTCGTTCAGCTTTCCGGGACGATACAAGATCTCGTAGTTGAAGGTGGAGAGCTCGATCCTCCACTTTAAGATCTTGTCGTTTTTGATTTTGCCCCGCAGTGCATTATCGAACATGAAGGCTACCGACCGTTGGTCGGTGAGGAGAGTGAATCTCCTGCCGGCCAGGTAATGCCTCCAATGTCGCACCGCTTCCACTATGGCTTGGGCTTCCTTTTCCACTGAGGAGTGGCGGATTTCTGAGGCGTGGAGGGTCCGGGAGAAAAAGGCCACGGGTCTGCCCGCTTGGTTAAGGGTGGCCGCTAGAGCTACGTCGGAGGCGTCGCTCTCGACCTGGAAGGGGAGGGACTCATCGATGGCGCGCATCGTGGCCTTTGCGATATCCGCTTTGATGCGGCTGAAGGCCTGGCAAGCCTCTGTCGACAGAGGGAAGGTCGTGGTCTGTATTAGGGGGCGGGCCTTGTCTGCGTACTGGGGGACCCACTGGGCGTAGTACGAAAAGAACCCCAGGCAGCGTTTCAGGGCTTTTGGGCAGTGCAGGAGGGCAAATTCCATGAGTGCGCGCATACGTTCGGGGTCGGGGCCTATTATCCCATTGCGTACTATGTAGCCCAGAATGGCTAGCCGGTCGGTGCTAAAAACGCACTTGCCCTCGTTGTACGTGAGGTTCAAGGCTTTGGCGGTCTGGAGGAATTTCTGGAGGTTGGCGTCGTGGTCCTGCTGATCGTGGCCGCAGATGGTTACATTGTCGAGATACGGGAACGTGGCCCGCAACCCATGTTGATCAACCATTCGGTCCATCTCCTGTTGGAAGACCGAGACCCCGTTTGTAACGCCAATAGGGACCCGTAGGAAATGGTATAATCGCCCGTCTGCCTCGAAGGCTGTGTACTTGCGGTCACTTGGGCGGATGGGGAGCTGATGGTAGGCGGACTTGAGGTCCACGGTGGAGAAGACTTTATATTGGACAATCCGATTGACCATGTCAGATATGCGGGGGAGAGGGTACGCGTCTAGTTGTGTGTACCTGTTGATGGTCTGGCTATAGTCAATGACCATCCTTTGTTTCTCTCCTGTCTTCACTACTACCACCTGCGCTCTCCAGGGACTATTGCTGGCCTGGATTGTGCCCTCCTTTAGTAGCCACTGGACTTCGGACCGAATGAAGGTCCGGTCCTGGGCGCTGTACCGTCTGCCCCTAGTGGCGACGGGTTTGCAATCCAGGGTGAGGTTCGCAAACAAGGACGGGGGTTGCACTTTGAGGGTTGCGAGGCCGCAGATAGTGAGTGGGGGTATGGGGCCGCCGAATTTGAACGTAAGGCTCTGTAGATTACATTGGAAATCTAATCCCAGCAAGGTGGGGGCACAGAGTTGGGGAAGGACGTTAAGTTTGTAGTTTTTGAACTCCCTCCCCTGCACCGTAAGGGTAACTATGCAGAATCCCTGGATCTGTACGGAGTGGGATCCTGCCGCTAGGCAAATCTTTTGTGCGCTGGGATAGGTGGTCAAGGAACAGCGTCTTACCGTGTCGGGGTGTATAAAGCTTTCCGTGCTCCCGGAGTCGACTAGGCATGGTGTCTCGTGGCCGTTTATTAGGACCGTTGTCGTCGTCGTCTGGAGTGTCCGGGGCCGAGCCTGATCGAGCGTAATCGAAGCGAGCCGTGGTTGTAGTAGTGGAGTGGGGTCCGTTGTTGCCGTCCAAGATGGTGTCGGGGATGAACAAAATGGCCGCCCCCATACATCGCACATGGCTGGGGGGTCACAAGATGGCGGCGGGGGTGGACAAAATGGCCGCCCCATGCGTCGTACAGGTCTGGGGCGGTCCAAGATGGCGGCGCCCCTCCTCCCCTCGTGGTGGTCGGGACCCAAAATGGCGGCGTCTGCGGGTCGCACATGGTGTGCTGGGGGGGCTGGGGAGCGCTAGGACCGCGAGCGCTAGGACCGCGCGGAGCTCCCTCACCGCGAGCGCTAGGACCGCGAGCGCTAGGACCGCGGGGAGCTCCCTCACCGGGGACAGCGGTGGTCGGGACCCAAGTCGGCGGCGCCGGCGGGTAAGGTGTGGGGCTGCGAGCGCAAGGACCGCGAGGAGCTCCCTCACCGGGGACAGCGGTGGTCGGGGTCCAAGTAGGTGGCGCCGGAGGGTCAGGCATGGGGCTGCGAGCGCAAGGACCGCGAGGAGCTCCCTCACCGGGGACAGCGGTGGTCGGGACCCAGAGCGGCGGCGCCGGCGGGACAGGCGTGGGGCCGCGAGCGCTGGGATCGCGCGGAGCTCCCTCACCGGGGACAGCGGTGGTCGGGGTCCAAGTAGGTGGCGCCGGCGGGTCAGGCGTGGGGCGTGGGACGGGGGTTAGGGTGGCGTTAGGGACGCGAAAAACTCCCTCCTCTCCGTGGGGGGTGTTGGCCGGGACCCAAAGCGGTAGCGCCGGCGGCGGGTCATACATGGGCTGCGGGGAGGGGGGTTGGGGAGCGTAGGCGGCGTGCAGGGCTCCCAGTTCTCCCGGGACCGCGGTGGTCGGGACCCAGAGCGGCTGCGCCTGCGGGTCGCACATGGCGTGCTGGGGGGGTTGGGGCGCATAGACTGCTTGCAGGGCTCCCTGTGCTCCCGGGACGGCGGCGACCACGCGGGACCGGCACACAACCGCATAATGGCCCTTTTTCCTGCAGCTTTTGCAGATGGCTGCGCGGGCCGGACAGCGCTGTCGGGGGTGTTTCGCCTGGCCGCAGAAATAACAGCGGGCGCCCCCGGTGCGACTCGGCGTTTGGACCGCGCAAGCCTGTGGGGTGTCCGGGAGGGGGGGGGGGGTAGGGGGTTTCCCGCGACGGGTACGTACGGGGTCCAATGGCCTGCCGCGCGGTCGGGGCCGTAGGCGCGGGTATTACGCGCGGCCACGTCTAGGGAGGCTGCTAGGGCCCGTGCCTCTGAGAGTCCTAGCGACTCTTTTTCTAGAAGTCTTTGGCGGATTTGGGAGGATTGCATACCTGCCACAAAAGCATCGCGCATTAACATGTCCGTGTGTTCGTTTGCGTTCACCGACGGGCAGCTGCAGGCTCGTCCCAAAATCAGCAGCGCGGCGTAGAACTCGTCCATCGATTCTCCGGGAGCTTGCCGTCTCGTC
Organism: Scyliorhinus torazame; assembly: GCF_047496885.1. NCBI lineage: Eukaryota > Metazoa > Chordata > Chondrichthyes > Carcharhiniformes > Scyliorhinidae > Scyliorhinus > Scyliorhinus torazame. The sequence goes on from NC_092719.1 coordinate 29,659,377, forward strand.
GCGAGCTGGTAGCGAGCATAGATTTGGTTAACTGGGCGAACGTAGAGACTTCTGAGTGCTGTGAACGCCGTCTGGAAATCGTCGGTGTCTTCAATGAGGGTGAAAATCTCCGTGCTCACCCTCGAGTGCAGGACCTGCAGTTTTTGTTCGTCTGAGACTCGGCCGGTGGTCGTTCTGATGTAGGCCTCGAAGCAAGTCTGCCAGTGTTTGAAGGCTGCTGCCGCGTTCACTGCGTGGGGGCTGATCCTCAGGCATTCTGGAATGATCCTGAGCTCCATAGTCCTTTTTAGGCACGCTTAATAAATTGTAGCGCACAAAGACTCCATGAGACGAATAGAGTGAAGTCGATGAGGCTTTATTAAGCGTGTCTGTTCCCCCGCAGCTCGATAGTAAACTGGCCTGCGGGGGAAGACTCTGGCTTCTTATACTTCGCCTTCAGGGCGGAGCTTGAGGTCAACGGCCAACCAGGACCCGGGATCTGTCTGCCAATGACATTAGGGCTTCCAGTCCCACATGACCCCCAATACATACTACCACACACATTCTTGGTGTAGAAGAGGTTTTCTGAGCCCAACATGCTTTGCCAATCTGGGCTTTCTTGCCACAGTTCTTGTCTAGATTTGTTTTACTCCCAACATTCCCCTGCTGAGTGTCCAACCTGCGTACATCAGTGACATGGTTTCACCCTTGCAACCTTGTTCCTGATAGTATCCATTTTGCTGGTCTTCTTTCCAGCGATCTTTCTGCCTCAATCCTTGTTGCCAGTTTTCTCTCCTGTTATGTCTCTTTGTTGCCACACACAGAAAAGGTATGGAGGTGCCCACACTCTGGATTCTTGTAAAACACGATGAGAGGTTTGTTAAGTACTCCTACAATTAAGATGGTGATGTGCTCAAAGCCTGCACAAACACTGCAATGTCAGCACTTATCACGTGACACAGAACCTGAAAGAATGTATTCCCACATACATAGCATATTTCCACAGCCCTGTGGGAGGACCCGCACGACATGGACTGCTGCAGTTGAAGAAGGCAACTCGCCACCACCTTCTCAAGGTCAATTAGTAATGGGTAGTAAACACTGGGCTAGCCAACAGCACCCACATCCCTAAAGACTAAAGACATCTCTTGACTTGTGGCTAGTAGATTGTAGACAGTATGTGGGGAGTCAGGAAGTGTGGTGCTTTCCGCAGGAGGTGTGTTACTTGCTCTTGTAGACACACTATTTATATGGCTAGTTCAATTATGGTTCTGGTCAATGGCAAGTCCCGGGATTTTGATAGTGGTGATACAGCGATGGTAATGCCATTGAATGTGATGGTCTGCTGGTTATATTCTCTCTTGTTGGAGATGGTCTTTGCCGGGCACTTGTGTGGCACAAATGTTAATTGCCACTTGTGAGCTCAAGCCTGGATATTGCCCAATTCTTGCAGCATTTTGGACATGGACTGCTTCAGCATCTGCCAAGTTGCGAATGGTGCTGAATATTGTACAATCATCGAATATCCCAATCTAAATTTTCAGGTCCCTTCCTGCACAGGAATTGTCAAGGCTAATTTGATAGACCAGTGAAAGGTCTCCTTATTTCTAACCTTATGATGGAAGGTAAGTCATTGATGATACAGGTGGAGGTGGTTGGGTTTAGGACACGGCCCTAAAGGACTCCTGCAGCAATGTCTTGGGACTGAGATTGTTTACTCCCAATAACCACAACCATCTGCTTTTTGTTAGGGATGACTCCAACTTGGGGAGAGTTTTCACCCCTGATTCCCATTGACTCCGGTTTTGCTCTGCTCCTTGATACCACACTCAGCCAAATGAAGCCTTGTCAGGGGCATTCATCCTCACCTCACCTTTGGAGATCCAAACCCTTGACAATGTTTGAACCAAGGCTGGAATGAGGTCAGGAGTTGAGTGTTACCCTGGCTATGCCCAAACTGAGCATCAGTGAGGAGGTTATTGTGAAGCAAGTGCCACTTGATAGCACTGCTGATGACACCTTCCATCACTTTACTGATGATCAAGGACAGGCTGATGGGATGGTAATTGGCCGATTGGATGTTTCTTGCTATTTATGTACAGGACATATTTGGGCTATTTTCCATATTCCAGAATGAAAAAAATCCACTCCAAGAAACTACTCTCCATAACGTTGTTCATGCTCCAGATTCCAACATGAACTGGGTCATTTAGAGCAGTGTTTTTCAAACTTATTTGTCTGGGACCATTTTTACCAACCGGCCATCCTTCGCCACCTGACCTTCATGACCCATGCCAGCCGACCTTCTCGACCCACCGACCTTTAATGTGACAGGCGAGCCTGCTCACGATCTCACTTGCTTTCGTATTCAACGCTATTTTTCTGATAATGACTTCACTGATGATTTAAGATCTCACTGCATCCGTTGAAAAAAATCAAGAGGTTTGTCCTCAACCTCGCCATGTCCTGTCTTCAAATCTCTTTGAGGTTTTGAGGATTTTAATCTTTCATTTGCCAGTGCATCCCTGCAGAGAACACATATGATCTTTGAATCCTGAATTATATTGGCACAATTAATAAACCTCAGTAATCATCTCAATGCTGCTTTGTTACTATTTTCAGTTTCTTCTTCATGGGTTGTTCACCAGGGGCCCTGGAGTTCACACCAGCACTGCTGGCAGCTACAAAATGGAGGAATCTTTCTCGTGCCCAGAACACGTGACTTCAGTATACAGGGCATGTGACCTGCTCTCTACTGCCGCTCCAGGCAGGAAGACTCCAGCGATTTAAGAAGAAATCTGCTCCTGGATCAACACATTGACGTCAGGAGGAGGCTCCAGGCCTGCGCACTGCTGAGGACGCATGCAAGCACGGAACGGCCAGCATTCTGAAAGCCAGTCGCAGCCAGCATTTTTAAAAGCTGGTCGCCACCGTTGGGCACCAATTCCAGCAATCGGGAAAGCCACAACACATGGCCCTGCGACCCTCCCGACAACCACCCACCTGGGTTTGAAAATGACTGATTAGAGAGTGGGAAAAAAAGATTTAAAATAGATATATATCTCCATGTTGATAGGTTTCATGTCAGGCTCCTAAAAGAAAAACTTGAGGAAATTGTAGATGCTTGTCAAAGTTTTTCAAAACTTTCTTGGTTCAGAAATTATTGTCACTTTGTTCTTTAAGAAGGGGTGAAACTAGATACCGACAGGCCAATCAGTTTATCAACAATTGTTGGGTGGCAGCTGGGATCTGTCGCCAGGGATACGGTGATAAAGTTGGAGGAATATCAACTGATCAAAGAGAGACGAGAATTTGTGAAGAGTTGATGTCAAACTGATGTAGTTGAGTTTTCAGAGGAGGTCACCAACATGGTGGATAGGGGAGTGGATACAGATGGTGTCGATACGGATATAGAGCAAGGGAGGGTAAAAGGAGTTGATGCTCAGATCAGCTGATATCTAGTGGAATGGTGGAACAGGTTTGAGGAACTGAATCACCTAGTCCATTATGATGTGTTAGGAAGAAAACCAAACCTTAGATGAGTATATTGTGCAGGTCGTATCAAAAAACATTTCTGGAAACAATCAACTTCTGCACAGACTCGATTCCAGGGACACAATAGGGAGCAAAGGCAAAGACAAAATGGAAAGAACAGGATTTGCATCTAAACCAACACTATGATCCTGTTTATCGGTAACTGAGTTAATGATGCATCCTGTCTGGCTCTGTCCTATTAATTATTGTCATTGGGCTCAATCACTGGGGCCAGGTACAAAATGCATTTGCTTCTGCTTGCCTCTATATCCCCTCATTGGCCACTGTTTATCTGGTGATTTAGAGGTAATTAGCGTAATGATATCACGGTTGTGTTGTAATTTACCGACTGACCACTAGGAGTCTCATTTGTGTCTAAATGACTGTCAGAGTCAGCTGACCTCAGACTGACTGGAGAGCTGGGAGAGAGGTTGCTTGTGCATGATCATACTGTTATTCATCTGGTGTTTTGTATATAGTTAATGTTAGCACAGTTAATGTTAATCAATCGTTTATAGCTTTGCTCCAAGTGTTCTTGTAATATAAATCAGACCAACTGACAAGAACATAACATGGGGCCAGGGCTGGATGGTATTAAACACTGAGGAAAAAAAACGAGCCTGCCACGAAGATTTGAAGATTTTGCAGACTGCAAGAATTAGGAACATGGAGTCGTTGAAGCCACCAATGAGTTTCAGATTTCATGGCAGTGTGGACAGCAACTGCTGTGTGTTTAAATAGCAATTTAATCTGTTTCTTACTGCAATAAATTTAGGAGATCAATCAGATTTGCGTAAGGTAGCGATGCTCCTGACAGCGGCAGGGCCCGAAACAATTGTTGTGTTTAATACATTTAAATTTGCAGACGATAAAGAGAGTAAGAATTTTAAGATTTGATGCACATTGCACCCCCAGAAAGAATGAACTTTATGAGCACTATGTAGTTAGCTCATGTTTACAGAAGGCAGAAGAGTCCATAGATCATTTAATCACTGATTTAAAGTTAAAAGCTAATACCTGTAGTTTTACTGCGGTGGAATCTTCCATAATTTGGGACCAAATTGTGTTTGGTGTGAATGAGGATAAGCTGAGCGAAGGGTTGCTGGGGGAATCGGAGCTGTCTTTGGAATAAACAGTTAACATTTGTCAGGCTCACGAGCTAGCAGCACAGCATTTTAAAATATTTCTCAGTAATGGCAGCGTCTTCATGGAGGAAAGCACTCCGGTAGCCACACTTATTCCAAAAAGGCGGAAAACCTGCAAAAAAAGGCAGGAAAATTCTCAGAATGCTCAGAATTATTACTCAAAGCTCAACCCCAGATCAGTCAGCACAGTGGAAGACACAGTCTCCAGTAATGAAACATCATTGTTTGTTGGAGTAATAACAGAGAGGAATAATTTTTTGGAGACATCAAAAAATTCTCCAGCACTTAAAAAAAACTAAACTGATTGCCCATTTAAAATAACTGCGCTTGACGAGGACAAATGGCTGCTACCATTTGAAGGGAATGGTACAGTGGTCCAATTGAAATTAGACACTGGCGCCAAAGCCAATTTAATCAGTATAACGAATTTAAAAGATCAAAAAATTCAGCTGGTTAGAAGAAATCAAAAATATGTCTGCGAGATTATAATGATTCAAGCATTAAATGTCATGTTACTTGTGACTTGAGTGTGGTGGTGAAGAACACAGTTTATTCCGTCCCATTCTGTATTGTTTCTGAGGGCTTGGATTCGTTATTAGGTGATCAGTCCTGTGAAGAATTAGGTCCAGTGCAGTTGGTATATAGCATCCACAACATATAGGATCAACACTCCAACGATTCGGAGAACATTATCAGCAATTCAACGATGTGTTCATAGGTTTTGGTTGCATTACCATTCACCAACAAGATACAACTCAAAGAGGATACAAAACCTGTGATACATGCACCAAGAAAAGTACCTGCACCTCTTTGGCATCGCCTCAAAAAGCAACTAGACAGAATGACAAAATTAAAAGTAATCAGAAAGATAGAAGAATGTACCAATTGGATAAATTCCATGGTATGTGTAAAAAGAAAGACTGGTGATATTTGCATCTGTATGGATCCCAAAGATCTTAATGAGAATATCAAAAGAGAACGCTACCAAATACCAAAGCATGAGGAATTCACATCTGAGGTGGCTGGTGCACAATTCCTTATGAAACTTGACGCATCTCAAATTTTCTGGCAGCTAAAGCGAGAGGAACAAAGTACAAAATACTGCACTTTTGATGTGCCATTTGGATGGTATTGCTTTCTGAGAATGCCGTTTGGCATAATTTCGGAATCAGAAGTTTTTCACCGTGCCATGTAGCACATAATCGAAGGCATCGAAGGTGCACCTGTGTACGTGGATGATATCATCGTTTGGGGCCCAACCATAGAAGAGCACAATACGAGGTTGCTTAAAGTTCTAACGAGAGTGAGAAATGGGCTTAAACTCAACAAGCAAAAGTGCCAATTTGGAGTAGCTGAGGTCACATTCCTAGGTGACCAGCTCTCATTGCATGGCATTGAACCTGACAAGGACAAAATCCTTGGGGCTGGTTTAGCACAGCGCTAACTCGCTGGCTTTTAAAGCAGACCAAGGCAGGCCAGCAGCATGGTTCAATTCCCGTACCAGCCTCCCCGAACAGGCGCCGGAATGTGGCGACTAGGGGCTTTTCACAGTAACTTCATTTGAAGCCTACTTGCGACAATAAGCGATTTTCATTACTTTTCATTTCCAAATCCAAGCAATTCTCAACCTGTCAAAACCACACAAGAAAGCCATCTGAAGAGTGATGGAAATGATCAATTTTTGAGGGGAATTCATTCCAAACCTGTCTGTAAAAACATCGACGTGCTCTCCTGCACAAGACAACAGATTTCACATGGACTGAGCAACATGAGCAAGAGTGGAAGAAGCTCAAGACTTCATTCACCACCATGCCACTTCTCACATTTTTCGACACCTCTAAGCAGATTAAAATGTCAACGGACGTGTCGAAAGATGGCCCAGGAGAAGTTCTTCTGCAACTCAAGCATGACAATTGGAAACCAGTCGTATATGCATCACGGTGTCCATGACAACAACAGAGCAGAGGGACGTTCAAATCGAAAAAGAATGCCTAGGTTTAGTTCTAGGCTTGGAGAAATTCCAGGCTACGTGTATGGGCTTCCAACTTTCACAGTTGAGACAGATCATCGTCCTTTGGTTATCAGGAAGAATCTCAACCAAATGTCTCCGCGCATTCAGAGGTTGATGATAAAGTTAAAATGCTATGACATCAATCTCATCTACACATCTGGCAAATTTTTGTTCTTAGCAGATGCACCGGGAGCGCCGGTACAAAATATTAGTGGTGAAATTGCTGAAGATGTAGATCTGCATGTCAATCTTATTTCCACACTACTACCAGTATCAGATACAAAACTACGTGAGATCCAAGAAGAGACCAGGAAGGATCAAACTCTTCAAGAGGTGATGAGGAACATCAACTTACACTGGTCCAGAGGTCAATGTATGGAGTTCTACAATATAGGATCTGAACTCAGTATCATTCATGGAGTGGTACTTTGTTTGAACACTATAGTATACCTCAATCTCTCCGCAAGGATGTACTTCAGAGGATACGTGAAGGACATCTCAGGATTGAGAAGTGTAAAGGGAGAGCTTGTGACTCTGCTTACTGGCCAGGTATAAACCAGGACATTGACAGGATGGTCAGTTGTTGTGACACATGCCAGACGCATCATTACAAGCAAACAAGAGAACCTATGCAAATATGATTTACCTATGACACCATGGCAGAAAGTAGCTATGGATCTCTTTTAACTACAAGGAAAAGATTATTTAATTATCATAGACTATTTTTCATACTGTCCTGAAATGGCTCTACTGTCAAGCATAATGGCAAGCAGTGTAATGCTGCATAACAAGTCAATTTTTGCTAGACACGGAACTCCTCAAGTCATCATGAGTGACAAGGGTCCTTGTTTTAGCTGTAAAGAGTGGCAACACTTCGCAGTCACGTATGATTTCAATCACATCACGTCAAGTCTGTTGTACCTTCGAGCCAATGTCAAAGCCAAGACATATTGTCAAGCAATTGTTGAAGCTGGTGATGGACAGCCAATCTGATCCATATCTCGCACTATTGAGTTACAGAGCGTGTTGCTAACTTTGCCTTAGTTTAATTGCTCTGTTTTATCACCTTTGCTCTTGAGTCACCAGGTATCTTTATGATACCGCCACGTGGTTCAAGTCCGAGTAATGATCAATAATCCAATACACCGCTTAGTAAGATTTAAATCAAAGCACATTTATTATACACAGTAATCACTACTCATGTACAAATTCTACGTCTAAGCTACGTCTACAGCTAACAGGCCAATACTTAACTTGGAACTGACCCACCAGGTCAGGGAAACGAATGGCCTTTTGTTCGGGTTCTGAGCCTGCGGGATTCGAAGTTGGTACAGATTGGTAGCTAGGAGTGCCTATCTTGTAGCGCGCGTTGAAGTAAGACTTACTGGATAGCGGCGGCGGCTGAACCGGTCACTGTCAAGGGTTGGTTCGCGTTGCTGACTGACCCGGTCAAGAAGAACAATTTGAACTTGGGCTTAATTCTTATAGTCCCCAGGGGCTTCCCGCCTTTCGGGGCGGACCCTGTACCTGGTTCCAAGTGATGGGCTGTCTTGAGGTGGTCGTTCACCTCCCTTTGTGTAGGCTTCTGCTGGCGCCAAAGAGTCTGGTTTGGCTTTATGTGTCTAAATGTTGCTCATTGTTCCCAGGGATTACTCATTAATATGCAGATGGCTGGTGTTTTGTTATGCTGATGGTTGCCGGTATCGATCTTGTCTGGCCTTTCCAGAGGTAAATATACACTCAACCAGCAGCTGCTCGTTTGTGTCCTGTTGGCTGACTTTCCCATCAGCCTTTGCCGTTCGCCATTTTAAATCGGGAGTTAGCCATTTTAAATCGGGAGTTAGCCATTTTAACTGGCTACAAGCGTCATCATTGTCACATGGTATTTGCCAGCAGAGTTACTCATGAATAGAAGGTTGCATTCCACACTTCCAAACTTGGAAAGAAAGGAGGAGAATGCAATGGTGCTGCAGGAAATGCAAAACATTAAAGCTAAACAAAAGCAGTTCTATGACAGAGTGTCTAAAACTTTACAACGTCTGAGTAGTGATGACATGGTGAGAATGGAAGATTCAAGTAATTGATCAAGAAAAGCCACTGTACTTGAAGAAGTAGCAGCTCGTTCCTACAATGTACAGAGAGAGGAAGGGTTGGTTTAAAGAAGAAATCGTTTCGCGCTCTTGAAAACCAGAGAAGACTTTCACAACAAATGTGATGGTGACAAATCCACGTCAGAATCACCACCAGCTGCAGTGTCAGATAGTTCAGCAGTTCCTGAGCAGGAGAGTGTTATGGAGAACATTGAAGCAAGGTCAAACTTTGAGAAGATTGACCAGAGTAAGAAGAAAACTTGATTGACTCAATTTGTAGATTTGGACTATTTGTACTTACCATGCTTACTGTTCCTGTATACGTATACTTGTTAAACCAGTTTTAAACATTTTTTTAAAAAAAATTAATACTGTTAGACTCAAAGCTAATGATATCACATGTAAATAACTGATGATAATGTATAAATGTATTCCTTCAAAGGAAAGGGAATGTGGTGATATCATGGTTGTGTTGGAATTCACCGACTGCCCACTAGGAGTCTAATTAGTATATAAGTGAATGTTAGAGTCAGGTGACCTCAGACTGACTGGAGAGCTGGGAAAGGTGTTGCTTGTGCTTGATCATATTGTTATTCATTTGTTGTTTTTTATATATTTGACCCACAGGTAATGCAAATAAATTGTTTATAGCTTTAGCTCCAAGTGTTCTTGTAAAATAAATCAGGCCATCCGACAAGAACATAATAATCAGCAGCCCTGGTTCTGGGTTTGATAGTGTGTGGGAGGTTCATCTGATTATTTCTGATGAGTCACTTCATCTTTCTGAGACACGGCAACGTTATTCTGTCTTCTCGGCCAGTTGTTGCTCAGAGTCAATCCATCTGCCTTTACCCAGGACAAAATCGCCCATTGTTGGTGTGAAAGAGCCAAGACCAAAGGGGGTAACCTGAGCTGAGGGCACTCACATCCCAGGTGGAGTAGGCCTCAGAGTTGGCTGGTGAAGACGGAGATCATTCCGACACAGTCGGTGACATTTACCACCCCAACACTGAGTGAGGCTTCATCCAGTATTCATTGATAACGTGAACAAAAGTGAGTGACCTATAGTCTGGGAGCCGCTCTCAGAATCATTAATCACTAATTATCTCATTTCTCTATTCCAGCTACCAGCAAGAAAAGGTGGAGAGAAGGTTTCAGCAAAGTGGCTTAGCCCAAGCCCCAGACCACCTCTGAGGAGGAGCCAGCAGATCCGTATGATGAAGTTCCATCACTGCATTCACCTGCACTCTCCACCAGAACAGATACACACCCCTTGGTGGGTCCTGGTTATACAGGAGGTTCTGTCACTACCCAGTGACCACCTGATGGACACGTGTCCACAGTGAACAGTGGCAGTGGTAACGGTGATGTCTGACTCTAGGAGGACAGCTGGTGACCAGACCCCTCCAGAGTCTGAGTCTGATCATGAGGTTCTTCAATCAGCCCTCAGAGAAATGTTGGAGATGCAAAGACAGGCAGGGGAACATCAGGCAGGGTTGTCAGAAGCAGTCAACTGATTGGAAAGAATAATGAAGTAGTCCGTCCATGTTCTGTCTGATGTTATGGCTCTAACATGAGAATTCATCAGAGTCTCCATTGGAAGGGTGCTGGCTGCCATGGAAACCCCGAGCCAGCAGAGGGCACCGTTTCTGCCGGGTTGTCTCTTGGACCTGCGCAACATCACACCAGCCATGGATACATTCCAGCCGCAGCTAGGTGAGAGGGGAACTAAACACCGCCACCTTCCTCCAGGTGCCTCATCTCCTTTAGGTGTCCGTGGGGTGAAGGGCGTTACTTGGGCTCCCAAAGTGAGGAGGGACGGAAGACAGACACTTCAGGAGCACCAAATGTCCTGATGCTCTAAATTGCCCCTGCCTGTGACCTCTTCAACTCCAGCAGGTCAGGCCAAGGACAGTGCACTTGCCTCAGAGCAGAGGACCCTCAGCAGGTTGGGGCTCTCCAGGCCTCAGGCTCCAGAGGACACCCACCAAAGGCATCACAGCATCTGGGCATTGCAGTCAGCAGGCTGCCTCCTCCTTTGCTGTGGGTGTTGGGACTGATCCTCGGTGTAGCAGTAGGATAAGAAACATCAAGAAGCTGTGAATGCACAATGAGGCATGGGTACTTTTTCATTGTATATAAATCAGCACCATTGTAAATAAATTTCACTTTTACCCCTCTCCAAGTTTCTGGTATTGATTGGCTGATTGATGTGATGCAAGGTCTCATGTTTATTCAAGGAAATGACCCTCCCCCACCACCACAATTATCTTCCATCGTTTCCCTCAGTCCCATGACGTCTCTCTCAATCCCGCACAATCACATTTCATTCCACACCAGTGACATGAACTTTGTTTTTAATGATGGCTGGACGATGCACATGTAAGCCTTGTCGTGTTATTCACCCTGGGGTAATACGTACTGTAAAGTAGACACCAAACTTAGACATTAGTTCAATACATTTTATTGAACTTCTGGAGCAGTGCACACAGCTTGCTGTGGGTTGACACTCTATTAATCTAAGTGTGCTAACTATAACTAACTAGACGAAACTAGCTCTGAGCCACGTGTAGAAGGTGCTAACTGATATATACACCCTGACTGTCACTATAGTTGTCACAGTGGAAAGAGGCGGAGTGCTGATGCCTCGTGTGTTTTATAGTGGGAAACCCCCCTCTAGTGTTCTGCCTGGTGATTGGTTGTGTTCTGTCCTGTGTGTTGATTGGCTGTACTGGGTGTCTGTCACTGTCTGCCTGTTTCTCATTATGTGCATGAGTGCATATCATGACAAGCCTCACATCTGTCTGAACATTACTCCTTTATTAGTCCCGTTCTCCCGTGCAAAACACTGAGCGATCCATGTTGGCTAACTCGGCAACATTTAAGATGCCTGCTAGATGGGAATGAGTGTGTGATGTCAGAGGTGGATTTGGATTGGATTTGTTTTATTGTCACCGATACCAAGGTACAGTGACAAGTATTGTTCTGCGCACAATCAGACAGATCGTTCCATACATGACAAAACATAAGACATGCATAATGTAAATACATAGACGCAGGCATCGGGTGAAGCAAATGGAGTGTAGTACTACTCAGTAGAGAAGGTGCAAAGAGATCAGTTCAGCCCATAAGAGAGTCCGTTAGGAGTCTGGTAACAGCGGGGAAGAAGATCTTTTTGAACCTGTTAGTGCATGTTCTCAGACTTTTATAGCTCCTGTCCGATGGAAGAAGTGGGAGGGGCCTTTGATTATGCTGCCCGCTTTCCCAAGACAGCGGGAGGTGTAGACAGAGGCAATAGATGGGAGACGGTTTTGCGTGACGGATTGGACTGTTTTCACAACTTTGTAGTTTCTTACGCTCCTGGGTCGAGCAGTTGCCATGTCAGGCTGTGGTGCAGCCAGATAGGATGCTTTCTATGGTGCATCATATCGGCGCTGTATGCTCATCCTGATGAAGCTGTCCGATGATCGGTATGGATTATACTTTGTTCCTGATCGGTTGCGGAATGTTGCTTGACAGAATCCCTCTGAGGTTACAGACGTTCATTCGATACGAGTTATATTTATTTCTTGCTGCAAAGATAAAGGTTATGGAGGTGTCCACACTCTGGATTCTTTCAAACCCGATAAGCGGTTTATATAGAGATGTTGCTCATACAACCTAAGGTGGAAAACTGCAAAGGCCGCACAAACACTCTGGTGACATCACTACACATCACGTAACGCTTCACCAGCAGGGAGATATTCTCTGATACATAACACCCCTCCCCCTTTACTTCATTAGTGCAATAGCAGTGATTAACATTCAGACAACAGATCCACTTATTTCTATACATACTTACAATTCAATGAGACAGTCTCGTTAGGGGACATCCATTCCTTTTTGGTTGAATTGGGCGTTCTGGAACTTGACCTTGTAAGTGCCCGCTTCCCTCCAGTAGATGGGACTTTGAGGGGAATTACTCCTGTATCTGCCACGATAACGATTGGAAAAACCTCAGAAACAAAATCTGATCTTGCCATTCTCTCTGGTCTCTTTTCTGAAGTATTGCTCGGTAGAATTTCCAAGGGAAGGACGTCTTGAGATGTTTCTGTCCATTGGGTTTGTGAAGCAAGTAACTGATCAGCATGACATAGCCAAACTCTTTCATCGTCCACCTGATTTGCTATGTTCTAGGTATGTGGTAGTGTCACCTTTGTGTGTATCGTGAATGTCCATTGGTCATGTCCTATCTAACTGATCTATTGGTTGAGTGTGTGTGTGATGTTTCTGGTGCTCCCTCTAGTGTAAGCTAGCCTACATGCATTTCCATTGCTGCACATCACCACACCACCTGTACATTGAATAATATTGGATCTGTCTTTACCAAGATCACAGCAGATACACATATGTCGCTGTTGGTGTAGCTTCCAGCTGACACTCTCTCTCCCTGGTTGAATACTCACACAGAGATTTGCTCCCTCCTAGCAATTTGTACTTGATGTTGTCATTTGACAATCTCTGAAGTATCAGGTGAAGTTAGCAAATTAAACTGTGTTTGAAGTTTCATTTTAAATAAAAGCATTGCCAGCGAACTCTATGGTGTGTCGTGTACAGTGTTCCGGTAAGATATCAGGAATTTGTTCACTCTTCTTGCCAATGTTCCCTTGTCCTTTGATAGAATGCTTTAATGATTGGACAAAACGTTCGACCAATCCATTCACTGCAGGAAGTTATGAAGCTGACTTGATTTGGTGAATACCCTTTCCCTTAAAGTAATTCTCAAACTCCTTCACAGTAAACTGAGGACCTGTATCACTGACAATCTGTTCTGGTGTTGCGAATATTTCATCTAGTTTCTGAATAGTCTTCTCAATCATCATTGACTTCATTATCCCGTCTTCCGCCCATTTAGAAAGTGCATCCATAATCACTAAGAACATGAGACCCTCCGGCGGACCAGCATAATCGATGTGTGTTCTGTGTCATGGCTGTGTCAGCCATTCCCATGGATGTACTGATTGTAATGGTGGACAGGTGCTCTGGGGTGTTGCAGGGTTGTGGCTGGGGCGAGGAACACCAGACTGTCCCGCTTCATTGGCAGGCGAACCTGCAAGGTAGAAGGCAAGAAACATGGGTAGGCATAATGTGGGGGGAGGGGTGAATCAAGTACAATAGACCATAAGACCATAAGACATAGGAGCAGAATTAGGCCACTCGGCCCATCGAGTCTGCTCCTCCATTCAATCATGGCTGATATTTTCTCATCCTCATTCTCCTGCCTTCTCCCCGTAACACCTAATCCCCTTATCAATCAAGAACCTATCTATCTCAGTCTTAAAGACACTGTGATTTGGCCTCCACAGCCTTCTGCGGCAAAGAGTTCCACAGATTCACCACCCTCTGGCTGAAGAAATTCCTCCTCAGCTTTAAAGGATCGTCCCTTTAGTCTGAGATGGTGTCCTCTGGTTCTAGTTTTTCCTGCAAGTGGAAACATCCTCTCCACGTCCACTCTATCCAGGCCTCGCAGTATCCTGTAAGTTTCAATAAGATCCCCCCCGTCATTCTTCTAAACTCCAACGAGCACAGACCCAGAGTCCTCAACCATTCCTCATACGACTAGTTCTTCAATCCAGGGATCATTCTTGTGAACCTCCTCTGGACCCTTTCCAAGGCCAGCACATCCTTCGATACGAGGCCCAACACTGCTCACAATACTCCAAATGGGGTTTGACCAAAGCCTTATACAGCCTCGGAAGTGCATCCCTGGGACATCGCAGTTTATTGGGGGCTCGCTTAGTTTTCCCATGCCGATCTCCGCCTCGGCAACTGTCTGCTCTCCCACCCCAGTGATCAGTCCATCGCCCTCTGTTTCGTAACAATGTGGACACACAGGGTGGCAGGCCCCCTCTGGTCTGTTCCCACTCCTGGCACTTTTGGGCTGCCTACTCCTGGGGAGGCAGGAGGTATAGTCTGAGACACTCCTACGTGAGCAGCAGAGGGTGTCCACTGTTTGTGGCCTATGTGCGCAAGGCACCCAGCCATGGCGGGCAGGTATTGGCATGTGGTGCATGGTGCAGTGTGGTAGGCTGCCTGCAGGTGGGGTTTGATCACCCTGGGGGTGGGGGGGGCATGTGCGGGGGTGGTGCCAAGGACACGGAGGTGGGAACTCACCCTGGCTGCCCTGAGGAAGTCATGCAGCTTCTTCCGGCAGTGCCTACCCATCCGTCTGGTGGGGTGTGTGGGATGAGGTTGGTGCCAGGGGCAAGGAGGTGGTGATTCACCTGGGCCGCCCTGAGGAAGACATCCAGCTTCTTCTGACATTGCTGGCTGATCGTCACAGTGGACTCCACGGCGCTCACCGCCTCTGCCACTCCACCCCGCTCAGGTTGACCTCGGCTGGTGTCAGCCTCCTTCCCACCCCGGGAAAGAGGGTATCCCGCCTCTCCTCCACATCATGCAGCAGTATGCCCAGCTCTGTATCTGCAAACCTTTGGGCTGCTCTCCGTGGTGCCATCTTCTTGGCTGGAATGAGAGTGTGTGGGAAGAGGGGTGCTTATATGCAGTTCAAGCTTGTCAAGCTCGCCAGTGCCAATCCCAACCCCAGCCAATCCGGTGCCAGTGTGTGTTGGAATTGCACTAGTTTCACGTGGCGTGAGTGCTTCCCCATTTCACGTCCTGAATAGCTCCGGGTCTGGCGCCCCCATCTGGACCGGGGAACACTCACGATTCAGTCCTGCCACCAGCACTTAGTCTCCCAAATGGAGAATCCCACTGGAAGTGTTGGCATTGAGACTGAATTGCGTGAATTTCGAGTTCCCGTTGGCGGCACTATTTCCGCAATAATCTGAAAGCGATTGTGACACATCTTCTTTGCACTCAGTATCTCTGAAAGGGCTAAGTTCTGATTGACTGCAGTGTCAAGCTGCCTGGGCCACGTCTCTCCCAGATTCCAGAGCAATGAACTTGGCAGGTTTCTGGTGAATTCCGGCTAATGGATGTTTGTCAATCTTCACAGAATAGTCCTGCTGAACCACACTGTGTGGGCACAATGGTAATGTCACTCACAGGCTTGTATCCATGTTGCCCTCAAATAGATCCAATCCGAGGAGTGTAGCTGACATCCCTTCCTGATGTTCCCGACTTTGCCTTTGGAACTCCAGCAACGGAGGCATGACTGAGTCCAGAGACACGTCACCTGTCTGGGATTCACTGCCTTACCATGTGTGCCATTACTTAGTTCTGGCTAAGTCACTCGGAGTTCTGGACATTCATTGCTCGACTAGACAAGATGACGAAACACAACAGTTCAGACTTAAAACGGAGGTGAAATAACATTGCAAGGAGGGTTGAAAAGTAATGGTGCTCGACGATGAATAATACTTTTACCAAAACCTCACAGTCACAAAACAAAGACTCCAACATGGGTCACATAATGTGTGCTTCAGGTACAAGGACCCATCAAGGTTTGTGAATCAGCCAATCTCACTCTCCATTCAGCTCTGACCTGCTCCATCTGGGACGTGAGCGCCCTCAGCTCCGGGTTATTCCTCTGGTCTCGGCCCTTTCACACCGATTATGGGTGAGTTTGTCCTGGGTAAAGACAGATGGATTAACTCTGAGCAACAACTGGACGAGAAGACAGAATAATGTTGCCGTGTCTCAGAAAGATGAAGTGACTCATCACGAATCATCAGAAGAACCTCAAGCGCCTCAAACCATCAAACCCAGAACCAGGCCTGCCGATTATCTCCAAATCACCAGATGAACAGTTACCGGTGAGGGGATAGAGAAGCAGAAGCAAATGTACTTTGTACCTGGGCCCTGTGCCCCAGTGACTGAACACAAAGACAATAACTAATAGGACAGAGCCAGACAGGATGCATCATTAAACCAGATCTAGTTTCAGTTACATTTAAACAGGATCATGGTGTTGTTTTTGATGCAAATCCGGTCCTTTCCATTTAGTCTTTGTCTTTGTGTAAAGTTTCAGACAAGCGACCATTCGGAACCGATGTCTGTAGCAAGGTGTGGGGCAAATCGAGTACAATAGACCATAAGACCATCAGACATAGGAGCAGAATTAGGCCACTCGGCCCATCGAGTCTGCTCCGCCACAGCATAACCTCCAGTGAGGGAGGGGGGGGGAAATAGACAAAGCCAACGCCACACCCCATACACCCGTAACGCCTGCCACAGCGCCAGCTTACAAAATGAGGGATTTACGCATCCACCAAACCTCAGGGAGCTGTAGCCCCAAATCCTTGCACCATTTAATGACGACGGCTTCTCATGGTAACTTCACGGCAGTGTTAATGTAAGCCTACTTGTGACAATAATAAAGATTATATTTAAAAAAAATATTTTAAAATAAAAATCCTAATTACTTCAATCCATTCATTTCCAGTCTGATTAATTGACTGCAGTTTCCATTCCTCACTGAGGAGTTACAGAGCCACGTTGCACAATCTCAGATGTGGTACAGGAAATATTTGAATATCTTCCAGTCCCTCCTGTTGGCTCTCAGACACCAATTGGTCAACAATTAATGTGACATCATTACTGATCCAGCCAATTGGATTTGATTTCAGTGGCTCCATTGCTCTTCAGGCTGCTCTATATATTCACAGTCACACTTGGAACCTCATCACATCAGACAACTGGGAAAGAGAGAGGTAGGAATGGGAGCAGGAGATTCCCACCTTTCATTGGAAATCTTCATGTTAATGTTGAATTGTTTTTGTATTTCAGGTTTGAGGAGAGGAACTTCAAGCCAGATATGAGGCTGATTGGAGTTTTGCTGTTTGCTGCATTATTCAGCAGTGAGGTGGCAGGTAAACTGATTCTATTATCTGGAGAAATCAATGACTGTGAACAAAAAATAAAGATTAAAACTGGCAGCACAGGAGGTGTATCCGGGTAGTAGAAGATGGGAATTTGGGAACAATCAGACTGTCCGGGATGGCTACATCTGTCGGATGTGTCTCTTGCCTGAGACACAGCAGCTCAGAGTTGTTGAGCTGAAGTGTGAGTTTGAGACTCTCCAACACAGGGGAGGAGGGGAAATACCCACACGGCTTTCTCCAGATCACAGTCACCTCATAGTGAAGCACAGTGCAGGAAAAGGACTGTGTGTCTGTCCGTACACAAGAGGAGGTAGAGAAGAAGGCACGAAGGATACTTAGAACCATAGACCGTAGAATCGCTACAGTGCAGGTGGCCATTTGGCCCATCAAGTCTGCACCAACCCTCCGAAAGAGCACTCTCCCTAGGCAGCAATCCCCTGCCCTAACCCCACAATCCACCTAACCTGCACATCCCTGGACATGAAGGAGCAATTTAGCTTGGCCAATCCACCTAAGCTGCACGTCTTGGACTGTGGGAGGAAATTGGACCATCCGGAGGAAACCCACGCAGACACGGGCAGAAAGTGCAAATCTAATCAGTCACCCAAGGCCAGAATTTAACCCAGGTTTCTAGCGCTGCAGGGCAGCAGTGCTAACCACAATGCCACCATGCCACCCCTAGAACTATTCTTGAACTTTCTGCGTGAGAGGATAAGGATGGAGGCATAAGGGAGGATACAAATTATACAGGATACACAGCAGAGAAACAGGCCACTTGGCCCAATCAGTCCATGCTGCAATTTATGCTCCACTTAATCCTTGCTCAATCTTTCCATATCAAATCTATTATTGTAATGGTGGTAACTCAAGACATTAGACTGGAGACTTCCAGTAACAGCAGAGAGGGTTTATTAACAATAGGCAAAGACAACTATATACAGGCACAGAGCAACAATGACTATGTCTTAACTCTCTGGCTCCGAGGTCCCCACTGCCGAGGGCTCTGTTCCTAGGGCCCAGCACTTTCTCTTCATTGGTCGGGGTTCACGCACTGCTGCACGATTGACCCCAAGCCGGTCACATGGACTGTGAAGGCTCTCCGCTTAAAGGGGCCGTTTATTGCATTTATCCGTTTATTGCATTTTGCAAAACCTGCTATATACAAGTGTTATGTACATGTGAAAAGGTCAAGAGACATAATGGAAAAGAGTTGAACACAAAGTCAGTCTGTCCGGACACCTTTGAGTCCTTGTGGACCGCCTCAGTTTCCCAACCAGTTCCTCTGATGTCATCTTGTTGTCTGCCAAAGGCACCGGTCCAGGAGACCTCACCACTCATGTAGGTCCGGTCCCTTCCCTAGTTCCCGCGAAGCCATCTCTGAACATCTCAGTTCCCTCTGGCTGGGAACGTCTGGCAACTGTTTGACATGTCTGCTCTAGATTGGGGGCTGTAGCCCCCGGCTTCTATTGTGGCCAACATGCTTCCTCACTGTCCTGCCATCCACATTTACCATTAACTAGAAGTCGAATGTGCTGTACATTGTACCACAAAGCCACCTGCCATCCACATTTACCATTAACCAGAAGTCGAATGTGCTGTACATTTTACCACAAGGCTACCTGCCATCCACATTTACCATTAACTAGAAGTCGAATGTGCTGTACATTGTACCACAAAGCCACCTGCCATCCACATTTACCATTAACTAGAAGTCGAATGCGCTGTACATTGTACCACAAAGCCACCTGCTATCCACATTTACCATTAACTAGAAGTCGAATGCGCTGTACATTGTACCACAAAGCCACCTGCTATCCACATTTACCATTAACTCGAGGTCGAATGTGCTGTACATTGTACCACAAGGCCACCTGCCATCCACATTTACCATTAACTAGAAGTCGAATGTGCTGTACATTGTACCACAAGGCTACCTGCCATCCACATTTACCATTAACTAGAAGTCGAATGCGCTGTACATTGTACCACAAAGCCACCTGCCATCCACATTTACCATTAACTAGAAGTCCAATGTGCTGTACATTGTGCCACAAAGCCACCCGCTATCCTCATTTACCATTAACTAGAAGTCGAATGCGCTGTACATTGTACCACAAAGCCACCTGCCATCCACATTTACCATTAACTCGAAGTCGAATGCGCTATACATTGTACCACAAAGCCACCTGCCATCCACATTTACCATTAACTAGAAGTCGAATGCGCTGTATATTGTACCACAAAGCCACCTGCCATCCACATTTACCATTAACTCGAAGTCGAATGCGTTATACATTGTACCACAAAGCCACCTGCTATCCACATTTACCATTAACTAGAAGTCGAATGCGCTGTATATTGTACCACAAAGCCACCTGCCATCCACATTTACCATTAACTCGAAGTCGAATGCACTGTATATTGTACCACAAGGCCACCTGCCATCCACATTTACCATTAACTCGAAGTCGAATGCGCTATACATTGTACCACAAAGCCACCTGCCATCCACATTTACCATTAACTAGAAGTCGAATGCGCTGTACATTGTACCACAAAGCCACCTGCCATCCACATTTACCATTAACTAGAAGTCGAATGCACTGTGTTTTGTACCACAAAGCCACCTGCCATCCACATTTACCATTAACTCGAAGTCGAATGCGCTATACATTGTACCACAAAGCCACCTGCTATCCACATTTACCATTAACTAGAAGTCGAATGCACTGTATATTGTACCACAAAGCCACCTGCCATCCACATTTACCATTAACTAGAAGTCGAATGCGCTGTACATTGTACCACAAAGCCACCTGCCATCCACATTTACCATTAACTAGAAGTCGAATGCGCTGTACATTGTACCACAAAGCCACCTGCCATCCACATTTACCATTAACTAGAAGTCGAATGCGCTGTATATTGTACCACAAAGCCACCTGCCATCCACATTTACCATTAACTCGAAGTCGAATGCGCTATACATTGTACCACAAAGCCACCTGCTATCCACATTTACCATTAACTAGAAGTCGAATGTGCTGTACATTGTACCACAAAGCCACCGGCTATCCTCATTTACCATTAACTAGAAGTCGAATGTGCTGTACATTGTACCACAAAGCCACCTGCTATCCACATTTACCATTAACTAGAAGTCGAATGTGCTGTACATTGTACCACAAAGCCACCTGCTATCCACATTTACCATTAACTAGAAGTCGAATGTGCTGTACATTGTACCACAAAGCCACCTGCCATCCACATTTACCATTAACTAGAAGTCGAATGTGCTGTACATTGTACCACAAAGCCACCTGCTATCCACATTTACCATTAACCAGAAGTCGAATGCGCTGTACATTGTACCACAAAGCCACCTGCTATCCACATTTACCATTAACTAGAAGTCGAATGCGCTATACATTGTACCACAAAGCCACCTGCTATCCACATTTACCATTAACTAGAAGTCGAATGCGCTATACATTGTACCACAAAGCCACCTGCTATCCACATTTACCATTAACTAGAAGTCCAATGTGCTGTACATTGTACCACAAAGCCACCTGCCATCCACATTTACCATTAACTAGAAGTCGAATGCGCTGTATATTGTACCACAAAGCCCCCTGCCATCCACATTTACCATTAACTAGAAGTCGAATGCGCTGTATATTGTACCACAAAGCCACCTGCCATCCACATTTACCATTAACTCGAAGTCGAATGCGCTATACATTGTACCACAAAGCCACCTGCTATCCACATTTACCATTAACTAGAAGTCGAATGCGCTGTATATTGTACCACAAAGCCACCTGCCATCCACATTTACCATTAACTCGAAGTCGAATGCACTGTATATTGTACCACAAGGCCACCTGCCATCCACATTTACCATTAACTCGAAGTCGAATGCGCTATACATTGTACCACAAAGCCACCTGCCATCCACATTTACCATTAACTAGAAGTCGAATGCGCTGTACATTGTACCACAAAGCCACCTGCCATCCACATTTACCATTAACTCGAAGTCGAATGCGCTATACATTGTACCACAAAGCCACCTGCTATCCACATTTACCATTAACTAGAAGTCGAATGCACTGTATATTGTACCACAAAGCCACCTGCCATCCACATTTACCATTAACTCGAAGTCGAATGCGCTATACATTGTGCCACAAAGCCACCCGCTATCCACATTTACCATTAACTAGAAGTCGAATGCACTGTATATTGTACCACAAAGCCACCTGCCATCCACATTTACCATTAACTAGAAGTCGAATGCGCTATACATTGTACCACAAAGCCACCTGCCATCCACATTTACCATTAACTAGAAGTGGAATGCGCTGTACATTGTACCACAAAGCCACCTGCCATCCACATTTACCATTAACTAGAAGTCGAATGCGCTGTACATTGTACCACAAAGCCACCTGCCATCCACATTTACCATTAACTAGAAGTCGAATGCGCTGTACATTGTACCACAAAGCCACCTGCCATCCACATTTACCATTAACTAGAAGTCGAATGCGCTGTATATTGTACCACAAAGCCACCTGCCATCCACATTTACCATTAACTCGAAGTCGAATGCGCTATACATTGTACCACAAAGCCACCTGCTATCCACATTTACCATTAACTAGAAGTCGAATGTGCTGTACATTGTACCACAAAGCCACCGGCTATCCTCATTTACCATTAACTAGAAGTCGAATGTGCTGTACATTGTACCACAAAGCCACCTGCTATCCACATTTACCATTAACTAGAAGTCGAATGTGCTGTACATTGTACCACAAAGCCACCTGCTATCCACATTTACCATTAACCAGAAGTCGAATGCGCTGTACATTGTACCACAAAGCCACCTGCTATCCACATTTACCATTAACTAGAAGTCGAATGCGCTATACATTGTACCACAAAGCCACCTGCTATCCACATTTACCATTAACTAGAAGTCGAATGCGCTATACATTGTACCACAAAGCCACCTGCTATCCACATTTACCATTAACTAGAAGTCCAATCTGCTGTACATTGTACCACAAAGCCACCTGCCATCCACATTTACCATTAACTAGAAGTCGAATGCGCTGTATATTGTACCACAAAGCCCCCTGCCATCCACATTTACCATTAACTAGAAGTCCAATTTGCTGTACATTGTACCACAAAGCCACCTGCTATCCACATTTACCATTAACTAGAAGTCGAATGCGCTGTATATTGTACCACAAAGCCCCCTGCCATCCACATTTACCATTAACTAGAAGTCCAATGTGCTGTACATTGTACCACAAAGCCACCTGCCATCCACATTTACCATTAACTCGAGGTCGAATGCGCTGTACATTGTACCACAAAGCCACCTTGCATCCACATTTACCATTAACTAGAAGTCGAATGCGCTGTATATTGTACCACAAGGCTACCTGCTCTCCACATTTACCATTAACTAGAAGTCGAATGCGCTGTATATTGTACCGCAAAGCCACCTGCTCTCCACATTTACCATTAACTAGAAGTCGAATGCGCTGTATATTGTACCACAAAGCCACCTGCTCTCCACATTTACCATTAACTAGAAGTCGAATGCGCTATACATTGTACCACAAAGCCACCTGCTCTCCACATTTACCATTAACTAGAAGTCGAATGCGCTGTATATTGAACCACAAAGCCACCTGCCATCCACATTTACCATTAACTAGAAGTTGAATGTGCTGTACTTTGTACCACAAGGCCACCTGCCATCCACATTTACCATTAACTTGAAGCTGAATGTGCTGTACTTTGTACCACAAGGCCACCTGTCATCCACATTTACCATTAACTAGAAGTCGAATGCGCTGTACATTGTACCACAAGGCCACCTGCTAGCCACATTTACCATTAACTAGAAGTCGTATGTGCTGTACATTGTACCACAAAGCCACCTGCTATCCACATTTACCATTAACCAGAAGTCGAATGCGCTGTACATTGTACCACAAAGCCACCTGCCATCTACATTTACCATTAACTAGAAGTTGAATGCGCTGTACATTATACCACAAAGCCACCTGCTATCCACATTTACCATTAACTAGAAGTCGAATGCGCTGTACATTGTACCACAAGGCTACCTGCCATCCACATTTACATTAACTAGAAGTCGAATGCGCTGTATATTGTACCACAAAGCCACCTGCCATCCACATTTACCATTAACTAGAAGTCGAATGCGCTGTATATTGTACCACAAAGCCACCTGCTATCCACATTTACCATTAACTAGAAGTCGAATGCGCTATACATTGTACCACAAAGCCACCTGCTCTCCACATTTACCATTAACTAGAAGTCGAATGCGCTGTATATTGTACCACAAAGCCACCTGCCATCCACATTTACCATTAACTAGAAGTTGAATGTGCTGTACTTTGTACCACAAAGTCACCTGTCATCCACATTTACCATTAACTAGAAGTTGAATGTGCTGTACATTGTACCACAAGGCCACCTGCTAGCCACATTTACCATTAACTAGAAGTCGTATGTGCTGTACATTGTACCACAAAGCCACCTGCCATCCACATTTACCATTAACTAGAAGTTGAATGTGCTGTACATTGTACCACAAGGCCACCTGCCATCCACATTTACCATTAACTAGAAGTCGAATGCGCTGTACATTGTACCACAAGGCCACCTGCTAGCCACATTTACCATTAACTAGAAGTCGTATGTGCTGTACATTGTACCACAAAGCCACCTGCTATCCACATTTACCATTAACCAGAAGTCCAATGTGCTGTACATTGTACCACAAGGCCACCTGCCATCTACATTTACCATTAACTAGAAGTTGAATGCGCTGTACATTATACCACAAAGCCACCTGCTATCCACATTTACCATTAAGCAGAAGTCGAATGTGCTGTACATTGTACCACAAGGCCACCTGCCATCTACATTTACCATTAACTAGAAGTTGAATGCGCTGTACATTGTACCACAAGGCTACCTGCCATCCACATTTACATTAACTAGAGGTCCAATGTGCTGTACATTATACCACAAAGCCACCTGCTATCCACATTTACCATTAACCAGGAGTCGAATGTGCTGTACATTGTACCACAAAGCCACCTGCTATCCACATTTACCATTAACCAGAAGTCGAATGTGCTGTACATTGTACCACAAGGCCACCTGCTCTCCACATTTACCATTAACTAGAAGTCGAATGCGCTGTACATTGTACCACAAAGACACCTGCTATCTACATTTACCATTAACTAGAAGTTGAATGCGCTGTACATTGTACCACAAAGCCACCTGCTATCCACATTTACCATTAACCAGAAGTTGAATGTGCTGTCCATTGTACCACAAGGCTACCTGCCATCCACATTTACATTAACTAGAGGTCCAATGTGCTGTACATTATACCACAAAGCCACCTGCTATCCACATTTACCATTAACCAGAAGTCGAATGTGCTGTACATTGTACCACAAGGCTACCTGCCATCCACATTTACCATTAACTAGACGTCCAATGTGCTGTATATTTACCACAAAGCCACCTGCCATCCACATTTACCATTAACTCGAAGTCGAATGTGCTGTACATTGTACCACAAAGCCACCTGCTATCCACATTTACCATTAACTAGAAGTCGAATGTGCTGTACATTGTACCACAAAGCCACCAGCCATCCACATTTACCATTAACTAGACGTCGAATGTGCTGTACATTGTACCACAAAGCCACCTGCTATCCTCATTTACTATTAACTAGAAGTTGAATGCGCTGTACATTGTACCACAAAGCCACCTGCCATCCACATTTACCATTAACTAGAGGTCGAATGCGCTGTACATTGTACCACAAGGCCACCTGCCATCCACATTTACCATTAACTAGAGGTCGAATGCGCTGTACATTGTACCACAAAGCCACCTGCCATCCACATTTACCATTAACGAGAAGTCGAGTGTGCTGTACATTGTACCACAAAGCCACCTGCTATCCACATTTACCATTAACTAGAAGACGAATGTGCTGTACATTGTACCACAAAGCCACCTGCTATCCACATTTACCATTAACTCGAAGTCGAATGCGCTGTACATTGTGCCACAAAGCCACCTGCCATCCACATTTACCATTAACCAGAAGTTGAATGTGCTGTACATTGTACCACAAAGCCACCTGCCATCCACATTTACCATTAACCAGAAGTCGAATGCGCTGTACATTGTACCACAAAGCCGCCTGCTAGCCACATTTACCATTAACTAGAGGTCGAATGCGCTGTACATTGTACCACAAAGCCACCTGCTATCCACATTTACCATTAACCAGAAGTCGAATGTGTTGTACATTGTACCACAAGGCTACCTGCCATCCACATTTACATTAACTACAAGTCGAATGCGCTGTACATTGTACCACAAGGCCACCTGCTATCCACATTTACCATTAACTCGAAGTCGAATGCGCTATACATTGTACCACAAAGCCCACTGCTATCCACATTTACCATTAACTAGAAGTCGAATGCGCTGTATATTGTACCACAAAGCCACCTGCCATCCACATTTACCATTAACTCGAAGTCGAATGCGCTATACATTGTACCACAAAGCCACCCGCTATCCACATTTACCATGAACTAGAAGTCGAATGCGCTATACATTGTACCACAAAGCCACCTGCTATCCACATTTACCATTAACTAGAGGTCGAATGCGCTGTACATTGTACCACAAAGCCACCTGCTATCCACATTTACCATTAACTAGAGGTCGAATGCGCTGTACATTGTACCACAAAGCCACCTGCTATCCACATTTACCATTAACTAGAAGTCGAATGTGCTGAACATTGTACCACAAAGCCACCTGCTATCCACATTTACCATTAACCAGAAGTCGAATGTGCTGTACATTGTACCACAAGGCCACCTGCCATCTACATTTACCATTAACTAGAAGTTGAATGCGCTGTACATTGTACCACAAAGCCACCTGCTATCCTCATTTACTATTAACTAGAAGTTGAATGCGCTGTACATTGTACCACAAAGCCACCTGCCATCCACATTTACCATTAACTAGAGGTCGAATGCGCTGTACATTGTACCACAAGGCCACCTGCCATCCACATTTACCATTAACTCGAAGTCGAATGCGCTGTACATTGTGCCACAAAGCCACCTGCCATCCACATTTACCATTAACCAGAAGTTGAATGTGCTGTACATTGTACCACAAAGCCACCTGCCATCCACATTTACCATTAACCAGAAGTCGAATGCGCTGTACATTGTACCACAAAGCCGCCTGATAGCCACATTTACCATTAACTAGAGGTCGAATGCGCTGTACATTGTACCACAAAGCCACCTGCTATCCACATTTACCATTAACCAGAAGTCGAATGTGCTGTACATTGTACCACAAGGCTACCTGCCATCCACATTTACATTAACTAGAAGTCGAATGCGCTGTACATTGTACCACAAGGCCACCTGCTATCCACATTTACCATTAACTCGAAGTCGAATGCGCTATACATTGTACCACAAAGCCCACTGCTATCCACATTTACCATTAACTAGAAGTCGAATGCGCTGTATATTGTACCACAAAGCCACCTGCCATCCACATTTACCATTAACTCGAAGTCGAATGCGCTATACATTGTACCACAAAGCCACCCGCTATCCACATTTACCATGAACTAGAAGTCGAATGCGCGATACATTGTACCACAAAGCCACCTGCTATCCACATTTACCATTAACTAGAGGTCGAATGCGCTGTACATTGTACCACAAAGCCACCTGCTATCCACATTTACCATTAACTAGAGGTCGAATGCGCTGTACATTGTACCACAAAGCCACCTGCTATCCACATTTACCATTAACTAGAAGTCGAATGTGCTGTACATTGTACCACAAAGCCACCTGCTATCCACATTTACCATTAACCAGAAGTCGAATGTGCTGTACATTGTACCACAAGGCCACCTGCCATCTACATTTACCATTAACTAGAAGTTGAATGCGCTGTACATTGTACCACAAAGCCACCTGCTATCCACATTTACCATTAACCAGAAGTTGAATGTGCTGTCCATTGTACCACAAGGCTACCTGCCATCCACATTTACATTAACTAGAGGTCCAATGTGCTGTACATTATACCACAAAGCCACCTGCTATCCACATTTACCATTAACCAGAAGTCGAATGTGCTGTACATTGTACCACAAGGCTACCTGCCATCCACATTTACCATTAACTAGAAGTCCAATGTGCTGTATATTTACCACAAAGCTACCTGCCATCCACATTTACCATTAACTCGAAGTCGAATGTGCTGTACTTTGTACCACAAAGCCACCTGCTATCCACATTTACCATTAACTAGAAGTTGAATGTGCTGTACATTGTACCACAAAGCCACCAGCCATCCACATTTACCATTAACTAGACGTCGAATGTGCTGTACATTGTACCACAAGGCCACCTGCCATCCACATTTACTATTAACTAGACGTCGAATGTGCTGTACATTGTACCACAAAGCCACCTGCCATCCACATTTACCATTAACTCGAAGTCGAATGTGCTGTACACTGTACCACAAAGCCACCAGCCATCCACATTTACCATTAACTAGACGTCGAATGTGCTGTACATTGTACCACAAGGCCACCTGCCATCCACATTTACTATTAACTAGAAGTCGAATGCGCTGTACATTGTACCACAAAGCCACCTGCTATCCACATTTACCATTAACTAGAGGTCGAATGCGCTGTACATTGTATCACAAAGCCACCTGCCATCCTCATTTACTATTAACTAGAAGTTGAATGCGCTGTACATTGTACCACAAAGCCACCTGCCATCCACATTTACCATTAACTAGAGGTCGAATGCGCTGTACATTGTACCACAAGGCCACCTGCCATCCACATTTACCATTAACTAGAGGTCGAATGCGCTGTACATTGTACCACAAAGCCACCTGCCTTCCACATTTACCATTAACGAGAAGTCGAGTGTGCTGTACATTGTACCACAAAGCCACCTGCTATCCACATTTACCATTAACTAGAAGTCGAATGTGCTGTACATTGTACCACAAAGCCACCTGCTATCCACATTTACCATTAACTCGAAGTCGAATGCGCTGTACATTGTGCCACAAAGCCACCTGCCATCCACATTTACCATTAACCAGAAGTTGAATGTGCTGTACATTGTACCACAAAGCCACCTGCCATCCACATTTACCATTAACCAGAACTTGAATGTGCTGTACATTGTACCACAAAGCCACCTGCCATCCACATTTACCATTAACCAGAAGTCGAATGCGCTGTACATTGTACCACAAAGCCGCCTGCTAGCCACATTTACCATTAACTAGAGGTCGAATGCGCTGTTCATTGTACCACAAAGCCACCTGCTATCCACATTTACCATTAACCAGAAGTCGAATGTGCTGTACATTGTACCACAAGGCTACCTGCCATCCACATTTACATTAACTAGAAGTCGAATGCGCTATACATTGTACCACAAAGCCACCTGCTATCCACATTTACCATTAACTCGAAGTCGAATGCGCTATACATTGTACCACAAAGCCCACTGCTATCCACATTTACCATTAACTAGAAGTCGAATGCGCTGTATATTGTACCACAAAGCCACCTGCCATCCACATTTACCATTAACTCGAAGTCGAATGCGCTATACATTGTACCACAAAGCCACCCGCTATCCACATTTACCATGAACTAGAAGTCGAATGCGCTATACATTGTACCACAAAGCCACCTGCTATCCACATTTACCATTAACTAGAGGTCGAATGCGCTGTACATTGTACCACAAAGCCACCTGCTATCCACATTTACAATTAACTAGAGGTCGAATGCGCTGTACATTGTACCACAAAGCCACCTGCTATCCACATTTACCATTAACTAGAAGTCGAATGTGCTGTACATTGTACCACAAAGCCACCTGCTATCCACATTTACCATTAACCAGAAGTCGAATGTGCTGTACATTGTACCACAAGGCCACCTGCCATCTACATTTACCATTAACTAGAAGTTGAATGCGCTGTACATTGTACCACAAAGCCACCTGCTATCCACATTTACCATTAACCAGAAGTTGAATGTGCTGTCCATTGTACCACAAGGCTACCTGCCATCCACATTTACATTAACTAGAGGTCCAATGTGCTGTACATTATACCACAAAGCCACCTGCTATCCACATTTACCATTAACCAGAAGTCGAATGTGCTGTACATTGTACCACAAGGCTACCAGCCATCCACATTTACCATTAACTAGAAGTCCAATGTGCTGTATATTTACCACAAAGCCACCTGCCATCCACATTTACCATTAACTCGAAGTCGAATGTGCTGTACTTTGTACCACAAAGGCACCTGCTATCCACATTTACCATTAACTAGAAGTTGAATGTGCTGTACATTGTACCACAAAGCCACCAGCCATCCACATTTACCATTAACTAGACGTCGAATGTGCTGTACATTGTACCACAAAGCCACCAGCCATCCACATTTACCATTAACTAGACGTCGAATGTGCTGTACATTGTACCACAAAGCCACCTGCCATCCACATTTACCATTAACTCGAAGTCGAATGTGCTGTACATTGTACCACAAAGCCACCAGCCATCCACATTTACCATTAACTAGACGTCGAATGTGCTGTACATTGTACCACAAGGCCACCTGCCATCCACATTTACTATTAACTAGAAGTCGAATGCGCTGTACATTGTACCACAAAGCCACCTGCTATCCACATTTACCATTAACTAGAAGTCGAATGTGCTGTACATTGTATCACAAAGCCACCTGCCATCCTCATTTACTATTAACTAGAAGTTGAATGCGCTGTACATTGTACCACAAAGCCACCTGCCATCCACATTTACCATTAACTAGAGGTCGAATGCGCTGTACATTGTACCACAAGGCCACCTGCCATCCACATTTACAATTAACTAGAGGTCGAATGCGCTGTACATTGTACCACAAAGCCACCTGCCATCCACATTTACCATTAACGAGAAGTCGAGTGTGCTGTACATTGTACCACAAAGCCACCTGCTATCCACATTTACCATTAACTAGAAGTCGAATGTGCTGTACATTGTACCACAAAGCCACCTGCTATCCACATTTACCATTAACTCGAAGTCGAATGCGCTGTACATTGTGCCACAAAGCCACCTGCCATCCACATTTACCATTAACCAGAAGTTGAATGTGCTGTACATTGTACCACAAAGCCACCTGCCATCCACATTTACCATTAACCAGAAGTTGAATGTGCTGTACATTGTACCACAAAGCCACCTGCCATCCACATTTACCATTAACCAGAAGTCGAATGCGCTGTACATTGTACCACAAAGCCGCCTGCTAGCCACATTTACCATTAACTAGAGGTCGAATGCGCTGTACATTGTACCACAAAGCCACCTGCTATCCACATTTACCATTAACTAGAGGTCGAATGTGCTGTACATTGTATCACAAAGCCACCTGCCATCCTCATTTACTATTAACTAGAAGTTGAATGCGCTGTACATTGTACCACAAAGCCACCTGCCATCCACATTTACCATTAACTAGAGGTCGAATGCGCTGTACATTGTACCACAAGGCCACCTGCCATCCACATTTACCATTAACTAGAGGTCGAATGCGCTGTACATTGTACCACAAAGCCACCTGCCATCCACATTTACCATTAACGAGAAGTCGAGTGTGCTGTAAATTGTACCACAAAGCCACCTGCTATCCACATTTACCGTTAACTAGAAGTCGAATGTGCTGTACATTGTACCACAAAGCCACCTGCTATCCACATTTACCATTAACTCGAAGTCGAATGCGCTGTACATTGTGCCACAAAGTCACCTGCCATCCACATTTACCATTAACCAGAAGTTGAATGTGCTGTACATTGTACCACAAAGCCACCTGCCATCCACATTTACCATTAACCAGAAGTTGAATGTGCTGTACATTGTACCTCAAAGCCACCTGCCATCCACATTTACCATTAACCAGAAGTCGAATGCGCTGTACATTGTACCACAAAGCCGCCTGCTAGCCACATTTACCATTAACTAGAGGTCGAATGCGCTGTTCATTGTACCACAAAGCCACCTGCTATCCACATTTACCATTAACCAGAAGTCGAATGTGCTGTACATTGTACCACAAGGCTACCTGCCATCCACATTTACATTAACTAGAAGTCGAATGCGCTATACATTGTACCACAAAGCCACCTGCTATCCACATTTACCATTAACTCGAAGTCGAATGCGCTATACATTGTACCACAAAGCCCACTGCTATCCACATTTACCATTAACTAGAAGTCGAATGCGCTGTATATTGTACCACAAAGCCACCTGCCATCCACATTTACCATTAACTCGAAGTCGAATGCGCTATACATTGTACCACAAAGCCACCCGCTATCCACATTTACCATGAACTAGAAGTCGAATGCGCTATACATTGTACCACAAAGCCACCTGCTATCCACATTTACCATTAACTAGAGGTCGAATGCGCTGTACATTGTACCACAAAGCCACCTGCTATCCACATTTACCATTAACTAGAGGTCGAATGCGCTGTACATTGTACCACAAAGCCACCTGCTATCCACATTTACCATTAACTAGAAGTCGAATGTGCTGTACATTGTACCACAAAGCCACCTGCTATCCACATTTACCATTAACCAGAAGTCGAATGTGCTGTACATTGTACCACAAGGCCACCAGCCATCTACATTTACCATTAACTAGAAGTTGAATGCGCTGTACATTGTACCACAAAGCCACCTGCTATCCACATTTACCATTAACCAGAAGTTGAATGTGCTGTCCATTGTACCACAAGGCTACCTGCCATCCACATTTACATTAACTAGAGGTCCAATGTGCTGTACATTATACCACAAAGCCACCTGCTATCCACATTTACCATTAACCAGAAGTCGAATGTGCTGTACATTGTACCACAAGGCTACCAGCCATCCACATTTACCATTAACTAGAAGTCCAATGTGCTGTATATTTACCACAAAGCCACCTGCCATCCACATTTACCATTAACTCGAAGTCGAATGTGCTGTACTTTGTACCACAAAGGCACCTGCTATCCACATTTACCATTAACTAGAAGTTGAATGTGCTGTACATTGTACCACAAAGCCACCAGCCATCCACATTTACCATTAACTAGACGTCGAATGTGCTGTACATTGTACCACAAAGCCACCAGCCATCCACATTTACCATTAACTAGACGTCGAATGTGCTGTACATTGTACCACAAAGCCACCTGCCATCCACATTTACCATTAACTCGAAGTCGAATGTGCTGTACATTGTACCACAAAGCCACCAGCCATCCACATTTACCATTAACTAGACGTCGAATGTGCTGTACATTGTACCACAAAGCCACCTGCTATCCACATTTACCATTAACTAGAAGTCGAATGCGCTGTACATTGTACCACAAAGCCACCTGCCATCCACATTTACCATTAACCAGAAGTTGAATGTGCTGTACATTGTACCACAAAGCCATCTGCCATCCACATTTACCATTAACCAGAAGTTGAATGTGCTGTACATTGTACCACAAAGCCACCTGCCATCCACATTTACCATTAACTAGAGGTCGAATGCGCTGTACATTGTACCACAAAGCCACCTGCTATCCACATTTACCATTAACCAGAAATCGAATGTGCTGTACATTGTACCACAAGGCTACCTGCCATCCACATTTACATTAACTAGAAGTCGAATGTGCTGTACATTGTACCACAAGGCCACCTGCTATCCACATTTACCATTAACTCGAAGTCGAATGCGCTATACATTGTACCACAAAGCCCACTGCTATCCACATTTACCATTAACTAGAAGTCGAATGCGCTATACATTGTACCACAAAGCCACCTGCCATCCACATTTACCATTAACTAGAAGTCGAATGCGCTGTTTATTGTACCACAAAGCCACCTGCCATCCACATTTACCATTAACTCGAAGTCGAATGCGCTATACATTGTACCACAAAGCCACCTGCTATCCACATTTACCATTAACTAGAGGTCGAATGCGCTGTACATTGTACCACAAAGCCACCTGCTATCCACATTTACCATTAACTAGAAGTCGAATGTGCTGTACATTGTACCACAAAGCCACCTGCTATCCACATTTACCATTAACTAGAAGTCGAATGCGCTATACATTGTACCACAAAGCCACCTGCTATCCACATTTACCATTAACTAGAAGTCGAATGCGCTGTATATTGTACCACAAAGCCACCTGCCATCCACATTTACCATTAACTAGAGGTCGAATGCGCTGTACATTGTACCACAAGGCCACCTGCTATCCACATTTACCATTAACTAGAAGTCGAATGCGCTATACATTGTACCACAAAGCCACCTGCCATCCACATATACCATTAACTAGAAGTCGAATGCGCTGTATATTGTACCACAAAGCCACCTGCCATCCACATTTACCACTAACTCGAAGTCGAATGCGCTATACATTGTACCACAAAGCCACCCGCTATCCACATTTACCATGAACTAGAAGTCGAA
The DNA here is from genome assembly GCF_047496885.1 of Scyliorhinus torazame. Classification (NCBI taxonomy): domain Eukaryota; kingdom Metazoa; phylum Chordata; class Chondrichthyes; order Carcharhiniformes; family Scyliorhinidae; genus Scyliorhinus; species Scyliorhinus torazame. The sequence continues at coordinate 29,693,720 of NC_092719.1, forward strand.
TGCGCTATACATTGTACCACAAAGCCACCTGCCGTCCACAATTACCATTAACTAGAAGACGGATGCGCTGTATATTGTACCACAAAGCCACCTGCCATCCACATTTACCATTAACTCGAAGTCGAATGCGCTATACATTGTACCACAAAGCCACCTGCTATCCACATTTACCATTAACTAGAGGTCGAATGCGCTGTACATTGTACCACAAAGCCACCTGCTATCCACATTTACCATTAACTAGAAGTCGAATGTGCTGTACATTGTACCACAAAGCCACCTGCTATCCACATTTACCATTAACTAGAAGTCGAATGCGCTATACATTGTACCACAAAGCCACCTGCTATCCACATTTACCATTAACTAGAAGTCGAATGCGCTGTATATTGTACCACAAAGCCACCTGCCATCCACATTTACCATTAACTCGAGGTCGAATGCGCTGTACATTGTACCACAAAGCCACCTGCCATCCACATTTACCATTAACTAGAAGCCGAATGCGCTGTAAATTGTACCACAAAGCCACATGCTATCCACATTTACCATTAACTAGAAGTCGAATGCGCTGTATATTGTACCACAAAGCCACCTGCCATCCACATTTACCCTTAACTCGAGGTCGAATGCGCTATACATTGTACCACAAAGCCACCTGCTATCCACATTTACCATTAACTGGAAGTCGAATGCGCTGTACATTGTACCACAAAGCCACCTGCCATCCACATTTACCATTAACTAGAAGTCGAATGCGCTATACATTGTACCACAAAGCCACCTGCCGTCCACATTTACCATTAACTAGAAGACGAATGCGCTGTATATTGTACCACAAAGCCACCTGCCATCCACATTTACCATTAACTCGAAGTCGAATGCGCTATACATTGTACCACAAAGCCACCTGCTATCCACATTTACCATTAACTAGAGGTCGAATGCGCTGTATATTGTACCACAAAGCCACCTGCTATCCACATTTACCATTAACTAGAAGTCGAATGTGCTGTACATAGTACCACAAAGCCACCTGCTATCCACATTTACCATTAACTAGAAGTCGAATGCGCTATACATTGTACCACAAAGCCACCTGCTATCCACATTTACCATTAACTAGAAGTCGAATGCGCTGTATATTGTACCACAAAGCCACCTGCCATCCACATTTACCATTAACTATAAGCCGAATGCGCTGTAAATTGTACCACAAAGCCAGCTGCTATCCACATTTACCATTAACTAGAAGTCGAATGCGCTGTATATTGTACCACAAAGCCACCTGCCATCCACATTTACCCTTAACTCGAGGTCGAATGCGCTATACATTGTACCACAAAGCCACCTGCTATCCACATTTACCATTAACTGGAAGTCGAATGCGCTGTACATTGTACCACAAAGCCACCTGCCATCCACATTTACCATTAACTAGAAGTCGAATGCGCTATACATTGTACCACAAAGCCACCTGCTCTCCACATTTACCATTAACTAGAAGTCGAATGCGCTGTATATTGTACCACAAAGCCACCTGCCATCCACATTTACCATTAACTTGAAGCTGAATGTGCTGTACTTTGTACCACAAGGCCACCTGTCATCCACATTTACCATTAACTAGAAGTCGAATGCGCTGTACATTGTACCACAAGACCACCTGCTAGCCACATTTACCATTAACCAGAAGTCCAATGTGCTGTACATTGTACCACAAGGCCACCTGCCATCTACATTCACCATTAACTAGAAGTTGAATGCGCTGTACATTATACCACAAAGCCACCTGCTATCCACATTTACCATTAACTAGAAGTCGAATGTGCTGTACATTGTACCACAAAGCCACCTGCTATCCACATTTACCATTAACCAGAAGTCGAATGCGCTGTACATTGTATCACAAAGCCACCCGCTATCCACATTTACCATTAACTAGAAGTCGAATGCACTGTATATTGTACCACAAAGCCACATGCCATCCACATTTACCATTAACTCGAGGTCGAATGCGCTGTACATTGTACCACAAAGCCACCTGCCATCCACATTTACCATTAACTAGAAGCCGAATGCGCTGTACATTGTACCACAAAGCCACCTGCCATCCACATTTACCATTAACTAGAAGTCGAATGCGCTATACATTGTACCACAAAGCCACCTGCTCTCCACATTTACCATGAACTAGAAGTCGAATGCGCTGTACATTGTACCACAAAGCCACCTGCCATCCACATTTACCATTAACTAGAAGTTGAATGTGCTGTACTTTGTACCACAAAGCCACCTGCCATCCACATTTACCATTAACTAGAAGTTGAATGTGCTGTACTTTGTACCACAAAGCCACCTGCCATCCACATTTACCATTAACTAGAAGTTGAATGTGCTGTACATTGTACCACAAGGCCACCTGCCATCCACATTTACCATTAACTCGAAGTCGAATGCGCTATACATTGTACCACAAAGCCACCTGCCATCCACATTTACCATTAACTAGAAGTCGAATGCGCTGTACATTGTACCACAAAGCCACCTGCCATCCACATTTACCATTAACTCGAAGTCGAATGCGCTATACATTGTACCACAAAGCCACCTGCTATCCACATTTACCATTAACTAGAAGTCGAATGCACTGTATATTGTACCACAAAGCCACCTGCCATCCACATTTACCATTAACTCGAAGTCGAATGCGCTATACATTGTGCCACAAAGCCACCCGCTATCCACATTTACCATTAACTAGAAGTCGAATGCACTGTATATTGTACCACTAAGCCACCTGCCATCCACATTTACCATTAACTAGAAGTCGAATGCGCTATACATTGTACCACAAAGCCACCTGCCATCCACATTTACCATTAACTAGAAGTCGAATGCGCTGTACATTGTACCACAAAGCCACCTGCCATCCACATTTACCATTAACTAGAAGTCGAATGCGCTATACATTGTACCACAAAGCCACCTGCCATCCACATTTACCATTAACTCGAAGTCGAATGCGCTGTACATTGTACCACAAAGCCACCTGCCATCCACATTTACCATTAACTAGAAGTCGAATGCGCTGTATATTGTACCACAAAGCCACCTGCCATCCACATTTACCATTAACTAGAAGTCGAATGCGCTATACATTGTACCACAAAGCCACCTGCCATCCACATTTACCATTAACTCGAAGTCGAATGCGCTGTACATTGTACCACAAAGCCACCTGCCATCCACATTTACCATTAACTAGAAGTCGAATGCGCTGTATATTGTACCACAAAGCCACCTGCCATCGACATTTACCATTAACTCGAAGTCGAATGCGCTATACATTGTACCACAAAGCCACCTGCTATCCACATTTACCATTAACTAGAAGTCGAATGTGCTGTACATTGTACCACAAAGCCACCGGCTATCCTCATTTACCATTAACTAGAAGTCGAATGTGCTGTACATTGTACCACAAAGCCACCTGCTATCCACATTTACCATTAACTAGAAGTCGAATGTGCTGTACATTGTACCACAAAGCCACCTGCTATCCACATTTACCATTAACCAGAAGTCGAATGCGCTGTATATTGTACCACAAAGCCCCCTGCCATCCACATTTACCATTAACTAGAAGTCCAATGTGCTGTACATTGTACCACAAAGCCACCTGCCATCCACATTTACCATTAACTCGAGGTCGAATGCGCTGTACATTGTACCACAAAGCCACCTGCCATCCACATTTACCATTAACTAGAAGTCGAATGCGCTGTATATTGTACCACAAGGCTACCTGCTCTCCACATTTACCATTAACTAGAAGTCGAATGCGCTGTATATTGTACCGCAAAGCCACCTGCTCTCCACATTTACCATTAACTAGAAGTCGAATGCGCTATACATTGTACCACAAAGCCACCTGCTATCCACATTTACCATTCACTAGAAGTCGAATGCGCTGTATATTGTACCACAAAGCCACCTGCCATCCACATTTACCATTAACTCGAGGTCGAATGCGCTGTACATTGTACCACAAAGCCACCTGCCATCCACATTTACCATTAACTAGAAGCCGAATGCGCTGTAAATTGTACCACAAAGCCACCTGCTATCCACATTTACCATTAACTAGAAGTCGAATGCGCTGTATATTGTACCACAAAGCCACCTGCCATCCACATTTACCCTTAACTCGAGGTCGAATGCGCTATACATTGTACCACAAAGCCACCTGCTATCCACTTTTACCATTAACTGGAAGTCGAATGCGCTGTACATTGTACCACAAAGCCACCTGCCATCCACATTTACCATTAACTAGAAGTCGAATGCGCTATACATTGTACCACAAAGCCACCTGCCATCTACATTTACCATTAACTAGAAGTCGAATGCGCTATACATTGTACCACAAAGCCACCTGCCATCCACATTTACCATTAACTAGAAGCCGAATGCGCTGTAAATTGTACCACAAAGCCACCTGCCATCCACATTTACCATTAACTAGAAGTCGAATGCGCTATACATTGTACCACAAAGCCACCTGCTCTCCACATTTACCATTAACTAGAAGTCGAATGCGCTGTTTATTGTACCACAAAGCCACCTGCCATCCACATTTACCATTAACTAGAAGTTGAATGTGCTGTACATTGTGCCACAAAGCCACCTGCCATCCACATTTACCATTAACTAGAAGTCGAATGCGCTATACATTGTACCACAAAGCCACCTGCCGTCCACATTTACCATTAACTAGAAGACGAATGCGCTGTATATTGTACCACAAAGCCACCTGCCATCCACATTTACCATTAACTCGAAGTCGAATGCGCTATACATTGTACCACAAAGCCACCTGCTATCCACATTTACCATTAACTAGAGGTCGAATGCGCTGTATATTGTACCACAAAGCCACCTGCTATCCACATTTACCATTAACTAGAAGTCGAATGTGCTGTACATAGTACCACAAAGCCACCTGCTATCCACATTTACCATTAACTAGAAGACGAATGCGCTGTATATTGTACCACAAAGCCACCTGCCATCCACATTTACCATTAACTCGAAGTCGAATGCGCTATACATTGTACCACAAAGCCACCTGCTATCCACATTTACCATTAACTAGAGGTCGAATGCGCTGTATATTGTACCACAAAGCCACCTGCTATCCACATTTACCATTAACTAGAAGTCGAATGTGCTGTACATAGTACCACAAAGCCACCTGCTATCCACATTTACCATTAACTAGAAGTCGAATGCGCTATACATTGTACCACAAAGCCACCTGCTATCCACATTTACCATTAACTAGAAGTCGAATGCGCTGTATATTGTACCACAAAGCCACCTGCCATCCACATTTACCATTAACTATAAGCCGAATGCGCTGTAAATTGTACCACAAAGCCAGCTGCTATCCACATTTACCATTAACTAGAAGTCGAATGCGCTGTATATTGTACCACAAAGCCACCTGCCATCCACATTTACCCTTAACTCGAGGTCGAATGCGCTATACATTGTACCACAAAGCCACCTGCTATCCACATTTACCATTAACTGGAAGTCGAATGCGCTGTACATTGTACCACAAAGCCACCTGCCATCCACATTTACCATTAACTAGAAGTCGAATGCGCTATACATTGTACCACAAAGCCACCTGCTCTCCACATTTACCATTAACTAGAAGTCGAATGCGCTGTATATTGTACCACAAAGCCACCTGCCATCCACATTTACCATTAACTTGAAGCTGAATGTGCTGTACTTTGTACCACAAGGCCACCTGTCATCCACATTTACCATTAACTAGAAGTCGAATGCGCTGTACATTGTACCACAAGACCACCTGCTAGCCACATTTACCATTAACCAGAAGTCCAATGTGCTGTACATTGTACCACAAGGCCACCTGCCATCTACATTCACCATTAACTAGAAGTTGAATGCGCTGTACATTATACCACAAAGCCACCTGCTATCCACATTTACCATTAACTAGAAGTCGAATGTGCTGTACATTGTACCACAAAGCCACCTGCTATCCACATTTACCATTAACCAGAAGTCGAATGCGCTGTACATTGTATCACAAAGCCACCCGCTATCCACATTTACCATTAACTAGAAGTCGAATGCACTGTATATTGTACCACAAAGCCACATGCCATCCACATTTACCATTAACTCGAGGTCGAATGCGCTGTACATTGTACCACAAAGCCACCTGCCATCCACATTTACCATTAACTAGAAGCCGAATGCGCTGTACATTGTACCACAAAGCCACCTGCCATCCACATTTACCATTAACTAGAAGTCGAATGCGCTATACATTGTACCACAAAGCCACCTGCTCTCCACATTTACCATGAACTAGAAGTCGAATGCGCTGTACATTGTACCACAAAGCCACCTGCCATCCACATTTACCATTAACTAGAAGTTGAATGTGCTGTACTTTGTACCACAAAGCCACCTGCCATCCACATTTACCATTAACTAGAAGTTGAATGTGCTGTACTTTGTACCACAAAGCCACCTGCCATCCACATTTACCATTAACTAGAAGTTGAATGTGCTGTACATTGTACCACAAGGCCACCTGCCATCCACATTTACCATTAACTCGAAGTCGAATGCGCTATACATTGTACCACAAAGCCACCTGCCATCCACATTTACCATTAACTAGAAGTCGAATGCGCTGTACATTGTACCACAAAGCCACCTGCCATCCACATTTACCATTAACTCGAAGTCGAATGCGCTATACATTGTACCACAAAGCCACCTGCTATCCACATTTACCATTAACTAGAAGTCGAATGCACTGTATATTGTACCACAAAGCCACCTGCCATCCACATTTACCATTAACTCGAAGTCGAATGCGCTATACATTGTGCCACAAAGCCACCCGCTATCCACATTTACCATTAACTAGAAGTCGAATGCACTGTATATTGTACCACTAAGCCACCTGCCATCCACATTTACCATTAACTAGAAGTCGAATGCGCTATACATTGTACCACAAAGCCACCTGCCATCCACATTTACCATTAACTAGAAGTCGAATGCGCTGTACATTGTACCACAAAGCCACCTGCCATCCACATTTACCATTAACTAGAAGTCGAATGCGCTATACATTGTACCACAAAGCCACCTGCCATCCACATTTACCATTAACTCGAAGTCGAATGCGCTGTACATTGTACCACAAAGCCACCTGCCATCCACATTTACCATTAACTAGAAGTCGAATGCGCTGTATATTGTACCACAAAGCCACCTGCCATCCACATTTACCATTAACTAGAAGTCGAATGCGCTATACATTGTACCACAAAGCCACCTGCCATCCACATTTACCATTAACTCGAAGTCGAATGCGCTGTACATTGTACCACAAAGCCACCTGCCATCCACATTTACCATTAACTAGAAGTCGAATGCGCTGTATATTGTACCACAAAGCCACCTGCCATCGACATTTACCATTAACTCGAAGTCGAATGCGCTATACATTGTACCACAAAGCCACCTGCTATCCACATTTACCATTAACTAGAAGTCGAATGTGCTGTACATTGTACCACAAAGCCACCGGCTATCCTCATTTACCATTAACTAGAAGTCGAATGTGCTGTACATTGTACCACAAAGCCACCTGCTATCCACATTTACCATTAACTAGAAGTCGAATGTGCTGTACATTGTACCACAAAGCCACCTGCTATCCACATTTACCATTAACCAGAAGTCGAATGCGCTGTATATTGTACCACAAAGCCCCCTGCCATCCACATTTACCATTAACTAGAAGTCCAATGTGCTGTACATTGTACCACAAAGCCACCTGCCATCCACATTTACCATTAACTCGAGGTCGAATGCGCTGTACATTGTACCACAAAGCCACCTGCCATCCACATTTACCATTAACTAGAAGTCGAATGCGCTGTATATTGTACCACAAGGCTACCTGCTCTCCACATTTACCATTAACTAGAAGTCGAATGCGCTGTATATTGTACCGCAAAGCCACCTGCTCTCCACATTTACCATTAACTAGAAGTCGAATGCGCTATACATTGTACCACAAAGCCACCTGCTATCCACATTTACCATTAACTAGAAGTCGAATGCGCTGTATATTGTACCACAAAGCCACCTGCCATCCACATTTACCATTAACTCGAGGTCGAATGCGCTGTACATTGTACCACAAAGCCACCTGCCATCCACATTTACCATTAACTAGAAGCCGAATGCGCTGTAAATTGTACCACAAAGCCACCTGCTATCCACATTTACCATTAACTAGAAGTCGAATGCGCTGTATATTGTACCACAAAGCCACCTGCCATCCACATTTACCCTTAACTCGAGGTCGAATGCGCTATACATTGTACCACAAAGCCACCTGCTATCCACATTTACCATTAACTGGAAGTCGAATGCGCTGTACATTGTACCACAAAGCCACCTGCCATCCACATTTACCATTAACTAGAAGTCGAATGCGCTATACATTGTACCACAAAGCCACCTGCCATCTACATTTACCATTAACTAGAAGTCGAATGCGCTATACATTGTACCACAAAGGCACCTGCCATCCACATTTACCATTAACTAGAAGCCGAATGCGCTGTAAATTGTACCACAAAGCCACCTGCCATCCACATTTACCATTAACTAGAAGTCGAATGCGCTATACATTGTACCACAAAGCCACCTGCTCTCCACATTTACCATTAACTAGAAGTCGAATGCGCTGTTTATTGTACCACAAAGCCACCTGCCATCCACATTTACCATTAACTAGAAGTTGAATGTGCTGTACATTGTGCCACAAAGCCACCTGCCATCCACATTTACCATTAACTAGAAGTCGAATGCGCTATACATTGTACCACAAAGCCACCTGCCGTCCACATTTACCATTAACTAGAAGACGAATGCGCTGTATATTGTACCACAAAGCCACCTGCCATCCACATTTACCATTAACTCGAAGTCGAATGCGCTATACATTGTACCACAAAGCCACCTGCTATCCACATTTACCATTAACTAGAGGTCGAATGCGCTGTATATTGTACCACAAAGCCACCTGCTATCCACATTTACCATTAACTAGAAGTCGAATGTGCTGTACATAGTACCACAAAGCCACCTGCTATCCACATTTACCATTAACTAGAAGTCGAATGCGCTATACATTGTACCACAAAGCCACCTGCTATCCACATTTACCATTAACTAGAAGTCGAATGCGCTGTATATTGTACCACAAAGCCACCTGCCATCCACATTTACCATTAACTAGAAGCCGAATGCGCTGTAAATTGTACCACAAAGCCACCTGCTATCCACATTTACCATTAACTAGAAGTCGAATGCGCTGTATATTGTACCACAAAGCCACCTGCCATCCACATTTACCATTAACTAGAAGTCGAATGCGCTATACATTGTACCACAAAGCCACCTGCCATCCACATTTACCATTAACTCGAAGTCGAATGCGCTGTACATTGTACCACAAAGCCACCTGCCATCCACATTTACCATTAACTAGAAGTCGAATGCGCTGTATATTGTACCACAAAGCCACCTGCCATCCACATTTACCATTAACTAGAAGTCGAATGCGCTATACATTGTACCACAAAGCCACCTGCCATCCACATTTACCATTAACTCGAAGTCGAATGCGCTGTACATTGTACCACAAAGCCACCTGCCATCCACATTTACCATTAACTAGAAGTCGAATGCGCTGTATATTGTACCACAAAGCCACCTGCCATCGACATTTACCATTAACTCGAAGTCGAATGCGCTATACATTGTACCACAAAGCCACCTGCTATCCACATTTACCATTAACTAGAAGTCGAATGTGCTGTACATTGTACCACAAAGCCACCGGCTATCCTCATTTACCATTAACTAGAAGTCGAATGTGCTGTACATTGTACCACAAAGCCACCTGCTATCCACATTTACCATTAACTAGAAGTCGAATGTGCTGTACATTGTACCACAAAGCCACCTGCTATCCACATTTACCATTAACCAGAAGTCGAATGCGCTGTATATTGTACCACAAAGCCCCCTGCCATCCACATTTACCATTAACTAGAAGTCCAATGTGCTGTACATTGTACCACAAAGCCACCTGCCATCCACATTTACCATTAACTCGAGGTCGAATGCGCTGTACATTGTACCACAAAGCCACCTGCCATCCACATTTACCATTAACTAGAAGTCGAATGCGCTGTATATTGTACCACAAGGCTACCTGCTCTCCACATTTACCATTAACTAGAAGTCGAATGCGCTGTATATTGTACCGCAAAGCCACCTGCTCTCCACATTTACCATTAACTAGAAGTCGAATGCGCTATACATTGTACCACAAAGCCACCTGCTATCCACATTTACCATTAACTAGAAGTCGAATGCGCTGTATATTGTACCACAAAGCCACCTGCCATCCACATTTACCATTAACTCGAGGTCGAATGCGCTGTACATTGTACCACAAAGCCACCTGCCATCCACATTTACCATTAACTAGAAGCCGAATGCGCTGTAAATTGTACCACAAAGCCACCTGCTATCCACATTTACCATTAACTAGAAGTCGAATGCGCTGTATATTGTACCACAAAGCCACCTGCCATCCACATTTACCCTTAACTCGAGGTCGAATGCGCTATACATTGTACCACAAAGCCACCTGCTATCCACATTTACCATTAACTGGAAGTCGAATGCGCTGTACATTGTACCACAAAGCCACCTGCCATCCACATTTACCATTAACTAGAAGTCGAATGCGCTATACATTGTACCACAAAGCCACCTGCCATCTACATTTACCATTAACTAGAAGTCGAATGCGCTATACATTGTACCACAAAGCCACCTGCCATCCACATTTACCATTAACTAGAAGCCGAATGCGCTGTAAATTGTACCACAAAGCCACCTGCCATCCACATTTACCATTAACTAGAAGTCGAATGCGCTATACATTGTACCACAAAGCCACCTGCTCTCCACATTTACCATTAACTAGAAGTCGAATGCGCTGTTTATTGTACCACAAAGCCACCTGCCATCCACATTTACCATTAACTAGAAGTTGAATGTGCTGTACATTGTGCCACAAAGCCACCTGCCATCCACATTTACCATTAACTAGAAGTCGAATGCGCTATACATTGTACCACAAAGCCACCTGCCGTCCACATTTACCATTAACTAGAAGACGAATGCGCTGTATATTGTACCACAAAGCCACCTGCCATCCACATTTACCATTAACTCGAAGTCGAATGCGCTATACATTGTACCACAAAGCCACCTGCTATCCACATTTACCATTAACTAGAGGTCGAATGCGCTGTATATTGTACCACAAAGCCACCTGCTATCCACATTTACCATTAACTAGAAGTCGAATGTGCTGTACATAGTACCACAAAGCCACCTGCTATCCACATTTACCATTAACTAGAAGTCGAATGCGCTATACATTGTACCACAAAGCCACCTGCTATCCACATTTACCATTAACTAGAAGTCGAATGCGCTGTATATTGTACCACAAAGCCACCTGCCATCCACATTTACCATTAACTAGAAGCCGAATGCGCTGTAAATTGTACCACAAAGCCACCTGCTATCCACATTTACCATTAACTAGAAGTCGAATGCGCTGTATATTGTACCACAAAGCCACCTGCCATCCACATTTACCCTTAACTCGAGGTCGAATGCGCTATACATTGTACCACAAAGCCACCTGCTATCCACATTTACCATTAACTGGAAGTCGAATGCGCTGTACATTGTACCACAAAGCCACCTGCCATCCACATTTACCATTAACTAGAAGTCGAATGCGCTATACATTGTACCACAAAGCCACCTGCTCTCCACATTTACCATTAACTAGAAGTCGAATGCGCTGTATATTGTACCACAAAGCCACCTGCCATCCACATTTACCATTAACTTGAAGCTGAATGTGCTGTACTTTGTACCACAAGGCCACCTGTCATCCACATTTACCATTAACTAGAAGTTGAATGCGCTGTACATTGTACCACAAGGCCACCTGCTAGCCACATTTACCATTAACCAGAAGTCCAATGTGCTGTACATTGTACCACAAGGCCACCTGCCATCTACATTCACCATTAACTAGAAGTTGAATGCGCTGTACATTATACCACAAAGCCACCTGCTATCCACATTTACCATTAACTAGAAGTCGAATGTGCTGTACATTGTACCACAAAGCCACCTGCGATCCACATTTACCATTAACCAGAAGTCGAATGCGCTGTACATTGTACCACAAAGCCACCTGCTATCCACATTTACCATTAACTAGAAGTCGAATGCGCTATAAATTGTACCACAAAGCCACCTGCTATCCACAGTTACCATTAACTAGAAGTCGAATGCACTGTATATTGTACCACAAAGCCACATGCCATCCACATTTACCATTAACTCGAGGTCGAATGCGCTGTACATTGTACCACAAAGCCACCTGCCATCCACATTTACCATTAACTAGAAGCCGAATGCGCTGTACATTGTACCACAAAGCCACCTGCCATCCACATTTACCATTAACTAGAAGTCGAATGCGCTATACATTGTACCACAAAGCCACCTGCTCTCCACATTTACCATGAACTAGAAGTCGAATGCGCTGTACATTGTACCACAAAGCCACCTGCCATCCACATTTACCATTAACTAGAAGTTGAATGTGCTGTACTTTGTACCACAAAGCCACCTGCCATCCACATTTACCATTAACTAGAAGTTGAATGTGCTGTACTTTGTACCACAAAGCCACCTGCCATCCACATTTACCATTAACTAGAAGTTGAATGTGCTGTACATTGTACCACAAGGCCACCTGCCATCCACATTTACCATTAACTCGAAGTCGAATGCGCTATACATTGTACCACAAAGCCACCTGCCATCCACATTTACCATTAACTAGAAGTCGAATGCGCTGTACATTGTACCACAAAGCCACCTGCCATCCACATTTACCATTAACTCGAAGTCGAATGCGCTATACATTGTACCACAAAGCCACCTGCTATCCATATTTACCATTAACTAGAAGTCGAATGCACTGTATATTGTACCACAAAGCCACCTGCCATCCACATTTACCATTAACTCGAAGTCGAATGCGCTATACATTGTGCCACAAAGCCACCCGCTATCCACATTTACCATTAACTAGAAGTCGAATGCACTGTATATTGTACCACTAAGCCACCTGCCATCCACATTTACCATTAACTAGAAGTCGAATGCGCTATACATTGTACCACAAAGCCACCTGCCATCCACATTTACCATTAACTAGAAGTCGAATGCGCTATACATTGTACCACAAAGCCACCTGCCATCCACATTTACCATTAACTAGAAGTCGAATGCGCTATACATTGTACCACAAAGCCACCTGCCATCCACATTTACCATTAACTCGAAGTCGAATGCGCTGTACATTGTACCACAAAGCCACCTGCCATCCACATTTACCATTAACTAGAAGTCGAATGCGCTGTATATTGTACCACAAAGCCACCTGCCATCCACATTTACCATTAACTCGAAGTCGAATGCGCTATACATTGTACCACAAAGCCACCTGCTATCCGCATTTACCATTAACTAGAAGTGGAATGTGCTGTACATTGTACCACAAAGCCACCGGCTATCCTTATTTACCATTAACTAGAAGTCGAATGTGCTGTACATTGTACCACAAAGCCACCTGCTATCCACATTTACCATTAACTAGAAGTCGAATGTGCTGTACATTGTACCACAAAGCCACCTGCTATCCACATTTACCATTAACCAGAAGTCGAATGCGCTGTATATTGTACCACAAAGCCCCCTGCCATCCACATTTACCATTAACTAGAAGTCCAATGTGCTGTACATTGTACCACAAAGCCACCTGCCATCCACATTTACCATTAACTCGAGGTCGAATGCGCTGTACATTGTACCACAAAGCCACCTGCCATCCACATTTACCATTAACTAGAAGTCGAATGCGCTGTATATTGTACCACAAGGCTACCTGCTCTCCACATTTACCATTAACTAGAAGTCGAATGCGCTGTATATTGTACCGCAAAGCCACCTGCTCTCCACATTTACCATTAACTAGAAGTCGAATGCGCTGTATATTGTACCACAAAGCCACCTGCTCTCCACATTTACCATTAACTAGAAGTCGAATGCGCTATACATTGTACCACAAAGCCACCTGTTCTCCACATTTACCATTAACTAGAAGTCGAATGCGCTGTATATTGAACCACAAAGCCACCTGCCATCCACATTTACCATTAACTAGAAGTTGAATGTGCTGTACTTTGTACCACAAGGCCACCTGCCATCCACATTTACCATTAACTTGAAGCTGAATGTGCTGTACTTTGTACCACAAGGCCACCTGTCATCCACATTTACCATTAACTAGAAGTCGAATGCGCTGTACATTGTACCACAAGGCCACCTGCTAGCCACATTTACCATTAACTAGAAGTTGTATGTGCTGTACATTGTACCACAAAGCCACCTGCTATCCACATTTACCATTAACCAGAAGTCGAATGCGCTGTACATTGTACCACAAAGCCACCTGCCATCTACATTTACCATTAACTAGAAGTTGAATGCGCTGTACATTATACCACAAAGCCACCTGCTATCCACATTTACCATTAACTAGAAGTCGAATGCGCTGTACATTGTACCACAAGGCTACCTGCCATCCACATTTACATTAACTAGAAGTCGAATGCGCTGTATATTGTACCACAAAGCCACCTGCCATCCACATTTACCATTAACTAGAAGTCGAATGCGCTGTATATTGTACCACAAAGCCACCTGCTATCCACATTTACCATTAACTAGAAGTCGAATGCGCTATACATTGTACCACAAAGCCACCTGCTCTCCACATTTACCATTAACTAGAAGTCGAATGCGCTGTATATTGTACCACAAAGCCACCTGTCATCCACATTTACCATTAACTAGAAGTTGAATGTGCTGTACTTTGTACCACAAAGCCACCTGTCATCCACATTTACCATTAACTAGAAGTTGAATGTGCTGTACATTGTACCACAAGGCCACCTGCTAGCCACATTTACCATTAACTAGATGTCGTATGTGCTGTACATTGTACCACAAAGCCACCTGCCATCCACATTTACCATTAACTAGAAGTTGAATGTGCTGTACATTGTACCACAAGGCCACCTGCCATCCACATTTACCATTAACTAGAAGTCGAATGCGCTGTACATTGTACCACAAGGCCACCTGCTAGCCACATTTACCATTAACTAGAAGTCGTATGTGCTGTACATTGTACCACAAAGCCACCTGCTATCCACATTTACCATTAACCAGAAGTCCAATGTGCTGTACATTGTACCACAAGGCCACCTCCCATCTACATTTACCATTAACTAGAAGTTGAATGCGCTGTACATTATACCACAAAGCCACCTGCTATCCACATTTACCATTAAGCAGAAGTCGAATGTGCTGTACATTGTACCACAAGGCTACCTGCCATCCACATTTACATTAACTAGAGGTCCAATGTGCTGTACATTATACCACAAAGCCACCTGCTATCCACATTTACCATTAACCAGAAGTCGAATGTGCTGTACATTGTACCACAAAGCCACCTGCTATCTACATTTACCATTAACCAGAAGTCGAATGTGCTGTACATTGTACCACAAGGCCACCTGCCATCTACATTTACCATTAACTAGAAGTTGAATGCGCTGTACATTGTACCACAAAGCCACCTGCTATCCACATTTACCATTAACCAGAAGTTGAATGTGCTGTCCATTGTACCACAAGGCTACCTGCCATCCACATTTACATTAACTAGAGGTCCAATGTGCTGTACATTATACCACAAAGCCACCTGCTATCCACATTTACCATTAACCAGAAGTCGAATGTGCTGTACATTGTGCCACAAGGCTACCTGCCATCCACATTTACCATTAACTAGAAGTCCAATGTGCTGTATATTTACCACAAAGCCACCTGCCATCCACATTTACCATTAACTCGAAGTCGAATGTGCTGTACGTTGTACCACAAAGCCACCTGCTATCCACATTTACCATTAACTAGAAGTCGAATGTGCTGTACATTGTACCACAAAGCCAGCAGCCATCCACATTTACCATTAACTAGACGTCGAATGTGCTGTACATTGTACCACAAAGCCACCTGCTATCCTCATTTACTATTAACTAGAAGTTGAATGCGCTGTACATTGTACCACAAAGCCACCTGCCATCCACATTTACCATTAACTAGAGGTCGAATGCGCTGTACATTGTACCACAAGGCCACCTGCCATCCACATTTACCATTAACTAGAGGTCGAATGCGCTGTACATTGTACCACAAAGCCACCTGCCATCCACATTTACCATTAACGAGAAGTCGAGTGTGCTGTACATTGTACCACAAAGCCACCTGCTATCCACATTTACCATTAACTAGAAGTCGAATGTGCTGTACATTGTACCACAAAGCCACCTGCTATCCACATTTACCATTAACTCGAAGTCGAATGCGCTGTACATTGTGCCACAAAGCCACCTGCCATCCACATTTACCATTAACCAGAAGTTGAATGTGCTGTACATTGTAACACAAAGCCACCTGCCATCCACATTTACCATTAACCAGAAGTCGAATGCGCTGTACATTGTACCACAAAGCCGTCTGCTAGCCACATTTACCATTAACTAGAGGTCGAATGCGCTGTACATTGTACCACAAAGCCACCTGCTATCCACATTTACCATTAACCAGAAGTCGAATGTGCTGTACATTGTACCACAAGGCTACCTGCCATCCACATTTACATTAACTAGAAGTCGAATGCGCTGTACATTGTACCACAAGGCCACCTGCTATCCACATTTACCATTAACTCGAAGTCGAATGCGCTATACATTGTACCACAATGCCACCCGCTATCCACATTTACCATGAACTAGAAGTCGAATGCGCTATACATTGTACCACAAAGCCACCTGCTATCCACATTTACCATTAACTAGAGGTCGAATGCGCTGTACATTGTACCACAAAGCCACCTGCTATCCAAATTTACCATTAACTAGAGGTCGAATGCGCTGTACATTGTACCACAAAGCCACCTGCTATCCACATTTACCATTAACTAGAAGTCGAATGTGCTGTACATTGTACCACAAAGCCACCTGCTATCCACATTTACCATTAACCAGAAGTCGAATGTGCTGTACATTGTACCACAAGGCCACCTGCCATCTACATTTACCATTAACTAGAAGTTGAATGCGCTGTACATTGTACCACAAAGCCACCTGCTATCCACATTTACCATTAACCAGAAGTTGAATGTGCTGTCCATTGTACCACAAGGCTACCTGCCATCCACATTTACATTAACTAGAGGTCCAATGTGCTGTACATTATACCACAAAGCCACCTGCTATCCACATTTACCATTAACCAGAAGTCGAATGTGCTGTACATTGTACCACAAGGCTACCTGCCATCCACATTTACCATTAACTAGAAGTCCAATGTGCTGTATATTTACCACAAAGCCACCTGCCATCCACATTTACCATTAACACGAAGTCGAATGTGCTGTACTTTGTACCACAAAGCCACCTGCTATCCACATTTACCATTAACTAGAAGTTGAATGTGCTGTACATTGTACCACAAAGCCACCAGCCATCCACATTTACCATTAACTCGAAGTCGAATGTGCTGTACATTGTACCACAAAGCCACCAGCCATCCACATTTACCATTAACTAGACGTCGAATGTGCTGTACATTGTACCACAAGGCCACCTGCCATCCACATTTACTATTAACTAGAAGTCGAATGCGCTGTACATTGTACCACAAAGCCACCTGCTATCCACATTTACCATTAACTAGAAGTCGAATGTGCTGTACATTGTATCACAAAGCCACCTGCCATCCTCATTTACTATTAACTAGAAGTTGAATGCGCTGTACATTGTACCACAAAGCCACCTGCCATCCACATTTACCATTAACTAGAGGTCGAATGCGCTGTACATTGTACCACAAGGCCACCTGCCATCCACATTTACCATTAACTAGAGGTCGAATGCGCTGTACATTGTACCACAAAGCCACCTCCCATCCACATTTACCATTAACGAGAAGTCGAGTGTGCTGTACATTGTACCACAAAGCCACCTGCTATCCACATTTACCATTAACTAGAAGTCGAATGTGCTGTACATTGTACCACAAAGCCACCTGCTATCCACATTTACCATTAACTCGAAGTCGAATGCGCTGTACATTGTGCCACAAAGCCACCTGCCATCCACATTTACCATTAACCAGAAGTTGAATGTGCTGTACATTGTACCACAAAGCCACCTGCCATCCACATTTACCATTAACGAGAAGTCGAGTGTGCTGTACATTGTACCACAAAGCCACCTGCTATCCACATTTACCATTAACTAGAAGTCGAATGTGCTGTACATTGTACCACAAAGCCACCTGCTATCCACATTTACCATTAACTCGAAGTCGAATGCGCTGTACATTGTGCCACAAAGCCACCTGCCATCCACATTTACCATTAACCAGAAGTTGAATGTGCTGTACATTGTAACACAAAGCCACCTGCCATCCACATTTACCATTAACCAGAAGTCGAATGCGCTGTACATTGTACCACAAAGCCGTCTGCTAGCCACATTTACCATTAACTAGAGGTCGAATGCGCTGTACATTGTACCACAAAGCCACCTGCTATCCACATTTACCATTAACCAGAAGTCGAATGTGCTGTACATTGTACCACAAGGCTACCTGCCATCCACATTTACATTAACTAGAAGTCGAATGCGCTGTACATTGTACCACAAGGCCACCTGCTATCCACATTTACCATTAACTCGAAGTCGAATGCGCTATACATTGTACCACAAAGCCACCCGCTATCCACATTTACCATGAACTAGAAGTCGAATGCGCTATACATTGTACCACAAAGCCACCTGCTATCCACATTTACCATTAACTAGAGGTCGAATGCGCTGTACATTGTACCACAAAGCCACCTGCTATCCAAATTTACCATTAACTAGAGGTCGAATGCGCTGTACATTGTACCACAAAGCCACCTGCTATCCACATTTACCATTAACTAGAAGTCGAATGTGCTGTACATTGTACCACAAAGCCACCTGCTATCCACATTTACCATTAACCAGAAGTCGAATGTGCTGTACATTGTACCACAAGGCCACCTGCCATCTACATTTACCATTAACTAGAAGTTGAATGCGCTGTACATTGTACCACAAAGCCACCTGCTATCCACATTTACCATTAACCAGAAGTTGAATGTGCTGTCCATTGTACCACAAGGCTACCTGCCATCCACATTTACATTAACTAGAGGTCCAATGTGCTGTACATTATACCACAAAGCCACCTGCTATCCACATTTACCATTAACCAGAAGTCGAATGTGCTGTACATTGTACCACAAGGCTACCTGCCATCCACATTTACCATTAACTAGAAGTCCAATGTGCTGTATATTTACCACAAAGCCACCTGCCATCCACATTTACCATTAACTCGAAGTCGAATGTGCTGTACTTTGTACCACAAAGCCACCTGCTATCCACATTTACCATTAACTAGAAGTTGAATGTGCTGTACATTGTACCACAAAGCCACCAGCCATCCACATTTACCATTAACTCGAAGTCGAATGTGCTGTACATTGTACCACAAAGCCACCAGCCATCCACATTTACCATTAACTAGACGTCGAATGTGCTGTACATTGTACCACAAGGCCACCTGCCATCCACATTTACTATTAACTAGAAGTCGAATGCGCTGTACATTGTACCACAAAGCCACCTGCTATCCACATTTACCATTAACTAGAAGTCGAATGTGCTGTACATTGTATCACAAAGCCACCTGCCATCCTCATTTACTATTAACTAGAAGTTGAATGCGCTGTACATTGTACCACAAAGCCACCTGCCATCCACATTTACCATTAACTAGAGGTCGAATGCGCTGTACATTGTACCACAAGGCCACCTGCCATCCACATTTACCATTAACTAGAGGTCGAATGCGCTGTACATTGTACCACAAAGCCACCTGCCATCCACATTTACCATTAACGAGAAGTCGAGTGTGCTGTACATTGTACCACAAAGCCACCTGCTATCCACATTTACCATTAACTAGAAGTCGAATGTGCTGTACATTGTACCACAAAGCCACCTGCTATCCACATTTACCATTAACCCGAAGTCGAATGCGCTGTACATTGTGCCACAAAGCCACCTGCCATCCACATTTACCATTAACCAGAAGTTGAATGTGCTGTACATTGTACCACAAAGCCACCTGCCATCCACATTTACCATTAACCAGAAGTTGAATGTGCTGTACATTGTACCACAAAGCCACCTGCCATCCACATTTACCATTAACCAGAAGTCGAATGCGCTGTACATTGTACCACAAAGCCGCCTGCTAGCCACATTTACCATTAACTAGAGGTCGAATGCGCTGTACATTGTACCACAAAGCCACCTGCTATCCACATTTACCATTAACCAGAAGTCGAATGTGCTGTACATTGTACCACAAGGCTACCTGCCATCCACATTTACATTAACTAGAAGTCGAATGCGCTGTACATTGTACCACAAGGCCACCTGCTATCCACATTTACCATTAACTCGAAGTCGAATGCGCTATACATTGTACCACAAAGCCCACTGCTATCCACATTTACCATTAACTAGAAGTCGAATGCGCTGTATATTGTACCACAAAGCCACCTGCCATCCACATTTACCATTAACTCGAAGTCGAATGCGCTATACATTGTACCACAAAGCCACCCGCTATCCACATTTACCATGAACTAGAAGTCGAATGCGCTATACATTGTACCACAAAGCCACCTGCTATCCACATTTACCATTAACTAGAGGTCGAATGCGCTGTACATTGTACCACAAAGCCACCTGCTATCCACATTTACCATTAACTAGAGGTCGAATGCGCTGTACATTGTACCACAAAGCCACCTGCTATCCACATTTACCATTAACTAGAAGTCGAATGTGCTGTACATTGTACCACAAAGCCACCTGCTATCCACATTTACCATTAACCAGAAGTCGAATGTGCTGTACATTGTACCACAAGGCCACCTGCCATCTACATTTACCATTAACTAGAAGTTGAATGCGCTGTACATTGTACCACAAAGCCACCTGCTATCCACATTTACCATTAACCAGAAGTTGAATGTGCTGTCCATTGTACCACAAGGCTACCTGCCATCCACATTTACATTAACTAGAGGTCCAATGTGCTGTACATTATACCACAAAGCCACCTGCTATCCACATTTACCATTAACCAGAAGTCGAATGTGCTGTACATTGTACCACAAGGCTACCTGCCATCCACATTTACCATTAACTAGAAGTCGAATGCGCTGTACATTGTACCACAAAGCCACCTGCTATCCACATTTACCATTAACTAGAAGTCGAATGTGCTGTACATTGTATCACAAAGCCACCTGCCATCCTCATTTACTATTAACTAGAAGTTGAATGCGCTGTACATTGTACCACAAAGCCACCTGCCATCCACATTTACCATTAACTAGAGGTCGAATGCGCTGTACATTGTACCACAAGGCCACCTGCCATCCACATTTACCATTAACTAGATGTCGAATACGCTGTACATTGTACCACAAAGCCACCTGCCATCCACATTTACCATTAACGAGAAGTCGAGTGTGCTGTACATTGTACCACAAAGCCACCTGCTATCCACATTTACCATTAACTAGAAGTCGAATGTGCTGTACATTGTACCACAAAGCCACCTGCTATCCACATTTACCATTAACTCGAAGTCGAATGCGCTGTACATTGTGCCACAAAGCCACCTGCCATCCACATTTACCATTAACCAGAAGTTGAATGTGCTGTACATTGTACCACAAAGCCACCTGCCATCCACATTTACCATTAACCAGAAGTTGAATGTGCTGTACATTGTACCACAAAGCCACCTGCCATCCACATTTACCATTAACCAGAAGTCGAATGCGCTGTACATTGTACCACAAAGCCGCCTGCTAGCCACATTTACCATTAACTAGAGGTCGAATGCGCTGTACATTGTACCACAAAGCCACCTGCTATCCACATTTACCATTAACCAGAAGTCGAATGTGCTGTACATTGTACCACAAGGCTACCTGCCATCCACATTTACATTAACTAGAAGTCGAATGCGCTGTACATTGTACCACAAGGCCACCTGCTATCCACATTTACCATAAACTCGAAGTCGAATGCGCTATACATTGTACCACAAAGCCCACTGCTATCCACATTTACCATTAACTAGAAGTCGAATGCGCTGTATATTGTACCACAAAGCCACCTGCCATCCACATTTACCATTAACTCGAAGTCCAATGCGCTATACATTATACCACAAAGCCACCCGCTATCCACATTTACCATGAACTAGAAGTCGAATGCGCTATACATTGTACCACAAAGCCACCTGCCATCCACATTTACCATTAACTAGAAGTCGAATGCGCTGTTTATTGTACCACAAAGCCACCTGCCATCCACATTTACCATTAACTCGAAGTCGAATGCGCTATACATTGTACCACAAAGCCACCAGCTATCCACATTTACCATTAACTAGAGGTCGAATGCGCTGTACATTGTACCACAAAGCCACCTGCTATCCACATTTACCATTAACTAGAAGTCGAATGTGCTGTACATTGTACCACAAAGCCACCTGCTATCCACATTTACCATTAACTAGAAGTCGAATGCGCTATACATTGTACCACAAAGCCACCTGCTATCCACATTTACCATTAACTAGAAGTCGAATGCGCTGTATATTGTACCACAAAGCCACCTGCCATCCACATTTACCATTAACTAGAGGTCGAATGCGCTGTACATTGTACCACAAGGCCACCTGCTATCCACATTTACCATTAACTAGAAGTCGAATGCGCTATACATTGTACCACAAAGCCACCTGCCATCCACATATACCATTAACTAGAAGTCGAATGCGCTGTATATTGTACCACAAAGCCACCTGCCATCCACATTTACCACTAACTCGAAGTCGAATGCGCTATACATTGTACCACAAAGCCACCCGCTATCCACATTTACCATGAACTAGAAGTCGAATGCGCTATACATTGTACCACAAAGCCACCTGCCGTCCACATTTACCATTAACTAGAAGACGGATGCGCTGTATATTGTACCACAAAGCCACCTGCCATCCACATTTACCATTAACTCGAAGTCGAATGCGCTATACATTGTACCACAAAGCCACCTGCTATCCACATTTACCATTAACTAGAGGTCGAATGCGCTGTACATTGTACCACAAAGCCACCTGCTATCCACATTTACCATTAACTAGAAGTCGAATGTGCTGTACATTGTACCACAAAGCCACCTGCTATCCACATTTACCATTAACTAGAAGTCGAATGCGCTATACATTGTACCACAAAGCCACCTGCTATCCACATTTACCATTAACTAGAAGTCGAATGCGCTGCATATTGTACCACAAAGCCACCTGCCATCCACATTACCATTAACTCGAGGTCGAATGCGCTGTACATTGTACCACAAAGCCACCTGCCATCCACATTTACCATTAACTAGAAGCCGAATGCGCTGTAAATTGTACCACAAAGCCACCTGCTATCCACATTTACCATTAACTAGAAGTCGAATGCGCTGTATATTGTACCACAAAGCCACCTGCCATCCACATTTACCCTTAACTCGAGGTCGAATGCGCTATACATTGTACCACAAAGCCACCTGCTATCCACATTTACCATTAACTGGAAGTCGAATGCGCTGTACATTGTACCACAAAGCCACCTGCCATCCACATTTACCATTAACTAGAAGTCGAATGCGCTATACATTGTACCACAAAGCCACCTGCTCTCCACATTTACCATTAACTAGAAGTCGAATGCGCTGTATATTGTACCACAAAGCCACCTGCCATCCACATTTACCATTAACTAGAAGTTGAATGTGCTGTACATTGTGCCACAAAGCCACCTGCCATCCACATTTACCATTAACTAGAAGTCGAATGCGCTATACATTGTACCACAAAGCCACCTGCCGTCCACATTTACCATTAACTAGAAGACGAATGCGCTGTATATTGTACCACAAAGCCACCTGCCATCCACATTTACCATTAACTCGAAGTCGAATGCGCTATACATTGTACCACAAAGCCACCTGCTATCCACATTTACCATTAACTAGAGGTCGAATGCGCTGTACATTGTACCACAAAGCCACCTGCTATCCACATTTACCATTAACTAGAAGTCGAATGTGCTGTACATTGTACCACAAAGCCACCTGCTATCCACATTTACCATTAACTAGAAGTCGAATGCGCTATACATTGTACCACAAAGCCACCTGCTATCCACATTTACCATTAACTAGAAGTCGAATGCGCTGTATATTGTACCACAAAGCCACCTGCCATCCACATTTACCATTAACTAGAAGCCGAATGCGCTGTAAATTGTACCACAAAGCCACCTGCTATCCACATTTACCATTAACTAGAAGTCGAATGCGCTGTATATTGTACCACAAAGCCACCTGCCATCCACATTTACCCTTAACTCGAGGTCGAATGCGCTATACATTGTACCACAAAGCCACCTGCTATCCACATTTACCATTAACTGGAAGTCGAATGAGCTGTACATTGTACCACAAAGCCACCTGCCATCCACATTTACCATTAACTAGAAGTCGAATGCGCTATACATTGTACCACAAAGCCACCTGCTCTCCACATTTACCATTAACTAGAAGTCGAATGCGCTGTATATTGTACCACAAAGCCACCTGCCATCCACATTTACCATTCACTTGAAGCTGAATGTGCTGTACTTTGTACCACAAGGCCACCTGTCATCCACATTTACCATTAACTAGAAGTCGAATGCGCTGTACATTGTACCACAAGGCCACCTGCTAGCCACATTTACCATTAACCAGAAGTCCAATGTGCTGTACATTGTACCACAAGGCCACCTGCCATCTACATTCACCATTAACTAGAAGTTGAATGCGCTGTACATTATACCACAAAGCCACCTGCTATCCACATTTACCATTAACTAGAAGTCGAATGTGCTGTACATTGCACCACAAAGCCACCTGCTATCCACATTTACCATTAACCAGAAGTCGAATGCGCTGTACATTGTACCACAAAGCCACCTGCTATCCACATTTACCATTAACTAGAAGTCGAATGCGCTATAAATTGTACCACAAAGCCACCTGCTATCCACAGTTACCATTAACTAGAAGTCGAATGCACTGTATATTGTACCACAAAGCCACCTGCCATCCACATTTACCATTAACTCGAGGTCGAATGCGCTGTACATTGTACCACAAAGCCACCTGCCATCCACATTTACCATTAACTAGAAGCCGAATGCGCTGTACATTGTACCACAAAGCCACCTGCCATCCACATTTACCATTAACTAGAAGTCGAATGCGCTATACATTGTACCACAAAGCCACCTGCTCTCCACATTTACCATGAACTAGAAGTCGAATGCGCTGTACATTGTACCACAAAGCCACCTGCCATCCACATTTACCATTAACTAGAAGTTGAATGTGCTGTACTTTGTACCACAAAGCCACCTGCCATCCACATTTACCATTAACTAGAAGTTGAATGTGCTGTACTTTGTACCACAAAGCCACCTGCCATCCACATTTACCATTAACTAGAAGTTGAATGTGCTGTACTTTGTACCACAAAGCCACCTGCCATCCACATTTACCATTAACTAGAAGTCGAATGCGCTGTACATTGTACCACAAAGCCACCTGCCATCCACATTTACCGTTAATTAGAAGTTGAATGTGCTGTACTTTGTACCACAAAGCCACCTGCCATCCACATTTACCATTAACTAGAAGTTGAATGTGCTGTACATTGTACCACAAAGCCACCTGCCATCCACATTTACCATTAACTTGAAGCTGAATGTCTGTACTTTGTACCACAAGGCTACCTGCCATCCACATTTACATTAACTAGAGGTCCAATGTGCTGTACATTACACCACAAAGCCACCTGCTATCCACATTTACCATTAACCAGAAGTCGAATGTGCTGTACATTGTACCACAAGGCTACCTGCCATCCACATTTACCATTAACTAGAAGTCCAATGTGCTGTATATTTACCACAAAGCCACCTGCTATCCACATTTACCATCAACTAGAAGTCGAAGTTGCTGTACATTGTACCACAAAGCCACCTGCCCTCCTCATTTACATTAACTAGAAGTCCAATGTGCTGTACATTGTACCACAAGGCCACCTGCCATAAACATTTACCATTAACTCGAAGTCGAATGTGCTGTACATTGTGCCACAAAGCCACCTGCCATCCACATTTACCATTAACGAGACGTCGAATGTGCTGTACATTGTACCACAAAGCCACCTGCTATCCACATTTACCATTAACTAGAAGTCGAATGTGTTGTACATTGTATCACAAAGCCACCTGCCATCCTCATTTACTATTAACTAGAAGTCGAATGCGCTATACATTGTACCACAAGGCCACCTGCCATCCACATTTACTATTAACTAGAAGTCGAATGCGCTGTACATTGTACCACAAAGCCACCTGCTATCCACATTTACCATTAACTAGAAGTCGAATGTGCTGTACATTGCACCACAAAGCCACCTGCTATCCACATTTACCATTAACCAGAAGTCGAATGCGCTGTACATTGTACCACAAAGCCACCTGCTATCCACATTTACCATTAACTAGAAGTCGAATGCGCTATAAATTGTACCACAAAGCCACCTGCTATCCACAGTTACCATTAACTAGAAGTCGAATGCACTGTATATTGTATCACAAAGCCACCTGCCATCCACATTTACCATTAACTCGAGGTCGAATGCGCTGTACATTGTACCACAAAGCCGCCTGCTAGCCACATTTACCATTAACTAGAGGTCGAATGCGCTGTACATTGTACCACAAGGCTACCTGCCATCCACATTTACATTAACTAGAAGTCGAATGCGCTGTACATTGTACCACAAGGCCACCTGCTATCCACATTTACCATTAACGAGAAGTCGAGTGTGCTGTACATTGTACCACAAAGCCACCTGCTATCCACATTTACCATTAACTAGAAGTCGAATGTGCTGTACATTGTACCACAAAGCCACCTGCTATCCACATTTACCATTAACTCGAAGTCGAATGCGCTGTACATTGTGCCACAAAGCCACCTGCCATCCACATTTACCATTAACCAGAAGTTGAATGTGCTGTACATTGTACCACAAAGCCACCTGCCATCCACATTTACCATTAACCAGAAGTTAAATGTGCTGTACATTGTACCACAAAGCCACCTGCCATCCACATTTACCATTAACCAGAAGTCGAATGCGCTGTACATTGTACCACAAAGCCGCCTGCTAGCCACATTTACCATTAACTAGAGGTCGAATGCGCTGTACATTGTACCACAAAGCCACCTGCTATCCACATTTACCATTAACCAGAAGTCGAATGTGCTGTACATTGTACCACAAGGCTACCTGCCATCCACATTTACATTAACTAGAAGTCGAATGCGCTGTACATTGTACCACAAGGCCACCTGCTATCCACATTTACCATTAACTCGAAGTCGAATGCGCTATACATTGTACCACAAAGCCCACTGCTATCCACATTTACCATTAACTAGAAGTCGAATGCGCTGTATATTGTACCACAAAGCCACCTGCCATCCACATTTACCATTAACTCGAAGTCGAATGCGCTATACATTGTACCACAAAGCCACCCGCTATCCACATTTACCATGAACTAGAAGTCGAATGCGCTATACATTGTACCACAAAGCCACCTGCCATCCACATTTACCATTAACTAGAAGTCGAATGCGCTGTTTATTGTACCACAAAGCCACCTGCCATCCACATTTACCATTAACTCGAAGTCGAATGCGCTATACATTGTACCACAAAGCCACCTGCTATCCACATTTACCATTAACTAGAGGTCGAATGCGCTGTACATTGTACCACAAAGCCACCTGCTATCCACATTTACCATTAATTGGAAGTCGAATGTGCTGTACATTGTACCACAAAGCCAACTGCTATCCACATTTACCATTAACCAGAAGTCGAATGTGCTGTACATTGTACCACAAGGCTACCTGCCATCCACATTTACCATTAACTAGAAGTCCAATGTGCTGTATATTTACCACAAAGCCACCTGCTATCCACATTTACCATTAATTGGAAGTCGAATGTGCTGTACATTGTACCACAAAGCCAACTGCTATCCACATTTACCATTAACCAGAAGTCGAATGTGCTGTACATTGTACCACAAGGCCACCTGCCATCTACATTTACCATTAACTAGAAGTTGAATGCGCTGTACATTGTACCACAAAGCCACCTGCTATCCACATTTACCATTAACCAGAAGTTGAATGTGCTGTCCATTGTACCACAAGGCTACCTGCCATCCACATTTACATTAACTAGAGGTCCAATGTGCTGTACATTATACCACAAAGCCACCTGCTATCCACATTTACCATTAACCAGAAGTCGAATGTGCTGTACATTGTACCACAAGGCTACCTGCCATCCACATTTACCATTAACTAGAAGTCCAATGTGCTGTATATTTACCACAAAGCCACCTGCCATCCACATTTACCATTAACTTGAAGTCGAATGTGCTGTACTTTGTACCACAAAGCCACCTGCTATCCACATTTACCATTAACTAGAAGTTGAATGTGCTGTACATTGTACCACAAAGCCACCAGCCATCCACATTTACCATTAACTAGACGTCGAAAGTGCTGTACATTGTACCACAAGGCCACCTGCCATCGACATTTACTATTAACTAGACGTCGAATGTGCTGTACATTGTACCACAAAGCCACCTGCCATCCACATTTACCATTAACTCGAAGTCGAATGTGCTGTACATTGTATCACAAAGCCACCAGCCATCCACATTTACCATTAACTAGACGTCGAATGTGCTGTACATTGTACCACAAGGCCACCTGCCATCCACATTTACTATTAACTAGAAGTCGAATGCGCTGTACATTGTACCACAAAGCCACCTGCTATCCACATTTACCATTAACTAGAAGTCGAATGTGCTGTACGTTGTATCACAAAGCCACCTGCCATCCTCATTTACTATTAACTAGAAGTTGAATGCGCTGTACATTGTACCACAAAGCCACCTGCCATCCACATTTACCATT
Source organism: Scyliorhinus torazame (assembly GCF_047496885.1). Lineage (NCBI taxonomy): Eukaryota > Metazoa > Chordata > Chondrichthyes > Carcharhiniformes > Scyliorhinidae > Scyliorhinus > Scyliorhinus torazame. Next base: position 29,723,419 of record NC_092719.1, read on the forward strand.
AACTAGAGGTCGAATGCGCTGTACATTGTACCACAAGGCCACCTGCCATCCACATTTACCATTAACTAGAGGTCGAATGCGCTGTACATTGTATCACAAAGCCACCTGCCATCCACATTTACCATTAACGAGAAGTCGAGTGTGCTGTACATTGTACCACAAAGCCACCTGCTATCCACATTTACCATTAACTAGAAGTCGAATGTGCTGTACATTGTACCACAAAGCCACCTGCTATCCACATTTACCATTAACTCGAAGTCGAATGCGCTGTACATTGTGCCACAAAGCCACCTGCCATCCACATTTACCATTAACCAGAAGTTGAATGTGCTGTACATTGTACCACAAAGCCACCTGCCATCCACATTTACCATTAACCAGAAGTTGAATGTGCTGTACATTGTACCACAAAGCCACCTGCCATCCACATTTACCATTAACCAGAAGTCGAATGCGCTGTACATTGTACCACAAAGCCGCCTGCTAGCCACATTTACCATTAACTAGAGGTCGAATGCGCTGTACATTGTACCACAAAGCCACCTGCTATCCACATTTACCATTAACCAGAAGTCGAATGTGCTGTACATTGTACCACAAGGCTACCTGCCATCCACATTTACATTAACTAGAAGTCGAATGCGCTGTACATTGTACCACAAGGCCACCTGCTATCCACATTTACCATTAACTCGAAGTCGAATGCGCTATACATTGTACCACAAAGCCCACTGCTATCCACATTTACCATTAACTAGAAGTCGAATGCGCTGTATATGGTACCACAAACCCACCTGCCATCCACATTTACCATTAACTCGAAGTCGAATGCGCTATACATTGTACCACAAAGCCACCCGCTATCCACATTTACCATGAACTAGAAGTCGAATGCGCTATACATTGTACCACAAAGCCACCTGCTATCCACATTTACCATTAACTAGAGGTCGAATGTGCTGTACATTGTACCACAAGGCTACCTGCCATCCACATTTACATTAACTAGAAGTCGAATGCGCTATACATTGTACCACAAAGCCACCTGCTATCCACATTTACCATTAACTAGAGGTCGAATGCGCTGTACATTGTACCACAAAGCCACCTGCCATCCACATTTACCATTAACTTGAAGCTGAATGTCTGTACTTTGTACCACAAGGCTACCTGCCATCCACATTTACATTAACTAGAGGTCCAATGTGCTGTACATTACACCACAAAGCCACCTGCTATCCACATTTACCATTAACCAGAAGTCGAATGTGCTGTACATTGTACCACAAGGCTACCTGCCATCCACATTTACCATTAACTAGAAGTCCAATGTGCTGTATATTTACCACAAAGCCACCTGCTATCCACATTTACCATTAACTAGAAGTCGAAGTTGCTGTACATTGTACCACAAAGCCACCTGCCCTCCTCATTTACATTAACTAGAAGTCCAATGTGCTGTACATTGTACCACAAGGCCACCTGCCATAAACATTTACCATTAACTCGAAGTCGAATGTGCTGTACATTGTGCCACAAAGCCACCTGCCATCCACATTTACCATTAACGAGACGTCGAATGTGCTGTACATTGTACCACAAAGCCACCTGCTATCCACATTTACCATTAACTAGAAGTCGAATGTGTTGTACATTGTATCACAAAGCCACCTGCCATCCTCATTTACTATTAACTAGAAGTCGAATGCGCTATACATTGTACCACAAGGCCACCTGCCATCCACATTTACTATTAACTAGAAGTCGAATGCGCTGTACATTGTACCACAAAGCCACCTGCTATCCACATTTACCATTAACTAGAAGTCGAATGTGCTGTACATTGTACCACAAAGCCACCTGCCATCCACATTTACCATTAACGAGAAGTCGAGTGTGCTGTACATTGTACCACAAAGCCGCCTGCTAGCCACATTTACCATTAACTAGAGGTCGAATGCGCTGTACATTGTACCACAAGGCTACCTGCCATCCACATTTACATTAACTAGAAGTCGAATGCGCTGTACATTGTACCACAAGGCCACCTGCTATCCACATTTACCATTAACGAGAAGTCGAGTGTGCTGTACATTGTACCACAAAGCCACCTGCTATCCACATTTACCATTAACTAGAAGTCGAATGTGCTGTACATTGTACCACAAAGCCACCTGCTATCCACATTTACTATTAACTCGAAGTCGAATGCGCTGTACATTGTGCCACAAAGCCACCTGCCATCCACATTTACCATTAGCCAGAAGTTGAATGTGCTGTACATTGTACCACAAAGCCACCTGCCATCCACATTTACCATTAACCAGAAGTTGAATGTGCTGTACATTGTACCACAAAGCCACCTGCCATCCACATTTACCATTAACCAGAAGTCGAATGCGCTGTACATTGTACCACAAAGCCGCCTGCTAGCCACATTTACCATTAACTAGAGGTCGAATGCGCTGTACATTGTACCACAAAGCCACCTGCTATCCACATTTACCATTAACCAGAAGTCGAATGTGCTGTACATTGTACCACAAGGCTACCTGCCATCCACATTTACATTAACTAGAAGTCGAATGCGCTGTACATTGTACCACAAGGCCACCTGCTATCCACATTTACCATTAACTCGAAGTCGAATGCGCTATACATTGTACCACAAAGCCCACTGCTATCCACATTTACCATTAACTAGAAGTCGAATGCGCTGTATATTGTACCACAAAGCCACCTGCCATCCACATTTACCATTAACTCGAAGTCGAATGCGCTATACATTGTCCCACAAAGCCACCCGCTATCCACATTTACCATGAACTAGAAGTCGAATGCGCTATACATTGTACCACAAAGCCACCTGCCATCCACATTTACCATTAACTAGAAGTCGAATGCGCTGTTTATTGTACCACAAAGCCACCTGCCATCCACATTTACCATTAACTCGAAGTCGAATGCGCTATACATTGTACCACAAAGCCACCTGCTATCCACATTTACCATTAACTAGAGGTCGAATGCGCTGTACATTGTACCACAAAGCCACCTGCTATCCACATTTACCATTAATTGGAAGTCGAATGTGCTGTACATTGTACCACAAAGCCAACTGCTATCCACATTTACCATTAACCAGAAGTCGAATGTGCTGTACATTGTACCACAAGGCCACCTGCCATCTACATTTACCATTAACTAGCAGTTGAATGCGCTGTACATTATACCACAAAGCCACCTGCTATCCACATTTACCATTAACCAGAAGTCGAATGTGCTGTACATTGTACCACAAGGCTACCTGCCATCCACATTTACCATTAACTAGAAGTCCAATGTGCTGTATATTTACCACAAAGCCACCTGCTATCCACATTTACCATAAATTGGAAGTCGAATGTGCTGTACATTGTACCACAAAGCCAACTGCTATCCACATTTACCATTAACCAGAAGTCGAATGTGCTGTACATTGTACCACAAGGCCACCTGCCATCTACATTTACCATTAACTAGAAGTTGAATGCGCTGTACATTGTACCACAAAGCCACCTGCTATCCACATTTACCATTAACCAGAAGTTGAATGTGCTGTCCATTGTACCACAAGGCTACCTGCCATCCACATTTACATTAACTAGAGGTCCAATGTGCTGTACATTATACCACAAAGCCACCTGCTATCCACATTTACCATTAACCAGAAGTCGAATGTGCTGTACATTGTACCACAAGGCTACCTGCCATCCACATTTACCAATAACTAGAAGTCCAATGTGCTGTATATTTACCACAAAGCCACCTGCCATCCACATTTACCATTAACTTGAAGTCGAATGTGCTGTACTTTGTACCACAAAGCCACCTGCTATCCACATTTACCATTAACTAGAAGTTGAATGTGCTGTACATTGTACCACAAAGCCACCAGCCATCCACATTTACCATTAACTAGACGTCGAAAGTGCTGTACATTGTACCACAAGGCCACCTGCCATCGACATTTACTATTAACTAGACGTCGAATGTGCTGTACATTGTACCACAAAGCCACCTGCCATCCACATTTACCATTAACTCGAAGTCGAATGTGCTGTACATTGTATCACAAAGCCACCAGCCATCCACATTTACCATTAACTAGACGTCGAATGTGCTGTACATTGTACCACAAGGCCACCTGCCATCCACATTTACTATTAACTAGAAGTCGAATGCGCTGTACATTGTACCACAAAGCCACCTGCTATCCACATTTACCATTAACTAGAAGTCGAATGTGCTGTACGTTGTATCACAAAGCCCACTGCTATCCACATTTACCATTAACTAGAAGTCGAATGCGCTGTATATTGTACCACAAAGCCACCTGCCATCCACATTTACCATTAACTCGAAGTCGAATGCGCTATACATTGTACCACAAAGCCACCCGCTATCCACATTTACCATGAACTAGAAGTCGAATGCGCTATACATTGTACCACAAAGCCACCTGCCATCCACATTTACCATTAACTAGAAGTCGAATGCGCTGTTTATTGTACCACAAAGCCACCTGCCATCCACATTTACCATTAACTCGAAGTCGAACGCGCTATACATTGTACCACAAAGCCACCTGCTATCCACATTTACCATTAACTAGAGGTCGAATGCGCTGTACATTGTACCACAAAGCCACCTGCTATCCACATTTACCATTAATTGGAAGTCGAATGTGCTGTACATTGTACCACAAAGCCAACTGCTATCCACATTTACCATTAACCAGAAGTCGAATGTGCTGTACATTGTACCACAAGGCCACCTGCCATCTACATTTACCATTAACTAGCAGTTGAATGCGCTGTACATTATACCACAAAGCCACCTGCTATCCACATTTACCATTAACCAGAAGTCGAATGTGCTGTACATTGTACCACAAGGCTACCTGCCATCCACATTTACCATTAACTAGAAGTCCAATGTGCTGTATATTTACCACAAAGCCACCTGCTATCCACATTTACCATAAATTGGAAGTCGAATGTGCTGTACATTGTACCACAAAGCCAACTGCTATCCACATTTACCATTAACCAGAAGTCGAATGTGCTGTACATTGTACCACAAGGCCACCTGCCATCTACATTTACCATTAACTAGAAGTTGAATGCGCTGTACATTGTACCACACAGCCACCTGCTATCCACATTTACCATTAACCAGAAGTTGAATGTGCTGTCCATTGTACCACAAGGCTACCTGCCATCCACATTTACATTAACTAGAGGTCCAATGTGCTGTACATTATACCACAAAGCCACCTGCTATCCACATTTACCATTAACCAGAAGTCGAATGTGCTGTACATTGTACCACAAGGCTACCTGCCATCCACATTTACCATTAACTAGAAGTCCAATGTGCTGTATATTTACCACAAAGCCACCTGCCATCCACATTTACCATTAACTTGAAGTCGAATGTGCTGTACTTTGTACCACAAAGCCACCTGCTATCCACATTTACCATTAACTAGAAGTTGAATGTGCTGTACATTGTACCACAAAGCCACCAGCCATCCACATTTACCATTAACTAGACGTCGAAAGTGCTGTACATTGTACCACAAGGCCACCTGCCATCGACATTTACTATTAACTAGACGTCGAATGTGCTGTACATTGTACCACAAAGCCACCTGCCATCCACATTTACCATTAACTCGAAGTCGAATGTGCTGTACATTGTATCACAAAGCCACCAGCCATCCACATTTACCATTAACTAGACGTCGAATGTGCTGTACATTGTACCACAAAGCCACCTGCCATCCACATTTACTATTAACTAGAAGTCGAATGCGCTGTACATTGTACCACAAAGCCACCTGCTATCCACATTTACCATTAACTAGAAGTCGAATGTGCTGTACGTTGTATCACAAAGCCACCTGCCATCCTCATTTACTATTAACTAGAAGTTGAATGCGCTGTACATTGTACCACAAAGCCACCTGCCATCCACATTTACCATTAACTAGAGGTCGAATGCGCTGTACATTGTACCACAAGGCCACCTGCCATCCACATTTACCATTAACTAGAGGTCGAATGCGCTGTACATTGTATCACAAAGCCACCTGCCATCCACATTTACCATTAACGAGAAGTCGAGTGTGCTGTACATTGTACCACAAAGCCACCTGCTATCCACATTTACCATTAACTAGAAGTCGAATGTGCTGTACATTGTACCACAAAGCCACCTGCTATCCACATTTACCATTAACTCGAAGTCGAATGCGCTGTACATTGTGCCACAAAGCCACCTGCCATCCACATTTACCATTAACCAGAAGTTGAATGTGCTGTACATTGTACCACAAAGCCACCTGCCATCCACATTTACCATTAACCAGAAGTTGAATGTGCTGTACATTGTACCACAAAGCCACCTGCCATCCACATTTACCATTAACCAGAAGTCGAATGCGCTGTACATTGTACCACAAAGCCGCCTGCTAGCCACATTTACCATTAACTAGAGGTCGAATGCGCTGTACATTGTACCACAAAGCCACCTGCTATCCACATTTACCATTAACCAGAAGTCGAATGTGCTGTACATTGTACCACAAGGCTACCTGCCATCCACATTTACATTAACTAGAAGTCGAATGCGCTGTACATTGTACCACAAGGCCACCTGCTATCCACATTTACCATTAACTCGAAGTCGAATGCGCTATACATTGTACCACAAAGCCCACTGCTATCCACATTTACCATTAACTAGAAGTCGAATGCGCTGTATATTGTACCACAAAGCCACCTGCCATCCACATTTACCATTAACTCGAAGTCGAATGCGCTATACATTGTACCACAAAGCCACCCGCTATCCACATTTACCATGAACTAGAAGTCGAATGCGCTATACATTGTACCACAAAGCCACCTGCTATCCACATTTACCATTAACTAGAGGTCGAATGCGCTGTACATTGTACCACAAAGCCACCTGCTATCCACATTTACCATTAACTAGAAGTCGAATGTGCTGTACATTGTACCACAAAGCCACCTGCTATCCACATTTACCATTAACTAGAAGTCGAATGCGCTATACATTGTACCACAAAGCCACCTGCTATCCACATTTACCATTAACTAGAAGTCGAATGCGCTGTATATTGTACCACAAAGCCACCTGCCATCCACATTTACCATTAACTAGAGGTCGAATGCGCTGTACATTGTACCACAAGGCCACCTGCTATCCACATTTACCATTAACTAGAAGTCGAATGCGCTATACATTGTACCACAAAGCCACCTGCCATCCACATATACCATTAACTAGAAGTCGAATGCGCTGTATATTGTACCACAAAGCCACCTGCCATCCACATTTACCACTAACTCGAAGTCGAATGCGCTATACATTGTACCACAAAGCCACCCGCTATCCACATTTACCATGAACTAGAAGTCGAATGCGCTATACATTGTACCACAAAGCCACCTGCCGTCCACATTTACCATTAACTAGAAGACGGATGCGCTGTATATTGTACCACAAAGCCACCTGCCATCCACATTTACCATTAACTCGAAGTCGAATGCGCTATACATTGTACCACAAAGCCACCTGCTATCCACATTTACCATTAACTCGAAGTCGAATGCGCTATACATTGTACCACAAAGCCCACTGCTATCCACATTTACCATTAACTAGAAGTCGAATGCGCTGTATATTGTACCACAAAGCCACCTGCCATCCACATTTACCATTAACTCGAAGTCGAATGCGCTATACATTGTACCACAAAGCCACCCGCTATCCACATTTACCATGAACTAGAAGTCGAATGCGCTATACATTGTACCACAAAGCCACCTGCTATCCACATTTACCATTAACTAGAGGTCGAATGCGCTGTACATTGTACCACAAAGCCACCTGCTATCCACATTTACCATTAACTAGAAGTCGAATGTGCTGTACATTGTACCACAAAGCCACCTGCTATCCACATTTACCATTAACTAGAAGTCGAATGCGGTATACATTGTACCACAAAGCCACCTGCTATCCACATTTACCATTAACTAGAAGTCGAATGCGCTGTATATTGTACCACAAAGCCACCTGCCATCCACATTTACCATTAACTAGAGGTCGAATGCGCTGTACATTGTACCACAAGGCCACCTGCTATCCACATTTACCATTAACTAGAAGTCGAATGCGCTATACATTGTACCACAAAGCCACCTGCCATCCACATATACCATTAACTAGAAGTCGAATGCGCTGTATATTGTACCACAAAGCCACCTGCCATCCACATTTACCACTAACTCGAAGTCGAATGCGCTATACATTGTACCACAAAGCCACCCGCTATCCACATTTACCATGAACTAGAAGTCGAATGCGCTATACATTGTACCACAAAGCCACCTGCCGTCCACATTTACCATTAACTAGAAGACGGATGCGCTGTATATTGTACCACAAAGCCACCTGCCATCCACATTTACCATTAACTCGAAGTCGAATGCGCTATACATTGTACCACAAAGCCACCTGCTATCCACATTTACCATTAACTAGAGGTCGAATGCGCTGTACATTGTACCACAAAGCCACCTGCTATCCACATTTACCATTAACTAGAAGTCGAATGTGCTGTACATTGTACCACAAAGCCACCTGCTATCCACATTTACCATTAACTAGAAGTCGAATGCGCTATACATTGTACCACAAAGCCACCTGCTATCCACATTTACCATTAACTAGAAGTCGAATGCGCTGTATATTGTACCACAAAGCCACCTGCCATCCACATTTACCATTAACTCGAGGTCGAATGCGCTGTACATTGTACCACAAAGCCACCTGCCATCCACATTTACCATTAACTAGAAGCCGAATGCGCTGTAAATTGTACCACAAAGCCACCTGCTATCCACATTTACCATTAACTAGAAGTCGAATGCGCTGTATATTGTACCACAAAGCCACCTGCCATCCACATTTACCCTTAACTCGAGGTCGAATGCGCTATACATTGTACCACAAAGCCACCTGCTATCCACATTTACCATTAACTGGAAGTCGAATGCGCTGTACATTGTACCACAAAGCCACCTGCCATCCACATTTACCATTAACTAGAAGTCGAATGCGCTATACATTGTACCACAAAGCCACCTGCTCTCCACATTTACCATTAACTAGAAGTCGAATGCGCTGTATATTGTACCACAAAGCCACCTGCCATCCACATTTACCATTAACTAGAAGTTGAATGTGCTGTACATTGTGCCACAAAGCCACCTGCCATCCACATTTACCATTAACTAGAAGTCGAATGCGCTATACATTGTACCACAAAGCCACCTGCCGTCCACATTTACCATTAACTAGAAGACGAATGCGCTGTATATTGTACCACAAAGCCACCTGCCGTCCACATTTACCATTAACTAGAGGTCGAATGCGCTGTATATTGTACCACAAAGCCACCTGCCATCCACATTTACCATTAACTAGAAGTCGAATGCGCTATACATTGTACCACAAAGCCACCTGCCGTCCACATTTACCATTAACTAGAGGTCGAATGCGCTGTACATTGTACCACAAAGCCACCTGCTATCCACATTTACCATTAATTGGAAGTCGAATGTGCTGTACATTGTACCACAAAGCCAACTGCTATCCACATTTACCATTAACCAGAAGTCGAATGTGCTGTACATTGTACCACAAGGCCACCTGCCATCTACATTTACCATTAACTAGCAGTTGAATGCGCTGTACATTATACCACAAAGCCACCTGCTATCCACATTTACCATTAACCAGAAGTCGAATGTGCTGTACATTGTACCACAAGGCTACCTGCCATCCACATTTACCATTAACTAGAAGTCCAATGTGCTGTATATTTACCACAAAGCCACCTGCTATCCACATTTACCATTAATTGGAAGTCGAATCTGCTGTACATTGTACCACAAAGCCAACTGCTATCCACATTTACCATTAACCAGAAGTCGAATGTGCTGTACATTGTACCACAAGGCCACCTGCCATCTACATTTACCATTAACTAGAAGTTGAATGCGCTGTACATTGTACCACAAAGCCACCTGCTATCCACATTTACCATTAACCAGAAGTTGAATGTGCTGTCCATTGTACCACAAGGCTACCTGCCATCCACATTTACATTAACTAGAGGTCCAATGTGCTGTACATTATACCACAAAGCCACCTGCTATCCACATTTACCATTAACCAGAAGTCGAATGTGCTGTACATTGTACCACAAGGCTACCTGCCATCCACATTTACCATTAACTAGAAGTCCAATGTGCTGTATATTTACCACAAAGCCACCTGCCATCCACATTTACCATTAACTTGAAGTCGAATGTGCTGTACTTTGTACCACAAAGCCACCTGCTATCCACATTTACCATTAACTAGAAGTTGAATGTGCTGTACATTGTACCACAAAGCCACCAGCCATCCACATTTACCATTAACTAGACGTCGAAAGTGCTGTACATTGTACCACAAGGCCACCTGCCATCGACATTTACTATTAACTAGACGTCGAATGTGCTGTACATTGTATCACAAAGCCACCTGCCATCCACATTTACCATTAACTCGAAGTCGAATGTGCTGTACATTGTATCACAAAGCCACCAGCCATCCACATTTACCATTAACTAGACGTCGAATGTGCTGTACATTGTACCACAAGGCCACCTGCCATCCACATTTACTATTAACTAGAAGTCGAATGCGCTGTACATTGTACCACAAAGCCACCTGCTATCCACATTTACCATTAACTAGAAGTCGAATGTGCTGTACGTTGTATCACAAAGCCACCTGCCATCCTCATTTACTATTAACTAGAAGTTGAATGCGCTGTACATTGTACCACAAAGCCACCTGCCATCCACATTTACCATTAACTAGAGGTCGAATGCGCTGTACATTGTACCACAAGGCCACCTGCCATCCACATTTACCATTAACTAGAGGTCGAATGCGCTGTACATTGTATCACAAAGCCACCTGCCATCCACATTTACCATTAACGAGAAGTCGAGTGTGCTGTACATTGTACCACAAAGCCACCTGCTATCCACATTTACCATTAACTAGAAGTCGAATGTGCTGTACATTGTACCACAAAGCCACCTGCTATCCACATTTACCATTAACTCGAAGTCGAATGCGCTGTACATTGTGCCACAAAGCCACCTGCCATCCACATTTACCATTAACCAGAAGTTGAATGTGCTGTACATTGTACCACAAAGCCACCTGCCATCCACATTTACCATTAACCAGAAGTTGAATGTGCTGTACATTGTACCACAAAGCCACCTGCCATCCACATTTACCATTAACCAGAAGTCGAATGCGCTGTACATTGTACCACAAAGCCGCCTGCTAGCCACATTTACCATTAACTAGAGGTCGAATGCGCTGTACATTGTACCACAAAGCCACCTGCTATCCACATTTACCATTAACCAGAAGTCGAATGTGCTGTACATTGTACCACAAGGCTACCTGCCATCCACATTTACATTAACTAGAAGTCGAATGCGCTGTACATTGTACCACAAGGCCACCTGCTATCCACATTTACCATTAACTCGAAGTCGAATGCGCTATACATTGTACCACAAAGCCCACTGCTATCCACATTTACCATTAACTAGAAGTCGAATGCGCTGTATATTGTACCACAAAGCCACCTGCCATCCACATTTACCATTAACTCGAAGTCGAATGCGCTATACATTGTACCACAAAGCCACCCGCTATCCACATTTACCATGAACTAGAAGTCGAATGCGCTATACATTGTACCACAAAGCCACCTGCTATCCACATTTACCATTAACTAGAGGTCGAATGTGCTGTACATTGTACCACAAAGCCAACTGCTATCCACATTTACCATTAACCAGAAGTCGAATGTGCTGTACATTGTACCACAAGGCCACCTGCCATCTACATTTACCATTAACTAGCAGTTGAATGCGCTGTACATTATACCACAAAGCCACCTGCTATCCACATTTACCATTAACCAGAAGTCGAATGTGCTGTACATTGTACCACAAGGCTACCTGCCATCCACATTTACCATTAACAAGAAGTCCAATGTGCTGTATATTTACCACAAAGCCACCTGCTATCCACATTTACCATTAATTGGAAGTCGAATCTGCTGTACATTGTACCACAAAGCCAACTGCTATCCACATTTACCATTAACCAGAAGTCGAATGTGCTGTACATTGTACCACAAGGCCACCTGCCATCTACATTTACCATTAACTAGAAGTTGAATGCGCTGTACATTGTACCACAAAGCCACCTGCTATCCACATTTACCATTAACCAGAAGTTGAATGTGCTGTCCATTGTACCACAAGGCTACCTGCCATCCACATTTACATTAACTAGAGGTCCAATGTGCTGTACATTATACCACAAAGCCACCTGCTATCCACATTTACCATTAACCAGAAGTCGAATGTGCTGTACATTGTACCACAAGGCTACCTGCCATCCACATTTACCATTAACTAGAAGTCCAATGTGCTGTATATTTACCACAAAGCCACCTGCCATCCACATTTACCATTAACTTGAAGTCGAATGTGCTGTACTTTGTACCACAAAGCCACCTGCTATCCACATTTACCATTAACTAGAAGTTGAATGTGCTGTACATTGTACCACAAAGCCACCAGCCATCCACATTTACCATTAACTAGACGTCGAAAGTGCTGTACATTGTACCACAAGGCCACCTGCCATCGACATTTACTATTAACTAGACGTCGAATGTGCTGTACATTGTATCACAAAGCCACCTGCCATCCACATTTACCATTAACTCGAAGTCGAATGTGCTGTACATTGTATCACAAAGCCACCAGCCATCCACATTTACCATTAACTAGACGTCGAATGTGCTGTACATTGTACCACAAGGCCACCTGCCATCCACATTTACTATTAACTAGAAGTCGAATGCGCTGTACATTGTACCACAAAGCCACCTGCTATCCACATTTACCATTAACTAGAAGTCGAATGTGCTGTACGTTGTATCACAAAGCCACCTGCCATCCTCATTTACTATTAACTAGAAGTTGAATGCGCTGTACATTGTACCACAAAGCCACCTGCCATCCACATTTACCATTAACTAGAGGTCGAATGCGCTGTACATTGTACCACAAGGCCACCTGCCATCCACATTTACCATTAACTAGAGGTCGAATGCGCTGTACATTGTATCACAAAGCCACCTGCCATCCACATTTACCATTAACGAGAAGTCGAGTGTGCTGTACATTGTACCACAAAGCCACCTGCTATCCACATTTACCATTAACTAGAAGTCGAATGTGCTGTACATTGTACCACAAAGCCACCTGCTATCCACATTTACCATTAACTCGAAGTCGAATGCGCTGTACATTGTGCCACAAAGCCACCTGCCATCCACATTTACCATTAACCAGAAGTTGAATGTGCTGTACATTGTACCACAAAGCCACCTGCCATCCACATTTACCATTAACCAGAAGTTGAATGTGCTGTACATTGTACCACAAAGCCACCTGCCATCCACATTTACCATTAACCAGAAGTCGAATGCGCTGTACATTGTACCACAAAGCCGCCTGCTAGCCACATTTACCATTAACTAGAGGTCGAATGCGCTGTACATTGTACCACAAAGCCACCTGCTATCCACATTTACCATTAACCAGAAGTCGAATGTGCTGTACATTGTACCACAAGGCTACCTGCCATCCACATTTACATTAACTAGAAGTCGAATGCGCTGTACATTGTACCACAAGGCCACCTGCTATCCACATTTACCATTAACTCGAAGTCGAATGCGCTATACATTGTACCACAAAGCCCACTGCTATCCACATTTACCATTAACTAGAAGTCGAATGCGCTGTATATTGTACCACAAAGCCACCTGCCATCCACATTTACCATTAACTCGAAGTCGAATGCGCTATACATTGTACCACAAAGCCACCCGCTATCCACATTTACCATGAACTAGAAGTCGAATGCGCTATACATTGTACCACAAAGCCACCTGCTATCCACATTTACCATTAACTAGAGGTTGAATGTGCTGTACATTGTACCACAAGGCTACCTGCCATCCACATTTACATTAACTAGAAGTCGAATGCGCTATACATTGTACCACAAAGCCACCTGCTATCCACATTTACCATTAACTAGAGGTCGAATGCGCTGTACATTGTACCACAAAGCCACCTGCCATCCACATTTACCATTAACTTGAAGCTGAATGTCTGTACTTTGTACCACAAGGCTACCTGCCATCCACATTTACATTAACTAGAGGTCCAATGTGCTGTACATTACACCACAAAGCCACCTGCTATCCACATTTACCATTAACCAGAAGTCGAATGTGCTGTACATTGTACCACAAGGCTACCTGCCATCCACATTTACCATTAACTAGAAGTCCAATGTGCTGTATATTTACCACAAAGCCACCTGCTATCCACATTTACCATTAACTAGAAGTCGAAGTTGCTGTACATTGTACCACAAAGCCACCTGCCCTCCTCATTTACATTAACTAGAAGTCCAATGTGCTGTACATTGTACCACAAGGCCACCTGCCATAAACATTTACCATTAACTCGAAGTCGAATGTGCTGTACATTGTGCCACAAAGCCACCTGCCATCCACATTTACCATTAACGAGACGTCGAATGTGCTGTACATTGTACCACAAAGCCACCTGCTATCCACATTTACCATTAACTAGAAGTCGAATGTGATGTACATTGTATCACAAAGCCACCTGCCATCCTCATTTACTATTAACTAGAAGTCGAATGCGCTATACATTGTACCACAAGGCCACCTGCCATCCACATTTACTATTAACTAGAAGTCGAATGCGCTGTACATTGTACCACAAAGCCACCTGCTATCCACATTTACCATTAACTAGAAGTCGAATGTGCTGTACATTGTACCACAAAGCCACCTGCCATCCACATTTACCATTAACGAGAAGTCGAGTGTGCTGTACATTGTACCACAAAGCCGCCTGCTAGCCACATTTACCATTAACTAGAGGTCGAATGCGCTGTACATTGTACCAGAAGGCTACCTGCCATCCACATTTACATTAACTAGAAGTCGAATGCGCTGCACATTGTACCACAAGGCCACCTGCTATCCACATTTACCATTAACGAGAAGTCGAGTGTGCTGTACATTGTACCACAAAGCCACCTGCTATCCACATTTACCATTAACTAGAAGTCGAATGTGCTGTACATTGTACCACAAAGCCACCTGCTATCCACATTTACTATTAACTCGAAGTCGAATGCGCTGTACATTGTGCCACAAAGCCACCTGCCATCCACATTTACCATTAACCAGAAGTTGAATGTGCTGTACATTGTACCACAAAGCCACCTGCCATCCACATTTACCATTAACCAGAAGTTGAATGTGCTGTACATTGTACCACAAAGCCACCTGCCATCCACATTTACCATTAACCAGAAGTCGAATGCGCTGTACATTGTACCACAAAGCCGCCTGCTAGCCACATTTACCATTAACTAGAGGTCGAATGCGCTGTACATTGTACCACAAAGCCACCTGCTATCCACATTTACCATTAACCAGAAGTCGAATGTGCTGTACATTGTACCACAAGGCTACCTGCCATCCACATTTACATTAACTAGAAGTCGAATGCGCTGTACATTGTACCACAAGGCCACCTGCTATCCACATTTACCATTAACTCGAAGTCGAATGCGCTATACATTGTACCACAAAGCCCACTGCTATCCACATTTACCATTAACTAGAAGTCGAATGCGCTGTATATTGTACCACAAAGCCACCTGCCATCCACATTTACCATTAACTCGAAGTCGAATGCGCTATACATTGTACCACAAAGCCACCCGCTATCCACATTTACCATGAACTAGAAGTCGAATGCGCTATACATTGTACCACAAAGCCACCTGCCATCCACATTTACCATTAACTAGAAGTCGAATGCGCTGTTTATTGTACCACAAAGCCACCTGCCATCCACATTTACCATTAACTCGAAGTCGAATGCGCTATACATTGTACCACAAAGCCACCTGCTATCCACATTTACCATTAACTAGAGGTCGAATGCGCTGTACATTGTACCACAAAGCCACCTGCTATCCACATTTACCATTAATTGGAAGTCGAATGTGCTGTACATTGTACCACAAAGCCAACTGCTATCCACATTTACCATTAACCAGAAGTCGAATGTGCTGTACATTGTACCACAAGGCCACCTGCCATCTACATTTACCATTAACTAGCAGTTGAATGCGCTGTACATTATACCACAAAGCCACCTGCTATCCACATTTACCATTAACCAGAAGTCGAATGTGCTGTACATTGTACCACAAGGCTACCTGCCATCCACATTTACCATTAACTAGAAGTCCAATGTGCTGTATATTTACCACAAAGCCACCTGCTATCCACATTTACCATAAATTGGAAGTCGAATGTGCTGTACATTGTACCACAAAGCCAACTGCTATCCACATTTACCATTAACCAGAAGTCGAATGTGCTGTACATTGTACCACAAGGCCACCTGCCATCTACATTTACCATTAACTAGAAGTTGAATGCGCTGTACATTGTACCACAAAGCCACCTGCTATCCACATTTACCATTAACCAGAAGTTGAATGTGCTGTCCATTGTACCACAAGGCTACCTGCCATCCACATTTACATTAACTAGAGGTCCAATGTGCTGTACATTATACCACAAAGCCACCTGCTATCCACATTTACCATTAACCAGAAGTCGAATGTGCTGTACATTGTACCACAAGGCTACCTGCCATCCACATTTACCATTAACTAGAAGTCCAATGTGCTGTATATTTACCACAAAGCCACCTGCCATCCACATTTACCATTAACTTGAAGTCGAATGTGCTGTACTTTGTACCACAAAGCCACCTGCTATCCACATTTACCATTAACTAGAAGTTGAATGTGCTGTACATTGTACCACAAAGCCACCAGCCATCCACATTTACCATTAACTAGACGTCGAAAGTGCTGTACATTGTACCACAAGGCCACCTGCCATCGACATTTACTATTAACTAGACGTCGAATGTGCTGTACATTGTACCACAAAGCCACCTGCCATCCACATTTACCATTAACTCGAAGTCGAATGTGCTGTACATTGTATCACAAAGCCACCAGCCATCCACATTTACCATTAACTAGACGTCGAATGTGCTGTACATTGTACCACAAGGCCACCTGCCATCCACATTTACTATTAACTAGAAGTCGAATGCGCTGTACATTGTACCACAAAGCCACCTGCTATCCACATTTACCATTAACTAGAAGTCGAATGTGCTGTACGTTGTATCACAAAGCCCACTGCTATCCACATTTACCATTAACTAGAAGTCGAATGCGCTGTATATTGTACCACAAAGCCACCTGCCATCCACATTTACCATTAACTCGAAGTCGAATGCGCTATACATTGTACCACAAAGCCACCCGCTATCCACATTTACCATGAACTAGAAGTCGAATGCGCTATACATTGTACCACAAAGCCACCTGCCATCCACATTTACCATTAACTAGAAGTCGAATGCGCTGTTTATTGTACCACAAAGCCACCTGCCATCCACATTTACCATTAACTCGAAGTCGAATGCGCTATACATTGTACCACAAAGCCACCTGCTATCCACATTTACCATTAACTAGAGGTCGAATGCGCTGTACATTGTACCACAAAGCCACCTGCTATCCACATTTACCATTAATTGGAAGTCGAATGTGCTGTACATTGTACCACAAAGCCAACTGCTATCCACATTTACCATTAACCAGAAGTCGAATGTGCTGTACATTGTACCACAAGGCCACCTGCCATCTACATTTACCATTAACTAGCAGTTGAATGCGCTGTACATTATACCACAAAGCCACCTGCTATCCACATTTACCATTAACCAGAAGTCGAATGTGCTGTACATTGTACCACAAGGCTACCTGCCATCCACATTTACCATTAACTAGAAGTCCAATGTGCTGTATATTTACCACAAAGCCACCTGCTATCCACATTTACCATAAATTGGAAGTCGAATGTGCTGTACATTGTACCACAAAGCCAACTGCTATCCACATTTACCATTAACCAGAAGTCGAATGTGCTGTACATTGTACCACAAGGCCACCTGCCATCTACATTTACCATTAACTAGAAGTTGAATGCGCTGTACATTGTACCACAAAGCCACCTGCTATCCACATTTACCATTAACCAGAAGTTGAATGTGCTGTCCATTGTACCACAAGGCTACCTGCCATCCACATTTACATTAACTAGAGGTCCAATGTGCTGTACATTATACCACAAAGCCACCTGCTATCCACATTTACCATTAACCAGAAGTCGAATGTGCTGTACATTGTACCACAAGGCTACCTGCCATCCACATTTACCATTAACTAGAAGTCCAATGTGCTGTATATTTACCACAAAGCCACCTGCCATCCACATTTACCATTAACTTGAAGTCGAATGTGCTGTACTTTGTACCACAAAGCCACCTGCTATCCACATTTACCATTAACTAGAAGTTGAATGTGCTGTACATTGTACCACAAAGCCACCAGCCATCCACATTTACCATTAACTAGACGTCGAAAGTGCTGTACATTGTACCACAAGGCCACCTGCCATCGACATTTACTATTAACTAGACGTCGAATGTGCTGTACATTGTACCACAAAGCCACCTGCCATCCACATTTACCATTAACTCGAAGTCGAATGTGCTGTACATTGTATCACAAAGCCACCAGCCATCCACATTTACCATTAACTAGACGTCGAATGTGCTGTACATTGTACCACAAGGCCACCTGCCATCCACATTTACTATTAACTAGAAGTCGAATGCGCTGTACATTGTACCACAAAGCCACCTGCTATCCACATTTACCATTAACTAGAAGTCGAATGTGCTGTACGTTGTATCACAAAGCCACCTGCCATCCTCATTTACTATTAACTAGAAGTTGAATGCGCTGTACATTGTACCACAAAGCCACCTGCCATCCACATTTACCATTAACTAGAGGTCGAATGCGCTGTACATTGTACCACAAGGCCACCTGCCATCCACATTTACCATTAACTAGAGGTCGAATGCGCTGTACATTGTATCACAAAGCCACCAGCCATCCACATTTACCATTAACGAGAAGTCGAGTGTGCTGTACATTGTACCACAAAGCCACCTGCTATCCACATTTACCATTAACTAGAAGTCGAATGTGCTGTACATTGTACCACAAAGCCACCTGCTATCCACATTTACCATTAACTCGAAGTCGAATGCGCTGTACATTGTGCCACAAAGCCAGCTGCCATCCACATTTACCATTAACCAGAAGTTGAATGTGCTGTACATTGTACCACAAAGCCACCTGCCATCCACATTTACCATTAACCAGAAGTTGAATGTGCTGTACATTGTACCACAAAGCCACCTGCCATCCACATTTACCATTAACCAGAAGTCGAATGCGCTGTACATTGTACCACAAAGCCGCCTGCTAGCCACATTTACCATTAACTAGAGGTCGAATGCGCTGTACATTGTACCACAAAGCCACCTGCTATCCACATTTACCATTAACCAGAAGTCGAATGTGCTGTACATTGTACCACAAGGCTACCTGCCATCCACATTTACATTAACTAGAAGTCGAATGCGCTGTACATTGTACCACAAGGCCACCTGCTATCCACATTTACCATTAACTCGAAGTCGAATGCGCTATACATTGTACCACAAAGCCCACTGCTATCCACATTTACCATTAACTAGAAGTCGAATGCGCTGTATATTGTACCACAAAGCCACCTGCCATCCACATTTACCATTAACTCGAAGTCGAATGCGCTATACATTGTACCACAAAGCCACCCGCTATCCACATTTACCATGAACTAGAAGTCGAATGCGCTATACATTGTACCACAAAGCCACCTGCTATCCACATTTACCATTAACTAGAGGTCGAATGCGCTGTACATTGTACCACAAAGCCACCTGCTATCCACATTTACCATTAACTAGAAGTCGAATGTGCTGTACATTGTACCACAAAGCCACCTGCTATCCACATTTACCATTAACTAGAAGTCGAATGCGCTATACATTGTACCACAAAGCCACCTGCTATCCACATTTACCATTAACTAGAAGTCGAATGCGCTGTATATTGTACCACAAAGCCACCTGCCATCCACATTTACCATTAACTAGAGGTCGAATGCGCTGTACATTGTACCACAAGGCCACCTGCTATCCACATTTACCATTAACTAGAAGTCGAATGCGCTATACATTGTACCACAAAGCCACCTGCCATCCACATATACCATTAACTAGAAGTCGAATGCGCTGTATATTGTACCACAAAGCCACCTGCCATCCACATTTACCACTAACTCGAAGTCGAATGCGCTATACATTGTACCACAAAGCCACCCGCTATCCACATTTACCATGAACTAGAAGTCGAATGCGCTATACATTGAACCACAAAGCCACCTGCCGTCCACATTTACCATTAACTAGAAGACGGATGCGCTGTATATTGTACCACAAAGCCACCTGCCATCCACATTTACCATTAACTCGAAGTCGAATGCGCTATACATTGTACCACAAAGCCACCTGCTATCCACATTTACCATTAACTCGAAGTCGAATGCGCTATACATTGTACCACAAAGCCCACTGCTATCCACATTTACCATTAACTAGAAGTCGAATGCGCTGTATATTGTACCACAAAGCCACCTGCCATCCACATTTACCATTAACTCGAAGTCGAATGCGCTATACATTGTACCACAAAGCCACCTGCCATCTACATTTACCATTAACTAGAAGTTGAATGCGCTGTACATTGTACCACAAAGCCACCTGCTATCCACATTTACCATTAACCAGAAGTTGAATGTGCTGTCCATTGTACCACAAGGCTACCTGCCATCCACATTTACATTAACTAGAGGTCCAATGTGCTGTACATTATACCACAAAGCCACCTGCTATCCACATTTACCATTAACCAGAAGTCGAATGTGCTGTACATTGTACCACAAGGCTACCTGCCATCCACATTTACCATTAACTAGAAGTCCAATGTGCTGTATATTTACCACAAAGCCACCTGCCATCCACATTTACCATTAACTTGAAGTCGAATGTGCTGTACTTTGTACCACAAAGCCACCTGCTATCCACATTTACCATTAACTAGAAGTTGAATGTGCTGTACATTGTACCACAAAGCCACCAGCCATCCACATTTACCATTAACTAGACGTCGAAAGTGCTGTACATTGTACCACAAGGCCACCTGCCATCGACATTTACTATTAACTAGACGTCGAATGTGCTGTACATTGTACCACAAAGCCACCTGCCATCCACATTTACCATTAACTCGAAGTCGAATGCGCTGTACATTGTACCACAAAGCCACCTGCTATCCACATTTACCATTAACTAGAAGTCGAATGTGCTGTACGTTGTATCACAAAGCCCACTGCTATCCACATTTACCATTAACTAGAAGTCGAATGCGCTGTATATTGTACCACAAAGCCACCTGCCATCCACATTTACCATTAACTCGAAGTCGAATGCGCTATACATTGTACCACAAAGCCACCCGCTATCCACATTTACCATGAACTAGAAGTCGAATGCGCTATACATTGTACCACAAAG
This sequence comes from Scyliorhinus torazame, assembly GCF_047496885.1. Lineage (NCBI taxonomy): Eukaryota > Metazoa > Chordata > Chondrichthyes > Carcharhiniformes > Scyliorhinidae > Scyliorhinus > Scyliorhinus torazame. Next base: position 29,745,405 of record NC_092719.1, read on the forward strand.
CCACCTGCCATCCACATTTACCATTAACTAGAAGTCGAATGCGCTGTTTATTGTACCACAAAGCCACCTGCCATCCACATTTACCATTAACTCGAAGTCGAATGCGCTATACATTGTACCACAAAGCCACCTGCTATCCACATTTACCATTAACTAGAGGTCGAATGCGCTGTACATTGTACCACAAAGCCACCTGCTATCCACATTTACCATTAATTGGAAGTCGAATGTGCTGTACATTGTACCACAAAGCCAACTGCTATCCACATTTACCATTAACCAGAAGTCGAATGTGCTGTACATTGTACCACAAGGCCACCTGCCATCTACATTTACCATTAACTAGCAGTTGAATGCGCTGTACATTATACCACAAAGCCACCTGCTATCCACATTTACCATTAACCAGAAGTCGAATGTGCTGTACATTGTACCACAAGGCTACCTGCCATCCACATTTACCATTAACTAGAAGTCCAATGTGCTGTATATTTACCACAAAGCCACCTGCTATCCACATTTACCATAAATTGGAAGTCGAATGTGCTGTACATTGTACCACAAAGCCAACTGCTATCCACATTTACCATTAACCAGAAGTCGAATGTGCTGTACATTGTACCACAAGGCCACCTGCCATCTACATTTACCATTAACTAGAAGTTGAATGCGCTGTACATTGTACCACAAAGCCACCTGCTATCCACATTTACCATTAACCAGAAGTTGAATGTGCTGTCCATTGTACCACAAGGCTACCTGCCATCCACATTTACATTAACTAGAGGTCCAATGTGCTGTACATTATACCACAAAGCCACCTGCTATCCACATTTACCATTAACCAGAAGTCGAATGTGCTGTACATTGTACCACAAGGCTACCTGCCATCCACATTTACCATTAACTAGAAGTCCAATGTGCTGTATATTTACCACAAAGCCACCTGCCATCCACATTTACCATTAACTTGAAGTCGAATGTGCTGTACTTTGTACCACAAAGCCACCTGCTATCCACATTTACCATTAACTAGAAGTTGAATGTGCTGTACATTGTACCACAAAGCCACCAGCCATCCACATTTACCATTAACTAGACGTCGAAAGTGCTGTACATTGTACCACAAGGCCACCTGCCATCGACATTTACTATTAACTAGACGTCGAATGTGCTGTACATTGTACCACAAAGCCACCTGCCATCCACATTTACCATTAACTCGAAGTCGAATGTGCTGTACATTGTATCACAAAGCCACCAGCCATCCACATTTACCATTAACTAGACGTCGAATGTGCTGTACATTGTACCACAAGGCCACCTGCCATCCACATTTACTATTAACTAGAAGTCGAATGCGCTGTACATTGTACCACAAAGCCACCTGCTATCCACATTTACCATTAACTAGAAGTCGAATGTGCTGTACGTTGTATCACAAAGCCACCTGCCATCCTCATTTACTATTAACTAGAAGTTGAATGCGCTGTACATTGTACCACAAAGCCACCTGCCATCCACATTTACCATTAACTAGAGGTCGAATGCGCTGTACATTGTACCACAAGGCCACCTGCCATCCACATTTACCATTAACTAGAGGTCGAATGCGCTGTACATTGTATCACAAAGCCACCAGCCATCCACATTTACCATTAACGAGAAGTCGAGTGTGCTGTACATTGTACCACAAAGCCACCTGCTATCCACATTTACCATTAACTAGAAGTCGAATGTGCTGTACATTGTACCACAAAGCCACCTGCTATCCACATTTACCATTAACTCGAAGTCGAATGCGCTGTACATTGTGCCACAAAGCCAGCTGCCATCCACATTTACCATTAACCAGAAGTTGAATGTGCTGTACATTGTACCACAAAGCCACCTGCCATCCACATTTACCATTAACCAGAAGTTGAATGTGCTGTACATTGTACCACAAAGCCACCTGCCATCCACATTTACCATTAACCAGAAGTCGAATGCGCTGTACATTGTACCACAAAGCCGCCTGCTAGCCACATTTACCATTAACTAGAGGTCGAATGCGCTGTACATTGTACCACAAAGCCACCTGCTATCCACATTTACCATTAACCAGAAGTCGAATGTGCTGTACATTGTACCACAAGGCTACCTGCCATCCACATTTACATTAACTAGAAGTCGAATGCGCTGTACATTGTACCACAAGGCCACCTGCTATCCACATTTACCATTAACTCGAAGTCGAATGCGCTATACATTGTACCACAAAGCCCACTGCTATCCACATTTACCATTAACTAGAAGTCGAATGCGCTGTATATTGTACCACAAAGCCACCTGCCATCCACATTTACCATTAACTCGAAGTCGAATGCGCTATACATTGTACCACAAAGCCACCCGCTATCCACATTTACCATGAACTAGAAGTCGAATGCGCTATACATTGTACCACAAAGCCACCTGCTATCCACATTTACCATTAACTAGAGGTCGAATGCGCTGTACATTGTACCACAAAGCCACCTGCTATCCACATTTACCATTAACTAGAAGTCGAATGTGCTGTACATTGTACCACAAAGCCACCTGCTATCCACATTTACCATTAACTAGAAGTCGAATGCGCTATACATTGTACCACAAAGCCACCTGCTATCCACATTTACCATTAACTAGAAGTCGAATGCGCTGTATATTGTACCACAAAGCCACCTGCCATCCACATTTACCATTAACTAGAGGTCGAATGCGCTGTACATTGTACCACAAGGCCACCTGCTATCCACATTTACCATTAACTAGAAGTCGAATGCGCTATACATTGTACCACAAAGCCACCTGCCATCCACATATACCATTAACTAGAAGTCGAATGCGCTGTATATTGTACCACAAAGCCACCTGCCATCCACATTTACCACTAACTCGAAGTCGAATGCGCTATACATTGTACCACAAAGCCACCCGCTATCCACATTTACCATGAACTAGAAGTCGAATGCGCTATACATTGAACCACAAAGCCACCTGCCGTCCACATTTACCATTAACTAGAAGACGGATGCGCTGTATATTGTACCACAAAGCCACCTGCCATCCACATTTACCATTAACTCGAAGTCGAATGCGCTATACATTGTACCACAAAGCCACCTGCTATCCACATTTACCATTAACTCGAAGTCGAATGCGCTATACATTGTACCACAAAGCCCACTGCTATCCACATTTACCATTAACTAGAAGTCGAATGCGCTGTATATTGTACCACAAAGCCACCTGCCATCCACATTTACCATTAACTCGAAGTCGAATGCGCTATACATTGTACCACAAAGCCACCCGCTATCCACATTTACCATGAACTAGAAGTCGAATGCGCTATACATTGTACCACAAAGCCACCTGCTATCCACATTTACCATTAACTAGAGGTCGAATGCGCTGTACATTGTACCACAAAGCCACCTGCTATCCACATTTACCATTAACTAGAAGTCGAATGTGCTGTACATTGTACCACAAAGCCACCTGCTATCCACATTTACCATTAACTAGAAGTCGAATGCGGTATACATTGTACCACAAAGCCACCTGCTATCCACATTTACCATTAACTAGAAGTCGAATGCGCTGTATATTGTACCACAAAGCCACCTGCCATCCACATTTACCATTAACTAGAGGTCGAATGCGCTGTACATTGTACCACAAGGCCACCTGCTATCCACATTTACCATTAACTAGAAGTCGAATGCGCTATACATTGTACCACAAAGCCACCTGCCATCCACATATACCATTAACTAGAAGTCGAATGCGCTGTATATTGTACCACAAAGCCACCTGCCATCCACATTTACCACTAACTCGAAGTCGAATGCGCTATACATTGTACCACAAAGCCACCCGCTATCCACATTTACCATGAACTAGAAGTCGAATGCGCTATACATTGTACCACAAAGCCACCTGCCGTCCACATTTACCATTAACTAGAAGACGGATGCGCTGTATATTGTACCACAAAGCCACCTGCCATCCACATTTACCATTAACTCGAAGTCGAATGCGCTATACATTGTACCACAAAAACACCTGCTATCCACATTTACCATTAACTAGAGGTCGAATGCGCTGTACATTGTACCACAAAGCCACCTGCTATCCACATTTACCATTAACTAGAAGTCGAATGTGCTGTACATTGTACCACAAAGCCACCTGCTATCCACATTTACCATTAACTAGAAGTCGAATGCGCTATACATTGTACCACAAAGCCACCTGCTATCCACATTTACCATTAACTAGAAGTCGAATGCGCTGTATATTGTACCACAAAGCCACCTGCCATCCACATTTACCATTAACTCGAGGTCGAATGCGCTGTACATTGTACCACAAAGCCACCTGCCATCCACATTTACCATTAACTAGAAGCCGAATGCGCTGTAAATTGTACCACAAAGCCACCTGCTATCCACATTTACCATTAACTAGAAGTCGAATGCGCTGTATATTGTACCACAAAGCCACCTGCCATCCACATTTACCCTTAACTCGAGGTCGAATGCGCTATACATTGTACCACAGAGCCAC